>NC_138204.1:114714138-115314138 GCF_964194415.1 Vipera berus | reverse complement strand
GGCCCGCGAAGCCATCCTGGAAACAGTGACGGAACGGCCCCCACTGCCTTGACCCTGGCCCAGAGACCCTCCTTCTGCCAGAGACCCTCAGATCTGTCCCACTCCTGCCCAGGCCCCCATAGGCACCCTTGATGCGAACGATGTAGAGCTGGCCACGCCCAACCAGTAGGCCATATGCACTCTAGCCACGCCCACCCAGTAGGCCACACCCACCCTGGCCATACCCACCCGGCCCCCTGAGGGCAACCGCAATGCTGATGCGGCCCTCAATGAAATTGAGTTTGACACCCCTGTTCTTAGCCAAGATAATTTCTTTTGGGACACGAGAACTTGCCTTTTCAGAACTAAACAGCACCGAGTATATTCTGAAAGTCTTTGAATGCACTTTTTTAAAGTTTAAAAAAAATACAAACCCAGCTGGGAAAAGGGTGTAATGTAACCCATGAAGTTGCCACTTGTGGAATGTTATCTAGAATGTTTTCTACTGTTTAAATTCTCACATGGAATCAGTGTTTTTTATTATCTGATCAATTGCTTCCTGAGATCGCTTGTTTTGTACTTATAAAAAAGACTTGACTCTTTTTTTTTTTAATCCCATTTATATCCCGCCCTTCTCCGAAGACTCAGGGCGGCTTACAATCTAAGAAGCACAAATCAATGTGCTTAGCAATAGCCTTCATTCTATGTATATGCCTGCTTATTAGGGCTTTTGCCCCCTCCCAAGCGGCATTATTACAAAGTCAGCTTATTGCCCCCAACAATCTGGGTCCTCATTTTACCTACCTCGGAAGGATGGAAGGCTGAGTCAACCTTGAGCCTGGTGGGACTCGAACCTGCACTAATTGCAGGCAGCTGGTGTTACTTAAGGAGGCATTAGCCCACTGCTCCACCAAGGCTCTCCCCTTTAATAAATTATATTTGCTTTGCCTGCATTACTTGATTTGTATTTTCAGGTGGAAAGCTCCTTTGCAAAGGTAAAGATAAGGGACCCCTCAAATTCAGGGATCAGGTCCATGCTAAAATTGGGTTGCCTGATTTCTGGGCAACACATGGTTAAGACTTGAGTTATGAAATGAAGAGTCTTATATTTATTAAGAAGAGGTGAAGAGATTATGAAAATTGCAATGAAAATGAGAAGTTGTTTTCTTGTGGACCGTCCTTTTTATTTTTTTCTCTTTTTTGCACCTTTTTTCTTTTCTTTTTTCTTCTTCTTCGGTTAGTATTATCTTTTACTGTTCTAATTAAAACTTTTAATAAAAATTATTTAAAAAGATAAAATTGCAAAGTATAGAAAGGTAAAAGAAATAAACCAAACTGGTCAAATAAACCACAATTGTAATATTTAGGAAACCAGATAAGCCTTACCTTGCAGCCTCGCCACCACATTTGTCTTCTGAGCTGTTTGGATCTGTTACTGAAAGCTGTTGCATTATCTGATAAGCTTTCTGCACCAGACAGAGAGACAGAGAAATGGAATTGAACAGCCTGCCATAGCGGTAAGATAAAGCTTTTGCCTCTATCCTGATTTTTTTTTTAAAAAAAAATCCATCCGTATCGTGAACAGAGAATTCCGCACGATTTCATTCCTTATAGCAAATCTAAGAAAAACAACCAAACTCTTATCTAACATCAATTTGTCCAATTGTTCAAAATTAGGACAGTGCTGAACTAGGATTTAAAAATGGGTCCTTACAGTTGCAACTGTCTGTGTCTGTGCGGTCACATGACTGCAATTCATATGGATAGGGATTGGTTTGCAATTGCAAGATCATAGAAGTTTGTTTGTGCTCACGTGACTGCCATTTACAACCTTCAGTGCTGGTTTCCAACAAGCAAAGTTAATGGGGAAACCAGCAGAAGACGGTAAGTGGCAAGGACATGACTGCAGCATGCTGCAACCACACAGGATTTGTCTACAGTAGCAACTGGGATAGCCAGAACTGTTGGGATAAGTCAGCTGGTCATGCAACATTGCATTTTACCACTGCAGTGCTTACCAATGGAGTTTTTCCATCTCAATTACCTCTGGCAAACGAGGACTACATATAGTCTACGTTACTAAAAAGCTCTCTTTTGGATCATTAGTTCTGTAATTACTGTATTTTTGGAAATGAAGACAAAGCTGTTTAGCAGAACTTTCGAGTTAAGAGACATTGCTACTTATTTACTGTTGTCCCATCTTGAAAGTAGCTGTGGATGATTTTAATCTATTCCATTTATATTTGAATACCATACCATGAATGTTTTAGTGTGCTTGACACTACAAGCCACCAAGAGTCTTTTAACTGCTGTGGGTTCCCATCTGTAGCACAAGAATGGGAGGTGTATTTCCTATGACTAGCTGTTTTTTGTCTCTCCACATTACATTTAGCAGCAAGGATTACCTTTTCATAGATCTACGAGACAATTCAGAGCCATTTTTCTTAGACAGTGTGGTAAAAATATTTGGAGCTTTTAATAAATATTCTGAGCTTTAAAATAAAATTAAAAAGGCACCCACGTTCATTTCTTCCATGAAAAAGCTAACAAGCTTAACTCTAAAACAGACACAACAGTATCACCGTTGTGTACCCAGGACCCGATGCATGCAACAGGGAATCTAAGAAATAAGAACAGATAATGAAATCCAAGCATGCTGAGATTAGTTAAAATGAGAGACACGGTGTTCCTGGAACTCAGTTTCACCTGCTAAAAGGGAAGGCGAAATGTACCTTACCTGACTTGTCTTGCAAATCGTCCAGCCGTTCTCCTCTCTCTATCACTTTGGTGATATTTTCTTGCATGACATCAATAACTTCGTCAACCTGGTTTTGAACTCTGGTTTAGAAATACACATAAGGATGCATCACATGAGGAAGGAATTTATCATCAATACCAGAAAATGCTACTGATTCGATATCCTGCACGTGTAATCTAGACGCTGAGTGGGAATGAGGGGAGTTGTAGCTCAATATATTCAACAGCTCTGAGTCTGAACTGAGTGTGATATAGTTTGACATCAAATATTTTTTAGCGTGCAAAGACTTTAAACTCTTTATATTAACTATTAAAGAATGTACTATAAATAGCAACATGTCGATTTGTTTTTCAAATAGGCATCTGAATTGATAAATTATCTGCCCAAATCCAGTATTGAAGCCTGATTAAGACAGAAGTTAAATTGAACTCAACTTATTGAATAAATTGAAAAGTAAGCAAGCATGCAAGCAAGCTTGTAAACAGTATATATCAAAGTATAATACTTGTTAGATCCCCATTAACCACACTGTTCATCCTTTCTTGAATTCTCAAGTGCACATTTATGGCCACAATAGTTTCACAAACAATATTTTAGATATTCTGGTATCTTTGTAGGTAAGAATAAGAATCTTCAATTGTGGCTAAAAGAAAGCAATTAAAACAGTTGTTGCAAAGCTAATATACACTGATCAAATAGCATTAACAACTAAACTAGCTATTATTTTGTATTAGCTATAGATTAAACATTTTATAAAGCAGCCCAATCTAAACAGACTTTATGGTGGTCAAATTTGCCTTTTGTAGGAAGATACATGGAAATCATGATTTGCTCTGATGGAATGGAAGATAAAGCCATTAACAGAACTGTGGGGAACTGCAGAAGGAGGGAGGCTGTTTAATGAATATCAACGGGCTAGTTCTTCCAAAAATACTTTAACTAAATTGTTTATCTTGTTTCAAATAATATATACAAAAATAGAGGAAGAATTATTTGATGATGCAAATGCACTGACTTGGAAAGTTAGTTGGCAAAGGAAGAAAGCTAGAGTAAGATTGAAGGAAACAGAAGCTTTGACCTATTAGAGGGGATGCTATATTACCAATTAGAAGATGTTTGAATATGGTTAAGAATAGATTGTTAGAAATAGAAGTATTATGATTAGATAAACAGGATTTGTAATCAGAATATCGTATCTTGGTATGAAAAAGGAAATAAGAATATGCTAAGAACTTTGAATAAGGGAAGATTTTGGTTACCCAAATATAACTTGCTTTGAAATTATAAGTGATTGGGATACCTTGAATATGGATGGGAAATTAAAATGGAAAAAAGCGAAAATAGGATATAGACTAAATAAATGGAAATTGAGTGCATTTGCAATTAAGATATGCTTTGGTTAGAAAAGATATTCTAAACTGATTATTATTGACACTATTAGAAAAATGTAACAAATGTTGATATACCATTGTATATTTACTAACAATAAGAATTGTATTTGCTTAGTGTGGGAAAAATGGTTATTACCAGAAGAAGAGAGAATGTACTGGAGGGTGTAATATCGGACTTAGTTTGAAAAAGCTCACATGTACAACAGAATCCTAATGGACTCAGTCATCACGTTGTCTATTGGGCACTTGATTGTGAAAATAGAAAATTAATAAAACATTTATAAAAAAAAGTCTAAGGAAGTGGGGGGGGACATTTGGAAGCCAGTGTACTTTTTGATGAGAGGAGAGCCAAGACTGGGCTAAGAGAAGTTTTTCCTTTAACAAAGGAAAAATATAGCAAAGAACTAATTTGTTTTTTCCATGACTGACCAACAAAACTGGCAAAGAATTAGTCAAAGCGGTATAAAGTGCTTCTGGCATTTACAACTTTGTGCTTACCCAGATACAATGCCAGCTCCAAGAAATCTGTTCATTATGCCTTAAGAGGATATAAAATTCGATCCAAAACAGTAATAGCTCCAGTTTAAAGAAACTCATTTAATGACTATATTGCCCTGATTTGGTTTCCCCAGATGAAGACTCGGTTTAATAATTCACACATTGCATCCCACATTCAAAACTTTCAGTGCATACGTGGCACCGATTGAAAAAAATTACTGAGCTGGGGATCATCAATCTAGTGATGATATTCATTTCTTCATTGGATTTCTACCAAACAAGTTAGAATTAGGCCAAAATGTGACACTTCAAACTCGCATTCCTAATGTCTAGTTAACCCAATTCCAAACTGAGATAGGTTGTTTCCTGCATACTACTTCATCCCATCAAATGCAGCAATGATTATAACAGGCAAAGGAAATGGCAATTAGTAACATAATTGGACATTACTTCATTTCCTGTGTCTTTCATTGCGTAAAGCTGTGTTAGCGATCAGAGTATCACCTCTTCTACTGGCACTACAAGAAGAGATTCCTGGCATATTGGGGGGGGGGAAAGAATAAAACTAAAGCACAAAATTAGATGAGAATACTCTTTAACAGGCTGGAGCTCCTTGTCTTTAATAGCTGTGATATGGGAATACAGCATAATATCCCACTTCCTTCACTTTTTCTGTATATTACTAAGAGCGAAGGAATAAAAATTATGCATTTGGAAAAGAATTACAGGCAGGGCCCAGCTTTTTATTCTTCTAAAGCACTATATGAGATCCTTCCATCTCTCAAACTGCTCATGAAATCCAATCTTAGCTTTAATAATATAATATAGCTTCCCATGAGGTGGTCAAATTTTTTTTCCAGCCAACCAATGAAGAAGTGGAGATTTTTAAGAAGAGATTGGACAACCACTTGTCTGAAACGCTAGAGGATTTCTTACTTGAGCTGGGGGTTGGACTAGCAGAACCAGTTAGACAGTTAGAACAACTAACCAGTGGAACAACCTGCCTCCAGAGGTGGTGAATGCTCCAACACTGGAAGTTTTTAAAGAAGAGACTGGACAGCCATTTGCCTGAAATGGTATATAGGGCTTCCTGCCTGAGCAGGGGTTGGACTAGATGACCTCCAAGGTCCCTTCCAACTTTATTATTATTATTTATTATTATTATTATTATTATTATTATTATTATTATTATTATTATTATTATTATTATTATTATTATTATTATTATTATTATCCCCAAGGTCCCTTCCAACTCTGTTAGTCTGTTATAAAGTATAAAATCACCTTGTTTCCCTACTTTTGCCTACCCATTTTTTAATTAAGTAACCACCTCTCTTAGCAATTTAAAAGTTCAGTGAAAGGGCAACTAGGCACCTTGGCTCCTGGCATTAAGTATTTGAACAATAAAATGGTGTCAAAGCTTCATAAGGTCAGTAGGGAAGGAGGAGAACTAAAAGGTGGGTGAACTAAGAGTTTCCGAATGGTTTACTATATCCATGCCACTTGCATTCCTTCTTAATCCCTCTCTACAACTAGAAAATAAAAATAGATCTGTCCACTTCAATGTTGTCAACTTGCTGCTACACCCGTGTGTCCCTTTTAGTCTTCAGAAACCCAAATCTGTGTCCCCTTTACTTATAAAATGATTGCCCATATCTGATATAGGCAAAACCAAATATACAGCTTTCATATATATGGCATCAGTTAAAAAAGAAGAAAGCAAAGAACGGCAGTTAGTGACTGCCTTGTTTAGCAAAGGTTCGCAGTTATGACAGTGATATGCTAAGCTTGTAAGCCGCCCTGAGTCTTCGGAGAAGGGCGGGATATAAATGGAATTAAAATAAATAAATAAAATAAAAATATAATTTTGCAACTATGCCTTGCATTTATAACCTTTGCAGGGCTGTAAAACAAAGTTAAGAAAGATCCTAAGCACAGTCACAGATCAGTTAGCAACCACGTTGCTTAATAACTGAGTTGTCATAACTAAACAAGGACTACAATTCCTGTATTTCTAGAAGGCTGCAGATTCTGCCCTGCATTACAATATGTAAGATGCTGGCTCAAAGGAAGTGACTGAACATTGTGCATGGAGGAAGATAGTTCTTCTAATCCCCAACAAAAGGAACTATTAACTAGGACTTTGCCAAAGCATACAGCATAAATTACAACTGTTACTCCTCAATAATTAATAAAGTTGATTATTTTCCTACTTTTAATTTTCTCTACCACTTTGAGTCTATTATTTATATTCTTCTGTGAAATTGTATAGTGACAAGAATGTATACACAAAGATAGAAGAGGGAGATTGTCTAAAAATAATTTTTAAAATATTAAAAGTACTGAAAGAAATGTGATTTTTCCAAAAGACAACGTTCATTATTTTATGAACAGATTTAGCTCTAATCTAGGAACTAGTAATTCATTTCACCTGATAAAGTATGATCGTAGAACAGTTATAATAGCTGGACATGAAAATTAAGCCAAAATAGATTTCACATGCCACAAAATACTCACTGTCTGATCTTGTCATTCTTGGATCCGAACTTTGGCCCTGATGGCCCTCTCCTACAAAATAATTAAACAAGTTAAAATGTTACGTTTATCTTCCAAGATGAATGGCAAATCTTAGGGCTGGTTAACAGACAGATGTTTGAAATCTGAAAGCATTATACATTCAGAAGAAACAGCCCATGTAAAATCATCTGGCAGAATCATACACTGAAGAGTTTGTAGTAGCTATTACTGACAAACAACCACAGTAAGTTGAACAATACTTTGCCTAGTATTTATAAGGAACCCTTGAGATCAAAGCATGTAGAACAGGCAAAGACAATGGTGCACAGGACCTAGGATTCGATATTTATCCCTACTCTGGTTTGGAGACACTTACAAGAAAAAGTCCTCTTCTTCATCTGAATCTTCCTCTAGAAGGTTTCTCTGCAAACACAAAAGATACATTTATGAAAAAGAATATTTCTACTAATGGGTATTTTCATTCAAAAAGAAATTTCAAAAGAGTGTTTCTAGACTGAGTCATTAATCAACGCAACTTTTGTCAGAATGTAATGCCATTGACACAATATATGGCAGCAGTCCCCAACCTTTTTGGCAACTGGGTCCAGTTTCATGGAAAACCATTTTTCCATGGACTGGACTGGGGGGGAGGGGGAGAGGAATGCACAATCTAGATCCCTCACATACGCAGTTTACAGTAGGCTTTGTGCTCCTATGAGAATCTAATGCCTGACGAACTGAGGTGGAGCTGAGGCGGTGATGCTCGCACTAGGGAGTGGCTACAAATAAATGAAACTTCGCTCCCTCGCCTGCTGCTCACCTTCAGTTATGCAGTCGAGTTCCTAGCAGGCCATGGACCTGTACTGGTCCATGGGCTGGGGACCACTGATATATTGTATCAGATATCCACAGACAATACAAGACAGAATCTTTAGGTCTTCCTTTTGAATAAACCATGTATACTTGTGAATAAGCCCATCTACACATAAGCCAACCTTCAATTTTTCAATCAGAATGCCATGAAAAATGTGTCACCATGGAGAAGATGACCTGCATTTTTCATATTTTTTGGATGTATGTTGGCACCTAAAATTCTTGGTTTATTTGCAAGTGTATATGTTGCTCTGAAAAATTGCTTTGAAAGGTAAAAATAATTAAGAGTGCAAATCTTGGTTTTGTCAAATACCTGACATAGTTTTGTTTTTGAGATTGAAAATAGTCTGTTTCACTGCTTTTGCTTAATATTTCTAGTTAGTTTTGCCAGAATTTCAATCTCTCCCATGATCTTAAAGAGAGATTCCTTGGGTGAGGGGGGAACTATCAACAGTTATCTCAATCTAACTATACAAATGTATAAAGGTAAAGGTAAAGGTTCCCCCGCACATGCGTGCTAGTCGTTTCCGACTCTAGGGGCCGGTGCTCATCTCCGTTTCATAGCCGAAGAGCCAGCGTTTGTCCGAGGACGTCTCCGTGGTCATGTAGCCGGCATGACTAGACGCCAAAGGCGCACGGAACGCTGTTACCTTCCCACCGGAGTGGTCCCTATTTTTTTACTTGCATTTTTACGTGCTTTCGAACTGCTAGGTGGGCAGAAGCTGGGACGAGTAACAGGCGCTCACTCTGTTACGCGGCACTCGGGATTCGACCCACCAAACTGCCGACCTTCTGATCGACAAGCTCAGCGTCCTAACCCACTGAGCCACCACGTCCCTTATACAAATGTATACAATTCCCCTAATACTGTCTCATATTAAAGTGAAGACCGGCTTCATCATTCAACCAGTGGAGGATTGAATGGACCCTGCAAGTCATGTGCCAATAAGATCACAAATACAGAAAAATATTGATCTGAGTTCCAACAATTTGAGAAACAACAGCTGCAGGTGGTAGAGCTTGCTTTTTCCCTTCACTCCCCTTCTCGGTTGCTGGATAATGAATGCTGAGAGCTATGGTGGACTATACTTGGCCAATCACTACTTTAGACTTTTAACAGATCCTGCTATTCTTTTGAAAAGTTCAGACCAATTTAAGTAGCAATACTATCCTATGTATTAAAAAAACTAGAGAAGGGGATCTGTGGACCCTTCAGATCTTCTTGTAAGGAATGAGGGATTCCTGTATCCTTCATTATTGATAGTTCACTAACATCTTGAAAATCACAGGTTCATCAGTTCTGAATTTGCCCTAGCTCCTGCCCACCTAGAAGTTTGAAACCATGTGAATGCAAGTAGATAAATAGGTACGACTTCGGTGGGAAGGTAACAGGGACACAAAAAGAGCTCCCTCGGGCATCACCTGGGCAATGGTGACGTCCCTGGCTAATCCTTTCAACTTAGAAGCACCTTGGTAGATGCTTGTGACAAGAATGTAGTAGTAATATCAGTTCTGAACTTGATAAAGAGCTGCTTTCTTTAAATATTATACAACTCCTAGAAATTATTTCCTAGAATCTTCTAAATGCATTATTACACCCATTTCACCAGCAGGTCATACATTTAAATCATACCAAGGTAACTATCCCCTATACACTCACCCTCTCACTTTTGACTGACCCAGTAACATCATCGTCATTGAGGTGGCGCTTGAATTTTGGAGGCATGTTTTCATACCAGTGCTATATTTTTGTCCTAGTAGGAAAAAAAAGACATTCTAATCATTCTGTCAGGTTTTAGTTCTCAAATTGTAAGAATTTAAAGACTGGCTACAATGATGCTTGCATAACACTGCAAATACAAATTATTACATGAAAACAATATGAGATCTGGGAACTTCCAGTGTAAGAGTGAAGATTTGTTCTCCGAGCTTGTGAGTTGGTTTCTGAAAGTTTCATTACCAGGCTAAGTAACATCTTCAGTGGAGTATCAGTGTTCTTCTATTTATAAGGGCTTTGAGAAACTATATTTCCAGTATAGTTTGAAGTACAATTTTATAATTCATGAATAGATTATTTTATTTTTAAACTATTGCAAATATTGTTCAAATCAAGGATTAAGTTTAAATTGTAAAATATATCCCTCTTCTAGCCATATGAGTATTAATTAAATCCCCATTAGTTCCTAAAGCCTTTTACACATGCAGAAGTTGTTTTGATGAAAGGATTTTAAAATATCATGGTTATTGGTTTTGGTCATATGAATGGAAGAGATGTAAATGTTATTTTAAAATAATTTCTTTTATCCCATTAATAATATGCATTTTTTAAATCAGCAACACTTTCAAAGGACTGGCTAGGGAAAAAAAAGTTGGCTTTCTATATACTGTTTAAAGGGAAAGGAAAGTCTTTTCAACCTACCACTACTTCCAACTATGCTTTTGTACACACAGTTAACCACTTGAGCTAGGATTATTTTTTAATCAGATCATTATTTCTGAATTTTTCATTTTCAAAAATGGTCAGATGCTTTAAGGAAATCTACAAAGCCTGAAAGTAATGCTTTTCCTACCACTACTCCTCAGCACCTGGTGTGCAGAATATGCCTTTGATCTATTTCAAGTGTCACCCAAAACACCGATAATGCATCAAAATACTACTTGCAAAATATAAGATATCATGAACCATTACATTATTACCATCCACAATGTCTTGGATACTTACAATAGATTCAGCGAAAAGACTGCACTGCAATTTGCTCAATAACAGATACCTCAGCACTGAAAAGAATGTTAAAATATACGGTATGCTTTTGCGACCTACCATGGCCAGACGCAGGGAAATTTAAGGACAAGTCCATTTTGCAATCTGAAGCTTAAATAGCTCCAGGAATTCCATCTTCCTTAATTTGCACTACCAACATGGAATGTAGCCTTACTGCTTCTGCCCAATCTTCATTACACACAGTTCTATCATTCTTCTCTACACAAGTGTACACAAGTTCCTGTGTCTTTTAGATACACTTCTATCCAATCCGACCTCATTTAACAATGATTTATCTAGCTTCCTCCCCCCCCCCCAAGTTTACAGTGTCCCATCTAGGGGACTGTTAACTAAAATAAAACGACTGCTCCTCTAAAACTCCTTGTCTTCATCTCTCACTCGTGCGGTCTTCTTCTCCGGGAGTCTTCATTCTCCAGCTGTCCATGCCCGCTCTTCCATAAGCCTTCACACGAGACGCTCGTCCTCTCCGGACTGCGCAGCAGCCTGCCAGTTTCTTTCCCTATTGGCCATGTCAACCTTCCTGCCTCGCCCCCGGGATACTTGCTTTCTCTCCTCCCAAAGGGATCTTCGGCTTCCTCCCGGATCCAGTTTCCCACGAGCCAGCGCCCACCGAACTCGAGACCCTGATCATCCGCCCACCTCCCCGCGCGCCTTTATTTATCCCCTCGCTCACCTGTTTCCCTTTCAGGCCGGTGCGGAAATGGCCGGTCCGAGGAAGAGGAGGAGTTGTCGTCAGCTGTCGCTCCATCGATCGCTCGGCGCGCCTACTAAGGGGTGGAGCCGAGGGCCCGGGATATCCAGGAAGCGCGACGGCCGCCCTAGTGACGCGAACCCTCTCGGCTACCGTAGGAGCGATTCTCGCCCTGGTAGGTAGCCGAGAGGGTTGACGTCACTAGGGCGCGCCGAGCTGAAGCTGCTATTAGAAGGAAGCGGGGTGGACGGTCGACGATAGCCGAGTTGGGACATTCATCGTCTTAACATTTCTGTTCATAATTTAAGGAGCACGTCATTCAGGAACAAGATACGATTCCGCCTTTTCCAGGGCCAAGCGAGTCGATCTTCTGACTGATTGCAGCTCTTTTTATTTTGTAATTTCGTCGGTCTCTTCTCTCCTGCCCCCATCCCGCCCCCCAAATTTATTATTTATTTATTTATTATTGGGACTTATATGCCGCCCTATCTCCCGAAGGACTCAGGGCGGCTAACAACAATAACATACAATAAATAGAGAAGTTAAGATAAAATTAAAGGCCTCTGTACAATAAATTAAAATTAAAATAAATTAAAAATCTCACTAAAGACCTTATAGAAACAAGATCTATAGATATATTTAAAGAAAAATCAGGGCACGTGGTCTATCCATAAATAGCTTACAGATATTTATTTTGTTTTTCTTTCTATTAAAAAAAATGAGAGATGTCTGAAGTGTGATTTCTTCCAACTCTGGTCGACTGGCGTGTCTTTTGAACTCGATAAAAGTTTCTTAAGCAGCAAAAACAAAAAAGTGACTCCTTTAGCCCAGAGGTAGGCAACCTTGGCTTTTTTATGACTCATGGACTTCAACTCCCAGAATTCCTGAGCCAGCCACGAGTCATAACAGCCAAGGTTGCCTACCCCTGCCTGTAGTCCTCCTTCTGACCAATTGAAAAAGCCGCTTCTGTGCATGGTACAGATGTGTTAAGGGTAAATTGGTTTACTAATTGCATAAGCCTGGTTTGTTGAACTCGCCGTAACTGTTTTGGTTCACGTGATATGTTAGAACTGTATTTCTACAGTCGCTGCATTCAGAGAATGTGGCAACTCAAAACTACACAAAATATATTGTGATGTAGCCTCATAGACCAGCATTGCTGAGTCTTTTTTTGCGCAATGCCACAATGCCAGATCCCTCCTCCATAAAATTGACGAATTACAGCTGCAGTTGGCAGCAAGCAGGCTTTGTGAATGTTGTGTGATGGTTGTCACAGAGACCTGGCTACATCCAGATGTACCAAATGCAGCAGTGGAGCTGACAAGCCGAGTCATTCACCGCTCTGACAGAGATAAAGGCTCCGGTAAGAGCAAAGGAGGAGGACTCTGTGTACATTGTGACTTGTGTGCCAACAGCAGATTAGTTTACACGTATTGTTCCCAAGATGTGGAACTGATGACTGTCATATGTAGGCCTTTTTATTTGCCTAGAGAAATTACTGTGGTAATTATTTTTTTTTTAATTGAAAAGTTTTAACATACAATTTTCCTTTAAAACCCCCCCTCCCCCTCCCTTCTCCCTCCCCCCCTACCTCTCCCCCCTCCCCCCCTCCCCCCCACTTCCCAGAGCTAAATACAAGGTATATAAAAAAAAACAATCATAAGCAACCATATACTAACAACTATAAACTCTAAAATCCATCACTCTCTAGCTTATATAGGATAAAACAAACCTTAGTAATATTGAATATATATAAAAAAACTAAAAGAAAAAAAGAAAAAAAGAAAGAAGACTCATTCAAATGCTACATAAAACTTCTTAACCCTATACTTGTTCTGGATAAACTCAATCCATTTTCTCCATTCCATAATATAGCGTTCTTGCGAGTGATCTTTCAAATAGGCCGAAATCTTCGCCATTTCTGCCAGGTCGGAAACCTTTAAAGTCCACTCTTCTATGGTCGGCAGTTCCTCTTTCTTCCAATACTGAGCTATCAAAAGTCTTGCTGCCGTAATAAGATTCAACATCAACTTAGTGTCCACAACTGTAGCATCTGTAATTATTCCCAACAAAAAAAGTTGCGGACAAAACTTTATCCTCTGTTTAAAAATCTTCTGCATGTTCCACCAGACTTTTATCCAAAAAGCCTTAACCTTTTTACAAGTCCACCATATGTGAAAATATGTTGCGTCTTCATCACCGCACCTCCAACATTTAGGCTGATAATTCGGATACATACTTGCAAGCTTTTTAGGATCTAGATGCCATCTATAAAACATTTTGTAAAAGTTCTCTTAGATTTTGAGCTTGTGTGAATTTTACGTTCCTCACCCAAATCTTTTCCCACGTGTCCATTGTGATAACTTCCTGGATGTTTTGGGCCCATTTTATCATACAATCCTTAACAAGTTCTGTTTCTGAGTCAATCTCTATCAATGCAAGATATATCCGTTTAATATGTGCTGGACCCTGATTTCTGATTTGCTTTATCAGATTTTCATCAGTCATTGTAAAACCATTACTGTGGTAATTATTACAGCTGTTTATGTTCCACCTGATGCTGGCACTTTCCAAGCTGTATGACATCATCACCAGGCAGCAGCAAACTCACCCAGAGGGTGCTCTTGTCGTGGCTGGGGACTTCAATAAAGCTTGTCTGAAGGCAGTTCTCCCCAGGTTTGTACAGTATGTGCAAGTTTCCACCAGAGGGAAGAACACTTTGGACCATGTGTATTCCAATCTGAAACAGGCATACAGAGCTTTCCCTCTTCCCCACCTGGATACATCTGACCATCTTTCACTCCTGTTGTGCCCAAAGTATGTTTCTCTCAGGAAAAGGACTCAGGCAGTCACAAAAAGGGTCAGAACCTGGCCAGTGGGTGCTCTCAGTCAGTTGCAGGACTGCTTTGAAACCACTGACTGGAGTATATTTGAAGAACAAGATTTAAATTCATATACAGATGCCGTACTCTCTTATATTAGAACATGCACTGATAGTGTAACAACGGGTAAGTGCATTAGAGTTTACGGGAACTGTAAACCCTGGATGACTGCAGAGATACGAACACTCCTGAGAGCCCGGGATTCTGCCTTTAAGGCAGGGGACAGGGACACATACAGAGAGGCCAGGGCAAATCTCAGGAGAGGCATTAGGATGGCGAAACAGCAATATAAACACAAGGTGGAGAACCACCTAGCAGACAACTATCCGAGGCAAGTGTGGCAGGGAGTGCAGCACCTAACCAACTACAAGGGCAGTACGAGGAGCATGGTTAACACCAATGCCTTGTTGGCTGAGGAGCTGAATATCTTCTTCGCTTACTACGAGGTAAAAAGACCAGACACCGGAGCCTCTGCTGGCCGGCCTTCTGATTTTCAGCAACTCATCCTATCTGAAGACCAAGTGAGAACTGAATTGAAGGCTGTGAATCCCAGCAAAGCCGCAGGCCCAGATGGGGTGCTGGGGATAGTGGTTAAGAACTGTGCCGACCAATTAGCAGGGGTCCTGACAAGGATTTTTAACATCTTGCAAACGGCATGTGTACCATCGTGCTTGAAAGCAGCTACCATTGTCCCAGTCCCCAAGAAAACTGCAGCTGAGTGCCTGAATGACTGCAGACCTGTTGCATTAATGTCCGTAGTTATGAAATGCCTCGAAAGACTGGTTCTCCAACATCTCAGGACATGCCTGAGCTGAATTTTTTGGGGGGAGGGGGGAAACGCAATATAATATAAGTATTTAAAAAATCATCTGGAATTTGTCTTTTATCCTGAATGAAAATCTTACTATTTCACCACAAATTTCAGGAACAGAAAGACAAGACACACTATCTTTTTTAAAATGAGTAGGTTTATTGATCATGATTTGTACAGGCAGAAACATCCTTAGGCTTTAATTTCAATTTTATATACAAAAAAAACATTACACAGATCCAGAGTTTAACTACTACAAGACAGGTTCTCTGCTGGGTTGTGGTGTTGAACAAAATAGGCAGACAGCTCTTTCAAAGCTTTGTATCGATGAGAGAGTGAGTTCTTCACATACTTGGGCAATTCAGCATATCTGCAAAAGACAACCTGGAATTTCACCATGAGAAACTGCAAAGCCTATTCATCTAGAGCAGGTGATATCATAAATGTATTAATTAAATTTATTCTCTATTTCTTGGCTTAAATGTTTAGTCCTAAACTAAAATGATTTGATCAAATCCTCTTCTCAGGAGATATGGGAATTGCCAATTGAACACCTGTTCTAAATCCATTATTATTAAATAGAATAGAATAATAGAACAATCCAAATGCCTGCTGACAAAATACATTCATAAATATTTAAGGCAAAATTGGTATTTTGTAGAACAGAATTTGCACATTTCTTAATACTCGAATGTACAACAGTGACTGGGTAGTTTTACTGGCCTATTATAACTAAGGAGAATATATTCCCTTACGTCTCAGTGTAGCCTTCTGGCTGGAAGCAAGGATCCCATCCAAAATCTCGAGGTCCTCTTGGTTCAACTATATGCCCCTATAGGGAAAAGAGACGTTTAATGTTGAATTTTCAGAGTTAGGCCTTACATAAAACATACAATTCTGAAGGAGCTGACAGATGTTATCTCAGAACTATATCTTTCAAGATCCTAGACCACCAGGGTACTACCAGAGGACTGGAAAAGAGCTGATGTGGTTCCCATCTTCAAAAAAAGAAAAACTATGGATCCAGGAAACTACAGACCTATCAGCTGATATCAATACCTGGGAAGATTCTGGAAAAGATAAGCAATGAATTTGTGAACACTTAGAGGCAAGCAAAAACATACATGGTTTTGTCAAAAACAGATGTCAGACAAATTCTATGACAAAGTGACTGAGTGGACCAGCAAAATGCTGTGGACGTAATTTACTTGGATTTCAGTGAGGCATTTGATAAAGCAGACCACAACTTACTACTAGATTAAGATAGAAAAATGTGAATTAGACAGCATCATCACCAGATGGATTAGTAACTGGCTGACAAGCCACATTCAATGTGTAGTCCTTAATGGAACTGCATCTACATGGAGGGAAGTATTTAGCGGGGTACCCCAAGGTTCTGTCTTAGGCCCAGTACTCTTCAATATCTTCATAAAAAAATAGATGAGGGAATAGAAGGGGACCTTATCAAACTTACATAGCAGGAATAGCCACTACTCTAAAAGATATGGGGTCAAGATACGTAAGAGTCTCAACAGACTTGAACACTGGGCCCTATCGAACAAAATGAAATTCAGTGTAGAGAAAAATCAAATATACAGGTACAGATTAGGTGAAATCTGGCCCAATAGCAGTAACTGTGAAAGGGATCTTGGAATCCTAGTGGACAATCACTTAAGCCAGCAGTGTGCAGCAGCAGCTAAAAAACCCAACACAATCCTAGGTTGCATTAACAGGGATAGAATCGAGATTACATGAAGTATTTTATAAATAGTACCTATTTATAAAGCCTTAGTAAGATTACACTTAGAATACTGCATCCAGTTTTGGTCATGATATTATAAGATGTAGAGACTCTGGAAAGAATGCAGAAAAGAGCAACAAAAATGATTAGGGGGCTGGAGGCTAAACGTGAAGAACAATTGCAGGAATTGGGTTTGTCTAGTGAAAAGAAGGACTAGGGGTGAGATGACAGGATGGTTCCAATATTTCAGGGGCTGCCACAAAGAAGAGGGGGGGTCAACTATTTTCCAAAGCATCTGAAGGTAGAACAAGAAGAAATAGATGGAAACTAACTAAGAGAACCAACTTAGAAATAAGGATAAATTTCCTGACAGAACAATTAACTAAAAATTAATTAAAAAGTCTTTTCCTATGGATTAGGCTACAAAATTCAAACCAGCAAAGGAAGAAACGTGACAAGAAAAGAAATCAGCCGACTAAACAGCTTAATATTTCTTAAGCCATTAGATGATATGTAGCAGGATGTGAATACTAGTCCACAGGAACAGGTTAATCAGTTCACCATCCATAATAACCCCTATGTGGCTCTCTACATCCCATCTATGACTGTTCGGAAATTTAAGATGCATGGCTACAATTCAATAGCACAAGCAGCCATTCTAGCAGGAGAATTTTGTTCCTTCTCAAATATCAAGCTGTCCCTGCAAAATTTAAAAGCCCCCAGCAACACTGCCAAAAAAACTGGCAAATTGTGGAGATGCATTTTTCATTTAAACCTTTTTTGCAACATTGTCAGATAGCCTTTGCAGCAATTCAGGAGTTTGACCTAGTAGAAGTTTACTCCAGCCCTAAAATGAGAATAATAATAATAATAATAATAATAATTTTATTTATATACCGCCCTTCTCCCGAAGGACTCAGGGCGGTGAACAGGGCAAGCATAAAAAAGCAGAGATACAAAATTTAAAAGGGATTAAATATATGCCCAACTAAAAACAGTGAATACAAATATTAAGATAACAATAAAAATGTACAGTATTAAACCTGAAACAGAGAGGATCACTCCTGATTATACCGTTACCCTTCATTTCCAACTCAACTCAGAAATGTTGAATGTTATCAAGCAGTGATAATTCTGTTCATCCATCCTAGTAGAAATACCCTCCCAACTAAGCAGGCAGCTACATGGAGTGACAATCATTAAACAACTGAATTGGAAACCAGGAAGCTCCACTGCAGGAACTGTTGAGATAGGAATTAGAAACAAAAAGCTCCATAACAGACACTGCTGTAAATGTACATAGAAATATATCCCACCACTATCAGTCAAATTACAGTAAACCAACCAACTTATCTTTTCATTCCTTCCCACCTACCTACCTGTACTGTTTTTATATTTATCATATAATAAATTTAGTTACTTCTCCCTGTATGCAACAGCACCAGCCAACTTTTGGACACTAGTCAAGAAATGAGATAACTTTGTTGAAGCACTTGAACTATGTTTAAGATGTTAGGTATGAATGCTGAAAGTGGCAGTTATTATGCTCAGAAAAGGACATACTAACAGTTCAGTTCCTCAGGTCTTTACTAACACAGATAACCCAATACTGTCATACGAACTTGAGTTTGGCCTTTGAATAACTTTACAGGATCATCTGGATTTCCAGTGCTGAAAGCAAAGGTGCACAGAGCGTAAGCAGATTTATCTTCAAATCCTGCTAAGAGTTTGTAGAGACCTAAGCAATAAGAAAAAAAAAGTTATGATTTCTTCTTCAGTAAATTTTGCTTGACAGAAGAGAAGCTGTGTGGGACATAAAATGGCAGTTCACATATTTTGGAATTTGAGCAACTATCCTATCAAAAAAAAAAAAAAAAAAGAACCAATAGAACCACTAGCTTTTCTATTAATCTCTAGGACATAATGCAGTTACAAATTTAATGAATTCTTTTCTGTTCCTGTATATATACTTGTGGCAGAAGAAATATTTTTTACATATATCTAAATAGATGATGTCAATGTAATTCAGGGTTAAAGGTAAAGGTAAAGGTAAAGGTTCCCCCGCACATGCGTGCTAGTCGTTTCCGACTCTAGGGGCCGGTGCTCATCTCCGTTTCAAAGCCGAAGAGCCAGCGCTTGTCCGAGGACATCTCCGTGGTCATGTGGCCGGCATGACTAGACGCCAAAGGCGCACAGAACGCTGTTACCTTCCCACGGGAGTGGTCCCTATTTTTCTACTTGCATTTTTACGTGCTTTCGAACTGCTAGGTTGGCAGAAGCTGGGACGAGTAACAGGCGCTCACTCTGTTACACGGCACTCGGGATTCGACCCGCCAAACTGCCGACCTTCCGATCGACAAGCTCAGCGTCCTAACCCACTGAGCCACCACGTCCCTTAATTCAGGGTTACGAAGGTTAAATCAGATCAAAGATATAGAACATTAGGACCAATTCTGCCAAATAGATATTTTACTATGAAATCAGATAAACACTTAAAGCCTTTTTAGTACTTTACAAGTTCTAGCTTTCTACTGGAAAATACCATTTAAAGCAGAATGGAATAGGACACAAAGTTTCTGCAAATACAAACCAAGAAGGGAGGAGCGAAGAATGGTAGCACATACAAAACTGAAAAGTAAAATCATCAGGAATAAAAGCAGCCTACTTTAAAATGGAAGTAAAAAGAAACGTACAGTTGAGTGCATAATCAATATGGGTTATGACAAGGCCAGTGTTGGATAAAACAGCATCGTTCGACATTTGAGTAACGCAGACTAGTTAAGGAAGCAACCCAATCCCAGAAACAAGTTTATTTTGTGAAAGAAAAGACTGAATTACCTTCTGGCTTTAGCTTTTCTAGGAACCACTTTCTGAAACACAAATTCAGGCACAAATCTTAATTTTCACTATCACAAGAATAATAAAAACACCTGAACGTTATTCAACAAGCAAGGTAACGCCAAAAATTATCTGCAAAATAAATAAGTTACCAAATATTTAATCCAAGTAACAGCTAGATTTTTGTACTAGAGTTCCAGGGAAATGTGCAGTTCAAAGCTGAACTATTAAAATCTCATAAAACTAATGAACAGAAATAAAAGAATAAGTAAAATCCAGCAAAAATATAAAAATTAACAGTGAAAACATCCACGTTGAGCTGGCAAATTCTTGTCCAGTAAAACTGATACAGTAATGGCATGCTTGCATTTTATTGTCTGCCTTATCAGAAATACAAGAAATCAAAACATAAAGGCTTCCTTAACAATAGTTTATAGTGGATTCCTCTTCTCTTCTTGCATCACAATGGGAACTAAAAAAAAATGCAAGCACATGAACACAGCATTTCTTGTTTAATAGTCCAGCTGGATTAGGCCAAAGATCATCCAGTTCAAGATTCTATGCCAATGGGATTCAATTTCAATACTCACAAGCCTCGGTGGTGGATGACAGTCACTTCTCAGTAACCTTCTCTTCTTACCTGTTTACCTCTAACCTGCAGTATTTTCTTTCCTCCAATTATCAGCTATCCTCTCAGCAAATTTACTCAGCAAATTACTCAACAACTTACATATATGGCCCTGGGAGGCCTCCAAGAGCAGTGAAACATAAACAGGTATCTTCTACTATAACTGGTCCCTGAATCTGTTAAAGGAAAATAAATCAAATAAGAAAAGAGCAATGAAAACCTTCTAAATTAATTTTTGAAAGTAGCTCCACATATTGTAAATAAAGTTTTCTAAAAACGTTAGGCAACTTCCATCCCAAGTTAATCGCTGCGGCTCTGACAGCAATAATATAATTTTAAAAAATCATTGCAGGAACCACTGTTAGGAGTGTGTTTACTGTAGATGCCAAATGGAAATAAACAGAATGGCCTCATAGTTGGAGCCTGATATATATATATATATATATATATATATATATATATATATATATATATATATATATATATATATATATATATATATATATATATATATATATATATATATATATATATATATATATATATATATATATATATATATATATATATATATATATATATATATATATATATATAAAAGAGTTTTACAAAAACAAAATTTTATAATATATCCCCAAATCCCCCCCACCCCAAACCCGCCCACTTCCCCCCCCCCACTTCCCAGAGCTAAATACAGGATTATAGTTATAATAATCATATTCTAAATAAAAATTATGCATAATATACAATTAACCAAATTCATAAGGTGCTTTAACTCCCCTTTAACATAACTACATACAAAGTACCAATAACAATATCCCACTAAAATCTACTCAGAGCCTGATATTTTTAAAGATGACTGTAACATAATGTAATCAAAGCTAACATAATCTCCAGTGTTCCAATATTTGAGGAGTTGCCAGAAAGAAGAGGGGGTCAACTATTTTCCAAAGTACCTGAAGGCAGGACAAGAAACAATGGATGGAAACTAATCAGGGAGAGAAGTAACCTAAAACTAAGGAGAAATTTCCTAACAGTGAGAACCATTAACCAGTGGAACGGCTTGCCTTCAGAAGTTGTGGGTGCCCCATCATTGGAGGCTTTTAAGAAGAGACTGGAAAGCTACTTGTCTGGAATGCTATAGGGCTGTGGTGGCGAACCTATGGCACGCGTGCCACAGGTGGCACACAGAGCCCTCTTTCTGTGCACGTGCGTTGTCGCCCCAGTCCTAGGCCTTCAGCTGTTTTTTATAAAACCTTTTCACTTTAGGTTTCCACTGTGTGCCAAAAAAAAAGGTTCAATCAATCAATCAATTTCAATTTCTTGTGGGGGAAAAAAAGATCTCACAAAGTTGGAATTGATTGATTGAACTTTTTAGTCCCACCCAGTCTGCCGTTACCATTAAAGCCATGCCCCCTAATAGGCCACGCCCACATAAGTGGATTTTGGGTTGCGGTTTGGGCACTCGGTCTCTAAAAAGTTCGCCATCACTGGTATAGGATCTCCTACTTGAGCAGGGGTTGGACTAGAAGACCTCCAAGGTCCCCTCCAACTCTGTTATTCTGTTATCCCAGCAGCAAGAGAAATTTCATATTAATCTGCTAAATAGGATTCATAATTATATGTAACTGGAATCTTTGTACTATTTTTTCCAGTGTTACAATTGCCTTAAATTGAAATGGGCAATTGAGTCATTGGAGTTGTTAAGTTACTAAATATAATTATAATATGCCTTATGATAAATATAAAATGCACAATACTCTGCTTATTATTTCTTGTTCATAACAATGTGGAGGGCTTTTTGAAAAAAATATGGAATTTATAACAAACAATAAAAAGAGGAGACAATAGCAGAATATGCACAAGTCAAAAACAGTATAATACAAACAGCTCATATTGTACTTTTTTGACCCTACAGCCAAACACTAAACATTTTTTCTAGTCAAAACTGCTTGCGCTTCTCTATAGAATATACAGCAAAATTTATCTGAGCATAAAGCATAAAATCTCCCCAGCTTTCTGAGTTTCTTATTGCCTTAGCTTATGAGCTAAAGAAATATTTCAAAAATCATGATTAGAACCTGCTTAGCTGCTTCCAGGCACTTTTGGGTAGAAATATCATCAGGCTCCCCTTGGTACTCAGGTACTGCAAAATTTTAAAGAAAAGTGAGGTTAGCGGTGAAGAGTAATTTGCTAAGATACCAGGACAAATGGAAACATGAACTCACAGTCTATTTTCTTTGCAACCAATTTGTATGGAAAAGAGTCACCTAGAATCTGAATCACCTGCAAGATAAAGAGAAGTAATTTTGAATATTAATAAGCTTTCACAAGTTACATCTCTTAACCATATCTTGGACAATGCGGCAGTACTTTTATTATGGACTATGTTTCCTTTGGAAGCCCAAATGCCACATTTGCTTTTCATATTTCAGAAAATTGTTAAAAAAATCTTCCTACTTCATTAAGGATTCATCTATACCAGTTGTGGGCACTCTTCTATATATCTATTCAATTTATTTTTATGTGGTAGTATTTTTTTTCTGCTTTGCTTTTATTTTCTTCTACACTATCAAGCATTATTGTTACAAGTATTTTCCTCTGGGAGTGGTATTTCTGGACTGACAGTTCCTAGTGACATCAGTCAAAAAGGTTTTCCCACCAGATTATTTTTTGGATTTAAAAATATAAAGGCGGAGAAACACAACAGTGCTACAAATTGAAGACACTAATGGCTAAATCCATTTAATGGATAGCTTAGACCAGACGTTCAAACACAAGGCCCGGGGGCCGAATCCGGCCCACGAAGTAGTTTCATGTGGCCCGCGAAGCCATCCTGGAAACAGTGAGGGAACGGCCCCCACTGCCTTGGCCCTGGCCCAGAGACCCTCCTTCTGCCAGAGACCCTCAGATCTGTCCCTCTCCTGCCCAGGCCCCCATAGGCACCCTTGATGCGAACGATGTAGAGCTGGCCATGCCCACCCAGTAGGCCATATGCACTCTAGCCACGCCCACCCAGTAGGCCACGCCCACCCTGGCCATACCCCCCCCACCCCGAGGGCAACTGCAATGCTGATGCGGCCGTCAATGAAATTGAGTTTGACATCCCTGTTCTACACTATCAAGCATTATTGTTACAAGTATAAGATAGCCATTTTCCTCTGGGAGTGGTATTTCTGGACTGACAGTTCCTAGTGACATCAGTCAAAAAGGTTTTCCCACTAGATTATTTTTGGGATTTAAAAATATAAAGGTGGAGAAACACAACAGTGCTACAAATTGAAGATACTAATGGCTAAATCCATTTAACGGATGGCTTAGACCAGGGGTAGGCAACCTCGGCTCTTTTATGACTCATGGACTTCAACTCCCAGAATTCCTGAGCCAGCTTGGCTGGCTCAGGAATTCTGGGAGTTGAAGTCCATGAGTCATAAAAGAGCCGAGGTTGCCTACCCCTGGCTTAGACTTACGAGTTAAAAGTTCATTGTTTTCCAGCAGTGTTTGCTAGGGTTGCAAATATTCAGACAACACCAAGTTGGTAGCAAAGAGGTACAGAAGTCTTGAATTTTGCAACTCAAAATAGGTAACGCAAGCATTGCATAACAGTTTTCGCACTGAAGCAATCAATACCCCAATTCTCACAATAAGCTCGCGTTCTGCCTATTTGTGAGTCTTGGTGGAAGATATGCAGAAATCCCAACTCTTGCAAGAGCTGGCCCGTTTATTCGTAAGCGAACAACAGCTTTTCTCAATCTCAGCCATTTAAGATGTATGACCTCTAACTCCCAGAATTCCCTAGAACGCTAGCTAGGGAATTCTGGGAACTGAAATTCAGACATCTTAAAAGTTCACCATTCGTAGCAGCAGAAAAACAGCTAAATGCTAGCCGGTGCCATCACCCATCAGCTTTGTAAACGACGGCAGAAAGCCACGGAAGCCGCTGCCCACCTCCTCCAGTTTCTTAACGTTGCCGGTGACAAACACCACGCTTCGGCCGGCCGCCGGTATCATCGCCATCGCGCTCTGGCGCCTGCGCACTTTCTCAACCAATCATATCTCCTGGAATCCTCCGGGTTCTCCTGCACTGCCTTGCGCTCCCGAAAACAAGCGAGCTTTGACGGTGTTACGTAGGATGACGAATCACGCTGAAGAAGAGAGGAACCTGTTGCAAATGCTGAAAAGCCATTGGACGGAAGAAGCAAAGATGGAAGCCTTAGCCAACCAATGAGCTTTGAAGGTAGAGGCAGGACTCGGAGAAGGGGGGGAAAAAAAGTGGGAGGATGAAGACCCCGAAGGCACTTCCGGCGTGTGTTTTGGCTCGCGGGGTTTTGGCCTTCCCGGGGCTTTAAGTTATGGAGGCGTTGCGGTTGCTGCCAAGACACGCTCGAGACTTCGCTTCGTCGGAGTACTGGGACCGATTCTTTCGGAAGCGAGGCGAGCGCGCCTTTGAGTGGTATGGAGAGTGGTCAGGAGGACTCGGATCGACTTTGGGGCGGTATCTCCGCCTGCGGGACTCGGTGAGACGTGATGAACGGAAGGAGAAAAACAGAGTGAAGGGAAAGGAAAGCACGGGGGCATAAACTTTATTCGGTTGGCAACCATGGCTCTTTTATGACTCGTGGACTTCAACTCCCAGAATTCCCGAGGCAGCATAGCTGCCTCGGGAATTCTGGGAGTTGAAGTCCACGAGTCATAAAAGAGCCCAGGTTGCCTACCCTAACTTAAGGCATTCCTTGGCTCCGGAAGAGATCCGTGAAATTTATGTTCGGATTTTCATTAATTGAACTAGAGTTTTCTCAAGCCAATTTTTGGGGTTACGTTCGAATCACTTAAATATAAATTAGCTACACTGGCTGGATGTACATCACAACGCGGTAAGCCACTAACTAACTAATTGCCATCTTTTCAGTTAGCTAGTAATGTCAAGAGGGCCTCTGCAATTCAAATTGGCCACGATATCTAGGAAGAGCTCAAGAACTAATTCTAGTTTTTAAAGTCACAGTCCTTTTCCCTGATCAGCTTGGAGGAAAGCAATTCAGATTTTATTCTACTTAGGCATAGGATGGAGAAAAATGTTGATTTTAATTTGTTTGATTTGGTAGCTGACAGATTAATACCAGCAAGGCAGGCTCTGCCCTACGTTTTACAATATCAAAGATGCAGAATGTAAGAAATCCCAAGCACATAGGTACATATGTGCTACAGAATTCTTACAAATACTGACATCAGAGCCATGCAGGTGAAAACAGTTTTAAAAATTGCAGAACTCTTAGCTCTGTTTGATGTTTCTGGCTGCTATAATCTCTTGGATAACTGCAATCTTCACAGGAGAGATATTATTTCTTCTCCATCCAGCTCCTTTACACCTACATAGACTAAAATGATAAAGAATGAATATATGAGTACATGTTGACATGTGTTTGAATATTAGTAGCTCAGGTTGGTAGTTGGGCTGTTGGTTTGATCTCCGAACTTGGCGATTTGGCTGCAAACAGTTCGTCTCCATTGGGGGGGGACATCTTCAGTGCACTTTGTATCTGTCAGAGCAGTGGCGTTTAAATATCTTTTTCTATGATGTAAGTGTGAGTACATGTATTCCAAAAAAATAATCTTTTGCCTTATGTCTTTTAAGGGGAGAGGGTTTTTTTTATACATCATGTAGGAAGCCTGGGAGTCTTTTTAGTTGAAATATAAAATTGCTTCCAACGTCTTAACTTAATCTACAATCTGATTTAGTGTAATATAGTATGACAAATATCCCTTTATTCTTGTTCCACTTTCTGCATATGCAGATAAGAAATTATGGAATACTAACTTCTTTCTCAATCCTGCTTTTTAAGCTGAAATCTAAAAGTATGGAGTTTACATGGACTCTAAAGAGAGCTTACATGAGACATTTTCGTACGTCAGGGTGTAATCTTCCAGCTTTTTCCAGATTAACTTTCCTACGATTATATTTCTCTTCATTAGTTTCACTGACCTTTATTTTAAAATATCCAGTGAAATGTACACAAATTATCTAGGATCTATTTTCATTTTGGTTTCAATATGTTTTACTTACTTTGAAGGCCAAATGCTAGAACTCATTGTATAAGCTACCTGAAAAATCCCTATGCTAAGGAATAATTTTGACTTGCCTAAAAGGAACGTGAAATTTCTTCCATGCTTTTCCACTAGATTCTTGTTGTTGGCTGTGGCAATTCAGAACTAAGTGAGCAGCTCTATGATGAAGGCTATCACAATATCGTCAGTGTGGACATTAATGAGCAGGTGGTTAAGCAGATGCAGGAACGCAGCACACAACAGAGACCCAAAATGACTTACATGGTAATGGATGTACTGCAAATGGATTTCCCTGATGAGCATTTCCAAGTGGTGTTTGATAAAGGCACTCTTGATGCCCTGCTGACTGATGGAGAAGAAACCAGTCTGAAAAGAGCTGAAAGAATGTTTGCTGAAATTGGCCGTGTCTTGCAATTTGGGGGGCGTTATCTATGTGTCTCCTTGGCACAGGCACATGTATTGAAGGCAGCTGTGGACTATTTCTCTCAAGAAGGTTGGATGGTTCGAGTACATCAAATCCCTGGCCAGATAACAGACGCTTCAGAGCAGGAATTTGCTTTGCCTGTCTTCGTTTATGTTATGACAAAGATAAGGCCGGTCCCTGGGTCTCTTTTATGCATTTTGGAGTTCTGTACTGAAACACAAGAGAAACCTGCCCGGTTCAAGAACAGGGAACATCTGATTGATGCAGTGAAGGAGAGACAACACTACTCTCTGCTGCGGAATCAACTCAATAAGACCTCCAGCGTAGGGACCATCTCTCTGGATCTCTGCAGCAAAGACACTGGCCAAACCCGGTATACTTTACATGTAGTGCATAGCCCAAAGGTGAAAGTGTCACGGGACAAACAATTTGCCATCTTTATCAGTGAGTCAATGTGTTCATTGTTCAGCCCACTGTATGGAGATCAAATAAAATTCAGACAACCCAAGATTCTTTCTGTCTTTAGATTTTCTTCCTCAAACACTGCTAGTATTGTTAAGCAAAATTTTCAGTACTTTTCAGGTATTTGGAAGGGTAGCAAAATCTATTAAAATATTTATGGGAATGGTGCGTTTGTCAGTGCTAATTAGCAAGTAACCTTTAGGATTTTTTTTCTCTCTCTATGAATTTACCTTCTTTCATCCTCAAAGAACGAACTAGCAACTTTTGAATAGGTTCATAACAGACAGGGAAAAAAGAGTTGAATATTATTAAACATTCTGTATCTTAATGTTGTTTTCGAGTAGCAGTTCATATTCTGAAGTTTGAAATTCTAACTCACGAAATGAAAGTTATCAAAATAATAAGTGCTGCAGTTTCTAACAACTGATGATTTTTAGATATTTTTTGCTTGCCCTTCTTTTGGTGGATAAAATATTTTAATATCCCCTAATATCTAAAACATCTGAATCGAGACCAAACTCTCACCTTTCCAATATATGATTAATTAATTATGAACAACTGAATAAATATTCTAAGAAAGTAGTGATCAAAGTGTTATGTAAGGACAAATATTAATCATGGTGAACGGTATGAATTACCAAGGAAAGCAATAAGCTGTAACATGAGAACAGAAAATTTGTTCTGATTTAAATATTCCATGAAATTGAAATATATAGAATCTGGGCATTGGAAAAAAAAGCAAATGCAGAAAATCAATATTTTTGACGAGGTACAAATCCTTTCTGTTGCCTGATCCAGTACCACAGGGCAGAGAAACTGAGTGGCTCTTTGGCACAGAGGAGGGACGGAAGCAGTTGGCTGTGAGTGCAGGATTTTGGCGACTGGTAACTGTGGCCTTACATAGAAATCAACAGTATGACAACATGGGAGCTATCCAGGCAGAACTGTCAGAAAAAGTGATGGAACTGGCCCCCCCTGGGCTTCCAGCCCAGCAGCAGGTATGTATGTCTTTTGTCTGGCTAATGACCGGTAAAAGATCTGTTTAGCCCTGAGATCTTCTCGAAACAGTGGCCCACTGGATAACTAGGGCAAGCCAACAAGCAGGATGCAATTATAGTAGCACTTTCTGGCTGATATTTTTTAGCAATTAGTATTCAGAAGCTATTCAGAAGCCTACTGCTTTTGATGACGGTTAACATACGTGATTAGAAGCGTTAGGTAATTTTTTTCCTCCTCAAATTGTTCAGTGATGGTGTGATGGTTCCTTTGAGCAATGCCGTATGACTTTGCCAACCTCTTTGTATAGCAAAAGCAAAATTAATTTGTTCCACGATCTTTCCTCTGCAGAAACAAAGGCTGCTCAGGACCTCCTGGCCACTGCTGATAGTAGGCCAGGGAGGAACAGCAATCGGGTGTCTTGGCCTAATACTTAAACTTCATTTTGTATGTGATAGCAAAATACGGGTCTATTTAGATACCCTAAACGCTTTTAGAAAGATCAAGTGATCAAGAGTACTTGATACTTAAAATAAAATTGGCATTGCCTCTTGCCTGTAAGAATACCAAAAAAACAATGTCAAAATCTTTTTTCAGCCATCTCAGTATTGGTTCTAGCAAAGACTGCCACAGATCTAAGATCCTAGAAAGTGGTGATCATAGATCAGGTGGGCACAGTAGATGGCATTTATAATATGCTTTATATTCTTTTTTCCCCCTGCTCTTTGAAGAAACTTTCTGTGGGATGGTAGTATCATTAGATTGCCTTCTCTTGCAGGTGCCATTTCTGTCTGTGGATGGAGACATTGGGATCCGTACCATCCAGCATTCTGATACTAGTCCTTTTAGTGGGGAGTATGTTATTGAAGATGTGAAAGGAGATGGTGCTTGCTATTTCCGCCACCTCATCTTCCTCAGCAACAGGAATGTAGTGCAGTCAGAAGCAAGGCTTTCATCCAGGGTGCCCCACAAAGGTGAAATGAAAGCTGCGACTACACTATGGGCTACTGTGTTTTAGAATGGGGTTGTGAGGAGACCTAGTGCAGATATTATAAGTGGGAGGCATATGCTGCTCAGCCCCACTTTTCTCTCCAGCTTTCTGCGGATCAATTTAAGCAAATGGTAGAAAGAAGCATTGAGACGGGCCAGTAAGGTAAGGCAGCGTTTTTGAATTACTAAGTACAATATGCATTGCTGTCCCTCCTATTTACACCTCATATTTTAAGATGTACAAATCCATATCAGTCTTCTCTACCAGGTGAATTTATGGCCCTTTGAAAGTTTGTTAGAGTACAACTCTCAGCATCCCTGACTACTACTTGTGCTGACTGGCCTGTCAGGCGTTATAAATCTGCAACATCTGGATGGACATGACCTTTGCATAGCCATCTAGTGAGCAAAAATGAATTCCAGCCTGTTTTGAAATTAATAATTTGTTAAAAACAAAATGATCAGAATGGCTATTTTGGGAGAAAGAGATAGAATTCCAATCCTGTCCCATTGTGGGGAGTGTCCCTGAGCGGGGGATATAGAGTATTTGGAGTAGTTGTCTCTTATCCTGGATAAGTTCCAGTTCCTTTTTATAGTTACGGTAGTCTGCTTGTCCGTCTAAGTTTGTTTTCTTTGGCCAGGTAACAAGCGGAAGCAGAAGAAGAACGTGGCCCCTAGGGACCACTTCAAACCTGATGCTGAAGCTGCTTGTCCGGCCATTGACAAAAGTTACTTGTGTTGTGCTCACCACAGAGCTATGGTCGCAGGGCTCTGCTTGCTGGAAAACCCTGAAGATCTGCCAAGTGAGTAGGAGGCCACAGAAGCAATTTTTTTAAGTGTGGCCCACGAAAATTAAGTGACATTTGTGTCAGATCCCTGTCAGTCATAGTTAAGTAGTAGGTTGTTCGTTTGTTTTTTATTCCAATTTTTTTTTTGCTTTTATAAATAACTCCAGGTGGCGAACATACCAATGCTTCTTCCTCCTCCACCTCTTTTTCCCCACAAAAACAACAACCCTTTGAGGTGGGTTGGACTGAGTGAGAGGGACTGACCCAAGTCACCCAGACAGCTTTCATGCCTAAGGCTAAAACTCACAATCTCCTGTCCCTCTATGAGGCATTTGTAAATAAGGTTATGCTTCTAGTCTCTTCCACCCTCAAATTCATTAGGAGTAAAAACGGAGTTTGAAGTAGGATCATAAAGGTGCTAACATATGTAATGCATATCCATTAACTAGAATTCATTTGGCCAGATTAAATTGAATTAAATTGAGCGTCTGAGCAAATAGTGAAAAGAAAGGAAAAAGCATGCAGACGCAAAGTTCAAGCTGCAGTCATTTGTTCAGCCGCCCCCCCAGCCGTAAGGTAGTCTTGCCAAAATGTGCAGCATATTTTATTTTTTCCTCTGATTTTTTTTCTTATCCATCTGTGATTAGGGCTGCTCTACATACAACCAAAACATTGGGCTATCAGATCTGAACTCTGAAAATCCACGTGGTCATTAGGTGGTAACAAAGACGGAAGAGTTTTCTGTATTATCTTTCCTGCCATGTCATTGGTTACCTATTATCTGGATTTTTCATCCCACCTCTGGTAACCTTACAGCTGGGATGCAGCTTGCCCTACACCAGGGGTAGGCAACCTCGGCTCTTTTATGACTCATGGACTTCAATTCCCAGAATTCCTGAGCCGGCTGGCTCAGGAATTCTGGGAGTTGAAGTCCATGAGTCATAAAAGAGCCAAGGTTGCCTACCCCTGCCCTACACAGAACTGATCCTGTTACATTGTGGCATGGGAGTTGACATATACTCCTCCAAGGAGGGATTCTTAAAAAACAGAAGTGTCTTTGTCAGCAGCTGTATCGAAGCACTACTCAGTTATTTGGTGCCCTGGGGAATGGACCGAAATGTAACCTCAGAAAATCGGAGAATGGAGCAATGGACTTGGCTTCTTTTCTGCTCTTAAATAAATCGCCCCCTGAGTTAGCAGAGCAGCTATAACAGCTATAAGAAGTTTGGACTTTGCAAACATAACGCTGAGAGTTATGATACAGAAGTACCCCATGCCACACTCCCTGATCAGAGCAGGACACTGTTGTGCTTTCAATTGGTAACTTTCTGTGTGTTGCTTCCAGAGGCCCAGATCCATATGCTTGTGATTGGCCTGGGTGGTGGCAGCCTTCCCCTCTTCCTTCATGACTACTTCTTGCAGTCTTCTGTTGATGTAGTGGAGATTGATTCTGCCATGCTGGAAGTAGCTACATGCTGGTTTGGTTTTTCGCCAGGAGACAGACTCAAAGTTCACATTGCAGATGGCTTAGTTTATGTTGCCAATCTGACAGCAAAAGGTAATGACTTCTTGGATCAGTCCACACCCATGCCATGATTTATGTGCATCTCTTAGTGTTGTTTGTGCCCTTTGACCTTCTGACAGCAAGTATTTCAGAAATCTTGCAAGCATCTGTACTGCTTTAATTTTTTTTGTATAATTAAAATGAGTTATTTTGAGCATTTAACGGTTCAAGAAGAAAAATGTTAATAAACTCCCTTCTATTCTGGAAGCTTTAGCAGTTATATTTCTGTATATCAGAATTTGGAAAAAAGAATTCCTATAATACAGATTAACTATAATTACGCCCTATGAAGCTGTAAATCGGGTACTGATACAAAAATGGTTTCATTTTCCCACAAGGAACACAGAAGCCTCTAGCTCTTGTGTCAAAAATCTTTATTTAAATATCGAGCCTTGAGAACCACAATGCTAGGTGGGTTATTTCACTCAAAAGCTTGCAATTTACAGTTGGGCTGTGCCCCCAACTGACACATTTGCCTATGTATATGCTATAGAATCTGCGTCTTGATATGGAACAATGTGTGTATGCTTTTAGGGACAAGTAGAATGCTATGTGCAGGTCATTATTTACCTTCTTGTTTCTGAGTTGAATGATGATAAAATAGATCTGTGCTCTGGTCCAGCAAGACAATTCTGCTATTTGATCATAAGGGAAAATTACAGATAATTTTAAAGCAAATCAATGTCATAGAGGCTGAGATTGGGAGGAAATTAAAGTGGAGAAGCAGCAGTAAGAGTTAAAAGTTCTTCTGAGAATTACTTTTCCCCCAATTTAAAAAGGAATGAAAAATTTATCAACTGCAGCAGTATCTGTATGTATCATAACTAGGATCGTAACAGCATAGGTCAGAACGTATACTACTTCAATGAACTATGACCTGACAAACATAAGCTTTGTTTCTTTTTTCAAAAGTCATATACTCAGCTCAAATAAGTGATTATAGTGCTCAGTTTGATATGACAACCTTTTTGATGCAAGCAATATGCATCTGCTTTCTAGATTAATTTGCAATTAATTCTTTGGGGAAGTGGATCATTTATCTTAGAGGGAGATGGTTTATGGGAAATTCTGGTCAGTAAACATTTCAATTTACAAAAAAAAGGATGTGTGATTAATGCACTTAGGTAAAATGTTTCTCAATTGCCTTTGACTTTTCTTCTATTTAGCAAAGTCTACAGCAATGAATACCTAATGTGATAATAACCTAAAGAGGGAGATCTTGAGCTGGATATGTCTTGAGCTGATGTAATTGGGAGAATATTCTGAAGTGCGTACTTTCTTCATGAAAGTATTTCTGGGTAGGGCTAATCTTAGTCGGTAAAATGGTTTTTTAGATGATCTTGTGATTGCCATGGATTGTGGGGTTTTTCTTAGACATACTTATTTTCATGACTATATATCAGAATACAAAGCAGATAGATCTTAAAACCAAAATATATTATTTTTACAAGTGTTATTGGCAACATGTTAAGCTCTATTTGATCTTCACTGATATTTTGTGAGAAATATGCTCCACTTTTTTCCCTTTCCTTCCCAGCTCCATCATCTTATGATGTAATAATGTTTGATGTGGACAGCAAAGATTCAACTTTGGGAATAAGCTGTCCACCACCAGCCTTTGTGGAGAAAATTTTTCTTCAGAAAGTGAAAACGCTTTTGAAAACGGACGGTGAGAACCACTCAGTAGTAAATGCCTGAGTACAATAAAATGATGAACTGCCTCTCTAGGACCTATCCTGCCTTTTTATTTGGATCTACCTGATACGAATTGTTCTAGAAGCAGTACTGGGAGCAAGTTTGTGAACTTTTAAAAATTCTTTGAAATCTTGCAGTACCACCACAATAGCATGATTAGAACGACATCTGTTAATAGATAAAGAGATTTTTGTTAAACAACACAGAAAATTCTGTACTGTGTCGTGTTTTGACTGAACACATTGAGTCAGCATTTACTGCCTTTACCGGATAAGTAAAGCCTAAGATAATGTATTAAATAACATACTCCTTTCAGAAGATGAATTGAATTAGAAATTCTAGTCGAGATAATAATTGAATGTGGGTTTGAGGGGCCTCTTGCATAAAGCTATATATTGGTTGCTACCATCAGGTCTGTTCATTACACCAGTTTGCAAAAGTGAATCATGCCTATATCAGAAGAGATTACTGCAGACCTCAGAAAAACCTTGCACATAAGGTTGGTAAGGTCTGCAAAACTATTGTCAGAGATTTTACCTTTGTCTGTCTGTGGTTAGGCATGTAATAAAAAAACGTGTGGCAGAGAACAAAAGTAACTAAATAATAGACTTTTTATATCAGCAAAAGTAGAATGTAACATTGGTTAAATTCTATGATACTATCTAGTGATTAGAAAAAAGCTAGTTTTTTATATAATACAGAATGCAGAAGGCAAGAGGGGGATTCCACCAGAAGGAAATACTCTCTTATGTAACCTCATTGATTGGAATAATAAGCCAAAATATTCTATTTTTTTGTATCTGCAGGCATTTTTATTCTCAATCTGGTGTGTCGAGATATTTTGCTTCGAGGGTCTGTTCTGGCTGCCATGAAAGAGACTTTCCCTGTACTTTATACTCAGAAGATTGAAGGGGAAGTAAATGAGATCATCTTTTGCCAACAGCAGGATAAAGTCAAATTATCTCCCAGAGACCTTCAAGCGAAAGCTCAGATTTTGGAGAAGGCACTGCAGCAACCTAGGCAAAAATGGGATAGCACTTACGTCCTGGCAGATATGCTGGAAACAATAAGACTGGTTTGAACAACCACATTTTCCATGTCACAGCTATAGTTGGAGATAAGAAATACAGTCCAGTACATTCGGAGAGTGCTGTGTTACATTAGTTACAGGTCCATATGTCAAGTTTCCGACGGATGAGCTCTTCTTTGCATCCTGGACAATGATGGGCCATCAGTTTGAAAAGTTGAAGGGAAAGGAAATGCCCATTCCTTTATGGCTGAATTGGAAACCTTATTATTGAGAGATTTTGAGATGAAGAGGTGCCCTAAAATGCTTCCCAGGAGCAACATCTTGCTTTAGATTTGCCCCTTTTTTTATAGTCATTGAATGTTTAACATCAGCTGCAGACAAAGAATCCCCCTTTGTTTAAAATCAGAAATAGCTTTTGTTTTATATTTTGTTACAAATATAAGTTAAAGCGAAAAAGAAAGGTAATTTATCAGAAAGTGAAACTCCTGAATACAAGAAGTTATATTTATAAAAAGGAAGGAACTTAATGAAGGTGATTATTATTTCGGTTTTTTATAAGAAAGTGCAGTATTTGAGAGAATCTCTTTGATAGTCTTATCATTTGTACAAAGATGTTTGAGTCAATGACACAGTCACGTGCACTATACTTGTGACTCCCTTTTTGACACATGGGTCAAGGATGAGGGATTTACAAAGTAGAATCCTCTAGAATCCTCTATATAAATGTAATAAAATAAATAAATAAATAAATAGTTCCATTTTGCATCATCTTCTGAGACATCACTGTCTAGACCAGCAGTAGGCAACCTCAGCTCTTTTATGACTCATGGACTTCAACTCCCAGAATTCCTGAGTCAGCATAGCTGACTCAGGAATTCTGGGAATTGAAGTCCATAAATCATAAAAGAGCCGAGGTTGCCTACCCCTGGTCTAGACAGAAACTTCCCTGCATTGTTTCTGGGCCCCTGTGATAGGCTCTATTCTGTAATTCCTACAGCAAGAATTGATGAGTTGTAAAATACCTAGGAGGGTCACAAATTCTGAAAGCAGCCAAGGGGAAGTATAGTCAGGCTTTACATTAAAGAATAAAAGAAAGAAAAAATCTACTTGTACGGTGAATGTCTCATTTATAAAACTGGAGAAGAAACAATTTTGAATTGAGTTCATGCTTTTATTTAAGGTAAAATCAAAGAGCATGGTTGCAAAGAAAAATTCTTTCTGGCTTGCTAGAGCAGCTGTTCTTGGCGAATAAAATGGTGTTAGATCTTGTCCAACCTGTCAGAAAAAATGCATGTTCTTTTATTCTTCATAGTTTCCTTAATTTCATGACACAATAAGAAAGTTCCTTCTGATAAAAAGCACACTTTCCGCAGATTATGCATATCATCACCACACATTTTGCCAATCATTTTATTATGAGCATAATAAAATGACAATTTCCTAATACATAAATATCTCTTTCTGGGATCTTTTCTGCCAAATATACTTCAGCTAGTATAAACTAATTTCTGTTGTAACCACTTTTGAAACCGATTGCTGTATTGTCCCTGATTAATATATTTTCCATGATTGAAAAAAACAAATGGAAGGCATTTTTTTTTAATTGTAGCTTTAATTCAATCAGTAACCAAAGTTTGCAATAAGCAAGGACTTTGTAATAGTGATAGTTACAACGGCTGTGTAGATTTAGAAAATGATTCAGAATTATTTGGCCCTCCTCGTGTGAGCTTAGCATCTCTCTGTGTTATTTGAAACAATCTGACATTTTTCAAACCCAAAATATATGCCGCTACTTTTAAGAGTTACATTAACTTTAATAAGTAGATTCTTTAAAGCAATATAAGTAGTCCTCAACTTACAACTGTAATGTAGCCTGCCTACCACAGTCATAAATGGTGATGGCTGTAAAATGATTTCTTTTGCAGCAGTTGTTAGGTGAATCCCGTGGTTGCTAAGCACCCACCAAAGTTGTTAAGTGAACCAGTGCTTTGCTGTCGGTGTGGTTTTTCCAAAAACCAGAAGCAAATTCCAGTTTTCATTGTAACAGATCACATGACCGTGGGATGCTGCAAGCAGCTGTAAAGGTGGCCCAGTTGCTGAGTGCCCAAAGTTTGGTCATGAGATCATGGAGGCAGAATTCTGAATCTAGGTCATAAGCAGTCTCCCCGGTAGGGCAATTGTATTTTTGAACAGTCATTAAGCAACTGGTTGTAAGTCGAGAACTACCTGCAGTAGAACCGTTATAAAACCCAAAACTGGGAGGAGAAGAATCCTTTAGTCAAAAGCTAAAAAGTCATCAGCAGAAGGATTTTTTTTCCAAGAGAGAAGGGGTTGTATGTAAGGGCCCCCTACAACTGAGAAAGATTTTTCCTTCGTAACCTTGTAGAAACAGGTGGAAACACCCTACCTTAAAACCATGTAGGCGTTTAAAGATCAACAGTAACAATTTGCATTGGGCCCAAAAGCATACTGGCCATCAGTTAAGTGATGTGTTGGCCACACATGAACATACTGGCCAGTCACAGTATTTTGGACTACTTGAAATTTCTACATCATTTTCTAAAGCAGGGTTCTCCAACCTTTCTGGGTTGGCAGCCTGGTGGGAGAGGGAGGGGTATGTGCCTTACATGCGCATGCGCAAACATGAATGTGGCTGCACGTGCACGCACAAACAGGCTGCAAGCAGGTGCACCATGCAAACGGCTGTGAGCATGCATGCAAGGCTCTCAGTGACGCCGGCACCTGTGTGAGGCTTGTGTTGTGATTCAGGGTCAGCCTGTGGGTTCAGCAGTTGGGTCGGACGACTCAGAGGAGGAGGAGGAGGGGGGTGTTGAAGAGCTTGCTGAGGGGGTTGGACAGCTTGATGAGAGCCCTCAGCCAGGCCCCTCTCACCTGGTCACGACGCAGACCCAGCTGTGTGAGCCTGACAGCGTGGATGAAGATGACCCACAGCTGGTCCTGTTCAAGGACGCCCGACGCAGGAGGCAGTCAATCAGGAGTAAACAGAGGAAGGCAATGGGGCTCCTCGGAAGGAGGCAGAGAGAAGCCATGCCCTGAACTGTATAAAGGGGAATGCGTGGGAGGGCTGGTTTGCTGAAGGCAACCGCTTGAAAAGCTCCTGTTTCTTGGTTTGTGTCTTGTTCTATTTGTTTTTGTATCAATAAATTTGGCAGGCGTAATTCCAGCCTCTTGCCTTCTTGTAAAAGGGGTTGTCCCTGCCTTTTCTGCAGGGCCGGTAGCAGGCTGGTACAGAACAGCTTGGTCCTGGAGCATCTAAACAAGATCCCAAAAAATGGCTCTAAATATCTATAAAGAACCTTGAGGAAGAAGGACCTAAAACACCACATCTAGATACTCAGGAAATGGCTTGAAGCATCTATAGTATTAAAGGCATTCAGGATTTACAGAAGTCTAAGGTAGAGATTAGAAGAAGAAAGAGATGGTTTGAAAAATCGATAGAGAACTTCAAGAAGCATTGGGAAAGAGCCGTGGAAAATATATTACAATGGCTTCAAGGATCTTTACAAGGCTTTTCTTTTTCTGAAGAACTTATACCATTCCTTGAAAAATGGCTTTGGCAATCCCTAAAAAACTTGGAAAAAGTCCTGAAACATACAAAGAAGATGCCAACAATGGCTTGAAATATCTGTAAATAGCTTCAAAGAGGAAGAACCTGAAGCATCCCATCTAGGCAGTCAAGAAGCCTTGGTGGAGCAGTGGGCTAATGCCTCCTTAAGTAACACCAGCTGCCTGCAATTAGTGCAGGTTCGAGTCCCACCAGGCTCAAGGTTGACTCAGCCTTCCATCCTTCCGAGGTAGGTAAAATGAGGACCCAGATTGTTGGGGGCAATTAAGCTGACTTTGTAATAATGCCGCTTGGGGGTGTGTGTGAAAGCCCTAATAAGCAGGCATATACATAGAATGAAGGCTACTGCTAAGCTTGTAAGCCGCCCTGAGTCTTCGGAGAAGGGCGGGATATAAATGGAATAATAAAAAAAAAAGAATGGCTTGAAGCATCTATTAAAGGCATCTAGGATGTCAAAAACAAGCATGGTAAAGGAGAGGTAAAGAGGAAGGAGAAAGTGATTTGGGTAGAACCTGCTTGCTCTGAAAGAAACTTAAGGATGGATGGATGACTTCAAAAATCTTTAAGCAAGTTCCAGAAAGCATGGTTCTACGGAGTCCAGAACATATATGCAAGCACGGCTACAAACATCTCTGTAAAAACTCAAATGAGAATCCCTAAAAGAAGCGAGAAACAATCTGGAGGAATGGCTCTAGGAATCCATAGAAAATGTTCAGATGGGATGTCCTGAATAATCTGAGCAATATGTGAACGGGTGGCTTGAGATAGCCTTAAATCATCTCCATGAGGAAGGGTCTGAAACATCCCATCCCATCCTATATTAGTGTAGACTTTTGTCTCATTTCTGCTGCTTCTAAAGTTACTAACATCAAGATGACCAAATGAACAAACAGGAAACATACCAGCAAGTATTTACTGTTTTGGTTTTCCAGAACTTCTTGGGCCTTTTTGGACTGAGTGACATACTGTTTTCCTAATGGACTATGGTATTACAACATGAGTTCATAACCAATGTACACTTGTCATCAACAATTGTGATTATGTAGATCAAAGGTCCCCAACCTTTTGAGCACCAGGGACCGGTTCCGTAGAGAGGTTTTTCTATGGACCGGAGGGGGCATAGTTTCATGTACTGCCTGTATCCCGCGGATGGGGCTTTGCTTGTTTGTGCAGAACGGTTTCTGGCATGCTGCGGCCCGGTACCGGTTTACGGACCGGGGATCGGGGACCCCTGATCTAGATGCTGCCTTAAGATGGATGGGAGGAGAAAACAAAGAGAGTGGAAAGAAAAAGAAAAGAAGGACAGATTGATATGGAGGAAGGAAAGGAAAGAAGGGCCAAACAACAAGCATGATTTATGTCAAAATGCCAAGAATGGATAGACTATGGTAGACCAAGGACAAACAAAAGATAGACCAAGATTGCATACGACATACAGGCTGTCAGCACAATTCACTAAAACAAAGAGATCCTTGTGAACTAGGAATTATGCCAGTGAGAGCTGGATGATTGAGGAACATAATCATCAAAGTTAAATAGTCTTCAATGATTAGAATAGAATAGAATAGAATAGAATAGAATAGAATAGAATAGAATAGAATAGAATAGAATAGAATAGAATAGAATAGAATAGAATAGAAGCTGGAAGGGACCTTGGAGGTCTTCTAGTCCAGCCCCCTGCTCAAGCAGGAGAACCTACCATCTCAGACAATTGACTGCCCAGTCTCTTGTTCAAAACCTCCAGTGATGGAGTGCCCACAATTTCTGAAGGCAAGCTGTTCCACTGGTTAATTGTCCTCACTGTTAGGAAGTTTCTCCTTAATCCCAGGTTGCTTCTCTCTGATCAGTTTCCAACCATTGTTTCTTGTCCTACCCTCTGGTGCTTTGGAGAACAATTTGACCCCTTCTTCTTTGTGGAAGCCCCTCAAATACTGGAATACTGCTATCATGTTATCCCTATTTCTTCTTTTCTTTAGACTAGTCAAACCCAAGTCCTGCAGCTGTTCTTCATATGTTTTAGTCTCTAGGCCTTTTATCATCTTAGTTGCTCTTCTCTGAACTTTTTCCAAGGTCTCAACAACTTTATTGTAATATGGTGACCAAAATTGGTTGCAGTATTCCAAGTGTGGTCTCATTGGGTTTTATAAAGCAGTACTAATACTTCGTGTGATCTTGATTCTATGCCTCTGTTTATACAACCCAGGACTATATTAGCTTTTTTGGCGGCTGCTGCTGCAAACTGCTGGCTCATAGTCAAGTGATCGTCCACTAGGACTTCAAGGTCCCTTTCACAGTTGCTGTTTTTGAGTCAGGTCTCACCTAATCTGTACTTATATGTTTGATTTTTCCTGCCTAAATGTAAAACTTTGCTTTTCTCCATATTAAAACTCATTTTGTTGGAGAGGGCCCATTGTTCAAGTTTGTCAAGATGTTTTTGTATCCTGAGCTTGTCTTCTGGAGTGTTGGCTATTCCTGCCAGCTTAATGTCATCTGCAAATTTGATGAATTCCCCTTCTATTCCCTCATCTAAATCATTAATGAAGATACTGAAGAGTACTGGGCCTAAGACGGAGCCGTGTGGTACCCCACTGCTTACTTCTCTCCTTGTGGATGTAGTACCATTGAGGACTATTCTTTGAGTACCATTTGTCAGCCAGCTACAAATCCATCTGGTGGTGATGTTGTCTATTCCACATATTTGTAGTTTACCAAGCAGTAGATTGTGGTTTACTTTGTCAAATGCCTTACTGAAATCTAAGTATACTATGTCTACAGCATTTCGCTGGTCTACTAATTTAGTCACTTTATCAAAGAATGAAATAAGATTGGTTTGGCATGATCTGTTTTTGACAAAACCGTGCTGGCTACTGGTTATAACTTTGATTGTTTCTAGTTGTTCGCAGATCTATTTTTTGATTATCTTTTCCAGGATCTTCCCAGGTATTTAACATCAATACTGATTGGTCCTTAGTTTCCTAGGTCTGTTTTTCCCCCCTTTCTTGAAGATGGGAACCACATCAGCCCTTTTCCAATCCTCAGGTACTTGCCCAGTGCTCCAGGATTTTTGAAAGATGTGGTGCAATGGTTCTGAGATAACATCTGCCAGCTCCTTCAGAACTCTGGGATGTAATCTGTCAGGTCTTGGTGATTTCTGTTCATCAAGGTCGGATAGGTGTTCTCTTATCATTTTCTTGCTTATTTAAAAATTTTTTTCTAGTTTGTCTTTTGCAGTAGTTTTTTTGGTATGTTGTGCTATAATTTCTTTTTGTGTGAAGACTGGTGCTAAGAATGAGTTAAGCAGCTCTGCCTGTTACTTCCTTGCTATCTTCTCTCTTTAGTGGACCTACAGTTTCCTTGACTTTTTTCTTGTTATTAATATGTCAAAACTTTTTAAATTATCATTTATTTCTGTTGCAAGTGTTTGTTTATTCTGAGCCTTTGCTTTCCTGACTTCCATCTTTGTATGTTCTGTCTGTCTGCTGATAATCGGCTTTAGTTATGTTTCCCTCTTTCCGTATTTTGTACTTGTCCCTTTTGTCTTTCAGTTTGTCTGAGAGATCTTTATGCAGCCATGCTGGTTTCTTCTTGACTTTCTTGTTTTTTCTTTTTCAGTGGTATTGTGCTGGGTTGGGCTTTTATGATAGTATTTTTCAGAGTTTCCCATGCTTCTTGAGTTGTTTTCCCCTTTAGGATTTTCATCCATGGAATCTTTCCTAGGTTCTCTTTGAGTTTATTAAAATCAGCTCTTTTGAAGTTTAAGACCCCGATTAAATTATTTTCTATTGCTTGTGTTTGCATTATATTGAATTCCAGGATCACCTGGTCACTTTCCCCCAAGGTTCTGGCAATTTCAACTCCATCACTTCTCTATTAGTAAGGATTAGATCCAGTATAGCTTTACTTCTAGTTCACTCCTCTATCTTTTGGATGACAAAGTTGTCATCTAACTTGGTGATGCATCTGTTTGAACTCCTGGTCGCTGCAGAGTTTGTGTCTCAGTTGATATCTGGATAGTTGAAGTCTCCCATTACTACTGTGGTATGCTTCCTACATACATTGAAGCCAATAACTTTTCCCTCAAATTACTTCCCAGTTGTACTATGTTAAAGATGAAGTTTTGGAAGTCCTTCTGATATGTGGAAATGCTGAAAACATCATCTAGATCACAGAATGCCAGACAAGATTCAAGAATTAATGGGAGAAAAGAGGTCATAGTTCCTAAATCAATAACAGGGCTAATTAGGTAATGATAACACTGTAGAAACATTGCAGTTCAAAAGTTTGGTTTATGATGAATAATCCTGGGGGACAGATGTGGATAATTGGAGAATATATAGATTTGTTTTATTAGAAAAAATAGCCTAACAACTAGAAATCTGATAAATTCACATGGGCATCACAAAATAGTGGCCGTGAGAATATGTCTGGTCATAAAGAATTTATGATTACACATCTTCTCATGTTGGATCATGATATTTGATCATGCCAGTTTGGTCTAGTTGTTAAGGCACCAGCAAGAAAGAGGATGATTTCGAGTCCCGCCTTAGCCATGAAAGCCAGCTGGGTGAACTTGGGCCAGTCACTGTGTCTCACTCCTACCCACCTCAAAGGGTTGTTGTTGTAGGGAAAATAGGAGGAAGGCATATTGCCTATATTCATCTAGGTATTTCTAAAAATAATAAAGTGGTATATAACTAGCAGCACCCAGAAACATTCCAAGATGGTGGTTAAGCCGCAAAAAGCAACAAAATATCGAATTTGTGGAAGATGAAGATATTTACTGTCTAAAAATAATCCAAATCATTGAATACACATGCAAGCAAAATTACTCCAACTTAGGAAAAAAATTACTTCCCAGAAGAAACAGAGACAACAGAGAGGAAAAACTATTCTATTAACTCTAGAGGCAAAGCTGCCTTTCCCCTGATGTACAGCTAAAAAAAAACCAGTTCTCTGAACACCCAGTACAAACAACATCCATCAAAAAAGAGGGTGGAGTTGTGTTTTGTGGTTATTCTGCTGCATCTTTTACTCATTTCCTGTTTGGGGCAGATCAGGAATATTGAATTTATTAATATGTTGAACAAAAATGTGTTTAATTATGTTGAGAGTCTCAGCATTATTAAGATTATTAACCAACTTTTTTCTTCTTTTATAGTCTCAATTTTGATTTATTTTGAATGGAGGGCAAATGTTACTTGATACACTATATGAATTTAAATGGCTATTGTGTAAACAGCTCTAAGCATACTGCAATCTGGGAAAAACATGATATAAAAAAGAACCTTAAAACCTGATAGAAAATCACAACTGCAACAGCAGAAAAAAAATGTTTTTTCCCCCAAAGTTCTCCAAGGTTTCCAGGAAGTGGTAGGATCTTCTTTCTGTCTACAGCAGGGGTAGGCAACCTCTGCTCTTTTATGACTCATGGACTTCAACTCCCAGAATTCCTGAGTCAGCAGAGCTGACTCAGGAATTCTGGGAGTTGAAGTCCATGAGTCATAAAAGAGCCGAAGTTGCCTACCCCTGGTCTACAGCATTGTTAAGCATCTTTCAGGCACAGTTGCTGTCAAAGAAATAAAAGCATCTAGCTGTCTCGTCTTATCTTCTTTTCCTTTAGGTCCAAGAAGGACTCTCAGGGCCTCACGTGAGGCCCACAGGAAAACTGGTTAGAGGATAGGCAACAACTGGAATGGCTGCAGAGTTATATACGTTCTTTAAACCGTTTAAAAATATTTGTTGAAAATTTAAAAAAAAAGCAGGAAGCTTGGTATGAAAGTAAGAGTTGTCTGGACTTAATCCCAAACTCTGCTTAATATTATTTTCTCCAAAGTGTTTATAGCAGTTACCAAGGAGATAAGAAAGTACCCACCTATGATGTGTAAACATCTATAACATTTCACTTATTTTACAGCTGAACCCGGTCTTTCATAACATGATGAAACGTTCAAGCATCTGCATTCAAATATTTCCTTCAGGAAGGTTACAGCATCTGTTGGCCCAATAGTTATTTACGTAAATAGAAAAACCTCAATCCAAGTAAAGAACATGAATATTTTAATGTAGCAGCCAGCTCAAAGACTGTTTTGTGGTATCCATAACAAAAATGAGAAATCCCTCTGAAATTTAGGAAACTCACTTTTTACTCCCTCTGAACTGACTCACTAACTGATTTACGTGACATCCTTGTTAAGAAACTTACAGAGCTGAGGCTCTGAAATATATACTGAAGTTAGTGAGAAATGGCCAATTTTTCCCCCTAAAATAATTTATTGACTTGATTATGTGTAAGCAGATTTTGACAAGTTAGCAATTGAGACTGAGAAGAAGATAGAACAGATGGCTTTGTTCCATAAGAAATCCTATAGTATTAATGCAAGGGGTCATCAACCTTTTAGAATTACTTGACATATTGTAAGAGCATGTCACACACATACATATACACCCCTGGAAAAAAAGGCTGTCATGAAGGGGGTGTTGTCTATTTATTAAATAGCTGCCACTATTATAAGTTATTTTTAAAAATGTAAAATTGTAAGGGTTTCCCCCCCTTTGCTATCCTATAAGACTCCAGAATATTGTGTGTGTGTGTGGGGGGTGTTTCTGGATAGGTAGGCACATTTACAGACCCCCACTGGATTGCAATAGTTCACCATTTGTTTTTGAAGATCTCCTCTTCACAGCTAAGGTAATGTACATTTTCCAGTTTCTGAGCCAGTTTAAAAAAACATGTTGGGATAACTTGTGCTGCCCTGACAACCATGTTCCAAACTGCCTCAATAACAAGACTGGCAAATGGTCTTGTGCTTACAGATTTATTGCATGACAATTTAAGGGCAGTGCTTGGTAGATTTTTCCAGGCTTTGTTTCCTCAGCATCACAACCAGTGGCAATAAACACTACTAATCCCTCTCCTTGAAGAATGGTAGGACTACCTTGGATGGATATGGGCACACAGCTGGAATCCAAGCATTAGCCGCCTTTCAAGTTATCCAAGTGAGAGGTGCCCCAGTAAGTTAGCACTACAGTTAATTCTGAACCCAATTCTTTTCTTCTGGAAGTATAGCAGAGCTATATTAAAAATAACCTAGATGGCAGGTAGGAGGGATGCAGAAAGAAATAGGAGGACCTTGAATGATGCACTGAGATAAGTTTTTATCACTTTGCCCATGATTCTCCAATCTTTAACCTTGAGAGAGATTTTTTGGTCTTCCAGAAGATTACTACAATGTTGTCAAGTTCATTGGTCTTGCTGTCACTTGGGCTAGAAGAAAAATTGGCAGGACTCTTATTTGTTTCATCCCAGGTCTCAGGTATCCCAGACTGATTGAGTGCTGCAGAAAACTTTTAAAGGACACCTGTGGGATAGATTGTATCTCTGCGGGGACTGAGCAGTCCAAAACAATGGAATGCCTTGTACTGTACTCACCGACTGATTGAAAGCATATGGTGAAAAGGCTTATAAAGGCCTATAAAGGATGTTTCCCTGCCCCCATAGCTGGCATGAGAGGCAAGAAAGACCAGGGCTGGATTTGAATAAACAATCTCAACATGAATATTGAAGTTTCCCAGCATAGCTCTCGTTGGATCTCCAAAATCACTTTAGAATTTGTCCTGGCCAGCTTAACCATGTGATTTGTTGGAGAAGATTCTCTGCTACTCTGCCAGCTTCTATGGGTGCTGCACCTAATATCTGACTGGCAGAGCAGGATTAGGTCTGTTCACCTAGTCAAGCCTCATCCCTTTTCTCCATTAAGGTTCCATGTATGTCTTCTGTTTTATTTTGGACTGAACCGGCATTGATTTTAATGACTTGTCCTATTCAACATCAGAGGTAGCATTACTTCAAAACTCAAATCTGTTTTGCAAGAAAGAAATGAACTTTCAAAAGAAACTAATTAAATCTGCTAATAAGATATAACATATTTTTTATAAATATTACCCTGTGTAGTCTTCGTTGTACTAATGAAGATGATACACATATAGATTATTCTCAATTTACAACCATCTGTTTAGTGACTGTTTGAAGTTACAACGGCACCGAAAAAGTGACTTATCACTGTTTTTCACACTTATGATCATTGTAGCACCCCCTGGTCATGTGATCAAAATTCAGATACTTGGCAATTGGCATGTGTTTATGACAGTTGAGTGTCCTGGGGTAATGTGATCACCTTTGGTGACACTCTGACAAGCAAAGTTAATGGGGAACCCAAATTAATTTAACAACCGTGTTTTTACTAATTTAACAACTGAAGTAATTCATTTAACAAGAATGACAAGAAAAGTTATAAATTGAGGCAAAACTCACTTAGCAACTGTCAGGCTTAGTGACACAAATTTTGGGCTCAATTGTGGTCATACGTTGAGCACTACTTGTATACATATATATCAATTACACAATCTATGCATTTCTGTTACCAAATAATGTGTTTGACATTCAAACTGCTTAAACAAAAAAGAAACACAATCACTGTCATGTCTGGATTTATCTATTACACTAAGCTTATTATATAAACCACAATTTGCTAGGCTTCACATTATATTCTAAACTATTATCCATTACTTTGCTTTTAACATGCTTTTTCTTCTGTTTAGAAATCAGGTGTTGAAGGGGGGAAATGGGGTGAATGCTTGAGCTCAGCTAGCCATAATAATAATGCAGTTCCGTGGGAACTCAAGGACACAAACCAATAACGATTTGGGAACTCAAGGACACAAACCAATAACATTTTGGCGGCTGAGGAACTGGGGAGCTCTCCGCCTCTGGGCTAATTGGAGAATGTGATTTATCACTGCTTCGTGAAGGTGGGACTTGCAACTTGTTACTTTGTATCTGGGGGAAGGGAATCTAGTTTTGGGTTCAACTATGTAGTGCTGATACTCTGTTTCCTGAATAAAATGTTCTCTAAGGAAGAATTCTTGTTTTAAAGTTCTTTAATGGATTTCATCTATCAGAACCACGACATTTATTCTGTTCTTCTAAATTCTAATCTTATAAATTCTCTCTCCCACTTGTTCATCACTAAAGAATCATGTCTTAGAATAATCAAATTCCAGAAAATATAATTTCAGCCAAAGAATTTCAAATTCAAATATCACATATTTGGAAGACAGAGCTTTAATGGAATTCACCTATTGAATGTTTCCATTTCTTAAGTGCAAGCCTCAGAATGTTTTGATTATGTTGAAAATAAAAATTGCTTCTCCATCACTTTTTTTTCAAAAGGCTCATTTTATTACAAAGCCAACATTGGTCCTCAGAGAGGGAATCTAATCTCATCAGCCATGCCAGATAACCTATCATTTTAATGAACATGATTCCTGTTTCCTGATTAATGAAAGTAACCATATTATATACATCTTTTATGTTCCAAAAGTATGACAGCAAAAGTAGTGAAGAATCTTGTATTTAAAGCCAATGTTCTACAGACTATACATGCATTTGATAAAGCAACTTCAATAAAACAAATTTGTTAGAGGTGGCATAATGTCCCTGGACACATTTAAAAGGGGGGAAAATACTGTGTAGTTCGTGTGGTCATGAATGAATGTTAATTTATACAGAATATAGATTCCTTTGCAGGGGAAAGTTAAGTTCAAAAGAACAGCTCTCCATAACCAGCATACAAGTTTCTTTATGTGGCAGTTGTAGTCCATATCAATGGCTTTTATTATGTGAAAAGCAAAGATAGCTGTATCCGACATTTTAAATTAAAAATCCCCAAATCTGCATAGGCAATACCTTCATTAGAATAAACAAGAGAGCAGGAAACAGTAGGTACATTGTCAAGTTCGCAAGGATTCTGTAAGGTTAAAATAGTAAACAAAAAAACAAACAAACCACTGGCTGGAGTTCAGAACTACACGACCCCTCCTCCTGAGCAGAAACAAACTAGAAAGCTCTTTGGCAACTATTTACAGGCACCAAACCAATACATCAGGGGTCTTCAAACTTGGCCCTTTTATGACTTGTGGACTTCAACTCCCAGAATTCCTCAGCCAGACATGCTGGCTGAGGAATTCTGGGAGTTGAAGTCCACAAGTCATAAAAGGGCCAAGTTCGAAGACCCCTGCAATACATTATTTCTTACACTGTAAAGAATTTGGATTTCGAGTATGCAGTTCTCCGAAGTCAGCCTACCTTAACACTACCGAAGAATTACCGCGAACTAATAATAACTAAATATAATAGTAAGTCTGGGGGCTCGCTTGCGGTACGAGTTGTGCGAACTCAGAAGCGGATTAAACAAACCTTGCTTCAGCTATTTTAGAGCAACAGCATTACGCGAACGCGGCCAAGAGGTAAAACGTGAGACAGAATAAAGGGCATTAAAGGAACCATGATAAAGCAGTGTGCTGCCACATCACTCACGCCTAAGGAAGCGGAATACAGTGGGGACTATTGCCGGGGCCAATGTCAATCATATGACGGAAGCGGAGGCGTGAGACTTGCCCCGCCCTCCCGCCTCCCGCCTCCCGCCTCCCCCCCCCCCCCTCCGCTAAGTGACCACGACGCCACTTGAAAGCTTTTGCCACGACAATAGAGCTCGTCTCCGGCTTCAGGCTCACCAAACCCCGCCTCCTGGCTTCGAGCCAATACCGTTCGGTCTAAAGCATGACGTGGCTACATTCCGGAGTCCTCACCCCCTCCCCTCAGTTAGTGGGAGAAAACGAGGCTGGAGCCGCCGGTTCCTCCTCCTGCCTGGTTATTGGTTAATCGGAAGGAGCTCTAATGGATTGGTGTGAGAAGGAGGAAAAAAGACGAGCCGAGTTGATTTAGGAGGGTTGTAAAAGAGGGCTGCCTGACGCAACTGAGTGGCCGGCGAAACAGGCGAGGTTTGCTCTTTTCCTATAGCCAGCGTGGGGGCGAGCTATGAAAAAAAAGGGAGGGCGAGTTGCATTTTGTTAAAATTGAACATTTACATTGGGGACGAAAAAGAGCCAACCACGTTGTCTGGAATTATTGTTCATTTGTGTTACGTCTGCTGACTTATACTGTAATTGCGTGAACGTTTCTCATTCTGCTGCTTAATTGCGTTACGTTTCTATGCCTGCTATTTAAAAGTTGCTGTTTAAAACCGAGCTCCTGTGGTTACGCCGGTTAATAACTTATGTTATTTACGTGGCATCGTGCGTTCTAACCTAAGGAAAAGATGAGTGATCCTGATGGATGTGTATTTCTTAAAACATTGCCACAAATAAATAAGTTGTATGTAAGTCAGTGCAACTCTACCTGAGTGTACGGTGCACTCAGTACTTACACAGAACTTACACAGGATCACGCTGATGCAGCACACCTGAGTTTTAACCCTGTTAAGCATTAGATGCACAAGTGTTGCAAAGTCAGATCATTGGAATGCTTCTACCCAGCCAGGGGCAAATGCATAAGTAATCATTTCAGTGGATCTGTGAATAACAACAAAATATCCAGAATATTTTGGGCTGTCAGATAATCGTGCCATATATGTGTAAAATGAGCCTTGGTGGAGCAGTGGGCTGATGCCTCCTTAAGTAACACCAGCTGCCTGCAATTAGTGCAGGTTCGCATCCCACCAGGCTCAAGGTTGACTCAGCCTTCCATCCTTCCGAGGTAGGTAAAATGAGGACCCAGATTGTTGGGGGCAATTAAGCTGACTTTGTAATAATGCCGCTTGGGTGTGTGTGTGTGAAAGCCCTAATAAGCAGGCATATACATAGAATGAAGGCTACTGCTAAGCTTGTAAGCCACCCTGAGTCTTCGGAGAAGGGCGGGATATAAATGGAATTTAAAAAAAATTAATATGGACTACAACAAAAATTAATATGGACTACAACTGCCACATAAAGAAACTTGTATGTTGGTTATGGAGAGCTGTTCTTTTGAACTAAACTTTCCCCTGCAAAGGAATCTATATTCTGTATAAATTAACATTTATTCATGACCACATGAACTACACAGTATTTTTCCCCCTTTTAAATGTGTCCAGGGACATTATGACACCTCTAACAAATTTGTTTTATTGAAGTTGCTTTATCAAATGTTTTATTAAAAACGAATGAACATATTCATGCTAGTGACGGAGGGAAAACACTAAACTGCCAGTGCTTATATCTTGACTCATGGATGGTCTGGATGCCCGTGTCTTTTTTCAAATGTTTTGCTTATGGCTTATTTTTTTCATTTTTGTTTGTTCTGAACTGAGATAAAATAAAATTCTGTGTACAAACCTAAGCCTTTGAAAAAATCTATTGTTGCTCTGGCTGAGGTTTGCGAAATCCTATAGAATCCTATACACTCCATTAACTTAATGATCATTGGTACCATTTTGGACAGTGCTCACCATCTCTTGGAGAAAAAGGAAACCATTCTCCAGCAGATGGTTGGCACTGACAGTACTAAAGCAAACTAGTGGAATTCATAAGTTCAATTCATACATTCATAATAATCACTAGATTTATATTCTGTCTTTATTTTGTACAATTCAGTGTACAATTTGTGAATTTATATTTAAATTCATAACTTCTTGTTTGATCATATTTGGACTCAGATACCTGTTATCAGATACCTATTATCTACTGCTCCAAAAGACCATATCGTACAGTTTTAATGAATTGGGTAAGATCAAGAAAATAAGTATTGGGTGCTTGCAGAAGACTGCAGCTTGTCAGAACCATATTTCATGTTAAATCGGGCATTGAAATTGAATAGGGAGCACTAGGGAGAGGTTATTCACAGAAATATAGGAACCACACAGAAGAAAAAATATCTCTGTGAGGACTGTTCCCCCTGTAGACTGTTTTCAATATTCTTGTTGTGTAACAGGAGTGGAGGAGACCGAGATGTGTATTGTAGTGTTCATGCTGCCATTCGGCATGCCTAATTTTTCCCCTCAAAGTCTCCATGAAGGTTAACTCCAGAAATAAATGCTGGATAAAATGCAGACAACTCTCAGACAGAATGAGCTTCATAAATACATTTTTCTCTCTTATGCAGGATCATGGACAGCAACATTAATATCCATGTGCTCCGGCACTGCTTGGCTGAAGCAGGACAAAGTCACCTTCTTCAATTTTGGGAGGAATTAAATGAACTAGAAAAACAAGAACTGTGTAAAGAATTAAATACCATGGATCTCAAGGAGTTGGATCAGGCTTTCAAAAAAGCCATGTTAGATAGTAGCCATTTACCAGGGCAGGAAAGCATGGATGCAAAGATGGAACCTGTACCACGTGAGGTCCTTGGGAGTACAACACGGGACCAAGCTCAGTTGCCAGTATGGGAGGAAGAAGGTAGGTATAAGGATCCAACCGGACACAGAGGATAGTTTTAAGAAAGTAAACCTGCAGCATTACGTGACATTGTCTAGAGCAGACTTCCCCAATTAGCTGCTCTCCAGATGTTTTAGTCTATCACCTATGGAGAAAACCAGTTTGCAGAAGGCTGGCCTAGATAAACAAAAACTAAAGTAGGATCTCTCCTAGTCCAGTTTAGTCAGGAGCTCCAAGGACCCCCTCATTTCAACCCTGAGCTACAAATATTCTTCATTAGTTCAGTTTTTGCATATCATTTGGTAAATCTGCATTAAAGTGGTTTCACCAATTAATGCAAATGGAACCTTGTCTGCAATATTAGTATTTATAAATCTAAGGACATAAACTATTAATGTAAAATGTATCTCACTCATACACAAATGTATGTGCTTAAAATTTTTGTTTAAAAACCCAGAGTTGCCATTATGAAATCTGAAATGTTACACTTTCATCCTAAATCATAGTTTTTTGAACAAGTTGAAGTTGGCTGAATTACATACCATGTTATATCAAAACTGTTTCTGTTATATCAGCTTTGTAATGAAGCAGTACTTTTAACCTTCTAGATCAGACGTGAAACTCGCGACGTCATGTGACGTTGCGCAATGCATCGAGACGGTTTTGCCATTGCCGGCAATGGGGTGGGCGAGGCTTCCGGATGACGCATCTGGCCCATGGGCCGGCAGTTTGACACCCCTGTTCTAGATATAAGTTTGATTTGATTATCAGGTGATTGCTTTCCTTATTATTATTAAAGCGACCCCATGGACCTTCCTGTCCTTTACCATCTTCTGGAGTCCATTTAAGCTCACGCCTACTGCTTCAGTGACTCCATCCAGCCACCTCATTTTCCCTTTCTATTTTGACTGCTTAAGCTACACCTAGAATATTATATAATTTCCTGGACATAACATTTTAGAAACAACATTAACAAACTAGAGCATGTCCCAGAAAGGGCAAATGAAATAATAAGAAACTGAACAAAAATGTACTGGCTATTGTTAATCTAGAGAGGAGAAAATTGTGCAGCGCCATGGTAGCTGTCTTCAAGTATTTTAACACATAGAGGAAGAATTCTTCAGAGTTGCTCCAGAAGACAACAAGAAACAATATCTTTAAATTATTGGGCAACAGTTTTTATTTGAACATCAGCCTAATGTCAAAAGCCATTTAACAGTGAAAAAGATAGCCCTTGGGAGGGCTGTGTTTGGCTGAAGATGTTATGCCTGTGGATTCCTCCACCGATCACAGCATTGGATTATATGATCTCTTTCAACATTATATTCTATGATTTATGATAATTATTTAGTGAATTTAGTGTTTTGAAGAATGGTCAGCAATAACACTGAAAAAATACAAAATCTGAAGAAAGACTAGTATTACAGCTTGAATCAACTGAACTTGATAAACAAAACCTTTAACTTTAGCTCACCTCTTCCGCCAGCCATTAGAATCCTGCATTGCTTGCAGGATAAGAACAAATCAAGTAAGGTGATTGAATTGAGAGATATTTAAGATGCTAGAAAGAGAGATTTTGGTAATACAGCATTCAGGCCACTGAACACTTGCAATATATGTAGGCACCACTGTGCTGCAGAAATTAAGTTTAAAAATTAATGTTGCTGTCTCATTATACCAGTTGCTCATCTGTTTAAATCTCCCTATAGAATCACTTGTAATGAAATGCTTCAGGAGTTTCAGGCACAGCTGCAAGCAGCAAGTTATCTAGGAAGATTTTACCCTAGAGGTGTTACAGTTGCATACATGTTACTTGGGCAAGTAACTATTTTTGCATTCTGTGATCAGAAAAGTTTTAGTTTTAGAATAGGTGTTTTCCATCCTGTGTTGACTTAGGCTTCTGCATAAAATATTATCTTGTAGTGAGGTTTTTTTTTTACAACTGTAGTACATTGCACGAGAACCAGTTTGGTGTAGTGATTAAGGCATCAAGCTAGAAGTGAAACACCATATTTTAGTCCTGTCTTAGCCATACAGCCAGTCACTTTCTCTCAGCCCTAGGAAGGAGGCAATGGTAAACCACTTTTGAAAAACCTTGCCAAGAAAACTGGAGGAACCTGTCCAGGTAGTCTCTGAGAATCAGACACAATTGAAGAAAAAAAAGTATATTGCATACAAATTCTGATACTGAAAAGAGCCTGTACAGTCCTCAGTTCTGCTTCTGAAAGATTACCTGACATATTAGAATTGCAAAACTTGCAATATTCAATCAATAAAACATTTTAATAGTACATTATTAAGGAAATGAATCTTAAATTGTACAACTTTAATCATTCTTATGCTGATCCACGACCGTAATAAAGATTTTAGTTCTTAAGAATTCACGGCTGTTCTCCATCTAATAATTGCCATAATTTTACAAACTCCTTATTTTCTGTACTGGCTGCTCAATAGCTGAGGATGCTTTGTTTAATGAGAGGCACATGACAAGAATGATCATTAATACAGTTTTCCCGTATTAGGGAATTCCCTGTGTTGGAAAATTTCCACTGAAACTACTGTACTAATTTTTTTTTTGGGAGAATGTAGTGATTTTTTAAAATTACTATTAGTTTAATTTAGCACATCAGATATTTAGAAACAATAATGGTAATACCATTCTGAGATGCAGAAATTCCCCCCACCCCCTGTGCTTACAGTACAATTTCTTGTGACTATGCTGTTCAAAATGTCTAATGCCCGTGAAGTGGCATTTGAAGGGATCAGATTATTCACTTTCATTTTTTTCTGTTTGGTTTAGGTCTCCGACAGATTTCTCAGGGCAAAGTTGCTGTTCTTCTGTTAGCTGGTGGACAAGGCACAAGGCTTGGTGTCTCGTATCCCAAAGGAATGTATGATGTAGGGTTACTCTCCCATAAAACTCTGTTCCAGATCCAGGCAGAGCGTATTTTAAAACTGCAGCACCTAGCCGAAAAGCAACATCACCTTCAATGTGTTATTCCATGGTAAGGATTTCTTGTCCTTTCAAAATGGATACGTATCCTAGATGTATTTTGTGTCTGACTTTAATGAATTATGACTCTCTTGTTGTTCTGGGCAGGTATATAATGACCAGTGGCAGGACAATAGAATTGACTAAGGATTTTTTTTTAAAACACAAATACTTTGGTTTGAAGAAGGAGAATGTGATCTTCTTCAAACAAGGGATGCTACCTGCCATGGACTTCAGTGGGAAAATTTTCCTGGAAGAAAAGGGTAAAGTTTCTATGGCCCCAGGTAAGCTGTAGATCTATTTGGTTTATAGGAATGTATTAGTACCTCGAGATTGAAGCAGACTTTAAGATCTTGTTTGAGTAATTATCCATAGTCTAAAAGTCTGAAGATATAGGCAGTCAATCAGATTAAAAGGTTGATTATCTTTGCTTATTGGATTTAGCAGGGATTTCTACACTAAAAACAAGCAGGAGACAAAGTTATTTGAGTAATAGATATCATTCCACAGCACAGGCAGTTCAGCCAACATTTATATTTTAAAAATCCATTAAAATGTTTGCATAAAAAAATAGGAAATAATATTGATTTGAAAACTTTATTCAACAGTAAACAAGTATAGGTAGTCCTCATTTAACAATTGCAATTCATTCCAGAGAAACAGTCACTAAGCAAGCCATGTGGCAGAGAGATGCTATGAAGATCACTGAATGCTGCAATTCTCATGCAGCAATGCCGGCATTATTGCTACTGCAGTGTGTGTTGTTGTCAAGTGCCAAAATTTGGACACAGGTGTGCACATTGGTCAGAAAATGATTTTTTTTGTATCACCATGTTTATTACTGTAATGTTTGCAAGTACTATCTGAAGAAGTTATTAAATGAGGGCTACCTTTTAGATGCAGAAACAAAATGTTCCCCATTCGTATTGCAAACCTTTCCACATCTGTATGTCGAATGTAGCTCGAAAAAGTCAGAAATACTAAAAAAGAAACAAAAAAATGAAGAAATAATAAAAAAGTATTTTCTTTTCTTTCTAAAGATGGCAATGGGGGTCTGTACCGAGCTTTAGGGGCTCATCATATCATAGAGGACATGGAACGTCGAGGAATTGGCAGCATACATGTCTACTGCGTGGATAATATTTTGGTAAAAGTTGCTGACCCTCGGTTCATTGGTTTTTGTATACAGAAAGGAGCAGATTGTGGAGCCAAGGTAACAAGTCATTACAGTGACTGTAAATCTATAAATCTATAATCCACGTAATAGCTTTACTTGTTTTCCTCTTTTTCCCATAATGTTCTCTTTTGCCAACCTTAAGTTAATACAGTTCTTGTTGTTTTGATAGATAACAATTGGGTATAATTTTTTTCCTAATATTTCTACAGATCACATCAATATAATATTTCTTTTCTATCTAGTCATTCTGGTTGCCCCATCATAGATCCTGTTTAGAGTTCTTGTTTACATTTGTTTTTCTCACAATGTTGAAGACATGAGAAAATCTTAACCATTTTCCCAATACTTTTACCTTTCTTAAGGAATAAATAAGACTAACAAAAGAAAAAAGAGTAAAGAGAAATAAAAAGATAGTATACTACTTAAAATACATGTTCCTCCTAAGATAATACATAATTATTTCCAAAAAAAATTCCGTTCTTTTTTTACCATGATTAAAATATGTTTAATCTTTAAATATTCCATTTAATACATCTAGTCATCTAGTCTTTTAACTTTTATTCAAAACATTTTTTATCCATTGTAGTTTTCTTAAGGTCAGTCACGTTTAAATATCTAAAACATTTCCTTTATATAAGCCATTCCAACTTTTTTATATTACTCATATCAAGAAATAAAATAAGAAGAGAGAAGAAAAAGAGAGTACTATGTTACTTGAGGGGCTCATCCCTCTTAAAATAAAATTCATATCCAAAATCTATTTCTTTAACCATATTCAAATAGGTGTTTCTTTTTAAATATTCTCTCTGATGGGTCTCATGATCTATTTTCTTAATTTTCACTTTAGCCTTTTTCTTTTGCCCAGTATCTTTCTTAATCAGTATGTTCTGCTGAATCAAAGAATCTTTCCATATTCTTGTAGATGTTACTGTAGATATAAAAAGGTAAGTCCAATACAATGTTTTGTAGGAGGCTTTTGCCCTTTCATGTTTGTTGAAAATCTTTTTCTTTCTTTTTCTCTTATCATTTCTCTCCCGTTCTCATGGTGTTCCTGACATCTCTGCAGTCCATTTTGTCCAATCTTTTTTCTTGTCCTCAAATTTGTTTTGTGGTCTTAAGTATAAATTGTTTTTCCCATATCCAATATTTCTTGTGAATTTTTTTCAACTTGGGTTAAATCATACTTCGTTTTGTTACATTCCATTTTTGAGTCTCTATCTTCAAATTTGTGTTCAGTTATCTGTTTTATCTGCTCCTTCTCTGTTGTTTTCTGGGATTTTTTTGTTGTAAAGTTAAATTGGAGATGGATTGGTTTATATTTTCAGAGTTATTTTGGATTTCTTTGTGGTTTGAACTCATCATTGTTTGAATTAGTTGCAGCATATCATATATCTCCTCTTGTTTTTTCTTGATAAGTTCTTTCTGCAAGTCTCTGATTTTCCATGATAGCCAAGAATCAAGGTTTTCTTTTCTCTGCAAATAGCTTTGGAGTCACAGTTAAGTAGATATTTGTAATCCAGAGAGTTCAAAAAAGTTTTTTCCCCTGAGGTTTATAATTCTTTTCTTTGTCTGCAGCCCAGATTGTTTTCTTTTTTGTCACAGCTGTTCTCTACTATTAGAGCTTTAAAGGTCACAAGCACAGATTAGTTCTTTCCAGATTTTGCCAAGTCCTGTATGAGAGCCATAGCTGTCATAGTCTTCATCCACCACTAGATGTCAGCTCCAGTTTATTTTTCAATTTTCAAAATAAACAGTTGTCTTTAAAATGAGAATTTTAACTATCCAGCAATTTCAAACTTATCCAAATTTAGGTTTTATGTTCATTTCATTTAAATGTGTTTTGGTCCTCCATAAATTCACCACTTCCGTTAGTGAAAGTTTGGGGCAAAGATCCCCCTCCTTGGGGGGATTTTTTCCCCCAGGAAATTAGTTGATAAGTAGGATAGATAAAATCGATACAGACACACTGTTTACAATCAGCTTAAAGTAGTACTTTTTGACTTTGGTTGCTTGTAGCTTGGGCTAGACTCTGAAGTTAGGCTAGCCTTTTTCCTGTTGGTTTCTGGAAGGCTTCTCCCAGACTGATTGGGTCGACTGCCATCTCTCAGTGGTCCACGGGACTTCCTTCTTTGCTGCCTCTTCGGGGCGACTTCTGGCCCATTTAGGGCCCCCTAACAGGAAGGAAATCATTCGTAGGGCACGGAGCCCCGAAATCCTGCGGCTGCTCCGCTACTGTGCAAAACCGGAAGTTAGTGAATGTTTTTTAAATGTAAAGCCAGACAACACACTGTTTACCAAATATTAAGGCGACTATGTTAAAAAAATCAATTAATTATATTATAGAATCTATGTTTTCATCTATCAGAGAAGTGTCATCAACATGTCACAGGCTATTGATGTGTCTTCCTCCAATTTTAAAAGCTCATTTATATTTCCCCAATCCAACCTCTCAGTATATATCCAGCATAAAGGTAGAGCTTACAGCATTGTCTCACTCCTTTGCTGACCTGGAAGCAATCTGTCACATGTTCCATCCAGATTGTGATTGTAAGGTTTCACATAGGAATTATGAGACATTCTGGAATTCTCATTTTCCTAAGAACATTTTGCAGTTTGACCTGATTAACACAACTATACACTTTTCTGTAATCTGTGAGGCATGTATTGATTTCTTTTTGCTATTTTTGGCTTTTTAAATTATTTAGCATGCATCAGCCATAATATTTTGTACTCCTTGGCTTTCTATAAAGCCAGCCTGAGCATCTGGCACCTCCTTTCCATATATGCTTCTAAGCTATTTTGGATGATCCTATACCTAGGCATTATTTTGCTGCAATGTGAAATTAAGGATATTGTATAGTAGTTTGCACTAATTGTTAAGTCTGCTTTCTTTGATAATGGTATGTAAATTGACCTCTTAGAATCTGCTGGCCATTGTGTCATTCTCCAGATTTGCTGGCATCATTTTGGTTAGAAGATTTACTGATTGTTATTCTGTTCTTTGCTATAATTCTGTGGCTATTCCGTCCATTCCTGTAGCTCTCTGACTTGGTAATTGCCAAGAGGTTCTTGTTAAAAGGGAATATATTCTAAAATATTCCAAGGAATTATCTTGGATGTTTACATCTCTCTTTTGATCTTTGTTTGATCTTTCTTAAATCAGTTACCTTCTATCTATTAGCTTCCCCTAGCATACCAATTCAGGGTCATAAACTTCTTCTGATTTTAGAATTCTATAGAATAGAACAAAACTATAGTGAATTCAAAATCTTTAAAAAAAATATATCCAGAGTTGCTTACTTTTTACTTTGAGATAACAGTAGGAATGAATATGTGTGTTTTAATTATCCGTTTGGTTGATTTGATTTACTAGTAATTCACAAGCTATTTAGTAACACAATATCTACTCTTTTTGTAAATTAATTTCTTGGTTAGACTAGGATGCCATATCCATAATAGTAATAAGAAATTCACATGGATGCAATGAACAGAAATTACCAAGTTTGGCAAGAGGACTGCTTTATGATTACTTTGCTATGATGCCCTCATGTGGTGAGAGAGAAAGTGTCTCAAAAAGAAAAACAATTAGAGCTGGCAACCTTTGTAATATTACAGAGATTGTTTTGGTTGATGTAGCTTCCCAGTTTGGAAATTTTGATAGAATTCTTTCTGACAGAAGAACCATCATATTCTTCATTTGCCAGTTGATATGCATATTCCTGTTGCTAAAATGAAATGTTATAAAAGTCAATTTAAACTGCTAAACTGAGAACTTGAGGTGCTAATATGAATATTGGATTTCAAGAGCTTCTTGATGAGTTTTATCTTACACAACTTAAAGCCAAGACCTACAGAGATATTTCAATACAATCCATATTCATCTCTGACAGTCAAAATATGACTTTTGTGGTTAAATTAGCAACACTACTAAACTGTATTGGAACTCTCTACTTTTTGCTTTAAAACATACCTTTGACATTAGTACATACAGTATTGAACATATTGAAAACTCTGACTTTGTCAAGATCTGTTATATTTCAAGCATTTTAACAATGTGGTAAAATACTTAAAAATTATTTTGTTTTGTAAGTGCTCATTGAATTGCTATAGATCATTTGCACAGTTTGATCCCATCATTTGAAGTTTTCTTCTTTATCCCAATATATATTAAACTGAGGATAACAGTTATTGCATTTGAAGAAGGAATTACATTCCATCAAAAAACTATTTACCGTACATTCCATCACAGTTATTTATAGCAATTCAAGTTATTACAATTCTGTTTTCTACCCGCTACAAGGTTGTCGAAAAAACTAACCCGACAGAACCAGTCGGAGTGGTGTGCCGAGTAGATGGTGTCTACAAAGTGGTGGAGTACAGCGAGATTTCTCTGGCCACAGCCCAAAAAAGATGTTCTGATGGCCGATTACTTTTTAATGCTGGCAACATTGCCAATCACTACTTCACAATGGAGTTTTTAAAAAACATTGTCAAGTAAGGACTTTCTTTAATCATGCTGATCTTTAAAGTGCTGCTCTGAGGTCATTTTTGCTCTTCATGCTAAAATCTGTTCTTTTTGTTGTTGTTATTATATTTGCTATGGTACAGCCTATATTACTCAGGATGGTTCAAACCAAGAAATAAAAACTATTTAAGTTTAGCATACAATGAAAGTATCATATAGGCAACACTCACAAATTGCACAATGCAAATAATGTTGCTGGTAGAAAACTAAATCATTTAGGACATATAGAACATGATTTTATTTTCTGTATTTCCCCTTACCCATTTTTTTTCTAAGCTGCAAAGTGGTAGTCTCTTTTTGTTGGTGATTTCTTCTGGTCTCCTGATCATGGTTGCTTTTTTCTCCCTAATTCTTTCTGAGGGGCACTTATCAGGATATTATTACGGTATATTTATTCAGTTTTATTTTCAAGGTTTTAACCAAGATGTTTTTAAATTCAGTTTAATGTTTGGGTTTGTTTGTTTGTTCCTAGTTTGGAACTTGATTTGTCTATAAATTTAGCATCACAGGACATCTCTAATGATGTCCTGACAGGAAAAAGAAGTGATGAGGTGGCACAGTTTCTGGTATGTAGAATCACAATTGTTCAGAGATCAAGGTCAAAAACCATACAATAACTTAGGTTCTTTCAGAAAATGTGTCAAGAGATTTTAGTGCATTGATGTTTACACTGAACTGTAAACAAGGAAAGGGACAGGTTGAGATTACAAGCAGTGGTGAGTCCTAATTGACGGTAATTAATAGTAATGCTAGTTTCTTACAGGATTAAAAAGGTGGCTTAGGTATCTAGTTTTGGAATAGCTATTACTTGCCTGCCAGGATGATGGGATTTGATAGTGCTTCTCACTCTGCTGACTCCTATCTTGATGTTTCAGTGATTACGAACCTCAGCTGCAACATCACATAGCCCAGAAAAAAGTCCCATGTGTAGATGTGACCACAGGAAAAGCTCTGAAGCCTGACAAACCAAATGGAATTAAAATGGAAAAATTTGTATTTGACATCTTCCAGTTTGCTAAGTAAGTCCCAAGTGACTGACTGACTTATTTTGTGTGCATCTTAGTATATAACTTTTGGCTTTATTTTTCTTTTGAAAGTTCTCCCCCCCCACTCCTGATTGTATGGTTTATCATTTTGACTGCAGCTAAGAAGCTGAGCTGTCTCAAAACAGATAGAAGAGAAAGATACTCAGTTAAGCATGGATCAGAAAGGGATATGCCACATATAATATTGAAATTAGATTGTGTGACATTTGTGGGAGTTGTATGGTGTTACAGAAGAGTGAGAAACAGTAATGTGTGCTAAAAATTGTCTTGGGAACCAGTCAAAAGTAGCAGGAGGAACAGATGTGGTTTAAAGAGGAGAAAGCAGATAGTGACCATCCTGTTTAGACTGGCTCAGGGCAAACCTCTCCAAAGTTTATCCTTGTGCCTACCTAAAAGAAGGACTGCAGCTAGCTCCAGCAATTGCTGTGAAGTTGGTATGCATTTCAGTTTTGAAAGCTTTGAAAAAAATATTTTAAGTGAAGATATAAATAATTGTAGAGGTTGTTTTTTTTCTTCCCCTGTATTGACTTTTCCTTGGCATATGAGTTTATTGCTGATGCCCATCTATAGGGCTATAGTTGATATTAGTAGAAACAGAAAGTGGTTAAAATCTTTACACTTGACAAATCTCAAACTTTGTTTTGAATCCAGGAACTTTGTGGTTTATGAAGTGCTGCGAGAAGATGAATTTTCCCCTTTGAAAAATGCTGACAGCCAAAATGGCAAGGACAATCCCACCACTGCGAGACACTCCTTGATGTCACTGCATCACTGTTGGGTTCTCAATGCCGGTGGACACTTTGTGGATGAAAATGGAACACGCCTGCCAGCTATTCCCCGGTTAGAAAATTTGACCTTCCCTTAATGTTTACCTTCCATCTCTAATATGAGCACTTTCTGTAGTCTGGGTGTAATTCCAGTTCAGCCGAGAGAACATACACAGTTGTGTTACCAATGTGCTCAGAATTGTAGTTAAAGAACACAGTGATCTGAATAACAGAGTTCCCTTCGAAACGACAGCATAGTGTTTTTCAAATTTGGACCTTTAAAATGCGTAGTCTTCAATTCCAGAATTCCCCAGTCAAAATGCTGGTTGGGGAATTCTGGAAGTTGAAAATCAACTCATTAAAATTTCCTACTTCGAAAAAGGCTGGTCTAGTCTGAGTTAGAACAGGTATTCTTGGAAAGAAAATTTTTATTGGAAGAACAAAATTAAAATTTAAAAAGGAGCTTTGTGTATGAAACAGCAATGAAGAATCAAAATAGCATATTTTTATAGGTCAGGAGTATCAAGCTCTTCACGTCACGTGATGTATCTTGACATATCGTGACTTCTCCTTGCCAGAGCTGGGGTGGGTGTGGCTTCCACATGATGCATCCCGCCCACAGGCCGGTAGTTTGACACGCCTGTTATAGGGGATGTACAGGAAGTTTAGCTCTCAGTTTAAGGTTTCTGTTCCTGAGCTGAGCTAGATGGGCCACTAAATTGGGATGAAGTAGTCCCATTTGTTTGTACCTGAATGCTCTTAAACATTTGACTTTGGAATCTTTGCCCCCTCTGTTTTCTTTCTTGGGAGAGATGGCAACAGTTAATTTGTTTTGATGTAGGAGGAACAGTGAAGAAGAAAATGTCAGATGATATAGTGTTAAAAACCTCATCACCTTTATTATATAGCAAGAAAGGTTGACTGTTGTGCTACAAATTTCCATCTGGTTCTAAAAAATGTTGCAAGAAATCATATTGGAGTTGAGTATCAAGGTCAAAAAAGCTCATTACTGAAGAAAGATCTCTGAAATTCAAGGATAGGCAGTGTTTTGCTCTCCAAATATTGCTGAAATAACAATTTGCAACGTCCTTCAATATTGCTAATCTGGGTGCAACTTTGGGAGTAACATTTTATCAAGATCTAGAAAACCACATGTTGCTCAGTATTGATATCTGAGATCCAGTTTGGTCTAGTGGTTAAGGCATTAGGCTAGAAATCAGGAGACTGAGTTCTACTCCTGCCTTAGGCTGGGTGACCTCGGCTCTTTTATGACTCATGGACTTCAACTCAGGAATAGCTGACTCAGGAATTCTGGGATTTGAAATCCATGAGTCATAAAAGAGCCGAGGTTGCCTACCCCTGGGCTAGTCACTCTCTCCCAGCCCAATTCATCTCACAGTAGAGGGAGGAAGGAGTATTGTATATGTTCATCTCTTTGACTTATTTATAAAAAAATATTAACATTATTAATAAAAATAAAATCATTAAAAATAGGGTTCTGGATAAAAAAAGCTGACATTCAATTTAGTGTACAGGTATTCCTCAACTTACAACCGCAGATTTCTAGGACCAGAATTTTAGTTACTAAGTGATGCCATTGTTAACTGAGTTATCATGTGAGTAGACCCGCTTTTATGACCATTTTTACCATGTTATGACCTTTTTTACCACTGCAAATCATGCAGTCATTAAGCAAATCTGGCTTCCGCTATTGACTTTTGTACAAAACGGACTGGGAGGTCACTAATCACAATCATGTGACTGTAGAATGCTGCAGCCGTGGCAAATGTGATCTTGGCAAATGCCAAGCACCCAAATCATGATCACATGACCGTGGAGGTAGTACAAATCATAAGTCACTTTTCAACATTGTCATAACTTCAAACTGTTGTTAAACAAATGGTCATAAGTTGAGGACTACCTGTCTGCTTCCAACCTCCTTCTAAATATATGGATAGAATCTGCCCATGATACAGAAAGACCACTTTTTAGATTTGGCACACTCCTCAATTTTGTGTCCCTGCTCATTAATCCTTTTTCTTCCCATATGACAGCAACACAAATGGAAGGTCAGATGTGATCCAAGCTGATGCCAATCACAAGTAAATATACTGTCTCGGGCCGCTGGGAATGCATGGTGATGGGTCTGCTTGGGAACTGGCTAACACACCTCTCCATAGCATATAGGGTCTTGGTACTCCATTTATTTATATGGTATTAAATACAACAAACAATTCTAATTTACTTATTTCTTGGAACCTGTGAAATAGTGGCCAGTGGCTATCTTAAATTCACTTCTTGGAAGACCTTAGTCTGCATGCGTAGGGCTTTTTTTCACACTTATAAAATCTGTTGTGGCTTTTTAAATTTAAGTAACAAGCTTTGCTGGCGGACTGTTTTGGAAATTAATAATAATAATAATAATAATAATAATAATAATAATATAATAATAATAATAATAATAATAATAATAATAATAAGAAGAAGAAGAAGTTGTTGGAAGGGACCTTGGAGGTCATCTAGTCCAACCCCCTGCTCAGGCAGGAAACCTTATACCATTTCAGGCAAATGGCTGTCCAATCTCTTCTTAAAAACCTCCAGTGTTGGAGCATTCATTCATTCATGCGCTGACTCAGGAATTCTGGGAGTTGAAGTCCATGAGTCATAAAAGAGCTGAGGTTGCCTACCCCTGGACTAGACTATGAAGAAAAAGAGATCATAGGAGCTGTAATAAATGAAGACGGTAGTAAAGGGAGCTGTCCAAATGTGACTAGGGAAAGAATAGAGGGGCTTCTTATTTATAGATATTAGGTTATTGAATAGGTATTAAATAATTCCTTGAGATTATTTTGTATTTATAGTCGTTCTGTCATATATCCTAAACGACACTGTTTTGTCTTACCTGAAAGCCGATCTCGCAGGAAAAGGTAATAGATAGATCCTAGTCAACCCATGTATAGGTTCCATGTCTTTAGAAGCAACTTATTGCTTAGGGTTCTTTCATCCCACCCAAGCTCCCGGATGAATAAGTGAATTTCACTATCTTTAATTGTAGGATAGGATAGGATAGGATAGGATAGGATAGGATAGGATAGGATAGGATAGGATAGGATAGGATAGAATAGAACCTTGGAGGTCTTCTAGTCCAGCCCCTTACTCAAGCAGGAGAACCTATACCATCGCAGACAAGTGACTGTCTAGTCTCTTCTTAAAAAACTCCAGTGATGGACCACCCATGGTTTCTGAAGGCAAGCTGCTCCACTGGTTAATTGTCCTTACTGTTAGGAAGTTTCTCCTTAATTCCAGGTTGCTTCTCTCTTTGGTCAGTTTCCAACCATTGTTTCTTGTCCTGCCCTCTGGTGCTTTGGAGAATAATGTGACCCCCTCTTCTTTGTGGCAGCCCCTCAAATACTGGAATACTGCTATCATGTCTCCCCTATTTCTTCTTTTCTTTAGACTAGCCAAACCCAAGTCCTGCAGCCGTTCTTCATATGTTTTAGTCTCCAGGCCTTTGATCATCTTAGTTGCTCTTCTCTGAACTTTTTCCAAGGTCTGAACATCTTTATTGTAGTATGGTGACCAAAATTGGTTGCAGTATGCGAGGTGTGGTCTCACTTGGGTTTATAAAAGCAGTACTAATACTTCCCATGATCTTGATTCTTTTTTTTTTTAAATATGTTTTATTAATTTTTTTTTACATTTCACCATCAATATTTGGCAAACAGTGTATTGTCTGGGTTTGTATTTACAAATAATCAATAACAATTACTTTCTATAATTCCATATTCCACATAATAGCTTTTCTTGATTTTTTCTCTCCTTCCAATAATATTCTCTTTTATCAACCTTGAATTAGTATATTTCTTGATAATATTGAAAGATAACCATTAAATATCTACAAATAACCTCCACCTCATTACTAAGCTTCTTTTCTAATTAATCATCTTGATCACCTTGTCATAGATCCTGTTTTTAGAGTTCTCATTTAAATTTATTTTCCCCACAATATTTCAAAAGAAAACATTTTATTTGTTAAAATTTTCTTAGAGTTAATTATATTTAGATATTTAAATCTTTTTCCTCATATGAACCATCCCAACTCTTACATTTTCCATATCGTGAAATAATATGCTGTTTAAAAAAGAAAAAAAACATATCCCTCTTAAGCTAAAATACATTTATATTCAATGTTTTATTCTCTTTAAGCTTATTCAAGTCTTCAAAATCCATTATATTTAAGTATCTAGTACATTTCCCTCATATAAATCATCCCAAACATTTTTATGTTTCTCATATCATAGACAAAAAATATTATGTTGCTTAAGAAGCCTATTCCTCCTAAGCTAAAATTCTGTATTCACAGTTTTATTTCTTTAACCGTATTCAAACAAGTGCTTAATCTTTAAGTATTCCATCAAATGAGTCCCATCATCTGATTTCTTAATTCTGGCTTTAGCCTTTTATTTTTTTGCCAAACATCTTTTCTAATCACTATGTTCCATTGAACCCAAAGATTTTCCCATAATTTTGTAGATATTGTTATAGGTACAAAAGATAAGTCAAGTAAGGTGTTTTTGTAGAAGTATTCCTCAAAAATCTTTTTCTTTCTTTCTCTCTTAGTTTCTCCCATCTCCTTTTTTTTCTCAAGTTCTTGGAATCTTGAAGTATAGGTTATCTTTTCCATATCCAGTATTTCCTGCAGGTTTTCTCCATCTGGATTAAGTCACAGCTCCTTCTATTATTAAATTTCATCTCTTAAGTTTCTTTCCTCTATTTTATATTCAATTATCTTTTTTACTTGATCTATTTTTTTGTTTTCTGATCATTTGTTTGTTGTGACATTAAAATAAGAATATGTTCGAAATTAATGGTTTGAAATTAATGTCATTTGTATTTGTTGTAACATAAGATACATTTCCTCCTGGAAAGTATTTGTTTTTTCTTGATAGGTTTTTTCTGCAAACCCCTGATGTTCCATAATGACCAAAAATCCAAGTTTTCCTTTCTCTGCCAACCACTTTAAAGACACAGTTTAATAAGTATTTATAATCCAGGAAGGTCAATTTTTTTCTAAGTTTTATAGTTCTCGCTTTGTAGATAGCCCACAATATTTTCTTTTATTGCAGCTGTTCTTTGTTTAGTTAAAGCATTGAAGGTCACAATGACAAGTTTTTTTTCTGGGCTGTATATTTAGTGCAGTATTTTCATCTACCATTAGATGTCAGTACCAGTTCATTTTTCAGTTTTCAAAACAAATAATTACCATTTATTTCCATCAAGAATCTTTTGCCAGGAGAATCTTAACATAATCCATCAATTTCACACTTTCCAAGTTTAAGTCTTATACTGATTTTATTTCTGTATAATTCTATTCCCCATAAATTTAATTTGCTGCTTCCATTTAGAGGAGGGTGGAACAGAATCCCCCCCCCTCACTTTTGGAGGATTTTTACTTCTGGGTTTGTTTGTTTCAGGAAATCAGTCAGGTAGAAGAGAGAGAATCAGTATTCTTACCCAGTTCAATCATGCTGTTTACAATCACGCTTAACTTAGTACATTTTGGTTTCGGCTGCATGTAGCTTGGGCTAGTTTCAACAATGATGCTAGCCTTTCTTCTGCTGGTTTCTGGAGAGCTTTCCCTGGACGTCCAGATTGACGTCCAGGGCTTCTCTCCTTCTTTGCCACCTCTTCGGGGTGGCTTTTGGCCCCAAACAAAGAGAAATCAGCCGTAGGGTGCAGAGCCCCGTGATCCCTCGGCTGTTGTGCTAACTGTGCAAAACCGGAAGCCTGCGTGATCTTGATTCTATGCCTCTGTTTATACAACCCAGGATTGTATTAGCTTTTTTGGCTGTTGCTGCACATTGCTGGCTCATACCCAAGTAATCGTCTACTAGGACTCCAAGGTTCCTCTCATAATTACTGTTTTTGAGCCAGGTCTCGCCTAATCTGTAGTTATATCTTTGATTTTTCCTGCCTAAATGTAAAATGTTGCTCTTCTCTACATTGAAACTCATTTTGTTGGATAGGGCCCATTGTTCAAGTTAGTCAAGATCTTTTTGAATCCTGACTTTGTATTCTGCGGTGTTGGCTATTCTTGCTAGTTTAGTGTCATCTGCTAATTTGATGAGTTCCCCTTCCATTCCCTCATCTAAGTCATTTATGAAGATATGAAAGAGTACTAGGCCTAAGATGGGGCCTTCTGGTACCCCACTGCTTACTTCTCTCCATGTGGATGTGATGCCATTGGGGACTACTCATTGAGTACGGTTTGTCAGCCAGCTACAAATCCATCTGGTGGTGATGTTGTCTATTCCACCTTTTTCTAGCTTGCCAAGGAATAGATCTAATCAGGCCCATTATTTATCACTTTATAAAGATGTGTATAATTATCAGAACACCTCTAGTCCCCAATTTTCTGGCAGGCATCACAGGTCTTTGTAAAGACACCATTCTCTAGACAGACATCTTCACTGATTTTATCTTTTCAGAAGATAAAGAACATTGAGGAAAATAATCCCCATACTTCCACAAAATGTAGGAATGAGGTTTCCTTCTTATTTTTGCTGTGACTCAGGGAAAAGAGAATATTCTAATATCTAATATCCTCCAAAGCTAAACACAAATCATATGAGCCACCTTCTTCTGCTTTCAATCCTTTGCAAAGGGAAGATTTGAATACTGGGAAATTCTATCTTTTAGGTACAGGTAGTCCTCTACTTAAGGAATATAATAGAACCTGGAATTATCATCAACGTTCACTGTGGTCAATGTGAAGGCATCATATGGCCAGATCCTGATTTGTTAATATATACTGCTCAAAAAAATAAAGGGAACACAAGATAAGACATCCTACTATTAAATACAGTACATTCTGTTGTTTAAATGTTCCCATTATTTTTTTGAGCAGTATATTTTTTTGCAGCAATTGTTAAGCAAATGCTGCAGCTGTTAAGTGAATGGCATGGTTGTTGAGGAATCAGTTTTCCACAATGGTGTTTTTTGATGGAAACTGAAAATAACCCTGGAAACCAGCAAATCAACACTGCAAATTATGGTCATGTGACCGTGGGACATTGCAAATGGCCATAAAGGTGAGCTAGTTGGCAAGTGCTTAAAAGCAGATCACATGACTATGGGGGTGTCTTAGCTGTCATAACTTCAAAAACAGGCTTTTGCAGGGGGGAGACTGTCTAACTTCAAACATTTGTTAAGTGACCAGTCATAACTTGAGGACTACCTGTATCTACATTTTCCTTGTTCTCCAGTTTGGAGGATGTAAAAAAATTCAGGCTGTCTCCTTCTATTACTTTTCCATCTGTGCAAGTGAAAAAAGACACTTTTCACTCAGTGTTTCCTACAAAACTCGAGCAAGAGGTGAGATATACAGATTGCATTACATTTTGGAAAACAGTGGTTTTTTCCTGTTCTTTTTTTCGAAGTTGCAATATTAATTTTTGTCTTTCATAAGCTTTGGGAGACAGGAATTCTTCCTCATAGGCTTGGGGATTTAGAACAGAGAAGAAGTGACTGCTGAAAACATTTCATGTTTCTTAACATTTGAACAAAGGAAAACATTGAATTGCACTGCACTTCTGGTGATTTTGAGGTCACGTCCATGTGGTTTTCTTGCAGCAACAGAGGACTGATTTGCAGTTTCTGGAATCCAAGACTGGCGGCGGGGGGTGTGTGTGTTTTTATTTTCTAGTCTAATCTACAGACCCAATAAAATATTCTACTGCTTCTCATCACTGTGTCATCACCATGTCTGCTCTGCTTAGCTTTTAAGATCAATCCAAGCCATCTAGATACTGCCACTAACTCACTGAACATCTGCATATCTCAGCAAATAAAAGAAAATTTCTATCACCAAAAGTTGCTTGTCTCGAGTACAAATAGAGACAAGCGGATTAGGCAGAGATGAGATTAGTTTTTGAAGAGATGTTCCCAGTTGGGCAGTTCAGTATTCTTATATGGACACATAGTATGCCTGGATAGGCAATAACTTATTCTTTTGGGAGTACTGGATGAGTATGGACCCAATGATAGACTTCCGTTAGCATTTTCTGATTTCAGTGAAGTGGTTATACTTTTTTCTGTACTCACATCTATTTTATTTTTATTAAATTATTAAATTTATATACTACCCATCTTGCTGTTCTCTGCAACTCTGGATACAATATCCACCTTTCAATCCACTATCTTGTTAGGAATTCATCAGTTGACTCTTAAGCATGTACCTACGTAGCATGATGGGCAAGCATCTTTATGCAAGGACAGAAATAGAGTAAGGAATAGTGAGTGAAAGAAATTAAAGGCACATGATAAGAGAGAAAAGAAGAAATATAACTAGTTTACACTGACACTTTTAAGTTTGTATCTCTACAAACCTTTGCTTCCCCCATATCTGTGTACTGATTTATAAACTGCTTTTTGCAGTTGAAACTCATGCTGTGCCTCTCGCTCCTTCTCACACACTCACTGACCCACACAACACTTATTGTCCAGCCCTGCAACCCTCTCTGACCCATATGACATCTCTCATGCTGCCTGCCGCATCCTTTCCAGCTCTCATGGCACCCCACGCATGCTTGTGAGTCTCTGCCCACCCTCTGCAACCTGCATGGGACCTCTTGTGCACCACCATGTAGCCTTTTGCACCTTCTCTGACCCACATGGTGTGTCTTGTGCATCCTCCCCAACCTACATTGTTCCTTCCTTGCACCCCTATGCAGCCCTCGCTTTCCCCAACAGCAGCTACTTACCTGCTGGCCAGCCTGGAACTTCTAACATCCTGCCAGCTTCCCCATTTTCTTATGGGAAGCTGGCAGGAAATGTTGCAGTGGTTCTGAAATGGCCACAACCCTACCAAATTTCAATCCCACAAGAGTAGTGGGTCTATAAGTTAGCCAATTTGAGGTAACTTGTTTCAGAAATTGTTGCCTTTACAATGCACCACCTAGCACAATTGAAGGTTACAAGCAGACATAAGAGTTTTAATAGTGTGTAGATATGGTGTGATACTAAAAGTTGAGGATTGCCTAGGTTTCAATATTTCTCTTTTTTTCCTGGAAAAAAATGACATTTCACAAAATATTTCCTCTCTAAATAGCGCATTCCCCCCTCTCGTGCGCATCTTGCATTGCATGCTGTTAACCAGTTTCTCTGTCTGCAGATGATGGAACTACTGCATAGCTACTATTTAGATTTCTGCAGCACTAAAAACAGGTTTCATGACAAGAGCAGAGAAAGACATTCATGTCTTAACAAGAGTTTGCCATGTGCATAAGTAATATAGGTGTATTGGAGTGTTTTTCATCCTGAACTAACACTTTTTCTTTATAATTGTTCCTTAGTTTGAAGGATGCAAATGACTTGCCAATTCAGTGTGAGATTTCTCCTCTTGTGTCCTATGGGGGTGAAGTAAGTTGCGGTGGTATTCTAAATTCTTTTTCTCCTCCCCCGCCTTCTCCTAAACATCCTGTCCTAAAGTAACAATTCTTCTTTATGGATGATAAGATAAATAAGCCCTGATGGTGCAGTTGTTATAATGCAGTATTGCAGGCTAACTCTGCCCACTGCCAGCAGATCGATCCTGACTGGCTCAAGGTTGACTTAGCCTTCCATCCTTCTGAGGTTGGTAAAATGGATCCTGATTGTTGGGGGTAATATGCTGACCCTGTAAACCACACAGAGAGTGCTATAAAGCACTGTGGAGCAATATATAAGTTTAACTGTTATTGCTGAATATGAATATAGATGATAGGGCAAAGTTGAAACAAGGAATGTGGTGTAATAATGGGAAAGTTAATATTCCGGAGGCTCGTGGCAAACGTCCCAGGCATGTAATCCTTGTTTTCCATACTTAAATTGAATTGTGAGTAGAGAGGGATGTTTTGTTGCTGATCACTTGTATTACAACTTGCAATGGTTTGTATAGACTTATTGGTGTTAATATAATTAAAGCACACAATACATTTATGGATTACTACTTCATTCCTTGATATTGGGATTTGTATTATATTTATATTATTGTAAATTAGACTGCTAAAGTTGCTAGCTTACTCCAATAGCTAAAAATACTGCTTTAAAACATCACTTTTACAAAGCTGTCTTTCACAGAAAATTGGGTAAGCAGCTAATTACAATGCTGTTGCAAGCCATCATAAGGGGGCTTTCATCAAAATTGTTCTCATATACTATAATTATGCCACAGTGAAAAGGTTTAATTGGACTTTTCTAGGTCTTGTGAACTTGAAGGTTTAACATGAATATATCAAGTGCTCCTAACACTTGATTTTCATCCCCATAATAATCCTAAATGGAGGATGATAATACCTTAAGTATATATCTTAAAAATAGGGTTTAGTATGCTATATTTAAGGCCACCCAGTACAGTCTGAACAGGAATTTGAAATTGATTCTCTCAAATGGAAAGTCCAAATCGCATATTATATTTGATGGTTAAATTTGCTGTACTGATACTAAGTTTATCCTGACTAGTTTCTGAATGCTTCCTTTTTTCCTAGGGATTGGTGGAGTTGGTCAAAAACAAAGAATTCCATGCTCCTTTGATTATTGACCAAAGTGGGATCCATGAGCTAGTGAAGAACGGTGCCTGAAATCTCCAGGAATGATCATCTTTCTAGTCCGGGATTTTATGATTCTTTCATGTCGGACTGAGTATTTAAACAAAGGTTTCACTATCATCTTGAAGAATCTTCACTCAAACTGAGTTTCCTTAAAAATCAGTAGTAGGCTACAAACAAGAAGAACTGCAATGTGACTTCATCTTGAAATCCTTGATACAACTATTTATATAATTCTTAACCTTTTAAATGGTTACTGTTTCAAATTGCAGCACCTATTCCGTCACATGCTGCAATCTGAAGACATCAGCATTTTCTTCCAAATCCTTTATTACACCTGTAAATGGTCTTAAGTGGTACGAAAGTTGGAATGCTTATATAATTTCTTATTTTTCTGTTTGATTTTTGCATTTGGTACCCACGCTTTACAAACAATTATATCTTGCTGGAATTGCACAATTGAAACACTAAAAAAGTAATGCAACTGAATTAAAATGAATTAAAATGTTTTCCTAACATAATGTTTCTTGAAACTTCTTTAATACTTGACTTATATTTATGTTACGGCAGAGGCTATAAGATACTAAGATAACAAGAGACTAAGATGTTTTTCTGTATTTCTGTGAAGAACGCTCTCTGCAGTCAATAAGGAACTAAGGAATGGATTCTCCTCCCAAGTTTTGTATATAGACCAAGGATACCACAGACTCTCCCAAACATTGTCTTGAAACTGTGTTTAAGGAATCATTGCAGGAAACAACCGCTGTTTCTTAAATTTCTTCTCAAGCTGAGTTAGAATGCAAAAATATTGAGGGTGCCGACAACCTAATCTACAGTATATACCACCCACTCCCTCCAAAAACTATTTCTTTTTGGAAAATTTCCTTTCATCAGATGCTTGGGAATATTATTTTGGTATTTTAACCAAAATATGAAAAGGCTATTCGTGGGACATTAATTTCCAGAAATTTCTCTAACAGACATAAAAAATATAAAGAGTGACAGGGCTGGGATTTGTACAAGTTCGGTTCACTTAAAACCCTTTTCTTTGTTCAGTTTGATGTTGAGCTGCATTTCTTCTTTTCAATGGAGCCATGTTTGTTATGGGGTCATACAGAATGGCGAGGTACTATTTTCTGGATTCCAAGTGAGTTTACTGCCTATGTAAATTAAAGAAATTTAATTACAAAACTTTAAAAATTATGTTAATCTAGGACCTTACACAGTTTCTGCTCTTTTTTGAGACTGTGTAAGAGATGGGTGGGTGAGTTGGATGGTCAGTTAGTTAATTTGGGCACTAGCTGTGATGTATCCGTGAAGATTGATAATATTCGGTTACATGTAACAAGCCTAAAATGAACTTCCTTGGTCCTTCTAGCTTTCTGTCTGCCACTAGTGATAAAATTTCATGTCCAAAATGTTTTGCTTGATGGCAGATAAATTCACATAGACAGGTTCTGTGAACTTTTATTAACAATTCAGTTATATGAATATTGATCTACAAATCAGTTACCGTATATGAATATTGCTCAACCATATCACAAAGAATGCTTTCAAAGATATGATTATGGAATTCAAGTCGCAGACAAAACATTTTGGTGGGCAAAAAATGGACAAGAACCATCTCATTTACCCAGACATGTAATTAAAATATGAAATTACAGTGTTAAGGTTTGCTCATTCAGTTCTGAAGAACTTGGTCAATCCCGCATGGGCTATGTTTGTCAAATGAAACTTATCTGAGTGGAAAGTATGCTGCAAATTTGGAGTAAAGAAATAAGTATATTTAAAATTGCATTTTGTGTGAAATGAGAAAACTGTTTAAATAAATGTGAAAGAATGAATAATTTGGGGAAAAATTGGAAACTATTTTCAATTGTATTTATAGATATAGTAGAAGAAATTTAGCCAGATTTGATCTGTAGATATATAGACACAGATTTGTGGTATTGCAAGCAGGATAATAAAAATCAATTGGTTTGTTCGGAATCACATTCTAAAATGTTACATTCAGAGATAAGAAACAAGATAGGCTGAAATTAGCAAATGAGAATGAAAGAAAATGTAGCTTATTCAACCCAGGTGGATCCTTGGATTGCAGTAGACAGACTCCACCTGAGGCAACATCTGACTCAAAAACTTGCTGCATGGCCTGTAGAAGTGGGTGTGTATCCACCTTCCTCCCAGTCAGCTGACTGTATTGCAAGACACAATTTTTGTTGGCAGGTCATAAGAAGCCAGTTTGTTCCCAGTATGTAAGACATTTGTGCATTCTCATTGCCATTTGCAAGAAATGTAAAGCAGACCTGTTGTGGTTTTCTTCTTTATTCCTGGCAAAACAGCAGCCCTGGACAAATCTGATGTATTTGACAGAGCATATTAAATGCACAAAAGAATTTTGCATAAAGCTGAGTATAAGGCTGCTCATCTTATTCAGGCCCAAATAAGTACTTGGGTGTAGATTAGCACATATTTTTGCTTTGTAGAGGACAACAATGAAGGCTTCCTTCATAGTGGTGGACATTTTAAAAAATAAATGGATGAAAAATGCACTATAAAGTGAACAAATCCTTTGTAGCATATCTGTTCCACAGGAGTACAAATAAAAGATAGAACATAGAATTCTTCATGGAACTAGCAACATGGGGAAGGATACCTGAGCAGTTTTGAAATGACTAATCTGAGATTGTTGGAGTGGCAATAAAGCTTCTTGGAATGACAGTCAAGTGAGATAGATCCCAATTTTCTGACAAGTCACACAATTTCCACAGAGCGGCAGACCAGATAAGATCCTTCAGAAAGCAAAATAAATAGCAGGAGGACAAAAGGAGGGATTTCCCTAAAAATACAAAGAAAGTCATTCAAGAAAGGAAGACGAAAGCAACCAGCCATACTTGGGCGCAAGTATTGTAAATATACATGAAACATTTGACAGTAGACTTTTAATCTTATTTTGGTTATATGGTTAACTCCTTAAAGTATCTTGAGCACAATGGAAATGGTCTGAGGGGCACCTTGAGAACAGCTGCTTCAGGTGAGCTATGGAGTTCATTCTTTAACAGTACTCTAACTTTCTTCTATAAGTACATTGCTATTGCTTTGGGACTATCTCTTGTTCTTCTAACTACCTTCCTCTTTCAATTTACTGCAGATGTCTCAGAATGTCCATACTACACCACTAAGGCCCATATACAATTATGCCATGTCAGATTAGCAGTGCTACAGAAATCCCACAATGAGGACACATATGTCCGACCTGCCCCAGCTAGAAAGAAAGAAAGAGACCCTTGACTCCATTTGAAGTGATAGGTTTTTTTACTAAGCACTGCTGGATTCAGTAAAAGCAGGCTAGAACTAAAGTTCCCATGCAAAAGGTTGCAAACTCACTTTGTCCCAGCCCTTTCCCCTTGACCAGTTCACCTTCGGCCAATGGTGAGACTCAAAGGTCAGATGTTTGGAGCAATCCACACTCCGTTCTCAAGCTTCATGGCTTTGAAGACTGACACAAGCTGGTTTCTTGCACCTCTGGTTTCCATCAAACTCTCATCCCTCTTCCCTTTTTACCATTATGCCCCATGCATATTTATTGTCCATTTGCTCTCCTTCCCCTCCCCCCTAAGAGTTGATGGCAGGATGCCAGTGAGGCACCAAGCCGAAGATGGCAGAGCTGACAGCATCTGTGAAATAATTAGGATAATAGCTCTTTGTTAAAGTCACAGTTGATTTTCCTATTCATTCATTCATTCATCCGTCCCTCCTGGTGATTTATAGAGAATATTTCTTATGAATTTGGCTCTCTGTTCTATAACAGGTGATACATGTCACATCAAAGCAACTGATCTTAGCATCTTTATTCAGATGACTAAATTCCTGCTCTGCCCTAGGATGGGTGCATATTTTACAAAATATTCTTCATATTCTTCATCCTGAGATAGAGGATCTTATAATATCCCTTCAAAGTGAAAGTGAGAATTGGAGCAAACATACTGCAATCTTATGAATCCAGTGCAGTTGCAAAAAATACAATCCTCTCGAAATTAAATAGTAAATTGCCTGATTTCAATGAATTTTTAAAAAAGCTTCGTTCCTGATTGTCACTCACATTTGTTCAACTGAGGGTGATACCTAGAAAGCATCTCTGAAAAGGCAGAAACTCTTTCAATATCAGCCAAATATTCAGTAAATGCATTACAATATTCACTGCATGGAATACTGTTTCTCAATAATTGATAGCTACAACATAATGTTGTATCTTAGAATTTCTGATCTTTGGGTTTTGCACAGCACTACTCTATGTCCTGAGTCCTCTAGAGTGACCCTTTTACCTAAATTGATGTTCACTCACTTTCTTCTTCAGGACTAGCAAAATTTCCAGGGCAAATGGTATTTTGTCATGGCAAGGCCTGTTTCGCTTGGCTCCTTCTTTAGCAAAGCCACAAAACCAAATGTAACCCTTTAGCATATAATGATTTTCGGTGATTTTTAAAAGTCTTTATATTCAATGGCATTTGCAGTTTCACACTTGATTCCTATCACTGTCCCAACAATTAACAGAGGTCATCAGTTCTAAATGTTTTCAACTACCTAATTATGAATTACATTTTAGTGTTCAAAATTTGAGAATAGATGGGATAAGATGGGATGGAATGATGAGATGGGGTTGTTGTTGTTAGTTGCGAAGTCATGTCCGACCCATCGCGACCCCATGGACAATGTTCCTCCAGGCCTTCCTGTCCTCTACCATCTTCTGGAGTCCATTTAAGCTCACGCCTTCAGTGACTCCATCCAGCCACCTCATTCTCTGTCGTCCCCTTCTTCTATTGCCCTCAATCTCCCAGCATTAGGCTCTTCTCCAGTGAGTCCTTCCTTCTCATTAGGTGGCCAAAGTATTTGCGTTTTAGCTTCAGGATCTGGCCTTCTAAAGAGCAGTCAGGGTTGATCTCCTCTAGGACTGACCGGTTTGATCGCCTTGCAGTCCAAGGAACTCGCAGGAGTCTTCTCCAGCACCATAGTTCAAAGGCTTCAATTCTTTGGCGCTCAGCCTTTCTTATGGTCCAGCTTTCACTGCCATACATTGCAACTGGGAAGACCATAGCCTTGAATATACGCACTTTTGTTGACAGGGTGATGTCTCTGCTTTTTAGTGTGCTGTCTAGATTTGCCATGGCTTTCCTCCCCAGGAGCAAGCGTCTTTGGGGTAGGATAGGGTAAATTTAGCCTTAGTTTTTTCTTTAGTCTTTTTACTTGGTACTTAAAGGTCAAAGTTTCTCAACAGAAACTTTGCACCTTGTTATCTATATTAAGCTATATTAATATTAATCTATTCATCTTAATAAAAAAAACTTTCCTCACCTATTTCTGCTAGCAGATTTGTTCTTCAACAACAACATTTGAAAGATAATTTATAGCCCCAATTATTTGGTAGAGAAAGATTAGATGTTGTAATTTACGAATGAGTTGCTTATAGACATAAATTGTCTATGAACAATTACTATGAAATATAATCAGACTTTATTGCAATAGTATGTAAAATTTAAATACATAGATAGAGGTATAAGAAACTCTCACATTACTTTTGTTATGTTGGTCTCTTCCTGTTTATTTCCTTTTCTACTGTTTTCTGTTCATTTTTAGGAAATAAGTAAAGGGGGAAAAGGCTACTCAGCGTTGGAGCCCGTAATCTTAAGACATATGGGTGAATTTTCTGCCTCTAAACCAAAGAGAAAAATTCATCCAGCCAGATATTGCTAATATTTTTATTTCTTAAAACTAAAATCCATAATTTAAATCTTTCCTCCTGAGCTGTTCTCCAACACCAAACAGAATTTCTTTCCTTTTTATTGTTTATCTAACTCAGAAGAAAAATAAAAACAAGAAGTCACATTTTTCATGTTTGAAAAGCAAACACAGATCCTTGGAGCCAGGTTCACTATAGCTCTCCCCTCTCCAATGAATGAGCTTTGTTGCAAATTATAGTTTAGCTTCAGTTCCCTTGAGTGAGGGCAAAGAGCCTCCAAAGAGAACTGAGTTTCAATTGGCGATTTTCTTTCTCCTTTTTCGTTTCCTAATTGAAACCAAATGTGAAATATGTTGGATTGTGGGATTTCTGGCCTGGTCCCAGGAATCCTCAGAATGCTAAATTGCTCGCAAAGGCATCTTGCATCAGCCGACAGAAGTTTCTTTCCAGCCCGGCTTCTCCATCTAGGGAGAGAAAGCAAGAACTATCTACTTTCCTTTAAAGTTGTGGATTACGTTTCTGGAAACTTCCTGACTTTCTCTGCTGAAAGGTGATTTTAACACCCAGGTACGGACTTTATGATGCTTTTTATAAACAGATAACCAAACTTACCCCCTCTCAGTCTGTCTGGTGGAAGGAGCGAAATGGATATCTCAGCCATTTCTCAACAAAAGGCTAGTCCGGCTTGGAGCAGTGTTAGGGGGGAAAATGAGGTTATGTGAAAGAGGACTTTATGTATTTTCCTGGCATACCTGCCATTAAAAAAAAAGATAAAATAACTATGGTTCTTTAAAAAAATGTTTGCATGGCAGGCCAGGCTGGTTGATTACAGATTCCACTGATGGAGTCAAAGAGAAGGCTCTGAAGCCACAAAAACCTCAGGTATTTCTTGTTTTTGTGGCTAATTGAACTTCAGGTTGTTGATTCAGTAGCTAAGAATTCCATTTGCATTAAGTTGTTTCTCTTGGGAAATTATGAGACGTTTCCAGCCTCTCTCTTCCATTGGATGTGCGCGCGTGTCTCGTGACAACCCTGTGTTCATGGATTGTTTGTCCTATTGTTGGTGGCGCCTGCATCTTTTCCTGGCAAAGCCACCTGGACCAAGCTCAGAAAAGCCCCAGAACCTATGTTTTTTTTTCCCTGGGAACTCTAGGCCCAGTGGGGAGAGAGAGCAAAGCTTAGCGAATGAAGGGTGGAGTGGGGAGTTAATTCTGCTAGTTTCAAAGAGGGAAACAGCATTTTAACATATTTTAAAGAGTGCTACATGTATATCTGTATCATAAAATAAGATATACTTTCTAAAGATGCATGATTATTTTTTTTAAAAAAACCTTAAATTTAAACAAAAATGATTGGGAAATATGGATATGGAAGTTGTTATTGATTCCGACTCCTTATCAGGTATATATTTGGGGACAAATTGATTTCTTCCTATTGCATAACTCATGAAAAGTCTTTGGATGCATGAAAAGTACGATAATAGTTTTATATTTCAAAACCACATTATGCTAGAAGTAGAGAAAGTTGACAAAGGTCTGCCTTCTCTTTAGATTAAATTAAACAAAATACTATTAATTAGGCTCATTGTCCATAGGGTCGCGATGGGTCGGACACGACTTCGCAGCTAACAACAACATTAATTAGGCTCAGTTAAATTATGGAATTCAATTCAAAATCATCAGTGGCTTCAATTGCTTTCAAAAGGTTCAATTAAAAGATTTTAATCAAAGACAACCAATGCCCATCAAAGCAAAATGGAGCTGCCAGAGGCAATATAAGCTTTTATTCTTATTTACACTTTTTTTTTTGCTTTTCTAATAGATAACATTCAGGACAAATTAAAGTCTGTTTACTGGGAATAATCAATAGAGAAAGCTGCTATATTGTTCGAAATAACTGGCTGGATGTTACTGGAAGTAAGCAGTGTCCTCTTCTAAATGGACCCCTCTGATCTTAATGTGCTGTTCATGTATTTTTCCTTAAAGACACATAGCTATTGGTGTGTTTACTGTTACATTAACATAGGGCAATTTGTTGCATGTAGCATGATGCCCAGAAGTTTTTTTTCCAAAGACTATTAGCAATCTATCTCAAAGCTAGAAACTCCACCAAATGGGATAATACAGTTTATAAATCCAAATGTTGTATGTTCAATGTTGTGGGGTTTAGGAAAAGTGGGAAACTCCTCCATATTTTAAATTTTAGTAGTAAATAGCCCTGATTCCAGTTAGATTCTTTTTCATTCAGAATATTTAATAATGGAAAAAATGAATACATTTTCAGACAGGAATAATACTGAGCATGTCATATAATGACATTTAGTTATTGCTTGAGTTTGCAGAGGAATTCTGTGCTTTCACTTAATAAATGACATAGCCTGAATCAAAGACATATTTCATATTTTGAAAATATTTCTGGACTGTCTCATAACATGGGAACCACAATGGGTCTGCCCACTCACCCAAAGGCAACAAGGCACAGAGTGCTTCTGATCTCTCCTCTCTGCTTCCCAGGATTCTTCTTGCCACCTCAGCCTACTTTTTCCTCTTTTTGTAATCAGGTGCCTTCTCTTACCATAAAGTGCAAGCATGCAACCACTTACCATTATGTCCAAGAATGTATCTGATGTTGAGACAGACACTTTGCTTTGCATCCTTTTACAGTAGTGTCATCTCTACGTATTACGAGTTAATAGACTCTAAAAATGAAATCAAGTGAGAGGATATTGCCCAACACATTTGTGCAAATAAATCTTCTGCTGAGTACTCAAGGTTTCAGTTGCCTTAGAATCACAGTCACTTACAAACTAATAGGCTTTGAAATATTTTCAGTCAAAAGACCTCTTAAATAATTTTTAGTAAGCAAAAACAATGAAAAAACAGTGGGAAAATATGGAAAGTTACAAATGGATAGCACTGAGATAACAACAACAACAACAACAACAACAACAACAACAACAACAACAATAATAATAATAATAATAATAATAATAATAATAATAATAATAATAATAATAATAATAATAATAATAATAATAATAATAATTTTATTTGTATACCGCCCTTCTCCCGAAGGACTCAGGGCGGTGAACAGGGCAATACATGTTAAAAGACAAAAATACAAAAATTAAAAGAGATTAAACAAAGTGCCCAAGAACTATAACAATAGGTTAAAATACATTGAACAGTAATAAAACCCGACCCCATTCCATCAGGCCAGGCCAGCTTGTTCGAACAAATAAGTCTTTAGATCGTGCCGGAAGGAGCGAAGGTCGGGCGCCATCCGGAGCTCAACCGCAAGATGGTTCCATAAATCCGGCGCGCCCACAGAGAACGCCCTCCCCCTGGGGGCCACCAGTCGGCATTCTTTGACCGGTGGCACCCTGAGGAGGCCCTCTCTGTGGGAGCGTACTGGGCGGAGGGAAGTTGATGCCGGCCGCAGGTGCTCCCTAAGGTATTCCGGACCCATGCCATGTAGGGCTTTGTAGGTGATTACCAGCACCTTGAATCTCACCCGGAAGACAACTGGAAGCCAATGCAGCTCGCAGAGCAGAGGTGTAACATGGGAGTATTGGGAAACTCCCAACACAACTCTCGCGGCTGCATTCTGTACCAGTTGGAGCCTCCGAGTGGTCCTCAAGGGCAGCCCCATGTAGAGAGCGTTGCAGTAGTCCAAACGAGAGGTCACGAGTAGTACTGATGTAGAAAAACTTTCTCCAACAATAATATAAAGTAGAAACTCCTAGCTCCCCTGCCCTCATCCTCAATCAAATCATGAATAAGAGAAATTTTATTTTTGTTCCACTCTTACTGAATAGCAGAATTATCGGACCTAGAGATCAACTGTTAAGACAACAACAAATCTTGAGGCTGTCAATGAGAAAGTGAGCAAGGCAGTAAGAGAATTAAGAGAAGAGGCCTATAATGTCTACTTTCTCTTTCTCCCATTATCCAACTTGAGTCTAATAGAATAGTACTTCTCCACACAAGGAGACACTAAATCAGAGATGGTAAAAACAAATAGTATAATGCCTGCCAAATGCGGTAACCAATATAGTTTTAAAATAAAATAACATTAAGCAGAATAAAATCTTCATATATACCCAGAAGTTTCTAGCAATAGAACTTGGAAGGTTATGAGAATAAATCTCTATAATAGCAATAGCATTTAGACTTATATACCACTTCACAGTGCTTTACAGCACTCTCTGAGCAGTTTACAACCTCATTGTATAGCTCCTAATAACCTGGATCCTCATTTTACCGCCCTCGGAAGTATGGAAGGCTAAGTCACCCTTCTTAGAAAATAAAAGTGATTGGAGACTGTAGCCCATTTTCGTTTGAAAACCACAGCCTTCCCATCCTCAGAAAAATATATCTTGGGCATTATTCAGCACGATGTGGGAAGTGGAGCTCCAAGGTAGGGGTCAAACTGTCCAATTGGTGGGTCCAGAAAAAGAGACTCCTGGGACATTATTTTACCAAGAAGAGTATAAACTTTACTGAATAAACCATATTGGCACAGACAAAATGAAATCAGCTCTGAGTTTCCCATGCAAAAGCTAGCATAATTAATCCCCTGCTTTCCCTGTGGGCCACCCACAATCTGTTACATCCACTAACCACTTCTGTTCATTTTATAATGGGAAACTAGTCCCCTGCTCAATGTGTCCTTGGGTTGGAGCACTCTCACGGGAACAGAGGAGGCTCAGAGGCAATTGCCCCCCCTTACATTCCATCCCCCTCCTCCCTTTTCTTTGTCAAGCTGCGATCAAAGCGGAATATAGATGAAAGTGCAAATCAGTCTTGACAGTAGGTAGATAAGATAATTGAAAGAATTTATTATTATTATTATTTATTAATTTAATTTATATACCGCCCTTCTCCCGGAGGACTCAGGGCGGTGAACAGGGCAATACATAAAAGCTAGATACAAAAATTAAAAATTATTAAAACATGATTAAACAATGCCCATAATAAATTAATACAGATTAAAATTGAAGTCCATTTATAAAAATCCCACCCCGTCCCATCAGGCCAGGCCAGCTTGTTTAAAGAGATGGGTTTTAAGATCGCGCCGGAAGGAGCGGAGATCGGGCGCCATCCGGAGCTCGACCGGAAGATGGTTCCATAAATCCGGTGCACCCACAGAGAACGCCCTCCCCCTGGGGGCCACCAGTCGGCATTCTTTGACCGGTGGCACCCTGAGGAGGCCCTCTCTGTGGGAGCGTACTGGGCGGAGGGAAGTTGACACCGGCTGCAGGTGCTCCCCAAGGTATTCCGGACCCATGCCATGAAGGACCCATGCCATGAAGAATGGATCTGTACTTGTTCAGAAATGGATCACTCAGCCATTTGATCAGAGTACCTACAAAATCTTTTCTGCCATTACACCAATGGATGTAATGGAATATGTGGGATGACCATGGGGAATTAGTGGGGGAAAAAAGCTGCCTAGGAAACAGCCAGACAAGAGAGGCAGGAGCCCCCATGGCTTAAAGGCCAGAGAAAGAAACTTAGGAATGACTAAGTTGAGACTCTAGAAAGAGTACAGAGAAGAGCAACAAAGATGATTAGGGGAACTGGAGGTTAAAACATATAAGGAACGGCTGCTGGAATTTGCTACGTCTAGTTTAATGAAGAGAAGGACGAGGGGGGACATGATAGCAGTTTTCCAATATCTCAAGGGCTGCCACAAAGAAAAGGGAGCCAAGCTATTCTCCAAAGCACCTGAAAGCAGGACAAGAAGCAACGGATGGAAACTAGTCAAGGAGAGAAACAACCTAGAACTAAGGAGAAACTTCCTGACAGTTAGAACAATTAACCAGTGGAACAACCTGCCTCCAGAAGCTGTGAATGCTCCATCACTGGAAGTTTTTAAGAAGAAACTGGACAGCCATTTGTCCGAAATGGTATAGGGATTCCTGCCTGAGCAGGGGGTTGGACTAGATGACCTCCAAGGTCCCTTCCAACATCATCATCATCATCATCATCATCATCATCGTTATTCCTAATGAATCAAGCAGTTAAAAGGGGCAGAGGGAAGTCTATGCTTTCAGACTTGTATTATTCTGTTAATGTAGGTTTACAATAAAGTAGAGTTAATTCAATTAGTCTGTTTCCTGTCTGGGTTATCTGGAACTGCAGACAGGATCCAAAATAAAAGGCTTGTTCAGTGTACAAAATGCACAAACTTTTTTTTAAAGTTGTTCCCTTCCTTCCTAAGCTGCATTTCAAACCCTAAAGGGAGAGATGGAGTGTTTGATATTGTAAAAGGAGTTTTCCTATGAACCCAAATCAAGAAACATAGTGAAATAATGTGTGAGATATGGCTGGTTGCTTAAGGCAGATCCTGAATCAGACAAGACTTTGTTCAGTGGCTTTCGCAATATTTTCAGCATCTACTCAGCTAATCCATTTTTCATTTAGTATGGATTTGTCCATAACCATACAGATGTTGAAAACACTGCAAAGGCCATCATATAATATTTTAATAGAACTTTATACATCTTCAGAGGAAGCAAGTACTGGAAATAATTTGTCATCTGGTACTCAGTAAAACTATGCCTTTTGAAGTTCCAAAATTTTGTAATAATTACTTTAGATGGTACTTACACTCTCTTTTTAGTAGGTTTTACAAATTCACAAGCATAATTAACAGCTATTTTACCGCTTAAAAAATTATAGCAAAGGCAAATTGTGAAGCAATAAGCAAATAAATAATAATTCTGAAAAGTATTTTCCCCATATTTGCTGTCCTGTTTGTCATTTGCTTCTGTAGATTGCTTCCAAAGAAGTTGACACATCTGGTGGTGCCCATTTGAGAAAGACAAAGTCATGTAGGGTTTTAAAGATTAAAACTGACTTCTTAAACTGAATTCCCTTGCTTTCAATATTGGAATGATGTAGTCAGATTATTGTTGTGTTAGGATCAGGGCTTTTTTTCTCATAGAACGCCCAAAACGGAGTTCCGGCACCTTTTTTGGATGGAGCCTTTTAGGGTAGGCAAGGTGAGTTGTATGACATGTGTGAGTTCCGGCACCTTTTTCTTTTACAAAAAAAAAAACTGGTTAGGGTATATGTCATGGAAGGATTATTTGGGGTGGGGTGGGGTTAATCCTTGCACACTGCCCAGAGTCACTTGTGGGAGATGGATGGCCATGTAAATAAATGAATAAATTTTGTGTACCACTTAGCTTTTTAGTTGCTTTAGTTTTAAAGATAATGTTTTAAAGGTAGCATCAAGTAAAACATGTTGTAGTTTAATTGTTATGTAACTAACACATTGGCAATGTCAGAGCAGAGGGCTCAGGGATGATTATACTGGTGCACTACATGTAATTGCTCTTTGCCTAAAGATCTAGGCACAGTGAAGAACTAAGGAGTTGTCAGGCAAGAAGAATCAGGATCATACTTTAGGTTCCAGTTATGATGATTTATTGCTCACACCTATACACAAGAATCTAGTCAACTATTAGTCAGCACTAAATTGGTGCTAGATAAGAGTTAATGGAATTCAAGGTGGGGCTCTTACTGTTCACTTTTATCCAAACCATTAATGAATTTAGCCAACGTTCAGAAGCATTCAGTTCATTTTTGGAGTTAGATGCATAATCTCCACATTGTTGATTATGTCTTTCAGTTAGTACCATCTAACCGCAGAACAAGATAGACAAGATAAAACTCTGTAAGATACTGGGGGTCAGTGGCCATTGTATTGTATTATAGTAATCCAATTTTGTGAAAAGATCCAGAAGAATATTGTGGACAATGGTATCAAAACCTGCCAGGAGTTCCAAGAGAGCCAACTGGGGCAGTCCTTTATCCACCAATATGTAAATTATTCACCAAGGTAATAAAAACAGTTGCTGTGGAAAGGGAGCTCTCCCACCCCACCCTTACTGGGGTATACACTTGATTATTTATTTGGTGTGAAGTGAACATAATTGCAATTTGTTTATTATTTTGATTAATTCTTTGTTGTACTTCATGCAGTGTTTTTTTAATTTTCTTATTGTAGATGGTTTTGTAGGTCACTTAATGGTTCATAGTGGCATATAAACCTAGTAATCAAGCAAGCATACAAACAAATAGTTGGCTTATCTTCATCCAATTGAATTGGATATCGAAAAGGAGTATTTCATGCAGACTTTGTGTGGCAAGGCTCTTCCCTTAACTCAGGGGTAGGCAACCTTGGCTCTTTTATGACTCGTGGACTTCAACTCCCAGAATTCCTGAGCCATGCTGGCTCAGGAATTCTGGGAGTTGAAGTCCACGAGTCATAAAAGAGCCAAGGTTGCCTACCCCTGCCTTAAGTATTTCATATAATAATATATTACCTACAGTATAACCAGCCATTTTTAAGTGGGTGGTTCTTTAATACTGACCTACTTAAATCAGCCAATCCAGGAGAGGCTCCCTGGGTAAGGAGAGTGTTTAACATTTGAGGAAAAGATTTTAGCACAAGGACTCAATAAAAAGTACTACCCTACACAAATTACTAAGATTTACAGTGTAAAAAAGAACCCAAAACTGCAGGAAAAAAAATGCCTGTACAGATTCTGTCAAGCTGATCTGCCACAACACTGCTCATCAAAAGTATAACAACACAAAAACTTAACTTCCTTTCTTCCACCACTTCTCCGGCATGTTAAATCCTCAGCTGGACTTGGAGTAAGGAAACAGCTCTTGCCAGCTGCCATGCCAGCCACCCAGTTTCCTGAAGGTGGGATGGGCTAGTGCTCTCCATTGGGCGATCTGGTGGGACAGCTAGGTATGAGAGAGAAGATGGCATGCATATTGCACACCAACCTGATCTGTCACACCATTGATTAACAATATAAGAACAGAAGAAAAACTTGCCAAATCAGACCCTAGACCAGGGGTAGACAACCTCTGCTCTTTTATGACTCATGGACTCATGGCTGACTCAGGAATTCTGGGAGTTGAAGTCCAACCGTTCTATGCCACAAAGTGGCCAACTGGATGCATCTGGGAAGCTCCCAAGCCTGGACTGAAAGGAGATAGGCTCCTTCCGTGGTTGCTTCCCAGAAATCAATACTGAAGATACTCTGTTTATGATTTAAGAGGTAATAAACGGTCATCTGTATTGTAGCCATTAATGGCTTATTCTCTATGAAACTCTATAATTTTCTTTTTTAAACCATTCAGATTAGCTACCATTACAACTGCTAGCAGTCCCTGATATATACATGCTTATAGGTATCTAATGACTTATCAGTTTTTTTCGGTTTTGTTTTTATTAACATCATTTTAAGGTCAAAAGAAACTTACATCCCTGCTTTCAAAGTCACCCATTATTGCTTTACTCACAATAAGTATTTTGTTAATTATAGACTGTGACCCTCTTCTTTTGGTAGGAAAATTGGTGGGAAGATTCAAAGATGCTTGTTTCTTCTCAGAGACTGATGCCTCTGCTACTCCTGCTGCTGCTGGATATTCCAATTGCTGTGAAAACTCAAGTCAACCCAGGTAAATGAGAACAGTGTTGCTACTGCTAGTGTTGGGTGAGGTCCACAAAATGAAAGAACTGGAATATATCATAGTTTCCTAAAGGGGAGTAGCTGATTCCAGGGATTGTTGGAGAGGGACAAAAAAGAGGATTTCTCTATTAAGTCAATAGTAATAAGATGACTTAAACGTTTGTGCCTACAAGCGACTTTTGGTGGTGACAATCGCACAAGATATAAACAGAGAGTCTATCCAAAATATTTGAAAGTGACCAGTAGTGAAATTTCACTAAAGTAGTGAAATTTTTAAAAGTTAAAATGGAATCCCAAGACTTATTTCAATATTTTGGGTTTTCTTTATGCACTACATTTATGAGAACACTACTTTTAATGGACAAAAAAGGGAGAAGAACAAGAAGAATTGAGTATGCAGTTAGAAGAAGGAACGGGGGGGCGGGGCGCCTTCAAATAAATAATCTTCCCCAAATTCTTTATGTTTTTATTCCCACAACTAGGGATATGGACAAATAGAACATATACTTCCTTAACCTGCAATGATTATTTTATCATCATTTTAAGAATCCTATGACTTCAACCCCAAATGGGATTCCTGCTGCAATGCATACATTACAAAGTATATTCTTTGTGTTCCAAGATCTGAAAATTTTAGATGAGATTATTTTCTAGTCAGATTTTAGATTCTGCAACAGACTTTGCCTTATTAGTCCGTGATGTTTTGACTGTTCTACTAAGCTGTAATCAAGTGGGTTTTTTAAATATAAGTTTATTTTTCATTTATGATCTATTTCTCTTCTGTCTTCTATTTCTATCCCTTTTGCCTCAACACCATCAATAACCTAAGGGTCCATGAACATTAAAGTGTAAAGCACCATTTTTTTCTACTATTAGAGATACTAAGTTCAAGGGGCTGTGGCTGTGATATGAAATTGTGAGGTAAAGTCCTGGCAGTTGGAAAATCAAAGAAAACCCATATTGAGCTAAGTATTTTCAGTAGAAGCTGGGACAACCAATTATAGATAGAAATCACTTATCTTCTCTGAACTTGTGGAAACATAATTTGAAATCTAGAATCACACTATTCAGGTAGCATTAACTCACACAACTTTCAAGATATTTTCCTTTAAAGACTTCAACCTATAGATATTGTGGGAATGCAGATAATGGTAAATCATTTGTAGCAAAGGTGTAGTGAGGTGACATGAGATGAGATAAAATGATGAAATGATTAGTGAACTCAAGGGAAGATGTTAACTGAAATGAATGTCCGTAGCAAAATGTAAGCCTCTGAGAAACAATAATCTTTAGGATTGTTATTTTGTGAATCCTCGTTCTATGCCCAACCTCTGTCTATTAACACATACTCTTCCAGTTCTTGGATTAGCAGAAAATTATGCTGCCTTAAATAGCTGTTGTCTGACAGCTGGGGTCTATTTTCTTTCAGTACAAAGTTGGTGATTGGTGTTGTGCTTGCAGATTTAATCCAGGAGAATTTAAGAAAAATGATTCTCCTGCTTTGTTTTTCCTTCCACCGGGCACTGTCAGCCAATGGGACAAACAGCAACAGTAATAGTTACTTTCCTAGTGATTGCAACTGAAGGCAAGTTTTGACTGATGGCTAGACCTATGGAGTTAGCTCACTGTCAAAGTGTAATACCACTTGGTGAAGAAGACAGTGGCTTTACCCCCATGGTTATTCCTACATATGGATCATAGGTGTGTGGTGTGTGAATGGGCCACTTGATAAAGTAGTGAGATTTATCTATTTTATTTTGCAGCCTCTGCAACCCTCCTTACTTCATTGGGCAGTCTTCCCCAATTTATGGTTCAATGCTTTTGAATGCTATAACAGGCAGGCAAATGGCTCTCTGCACATGGTTCAAGGGACATCCTTTTTTCTACTGTTGCTCCCAATACTGTACAAGCCTCCATTTGCAGTAGGAAACCAGACACCTCTACCTTCCAGTTTGCCAGTGACCTGTAGGGAGAAATGGACTGGTGCTCATCACTGGGTGATCTAAGCCAGGGGCGTCAAACTCCCAACATCACGTGATGTGTCGCAACATATTGCAACTTTTTTGGCATTGCCGGCAATGGGGTGGGCGCGGTTTCACTACGATGCATCTGGCCCATGGGCCGGCAGTTTGACACCCCTGATCTAAGCAGAATGGCATGGGGCAGAGGATGGCACACAAAAAATCCTAAACTTCATGTGTGTATCATTTGTATTTCTAAATATGTATTCTCCTTTTTTAATCGCCCTTTCTGAAACATTGGTCAAGCATTGTATGGGGAGATGCTGGTGTGGAAGTCAGAGGCCAGTCTCTCCCATAACCCCATCCCATAACCCCAAATGACCACACAGGGCAATACCCAGTGATCAAAAAGAAGGAGGTATGACTGCAGCCTAAAGTAGCCAATAACAGCTCAGCAGATCCCATTCTCTTTGTTTCATCCACAAGGTAACATATATTTGCCTGTAGCCATAAAACGTTTCCAAGTTATTATTTAGAAAAGCCCATAGCCTAATTTTACTTTGTTCTCAAGTGTCTCATTTGCACTTCCTTCCTCCTTATTTTCCCCACCACCAGAAAATATATGTCTGGCAATGCAGATTAGTATTGTGGAGCTGTAATAGATAGGTAAAAGGCCCCTTGCTTTTACCATCCTCTAAAAACAATGGTGTCTTCTGATTTCCTGTTTTCCCACATCCAGTTCTTTTGCAAGATCTTAATTTTGCAAGATCTTTTGCAAAAATGAAATTTCTGACCAGTAAAAAGCGAGTTTATCAATATTACAAAAGAAATTTTGCCATTTCCCCACCAAAATCCCTTGCAGATGGTATTAACCTTCCATAATGTAATGACAGCAAATGGCATATTTGTGCAGATGGTTGTTGATGGAAAATAGCACCCTCCAAGGCTTTATATATGTGTCTTTATCTTTGAGTCACTCTTGACTTGTGACTACATGAACAAATGCTTACATTTTCTAGGCAACATTTTTCAGAACTGGTTTACCTTATCTTTTTCCTAAGGCTAAAAAAATGATTGCCTCCAATTCTCCAATTGGCTCCAGGCTTAAGGCACAACCTGAACCCATGGTCTTCTGGTCTCTAGCCCAGTGCCTGTGAGCCATACACCACCCTGGGCTCCAGAAAAGTGCTTAAAAACCCCCTATTTTATGAAAAAATAGTAATCTGCCTAGAGATGTTGGGAGTAGGGCAGCCTATAAATTGAATAAATAAATACATGTTTAAAAAGCCCAATAATTACTGGATGGCTGCAAACAGGATTTTCTCTATCTCTTTGCAGCCATCTCATAGCCCTAACTCCATGATAAATATATTATTACTTAAAAAAAAGATTCCAGTATAAATAACTGCACGGCAAACATATAATCTATTCTGGATCTCAGTCCCCTGCTTCCAGGTGTCCAAGATTACTGGAAACCACACCATTTATATTTCCTATGTGTAATAACTATGTAGTTAATTTTCTTCCTGGAGGACATGGCATTAATGGTGAAGCCGAAGACGAAATAGAGAAATGTGGAACTATAAACATCAGCACTGAATTGGTTGGTGTTCTAGATCTAGAAGAATAGTTCTGTAATATTACAATGGAGCTCTGAGTACATTTCAAAGGCAATGTGCGTCCTTTATATTCCCCTTGTATTTTCAATCAAAATGCTAAACATAGCCAGCATCATAGTACGACTGAAATTACTGAATTTATTTTGGTGAACACAATAGTTGAATAGGATTTGTTTAAATGAATGTTGGCTGTTTCAGGCACTTGAAATTACAGTTTTAATAAATAATAGGTTTTTTAGTGCACTTGTAATTATTATCTCACTTGATCTCTTAAAACGATTCTTACCAAATCAAACTGAAAGTCCATCTGTCACAGGGCTCTGCTTCCAGTAGCACTTGGCTAGTAGTTTGTAGAAAACCTACAACCTGGTGAGGAATTCTCATTTCTGCTATTTATCTCAGCAGTCTGGCACCGAGAGGCACACTTCTGAATCTTTAGGTACTGTTAGCTACGGTTATTAATGGACTTATCCTTCATGCATTTCTACAGAATGGCATTTCAAGCCATTCTGTCCACTAGCCAGTTAGTGTATCTTTTTTGCAGGAAATTCTATACATGTGAGAAATATTTCATTTCTTCTGTCCTAACTGAATACAATTTTATGGATCAGATCCCTCCAATCTGTACCACTCTGGAATGTGTGGGCTATGTTGAATATTTTAAACTTTCGGTTTAGAAGTTTTAATATCATTCCTGTTGGCATGCATAATAGCAAGGGATTTGTAAGAGTTGTAATTTAAAAGATCTGGAAGATGGCTAGTTGGTTATCCTTGGATTGGAGCAGGATTCCTGTGTGTAAAAAGTTCAGTTGAGTTCCATTTTTCATGCCACATGTAGCTTGTTTTTTTAAGAATTAACTTCCAGGTAACTTATGGATAGAGTTTTGGGCTGGGTCCAGCGGTCAGACAGTAAATACTGTAAAATAAGCAGCTCTTTGAGAAGTTCTTCTGGCAGCTAGGCTTACAAAAATAGTGCCAGGTAGCTGAGCAAAGCCTTCTGAAATGCCCTTGCAAGTCAGAAGCATTGGTAGTTTTCCATTTCTAAAAACTGGAGGAAGAGGCTGGGAAGAGATCTATTCCACTGTGTCTCCAAGGTGCATTCTCCCTGATCTGAGGGCTAAACAGAAAATACGTAAAATGAATGTTGTGCTGCTCCTCTTTTGGATTTTATTTACTTTACTGTAAAGCTTTGCTGGCCAGTCGCATTCAGACTGCTAAATGTGGTGCAGGGGAAATCTCATTCTGTCCCCTCTGCCACAGTTCATTGCCTGGAAAAACAGAAAACCCACTGAACTTACTCAGATTTTAAAATGAAGTCCTGATTTTTGTATCTGATACATATCTATCGTGTTCTATCTTTGTCAAAAGATGTAATGACAGACCCAAAAGGTCCCAGGTTGATCCTTGCCCAGTTAGAAACTCTTACCTTTCCCCAGGATCTACAAGAGGGCTGTATGACATTTCGCCATGGCCAACTCGCCACGGCCAACTCATTGCTAGACAAAAGTTGCACTAATATCAAAGAAAAGGTGGAATTTCTGTTAGACAACCCGCCAAATTCTTAACTTCTCTTATTTTGAGACAGCCTTGAGACACATTCTTCCTCCCCTCCCCAGCAATAACTGATCAGAGCTCTTAAAGTAACACATAAGTTTAAATATGCTTCTTCATCTTTTGTCAAAGCAAGAACATTCGATATTAGCAGCGTTGACACTAGCCCTAGGACGGATCCTTAGGGCATGGTGGTCTACAGCATGGCTTGCTGGTAGACCAAGGGGTGGAACGTGGTTCCTGCCAGGCTGTGGTGCTGGCCTCACTCCCTAGTGACTTCTGTCTCTTCTCATTAAGCAGTACATCCCACCTTCGTTGCCACTGTTATGCTCTTGGTTTGGTTAGGCATTGAGGAGGCAGAGCGGTGAAACAGCAAGAAATGTTTATTCAGTCACAACAGAAGCAGCACTAACCGCTGCTTAACAGCTATATATATGGACCGCCTCTAGGCAGCAACCAATAGATTTAAAGTAACAATTCCTGTGCAAAGAACACAGTTAACTGCCCTGGAGACAAGCAGTCTGGGTTTCAAACAATACAGCTGTTGAGCAATCATTCAACTGATTACAGCAATTAAGGCCAATACATTACAAGAATCATTAAAGAAAGGATGCAAAAAAGTGATTATTTTTGAAATAATAACTAAAAGGATTGTGCTGTCTTTCTTCTACTTCCCCAATTCAGGTTTCTCTTTTCTTCATCACATCTCCATGCAGTTTTGTTCCTCTATTTCCCTTCTTTTTACCCCAAGCAATACCTCATCTGGTTTGTACGAAACAGTAAATTGGGAGGTTTTGGACAAGGCATAATGGCCCAAAACAGATAAACCACACATTATATTACATGTGAATTAGAACAAGTATGTTGAATATTTTGAATATTCTGAAGGGTAGCATAAATCTTCATTCTCCACTATTGCTAGAGTACATTCATGCTGGTTAGGATAATTTTTAATCACACATTTATGTATGGATGTTGATCTTTTTCAAAACTTTATGAATAACACGACCTATGAAATGAATTATAATCCTAAGGCCTATTTATAGCCAGTAGTACCCTATTTTTATTTCATGAAATTATTTAGCAAAGAGTTAACCTGGCATTAGGATGCAATAATTATAATATATCATGTTATATAATAATATCCTCCTTGTGTATTAAGATAATAGCTGCCATCTTGCTGTCCTGTCATTATGTAGTCACTAAAGACAAGGTTTTCCTGTTCCCTCCCATTGGTTGGCTGCATTACTTTTTTAATGCTAATTTGTTTTCTCTAGGTTTGAACTTACAGAATTTATTCATCTATATATTTTGTTTTATCTGTAAAAAAATAGAAAGATAGAGATATTTGTTTAAATCCTTTCTAGAGCTGCCCATCTCACAGCAATGATTCTGAGGGTGTGCAAGATTAAATCTACCACCACAGCTAGGTATAATCTGATACCCGGTTAAAACAACAATTCCCTCCCCGCACCCTGCACCCCAAAAAAACATGAACAGCAAAGCTCGCCTAACGATTTGACCCAAATGCCTAGGGAGAAGCCAGGTCTTTGGAGCCTTCCCAAAGACTGACTCAGGGCCATCTGCAATGGCCCTGGATGGATGCTGTTCCACAAGGCAAGCACAGCCACAGAGACGGCACGATGCCTGGGTTGGACAAGGTGGCATTGCTGGATTGAAGGGACCCAGAGCACACCCTCCTGCTAGACCTGATAGCATGGGCAGAAACAGTGGGGAGACGCGGTCCTGCAAAGAGCCCGGTCCTGTGCTCCTGCCTTGGTACTGCTGCTGTGGCAGCTCATTTGCTAGGAAGCACACCTTCTCAGTAGTGGCCCAGCACTGGCCAACTCCCTCCCGCTCTGAGATGAGGCAGGCTCCCATTGCTCTGGCCTTCTGGAAGACCTTAAAAATTCAACATTTCCCCCATGCAGGATGAGACTGAGACCCAGTGGTTATATGATTCTTCATGTACAGGGCAGTACTGTTTTGAGGCACCAGGAATTGTTTGTTTTTTGATGGTCTTTTTATTGTTTATTTTCTGTTACTATTGCTCTGTGAGCTGCCCAGATAGTAAGCTGTATAAATGTCTTAAAATAAATATTACATCTTTTTATCATTTAAATGTTTACTTCAGCTTTTTTTAAACTCAACATTTTGTTTGAAATTGTTTTATGCTTTCATGATGGGGTTACGCTGATTTAGGTTTGGTTGTTTTCTACTGGGAAGCCCACTGCATACGTGCATGCGTGTGCAGACCCACACCCATAACTTTTAGGCCTTTCTAAATCAATGCTGCCCAGATGGCAGCCAATCAATGGGCCCACAGCGATCCTTTCCTCCGATTTCATGCAGGGCAAAAAAATAAGCATATAAGTTGTCATAAATCATGCTTCTGGAGAAGCGTTTCTGTAGCTGTTTTAGCCCTTGTCTTCATGTCTTCTGTCTGCCAAGATGAAATGCTAGTTGAGACATTCTTTAATTTGAAAAATTCAGCAGAGGGGATTTAGCATAGAAGATCCAGCTTATGACAGAAGGAGAGACTTGTGCTATAAGAGCAGGTTTGGCTGCAACCTGGGTTTTGGAGAGGGAAACAACACAGAATTGTGAAAGTAGAGAGCAGTGGAGCAGCCTCTAACATGGCTGAGGCAGCATCAGACTGATTCTGCCACCATTTCAGTATCAGATGCTTCATGCTGAGGAATTGCGATATTTTTTTTCATATTCTCTCTATTTAATTGTTTTTCATCTTTCAAAGTTCTTTTGCTTACTACAGTAATTGGTGTTCTGCTCTCTAGTTCCAAGCTGACCAATATTTGCTTGTCTTTCCACCAATATAATATGTCCCCATCTTTGTAAGTAAACAAATAATAAAAAAACAAATAACTTGCAAGCATACATGTTTCACTGATCCCATTCCATGGTCCACTGCCCAGAATCACTGGCATATAAATTTAATAAATTATTGTTAGATGATAATGCATTAGCCTAAATGTACTTGTTACATTTCTCTAGCAGTTTGCAAGTCCCTTCTGAGGGGCTGCTATGAGAGGTGATAGTATGGTAGTATGATAGTATGATAGTATTCAAAAATTATAAATGAATTAGAAGTCTAAAAAGCCATCCTAAGAATTATGCAGTATGGCACAAATTTGCATTCAAAAAACCTTTCCACATTCCATAATCATAGTAACATGCAATAAAGTGATCAGTTTGTGTAATATGTAGAAGTGTGTGAAATATGTTTGTGAAGGAAGTTCAGTTATAAACAGTGCTTGTAGGATCATAACAACTACAGTTCCATCTGGTGGTGATGTTGTCTAGCCCACCTTTTTCTAGCTTACTAAGCAGCAGGTTATGGTCTACTTTGTCAAAGGCCTTACTGAAATATAAGTATACTATGTCCACAGCGTTTTTCTGGTCTACTAATTTAGTCACTTTATCAAGAATGAAATAAGTTTGGTTTGACATGATCTGTTTTTAACAAACCTGTGCTGACTATTAGTTATACTGTAACTAGTTTCTAGTTTTTCGCAGATCTGTTTTTTATTATCTTTTCCAGAATCTTCCCAGGTATTAATGTTAGACTGATTGGTCTGTAGTTTCCTGGGTCTGTTTCCCCATGCCCCCTTTCTTGAAGATGGGAACCACATCAGCCCTTTTCCAATCCTCAGGTACTTTTCCAGTGCTCCAGGATTTTTGAATGAATGAACCTTTATTGTCAAAGTACAACCATGTATACATTGAGATTGGCTGAGCCTCCCTTCATGCTCCCACCACCACAACTCACAGTGACACAAACCCTCCATCTTATTACACCATGTGAGCTAATTGCACAACACACTGGCCTCGCAAGTCAATCATGCATAAAGTTTATAAAATTATTTACCGTTCAAAAGCCTAACAGCCCATGGATAAAAGCTATTCTTCAGCCTGTTGGTACGGCTGGCTATACTCCTATATCTCCTACCTGATGGTAGGAGAGTAAAGAGATACCGTCCAGGGTGTGAGTCATCCCTGAGAATTTTCCTCACTCTTCCAAGGCAGCGAGCCCTGGCAATGTCATCCAGTGGTGTCAGAGGACAGCCCACAATGTGTTGTGCTGTGTTCACCACCCTCTGTAATGCTTTCCTATTCACGGCTGTCAGACCAGCATACCACCACAATACAGTACGAGAGGATGCAGCCACATGATGTCTCGCTTAATAACTGAAATGTAAATGAGGTTGTAAATTCATTGCAGACTTGATGTTTCACATAGTGACCATGACAATTAGCAACGGAATTGCTAGTGCCAATTCTGGTCACTTAGCAGGGACTACCTGTATGGGAAAAACATGCATATGAGAACAACATGGTTTTAGGAAAGCCCTTGTATTTGACTCTCTATTTTTTTAATCATATCAAAGTCTCTGACAAAAAGATCTTTAGAACTTTCATAAATTATTCATCAATATTGGAGTTTTTCTTTTGCCTTCAATTAACAGAAAAAAGAAAAAGAAAAGAAAAATATTATATAGTGGCATCTCATACACATACTGTTTATGGATATATAGAATTTTACTAAAATGTTTTGTTGTTATAAGAACCAGCTTTGCTTCAGTTTGGCTGAAATTAGTATAAATAAAAGTGGCTACACTAGCTTATCCAAAACAATAATTCACAATTAAATTTGGCTTGTATTGTATTATGTTCTTACAGAAAATTATTATATATTCAAGGGACATTGAAGTTTGTATTTTACTTCTATGCTTATATAAAGTTAGTCAAGGATGATATACTTACTAAATGTAAATCACAGGATATCTGATAAGATGAAATCTTCCATTTTCTATCTTGGAAATTGTGAAATAGCGGCTCTTTCAAAAGAGAGCAGGACTTCTATTTTTAGTCAACTGCTCAAAAAGCAAAATGATATTGTTTGGAAGAATAAGTAAAATTTTAAATGATCTCTGTTTCATTTCTTTAAATATCAGTTTTTTTACATCCTTTCTTGCAAAATCCATCTTTCTGCTTCTAAGTTGATGAAAAGTATTGATAAGATTATTTCATTATTAGGCAGTTGCTTTTTCCCCCCCAGAAGAATTAGTACTCAAGTCTTGGATGGACACATTTTTTTGGATGAGATGGCTGGTTTATTTTAGAAACAGATTCCGAAAGAAAACTCCAGGAAGCCATTAAGGTACCATCGCAACTTTCTACAGGGCAGGCATCTCTTTGATATATAGGCATAGGCCAAAATGCATGGAAGAAGTGAGCTTCCTAGAAATTGAGCAATTGAGAGCAGAAACTGGATACAGTCCAGAGGTAAAACTTCAATATGAAAATATATCTGGCAAATGATGGAGATATCTAAGACATTGATTATGGCACAGGTGAAAAATAGAACTAATAGTTATCTGTTTTTTCCAGTTAGCACATTTTCAAAAAGCAAGATCATTGCAAAGAATTCCATTTTGCGTCTTGATTTTACATCAACATGTCTTGGTTCCTGCCCCCCACATATAACGTTTAAGCATTGCCCTCTGTCTATTTAATAGAAGAGAATTTTTCCTACTTTTTAAAAAAAATTATTAGAGAAAAAAAATGACAAAAGAATATATCTCAAGGTACTGAACAAAATTAATTTTATTCATTGACATTTAAATCAATGCATTTAAAAATAAAAGAAAAAAAGGAAATTGAGGATATAAGGATAAGAAACATGCTAACATTTCCCCTGGATTGGAAGAATACCTCTGTTCCAATGTATGGATTGTTTTGTTCATTATTATTATACAGCCTTGTGAAAAGATTCAAGAATTTTTTTTTATGTTAAGGTGTATTGATCTTCATAAGATTAAATGATGAATCGATAAAATGTCAAAATTGATTTAGATAAAGACAAATTTAAAAAAGAATCATTGAAAATTATAAAGCTCATTTCTGAAAGAATGGCAAACAATGCAATGCAAATACAGCAGTAATTCAGAGTGAACGGAAGATCACCTTTTGTTGCCATCATTTTAAGTCTTAGCTTCTGTTCAATACTTAACTGTGTTAAGAATTGCATTTTTAAAACTTTGCTGGTATTGATTCTAAACCATACAGCTCTTTTGTTCCCCAAATAGGTGCTGTATATGAAAGTTGTTTTTAAAGAATATCTTTATGAACATTCAATTACAACAGGTACCCTAGGGGAAAAAATAATCTAATATTTGCATTTGAAGTTTGCATATCCCTAAACATAACCCACCTAGAGTGCAATGTTCAGTTACTATTAGCTTAAATACTTTCACTAAATTTTATATTCCTGGATCCACTGCACCATATGAAAATCTGTCATCTAAGCTTTTCTTATGCTTAGGAAACACTAGGTTTTTTCATAATTAACAGATAAGCAACTGTCTAAACAATAATGGAAAATTGTTACAGTCTTCCAAGGTTCAATGGAAATGAATTCATCTATGGAAAGTAAGACAATATGCATATTTGGAATGAGCTGAATAAAAATACTTTCAAAAAGATGAAAAAATACGGGTGTTTGTATTCAAGTCTTGTCAGATTCCTGAATGACAGAAACATCTGTATCTAATTCCAAATGAAATACCTCATGCAGTGTTTTAATCAGAAGATGAATGAATTTAATAGTATTACACTACGCTTAGCTGAAACTTGTTAAATAAAGATTACTTTTAAATAAGTAAAAGTAACATTAGATCTTCTACTCTTTTACAGCATGCATATTTCTCTTGCTGAATCTGCAAATGAAATTTGCAACTGGTTTTAACAAGTCCAAAGAGTTTTATGTGATAGTCTTTAAGCATTATTCATTTCATGTAAGTTTTGGATAAATAAAGTTTTATTTTATTATTCACAAGTAATGCAAACTCATGCACAGTATCTTAGAATTTGAAGCTGTGTTATGCAAGCATGACTTCTGCATATATTATATATTGCACAGCAAGGTAAATGAAAACATTTTGAGTACAGTTTCAAAACATTAAGCCAACAAGTCAGTGGGAATACAGAGAATGCAAAGAAGGGGGAACTCAGAAATTAAATTTACTATATTGTTTTTAGGTGTGTTTTCCCCCTTTTTAATTTTTTCTTCTATTTTAAAAACTACCACAGTGGCGATATGGTGATTAAACTCACACATTTATACTTCTTTTTTATCATCATTACTGTAGAACCTGTAGGTGTTGTGTATGTACATAGTTATTAACAAGGGAATTGCAGCCTGCAGTATTTGCTGGATTAGAGCGGGAGATTCTGCTGCAATCATTGGCTGCAATGAGCAAGAAGCGGGAAAATAAACGCTGCTGATTGGTTACAGTTCAAACAGTTCCACTATAAAAGGTTGCAACATTTGACAGTTGCTAGTTGACTTATGTGTATTCAATAAACCAGTTATTACCAAACTGCTCTGAGTCCTCGTCTATCAGAACCAAACAAATTGGCGACGAAGGTGGGATAGACAGAAGACCAGAGAATCGTCGATTTGTTGCGCGAAGGCGGCAAATTTGAAAACGTGTCACAGTCAACCGAGTGGCCGCGGCGAAGAGAAATTCTCCGAATGGCGCAAATAGGGTCATTGAAGGAATTCGACCCAAACTTCCCCGAGGATTGGGAAGAGTACATCGGACAAGTAGAAGGGTTCCTGTTAGTGAACGGAATCACTGACGACAGGAAAAAGGCGGCAGCTTTATTAACGATTTGCGGCACACCGGTCTACAGAATCGCTGTCAGACTGTGTCAACCGCAACCAGTCTCTAGTGTGCCTTACGCTGACCTTTTAGCCAAATTAAAGGTCCACTTCACGCCTAGAAGATCGGAGCTGTTCTGGCGCCGCATCTTCGAGAAAAGGAACCAGAGACCGGGTGAATCCATCCAAAAATTTGTCGCTGCCGTCAGGGAAGCCGCAGTACGTTGCAAGTACGATAACTTAGAGATAAGAATTCGGGACCGAGTCGTACTGGGCTTACGAGATGAACAGCTACAAAACCGAATAATTGCCAAACCCACCGGCGATCTGCAGGAGGTGATAGACGAACTCCTAACGTATGAGTCTACCGGGTATCGCGACCCCCCCCGCAGTAGCATGGCAGCGGCGTCAGAAATCAACCAGGAAGGCTATGTGGACTGTGGGGAGGTGGATCAGCAGTGGGAGGACGAGATCGCCGAAGTCTCAAGGCGATTCGGTAAAATGGCGCCTAGACTGACCAGAACCGAGGGGCCCGAGCCTAACCGCCGGCAACAAACCGCAACGCCGCAGAGACAAGCGACCGGGGCACAACGACCTTGGAAGGACACCGCAACCCGACCAAGAGACAACGACAGCCAAAACCGGTGCGGCAGCTGTGGAGGCAACCATCCCCGCGCATCTTGCCGATTCCGGAGCGCAAAGTGCAGGGCCTGCGGGAAGACCGGCCACATCCAGGCCATCTGCAGGAGCCGCGCTCGAGATAACCGCCTTAACGAAGTGGATGTGTGGCCCGAAGGTAAGGTGACCCCTTACTTAAGTGGCAAAGAGTCCCCTAGATTAAGGGCTAGAATTCCTAACCTAGGGGAGGTGGCAGGTGTCAGTCACAGGAGGACAGGGAAAAACAGCAATTTTCCAGATGGAAAATTAAAAATCATAGTCCATCTGCAAGGGGTTCCTTGCAGAATGGAGATAGATTCTGGAGCTTCAGTGTCAATAATCTCCAGTGAAACCCTGGAGAGAATTGAACAATTAAGTGGAAGAAAAATTCCATTGACTTCAACAAATATCCAATTAACAGATTTCCAGAAAAGCCCAATAAAAATAAAAGGGAAAATCAGTCCTAGAGTTCAATTTAAGAATTTTAAGGGGGTCTTAGATTTAATAGTTACTGAAGGGCATAGGACTAGTCTAATTGGCCTTAATTGGTTCCCTGCCCTGGGCATTTGGGTTGGGGGAATAAATTCAATAATTAAAAATAAGACCCTCGAATCAGTCTGCAACGAGTTTGCAGACGTATTCGACGGGTCTCTTGGTAAATACAAGGGCCCCCCAATTAAATTTAACCTAGACCCATCCGTGAAACCCATCAGGCTTAAGGCCCGAAGGGTGCCTTTCGCGCTGAAGGAAAAAATCGAGGCCGAGCTCGACCGGCTTGTAGGCCAAGGGGTACTAGAACCCGTTGAGGGAGGCCTGTGGGAAACGCCGATTGTCACACCCCTCAAACCTAATGGGGATGTGAGAATCTGCGCTGACTACAAAGCCACCCTCAACATTGGAATGAAAAAACATGCTTACCCGGTCCCGACGGTGAAACAGGTCCTCGCGACGATCCAGGACGGCGCCATGTTTGCCAAGTTAGACTTGGCGCATGCGTACTTACAATTGACTGTTTCTGAAGAGGCTGCAGAAGCACAGACGATCGTTACCCACAAGGGGGCGTTCCGGGTCCACAGACTGCAATTCGGTATTGCAGCAGCTCCAGGCATCTTTCAAGAAGTGATGGAGAGGACCTTAAAGGGCATACCTGGTGTATGCCCTTACTTTGATGATGTCCTGATAGCTGGAAAAGATGAAGGTATGTTAGTGGAACGACTGGAACAGGTATTGGGAAGGTTCAGAAGGGCTGGACTAAAACTAAAAAAAGAAAAGTGTAGCATTGGGGTTAAGTCCACTGAATTTCTAGGGTTTAAAATAGACAAGAATGGAATTCACCCTACCCCTGATAAAATCAAGGCAATTAAATTGGCACCAGAACCAAAAAACAAGGCAGAATTACAAGCCTTCCTTGGTTTAGTAAATTTTTACCACACATTTGTGCCTCACAAAGCTGCCATTGCAGAACCTCTCCATAGGCTCTTAGATAAAAAAAACCCCATGGCAGTGGCTTAACAAACATAGGGTGAGTTTCCAAACATTAAAAGACATTCTTTCCAGCCAATCCACTGTAACCCATTTCATTGAAAATAAACCCATTTACCTAGCATGTGATGCTTCACCTTATGGTGTGGGGGCCGTGATCAGCCATTTAGACAACCATGGAATACAAAGACCAATTGCATACTACTCTAGGACACTGACCAAAGCTGAGAGAAATTATGCACAGATTGACAGGGAAGCGTTGGCAATTGTGGCAGGAGTTAAAAAGTTCCATGACTACCTGTATGGTAGGAACTTTACCATACTAACTGACCACAAACCCCTGTTGGGACTATTCACCACGGATAAACAGACTCCCCAAATCATGTCACCCCGAATGCTGAGATGGTCCATCTTCCTCTCAGCATATTCGTTCTCTCTCCAATACAGACCTGGCAAGGACATGGGGCACGCGGACGCTCTGAGCAGGTTGCCTTTAAACATAACTGAGGATGACCCTGCCCCTGTGGGGCAAATAATGTCCCTACAAGACATCCCGGACTGGCCCTTAACAGCCAAGGATATAGCTGTGGCAACAAACTCCGACCCAATTCTAAGGAGGATATTGGCTTGGGTTCTAAGTGGGTGGCCTAATACCAATCCGGATGCCAAATACATCCCATATGTCAGAAGGAAAAATGAACTATCAGTTCATTTGGGATGTTTACTGTGGGGAAACCGCGTGGTTATTCCTGAAATCCATAGGCCTGCTATCCTAGTAGAATTACACGAGGGTCACCCAGGTGTAGTACGCATGAAGGCGTTAGCTAGGAGCCACTTATGGTGGCCAGGTCTGGACAATAACATTGAGGAATGTGTTGCCAATTGCCATCAGTGTCAACGCTCTAGGCCTGAACAACAACACATCCGCACGCATAAATGGGAGTTAGCTAGGAATCCGTGGTCCAGGATTCATATTGATTTCGCTGGACCCTTCCAAGGGGTGACATTTTTGGTGGTTGTGGACAGTTTCTCCAGATGGTTAGAGGTAGTACCAGTCAGTTCCATGACTTCCGGTAAGACCATACAGGTATTAAGGGGCCTCTTTGCCACTCATGGGTTACCTGATATACTTGTGTCTGACAACGGGCCACAATTCACATCTGTTGAATTCCAGGATTTCCTCAAGGCCAACTCGATTAAGCACAAGACATCAGCACCCTTCCACCCATCGTCCAATGGCTTGGCTGAACGTAACGTGAGGACCACGAAGGACGCATTAAAAAGAATCATCCGAGGTGACTGGCATCAAAGACTGGCCGAGTTCTTGCTGACCCAACACACGACCCCATGTACTGCCACCGGCAAAAGTCCAGCTGAAATGAGGTGGGGTAGAAGACTAACCACCAAATTGGACAGATTACACCCAGACAGACTTCCACCAAGTGCTGAATCGGACATTCCTAATAGAACATTCAAAGTGGGGGATTTGATATGGGCCAGAAACTATGCATCCGGGGATAAATGGATCCCAGGGGTGATTACTGAAATTCTGGGCCCCCTGTCATACACTATTGAGGGGGAAGGGAATTGGAGCAGCAAGAGACACATAGATCAGTTAAGAAAGAGAACCAGTGGATGCGTACCAGAAGAAGGGGATCAAAACAGATTTGGGGGGAACAGTACATTCAGGGTCAGTGATAACAACACGCCGGGTAGTGGGGAAGCCGAATTGCAAGATAACTCAGCCTCTGATAACCAACAACAACAAGCTAGGCAGTTCAATTGGGTAACACCCTTGAGGAGTAGGCCAGCCACTACTGATCTTCAAACACAAACAAACACAAATTCACAAATTAGCAATTGGGGAACATCAGAGTCAGGCAACCAAGAGTCCAGGTCCAACACAGACAATCAGCCAAGCAGACTACCTGGTAAAGGTGTCCCCAGCTGCCAGGGCAATAGATACCCTTCTAGGATTCACAGGCCTCCAAAATACTTAAAAGACTTTGTTCACAAATAACAACAACTGGGGGGTAAGGGGTGTTGTGTATGTACATAGTTATTAACAAGGGAATTGCAGCCTGCAGTATTTGCTGGATTAGAGCGGGAGATTCTGCTGCAATCATTGGCTGCAATGAGCAAGAAGCGGGAAAATAAACGCTGCTGATTGGTTACAGTTCAAACAGTTCCACTATAAAAGGTTGCAACATTTGACAGTTGCTAGTTGACTTATGTGTATTCAATAAACCAGTTATTACCAAACTGCTCTGAGTCCTCGTCTATCAGAACCAAACAGTATTAGTGTTACATTGCATAATAATTGATAGCCTCAATAATTATCTGTTCATTCACAGCTAATATTTTTCTTGGACTTTTCTTGGTGTTCGCAGATCTGTTTTTTTTTATTATCTTTTCCAGTATCTTACCAGATATTGATGTTAGGCTGATTGGATCTGGGGGGTTTTTTCTCCCTTTTTTGAAGATGGGAACTACATCAGCTCTTTTCCAGTCCTTTGGTATTTCCCTGGTGCTCCAGGAGTTTTGAAAGATATTGTACAATGGTTCTTAGATGACATCTGCCAACTCCTTTAGAACTCTGGGATGTAATCTGTCAGGTCCTGGTGATTTATATTCATCAAGATCAGACAGGTGTTCTCTTACCATTTTTTTTGCTTATTTTAACTTTTATTTCTAGTCTGTCTTTTACAGTTATATTTTTGGTAGGTAGGGCTATAATTTCTTTTTTGTGTGAAGAAGACTGATGTAAAGAATGCATTAAGCAGCTCTGCTTTCTCTCTGCTGCCTGTTACTTCCTTGTCGTCTTCTTTCTTTAGTGGACCGACTGCTTCCTTGATTTTTTTGCTTGTTATTTATATGTTGAAAGAAACTTTTTTTTATTATCTTTGATTGTTGTTGCAAGCCTTTGTTCATTCTGAGCCTTTGATTTCCTGACTTCATCTTTGTAGATTCTTGACTATCTGCTTATATTCTGCCTTAGTTATGTGTCCCTCTTTCCATTTTTTATACTTGTCCTTTTTGTCTTTGAGTTTATCAGAGAGATCTTTGTGCAGCCATGCTGGTTTCTTCTTAGATTTCTTTTCTTTATCAGTGGTATTGTGCTGGACTGGGCTTTTATGATCATATTTTTCAGAGTTTCCCAAGCTTCTTGAGTTGTTTTCCCCTCTAGGATTTTCATCCGTCTCTTTCCCAAGCTCTCTTTGAGTTTGTTAAAATCAGCTCTTTTGTGTTTGCATTATATTGATTTTATTTTATATATTATTTTATGTTCATTTTATTCCCAATTTTGAATTGTGAATATAATTGTTGCTTCATGTTGTTTTCTTTATATTTTATTCTTTATATTATATATTTTCTGAATAACCTCCTTTATATAGCTAAAATATCGTGTGACTAATTTTATAATGCAATTTCTTATTAAAACCTTTCTATGTTGAAGAATGCACAACTTTAAAACCACCATCAAGCAAGAAATTGCTGGATTCACATAGATCAAAAGGTCATCTCAGAAAGTACCAACAAACACAATGAGTTGTTAACACATTATAATTGTTACTTGAAAAGGTACTTGCAATTTGTCTCACATGTAATTTGCTTAACCAACCCATCTTCCCTTCCCAAATTTAAATTCTACATCAGTTTAGCTATGTTATACATTTGATGGTGAGCTGCAACTTACAAAAGCACATGCCTTTAAATAAAATTTGTTAATCAGGAAAGATGCTGTCTCCTAATTCTTGCCACCTTACACCAACCTGGCTGTGCTGTTACAATTGCTATGCTTTGTATTTCAAGATTGGCTCAATAGGCGTTACTAAGTTCTATGTTTGGGGCAATAAGATCCCCAAACCTTTTCCTTTCTGTTTACTGAAAGCTGAGCTGAACAGAGCTGTTCTGGATAAAGCGGCCAATTCCCACCACCCTCCAGGTTAGAAGTCTGGCCTGATTCGTAACAGCCTATCAAAAGTACCTTTTATTGGGAAATTTTTGGAAGAAGAGGGGGGTCTGCCATGGAGGTTTAAATTCCCACTACCCATTTATAAGTGAATGATATATCTTCCTATCTTCTTCCTATCTCTTTTTCTGCAGCTATCTGTCGCTACCCCTTAGGCATGTCAGGTGGGCACATTCCTGATGAAGACATTTCTGCTTCAAGCCAATGGTCTGAATCCACAGCAGCCAAGTATGGAAGGTAAAAATGATAGGAACCTGGGTGTCTTAGCCAACTAGACTGATGTAAAAGATTGCCTACAGCTGTAAATGTCTCTAGTTAACTTAGAAGTTTTACAATATGGTATCCAGAGAAGCGGTTAGGGTTAGGTTTAGGGTTATGATAATAAAATCAGCATGGCTAGACTAATGACTATCCATGGTTTAGGCCAGGGGTCCCCAGCCCCCATTCCATGGACCAGTAGCAGGCCATGGCATGTCAGCAACCGGTCTGTACAAACAAAGACCCATCCATAGGTTGCAGGCAGCACACAAAACCACGCTCTCTCTGGTCCATGAAAAAATCTTTCTCCACAGAACCAGTCCCTGGTGCCCAAAAAAGTTGGGAACCTCTGGTTTAGGCCCCTCAACAAATATGTAGAGTTTTTTTAAAAAAAATACAGGTTATCTTTTGGCTTAATATTTGAATATTGTAAATAAAAGTGTAGCCCTTGATTATCAGCATCATTATGAATGAAGGAGATTTGTTTTCTGAGCTATAGAAAAGTATTTTTGTAGTTTTAGGATGCCTTAGTCCTCTTTACACACATTCCCTATAGATGCTAGATACAAGTGTGGTCATGAACATGAAACAATGCCGCCTTAGATACATTTTGGGGAACCTGGCAAGCCCTGTGTCCTACATGACTTTATTTTGTTTAAAAACTTTCAGGAACAAATAAAATGGAAGCAAACATGATACAACAGAAAGCACCAATTTCAACATATAATTATCATGTCATATTTCATCAGCTTCAGTTTCATGCTGCATACTTAGATCTGGGGCGTCACATGTTGTTTTAGAGATTTCAATTAATTTAGTTTAAGAGGCTAAATAACTCATTACACTGTCTCCTGAGTTGTTTGCATTTTTCTGCAATTAGCTGGAATAAGTTGAAAATCATTCCGCGCATGCATTTGGACAACATACAGTAATTGGACCTCATGATAGTCTTGTAGTTCTAGACTTGTCAGTTGATCTCACATTTCAAACTAGGGTTTTAGTTCCCAGTCTTGTATGTTTTAATATGTTTCTTTCATCAACAACATCATTGCCATGAGTTCATGCTGAATGGGATTTGAGAAACTTGGGTCATATGCATAGAAAAGCACTGAAAAAAGAAGTTCTGGAGCTTGCTCTTCAGATAATAAGGCAACTAGATAGTACAACATAGTTGGCAATGCATAGAGCAGACATGTCAAACACAAGGCCCAGGGGCCAGATCCGGCCCACGAAGTGGTTTCATGTGGCCCGCGAAGCCATCCTGGAAACAGTGAGGGAACGGCCCCTACTGCCTTGGCCCTGGCCCAGAGACCCTCCTTCTGCCAGAGACCCTCAGATCTGTCCCACTCCTGCCCAGGCCCCCATAGGCACCCTTGATGCAAACGATGTAGAGCTGGCCACGCCCACCCAGTAGGCCATACGCACTCTAGCCACGCCCACCCAGTAGGCCACACCCACCCTGGCCATACCTATCCGGCCCCCTGAGGGCAACCGCAATGCTGATGTGGCCCTCAATGAAATTGAGTTTGACACCCCTGGCATAGAGGCTTGAAAAATAAAGATATAGCTTTGGGATGATGGACAACAACGGTGATTTTTTCCCCCCTCTGCTTTTCCTTAGACTAGGATCAGAAGATGGTGATGGTGCATGGTGCCCTGAAGTCCCTGTGGAACCTGATGATCTCAAGGAGTTCCTGGAGGTTGATTTACACGAGCTGCATTTTATCACCTTAGTAGGGACACAAGGCCGGCATGCAGGAGGTCATGGCAATGAATTTGCTCCAATGTACAAAATTAATTACAGCCGGGATGGCACCCGCTGGATTTCTTGGCAAAACAGGCATGGAAGGCAGGTAAGAAAGGAAGAGAAGGAGATTGTTAATATTATTGTCCATTATTACGCATGAAACATCTGGTTGTATTTAAAGACTGCATCATTTTAGACTTTATTTATTTATTTATTTATTTTCTCTCTCTAAATGGGAGACAACCTATCCGATTGTGAAGACTGTCTCTAAAGAAGGCAGAGTTATTGCCAGCATAAAGTGTATATTAGCAGGTATCAAATAGTTTTGGTCAAACATGGCTGTGATTTTCAAGAAATATCAAAAATTGATGAACTTTGATAAAATGTTTAAAAATTTATTTTTGAATGTGTAGTGTCCATGATTTTCACTCTGGGTTCTACAATCGAAAGTCTGAGCTGATCTGTGATCACTATTAACAGAAAGTAACTGTGAGGAGCTGTTTGAGTTAGCCTTATAAAGGACAGGCATAAAGAATGTACGATGTTGCTTAACTAGTGTGTCCAAAATTTACTGAGTGAATGCCAAGTGTTCATGGCACAACTGATATCTTTAATCCTTGGATTGAAGAAGTAAAATACTTTTGATCTCATACTCAACTTTCATCACAGAATGGGAGTGGGAGATGTCTTTAGAGGGGATTCAAAAAAGTCAAGTTGGTGTCATGGGAGAAGGAGTAACCTTGAGGTATAGGAGGAAGAGCAACAATCAAGACACAGTCCAGGTTTTTCTGGCCTGGACTCAAATAAAAGAAATCTGAGTCCAGGGCAGAAATGTAAACTGACAGAACATCTCAAACAAGACCCTAATTTTCACCAAGGTAAACAGAGGGAGGGAAGAAGTACATTCAGACTTGCGAGATTTTGTTACGATAATGTTATAATAAAAGTAGGATTACCATGCATAGCTTTAGTTCTCTAGAGTAGTGTACCTCAAAGGGCTAACTGATGGTGACCACAACCATGTGATCAAACTTCTGCCCTGTTTGCACATGTAAAACACACTCTCACCCTGCAGACTTTTCTGTCATCCCCATTTCGAAGTAGAAACGGACCTTGGTTGGATCCAAATGTTAATTCATATAATATGTCTGTGTTGACTTATATGGCCTGTTCTTTTTGCAATTAGTAATCTGTTTTATTCACACTCAACTGTTATTATTCTAGCACTGAGAATTGTAGATCTGACAAAATGAAAACAGCCTAATTTTCACTATGGTACAAAACCTATAACTCAATCATTCCACTTCAGACCACAGGAATTATTCGACTGCATGTTTTAACAAAACTCCTGTCCTTGGAATGCTTAATAGAAAAGATGCCAGATGTTCTCCATAATTTCTTTGATCCAAATTACTTTTTAGCTTCTATTTCCTTCATAGTGAAAGAACTATAGAGAAGAGCACTATCAAATGGGCAGTATATTAGTTTTAAGAAAATGGTGCAGGATAGAAACAAATAATCTAGTGTTCTCTAGATATTTTAGATTTCAACTCTCATCAAATGCGATCACTATGGACAATGGTAGATGTGGTCTAAGTAGCTCATGGGCACCAAGTTCTTGCAGAGCACTGGAGTTAACGAAAATATCATGTCGGGTGGGGATTTTATTAATCTAGCAATCTCCTTGTAAAAGGTAAAGGTAAAGGTTCCCCCGCACATGCGTGCTAGTCATTTCCAACTCTAGGGGCTGGTGCTCATCTCCATTTCAAAGCCGAAGAGCCAGCGCTTGTCCGAGGACGTCTCCGTGGTCATGTGGCCAGCATAACTAGACGCCAAAGGCGCACGGAACGCTGTTACCTTCCCACCATAGTGGTCCTTATTTTTCTACTTGCATTTTTACATGCTTTTGAACTGCTAGGTTGGCAGAAGCTGGGACGAGTAACAGGCACTCACTCTGTTACGCGGCACTTGGGATTCGACCCGCCAAACTGCCGACCTTCTGATCGACAAACTCAGCGTCCTAACCCACTGAGCCACCACATCTCCTTGTACCTGTAGTTAAAAAAATATTTAGATAAATTATGGGTCTCCTAATGTGCAGTCTGGTCTTTCAGCATGACAAGACCAGGTTATAAAGGATTTTGAACATTCTGATAAAGCTGATAAAAATTCTCAGAACTGGAAAGTGATCCAATTCATATGTAATGCTAAGAAAGTATTTATTTAATCTATGTGTCATGGTTCCGACAGATGAAACTCTTTAAAAGAACTTCAAGGCATTGTTTACCTTAAAGAATCTTTTATTCGAGAAACAGAGTATCGGCACTATATAGTTAAAGCCAAAAACTGAATTCCCCTCCCCTGGGCACAAAGTAGCAAAGTAGAATTCCCTCCTCCAATTAACAGTCATAAATCACATTCCCCAGTTAGCTTGAAGCATGGGCTCTCTCCAGCCTGCCAAATCTTTATCAGCTCTGGGTGCAATAACCTTGATTCCCACGGCTGAATTATTGTTGTTAGGACTAACTGGACTCTCATCCACATCCTCCCTCCCAGCATCATCTAACTCTAAAAGCGAAAGAGAAAAGAGGGCTACATTTCCATCTGCTGTCAAAGCAAAAACATCCGATGTTAGCAGCGTTGACACAATGCTTGTGAAAAAGTCGTAGTAGCTCTCTCTATATTTTGGATACCTTATGCAAAAACCTGGCTCCCTTGAGAGGGCCATAATATTGGGGTATGAAGAAAGAGGACTATCAGCTGCAAGATTGGTGATCCCAGTTACAGCAGCAGTGGGTGCATTGTAGAAGAATCTGAAGAGCCAGGTTTGGGGACATATTGTTTTGGAGGAGGCCAATCTATGTGGTCACTAAGTCAACACCAATTTGCTGGCACATAATCCAGCTATATATGTTCTTGTACAAACACATAATCTGTATTCATATATAAAAATCAGAGTCACTGTATTATATTGGGACACAATAGGGCAAGTGTAGTGTATATCATGGAGGCTTGGCAAGATGATAGAGGAGTTCTACAGGAGCCCATCAGCTACTGGTCAAAATAGTGAGCAAAGGTAAGTTAAGGGTTTAATCTTCCATCTCCCTTTCCAGGCTTCTCTTGAGGCTTTTGCTGCTGTTTATGTACTGTATATTTACCTTCTTCTGAATAGTTGGAAGTAGGTGTATTGACTGTCCTAGTACTTAGGAGCTCTGGCTGAGCTGATACAGCAAAGTCAGCGTGACAAAGAAAATGCTTTGCTCTGGTTTCAAATAAATTATGGCAAAATAAAACAAAAATGGCTCAATTTCTTTAAAACTAGCCAATATTGTGTGATTGTGGGTCTAGACTGGTACCAGTGGCTCACAGGGAGATACCCTGAATTGAACCAAATGGAAATATGCTACATTATCTTCATACATGTTTAGATGTCACATGATACAGTTACCATGTCTAAATTTGTTCTGCTTCTGCCCCCTGGCCAACAACCTTCTCCTCCGCCTTTCATTTCTTCTCCTCAGGTACTTGAAGGAAACACTAATCCATATGACATTGTCCTCAAGGACCTGGAGCCACCTATTATTGGGAGATTCATTCGCTTCATCCCTGTGACTGATCACTCTACAAATGTGTGTCTCAGAGTCGAGCTGTATGGTTGTGTTTGGTTGGGTAAGCACAACAACCTTTGAAGAGAATTCACATTGAAAGAATATTTCAGTCAGGGAACAGCAGATAGATAAAGGAGGAGTCCTAAGGTCCAAATTATCAATAGGCTAAAAGATGCAAAGGGTTGATGTTTGTGGAGATGGGCCTCCAATTGTCTAGTGCTTTTCTACCTCAGCAAACTAAGATGTGTGAACATTAACTCTCAGTTCAGGTCCAGACATTGTAAAGTTGCTGAGATTGAGAAACACTGATCTAGAAAAACAAGTCTACTCTCTGACTGTGTGGAATGCAAATGCCCCTTTCCTATCCAGAGATAAGCACAAGAAAATATTGTTCTATACGCTTAAACAGAAGTTGATTTTTACAGATAGTTTTGATTTGCCTAAGTAGAACCAGCTAGAGGTATTTTTGTGATGTTTGAGTAGAGCCCGTTGCCATCCCCCAGATATTCTACCGTAGCAACATAATGCATGTTGAAGCTGTGGAATGAAATTGGACTTACATTTGCTTAGAAGTATGCTTTGATTTCTGTTTCTTATGAGATGTGTGTCTTCATCTTTGATATCAGAGTATTGATTCTTGGGAGAGTTTTTCCTTTTTTTGCTATTAAGTGTCTTGTAAGAGTTAACTGGATTGGTAGAAAAATACAAACTGAAGATTTTTGCGCTAGAACATTGTAACACCACTCTATCACTATAGCAATATATAGTCTATATTAATGTTTGATCATCATTGCAATGATTGATTGACACTCTAGTTTACTAGTGTCCGAATCCTAATTGTTTTGTATTAGTTCCAATGGTGCTTTTCCAAAAGGCAGCTGGACTATCTTGATTTTTTCTTTGAAAACATTTTGCTTCTCATCCAAGAAGCTTCTTCAGTGCTGAAGTCATATGTGAAATGGAAACAATTTAAAAGGCAGGAAACAAATGTACTATCTGTGCAGAGGCTGGATTTATTAAATTATGCAAAAAGAAAGAAGGTTTTAGTGTACTTTATAAGACTGAAATGGAGTTGCTTACAGCTTCCTTTCATTCCTGATATAGCACTAATAATTCCAGCTCAGTCAATAGTTCTGGAAATGGATGCATTCCCAGGCTTCAGGCTCTGTGGTTCTAAACTTTTCAAAGCTTGTCTTACTATCATCAATAACAAAAAACAAGAGTGACTTCTATGGAAGAAATGACAGGCTGCAGACGGCTCTGAAAAGAAAAACCAATGACTGCAGCAGAATGTAAAGCCTGTACACCAGCTTTTTGATAATTCCTCTCTGGACAAAGAGAGTACTTGAGATCACCCACATGTGCCCCAGACAGCTGCTCTTCATGATGAGACTGCAAGTTAGCAGTTTCCAGCAGATGTAGTGCTTTGAGAAATGAGGGAACAGCCATCTTGCTCAAATCGTAATTGGTGCCTTTGAAAGGACACTATATTTGCAAAATTTATCAGTTTCAGAAATTGCTTCTTAGCTGCTTTTCAGCTATTATGAACCTTTGGATTGACAGGTTTGACAGTAATGGAGGATTTCCTTCAATCCTTAGTGAAAGACAGTTTTAATTACAAGTTTAAGAACTTTAAAAAAATATTTTGAAATACAGCAAAAGGATAATTAAAACTTTAATTTTAGCAAAATGGATTAAAGGTCCAGATAAATTTGAAATAAGATTTTAGAATTAATTATAAATAATCCTTCCCATAGGAAAACTCAATATAAAAATTTTAAAATTGGACACTAGAGGGAACTAAAGATTATAATTAAAGGAAAAGAACACTTATACTTGACTTACAATTACAAAATGAAGCAAAATATTTCAACTGGACATATTGAATATTTTTGAACAATTTTATTATATTTCAAGCAGCTGAAGGAGGTTTCAATAAATGCATTAACTGTTTAATGCATTACACTAATTGATAAGGTACTTGCAGTGCTTTTTTTGTAAAAGAAAAAGGTGCCAGAACTCACACATGTCATACAACCCGCCTTGCCTACCCTACAAGGTTCCATCCAAAAAAGGTGCCGGAACTCCGTTCTGAGCGTTCTATGAGAAAAAAAGCCCTGGGTACTTGTAATCTGTCTTGCATATACCGTAACCTGTATTTCATAACCATCTTATTTTCCCTTCCTTCCCCCACCTCCAATTTAAACTTACATCAGTCTAGCCATTCCATGCATCTAAAGAAGCAAGCTGCAATTTACAAAGCTTACGCCTTTTAATAAAATGTGCTAGTTGGAAGAAACAAAAAAACAAAAAAACAAAAGTAACTCTGCTTCTATTCCTTTGCAGATGGATTGGTCTCATATAATGCTCCAGCAGGGCAACAATTGGTTCTCCCCGATGGCCATGTGATCTACTTGAATGATTCAATCTATGATGGTTATAGGTAAGTTCTCTATTCATATGTCCATTGAGGGAGAAGGAAACCTTTTAGACCATATCAATGTTTGATCAAAATTGTCCAGTGTTCAAATGAGAACAAAGTAAAATATAAAATGTAACTATAGTATTTTGCAGGAGATTTTTTGGCTCTCTGGCACCTTCATATAATTTTGATGATTAGGGAGAGGCCTTGTATTCAGTGTAACCATTCTTATTTCCAAAGCTCTCATATTTGTAAAAAACAAAAACAAAACTGCCACACTTGAATATCATTATGAATCTGGATAAATACAAAATATGCATTTGAAAAAAAACATTATGAGGTGGCAGGAACTGAAACCAAGAGATGTTACAATATAGATACAGACAGTTCTTGCTTAATGGCTGGTTGTTTAGCGACCTCCCCAAGTGTCGTGGCCCCAACCCCCGTGCCTGTCCTAACCGAGGAAGAGGACTCTGAGGATGATGGGGAGGAACTGGCAAGGCCTCCCTCTCCGGGACCCTCCTCTCTGGCAAGGCCTCCGAGAGGAGCAGGCTGGGAGTAGCCAGGCTGGGATGGAGCTCAAGCAGCTGCAGCAAATACAGTCTAGTGAAGATGACTCATGGCTAGACCCTCGAGAAAGACCCAGGGCCAAGTGTTTGCAGCAACGTAGGATGAGTAGGAGTCATTGAGCCACACCCCACAAGGTACAAAAGGGTGTGTGGCTGCTCTCAGAACTTTGTGACGAACAATTAATTCACCACAGCTTCTGGTCACGTCTGTCAGATTTCTCTACCTGTGTGAATCCTGGTCTGGATTTCGTGACTACTCTTCTTCATCTCTGCTTTTGGGTTTGTTTGTCTGGACTTTCTTGAAATTACTTGTTGGCAGTTATCTCATGTCAGCGAACATTTGAGACAACTAGCTTATTTTGGCTGACTGTGGTTAGCTTGCTGCCAAGACTTTATCGGACAGCAATTATATTGTAGTATAAAGAATTAACCCTTTTGTTTCATACCTGTTGTCTGGCTGTTTGTACCTTGAGGGAGGGGGAACAGAGGGAGGGGGAACAGAACACCAGGGTTACTTATTACCCAGCTTTGAAGTTCTAAAATGGCTGCCCCCCTCCTGCGCTCACGTGATCTCATTTTGGGCACCTGGAGGCTGGGCTGCATTCATACCCATTTGCAGCATACAGCAGTTATGTGACTATGATTTGCAACATTTTTTTGCTGGAAAAATTCCAGTTTCAGGCAAAAAAAAATGCCCCTTGGGGACAATAGGTTTGCTTAACTTACGTGTTTACTAAATGACCACTGCAAAAAAGGTCATAAAATTGGTCATGGTTCCAATAGATGAAACCCATCAAAAAAAACTTTGAGGCAAAATTCTTCCTTAAAGAATATTTTATTTAGGAAACAAGGTATCGGCACTACATAGTTGAACACAAAAACTAAATTCCCTTCCCCTAGATACAAAGTAACAAAGTGCAATTCCCACCCCCAATAAGCTGTCATAAATCACATTCTCCAATTAACTTAAAATGTGGGATTTCTCTCCAGCTCCTCGGCCAGCCAAAACGTTATCAGCTTGTCCTTAGGTTCCCATGAAACAGCGTTATTATTATGGCTAGCTGAGCTTTCATTCCAACTGCATATGATTTCTAAATACCAGAAAAAGGCTGTTAAAGGAAAGAAGAAAACGGCTGCATTTTCATCAGTTGTCAAAGCGGGAACATAGCAACGTTGACATTCGGCCCCCCCTTACAAAAAGGACAAATCCTGCAATTCAAACAAAATCATAGGTTAGGGGTTGCCCCTTGGTGTATTAGGGTGCTTCTCATAGAATTTACTAATGAGCCTGTTGGCTTTTACATCACTAGATTTTACCCAGGTGGCTTCAGACAATGGATATCCTTTCCATTGTAGTAAGTACTGTAACTTTCCCTTCAAAATTCTAGAATCAAGAATCCGTTTCACTTTATAATGAGTCTGTCCAGCTACCATGAGAGGGCCAGGTACCTTCTTGGGGAAGGTTGTAAGGTAGAACCGCAAAAAGCTTTCAGTAGTCTACAATAGAACACAGGGTGGATTTTCCCTAAGAGTCTGGGTAGCTTTAACTCCACCATGACTGGGTTAATTATTCTTACAATGGGGAAGGGACCTAGGTACTTCGGTCCCAATTTCTTACTGGGCAACTTAAGTTGTAAATACTTGATGGATAAGTAAACTTTTCCCCCAACCTGGAATGATCTTTGGGGTGCCCTCTTTTTATCTGCTTGCTATTTATATGTTTCAGAAGCCTTTTTCAGAGAAATTTTCGTTTTGTCCCAAACCTCCTCCCATCCCCTCACCCACTGATCAAGTGTTTGGGAAGCAGAAGGTCCCTGAGGATATTCGGGTATTGGGTTGAACTCTTTTCCTGTGGCAACTTTAAAAGGCATAAAACCAGTACTGCTGTGAACAGAGTTATTGTAAGCCACCTCTGCGAAAGGGAGGAGGTCAGTCCAGTTCATTTGCTGATAGTCCACATGGCATCTGAGATACTGTTCCACCATCGAGTTCGCTTTTTCAGCCACCTCATTCGTAGACAGGTGAAAAGCCGATGATAGTCCTTGCGATGAGCCAATTAACCTGAGGAAACCCCTCCAGAACTTGGTGTAAACTGCACCCCTCGGTCTGAGATTATCTGCTTTGGCATGCTGTACAGCTTGTAAATGTGCTTCAGAAACATCTTGGTTAGTCTTTGGGCTGACAGGAGTCCTTTGCAGGCAATGAAATGAGCCTACTTTAAAAATAGATCTATCACAGTCCAAATCACTGTATTCCCCCTACTTTCAGGTAATTCCACTATAAAATCCATGGCTGGGAAAGGTCTGCAACTGGTTGTAATAATCCAGGAGGTTTTCCCGGAATTCTTTTCATAGTGGCACATACAGCACAGCTCTTGACATCCCGTCTTCTACATCCCGTTTCAAACCCGGCCACCAAAATTGTCAATGAACCAGATGCAGTGTTTTTAAATAGCCAAAGTGTCTAGCTTGTTTCACATCATGACCGTGCTGGAGAGCATTGAGGTGGAAGATTTCGGGCAAATACAACTTCCCTCCTTTGTAAGCCAAACCATCCCTGCATGTCAAGGAGGTTAAATTGTTCTTGAACCATCGTTTGTTGAGTTCCTGTTTTAATTTTCTCACCCCAGGGTCGTTGGAGTTTGGGACTTTCGAAGATGGAGCTCTTTATGGTGATAGTTGTGAAGCAGCTTGCAGTGTAGATATGATTGCTTCATTAACCTCTTCACACTGGCTTTTGTATTGAGGCAATCTGGATAAAGTGTTAGCTAAAAAGTTTTTTCGCCCCATTATGAATTTCAGGGTGAAGTTAAATCGGTTAAAATATTGTGCCTACCGTACTTGCTTCGGGGACAGCTTGCAGGGAGTTTTCAGTGCCTCTAGGTTTTTGTGATCAGTCCATACTTCGAAAGGCACCGTGCTCCCTTCCAGGTAGTGCTGCCAGTTTAATAGAGCCCAACGAATTGCAAAGACTTCTTTCTCCCACACTACCCACCTTCTCTCGCAGTCAGTGAACTTTTTTGAGGTGTAGGACAGGGCTGCAGGATCCCCTCATGGTTCTTTTGTAATAATACAGCTCCGATGGCCACGTCACTGGCATTGGCTTGAATCACAAAGGGCTTCCCCAGACACGGATGCTTCAGGACCGGCTTGACCGCAAATAGTCTTTTCAGGTTTTCGAAAGCAGTTTGACAGTTCATAGTCCATGTCAGCAGCAGGCCCGGTCGTGGCTTTCCCCCATCTTTGCTGGTTTTTAACATGTCCATGAGGGGTAAAGCAATTTCAGCAAATGAGGGAATGAATTGTTGGCAAAAGTTGGCAAACCCCACAAAGCTTTGAAGCTGTTTGCGAGCCTTTGGGGGTTGCAATTTGATTACAGCTTTTACTTTACCAGGATCCATTTCAGTGCCCTCTACAAACCATTATTTTTAATTTCTTATCATTCTTGGCTATTTTTAATGTGATATTTAGAACATCTGGAAGTTGTTCGCTGACCAGAGCTGCTCTTTTGATGCTTTTGGGCCTTTTTGTTCTTCTTCTTATCTTCATTGCTTTTCTTTTGCCATTGTTATTTGCATTTCCCATCTTCCTTTGAATAGAATAATTGTCTTTTGTATCTGGAATACAAAGAACTTATCACTAAAGTAACCCAGAGGCAAAAAATAAATCTTTTAATGAACTGTAACAGCTGGCTTTCCCAGGTTCAAACAAAATTGCATAGAGTAAACTATGGTATTTCTCTTGGTTTATTTCAAAAAGAAACAAGTCTGGTTTCCTCACTGAGGTGGCAGATTAAACCAATAGCAGATGCAATTAAAAATGACCTAGTCCTAGTATAAAATGAGCAATACTTCCAGGATTTCAGATAGATGTTTCTCTACCTGTAATTGTACTTGTGTATGGCAAGAATTGATCCTGAGTTCTTCTGCATCCAGAATTTATACCCCTTTGAATAGGCCTTAGTATCAAAATCAGTTATAAAAATTCAGCAACCTTCTCTCCTTTTGTACCACTATATTCTTTCATCTACCACAATACTGTTTACAAAGGATTACTCTTTAGAAGTCTGCTTACTAGTTCAAGTATCATATGATGTCTGTACCAAAAGGTCTGCATTGGTTACTTCTGGCTTTTAAAGCCCAAAATGCCTTAGCACTTGCTAAGTTGGGGAGTCTATTGTCCCATTCCAGTTAATATCCATGTTAATTAGTTTTACTCAGTGGTGGGATTCAAATATGTGAACAACAGGTTCTCTCTGTGGATGCCGCTTCCGGAAGTCCATTCTGGGCCCGGGCAACAAAAAATTAGCTACCGGTTCTGCTGAAGTGGTGCGAACCAGCTGAATCCCACCCCTAGTTTTAGTACTAAAGTTTTCCATGTTAATTAGTTTTAGCACTAATTTTGTTTTAGCATGTTGGATTTTTAATTTGTTTAAGTGGTTAATCATCTGACTAGTTGCTTGAGTGAAAAGTTAGGACACAAACTGAATAATAAAATGATAACAAAAATAATAAATGTCCAGGCACACACATGAGTATGTTTAGCATTGATTCTCATGTATCATTTCATAAAAACCCTGCTTTACCTTATTCATGGAACTTTTTTCCAAACTAATAATGTAATTATTTGTTAAGATATTTAAGAGACTGAGTATAATCCTTCATAGCTGAATACATTTACATTATTTCTTTTTAGCATATCTAAAGCTAACCGCTGACAGATATTTGAATTTCCAAAAAATGTTTGTAGTATCTTTGCCATATGAAGACTTGTGAGAGCTGCAGTTGAAATCAAAACAAAAGAAGTGCTGTTTGACCAGGGAATTTCCTCCCTCTATTTTTTATCCAAAATAGACTTTCCACTGAGGATTCCATGCTTTAACTTCTGTTAAATCAGCCTACCACTCCATCCCATTTTAATTGCGGTTGGAAAAATCCCATTTCGCTGCCAATTTTGGACAAACTAATTTTGTTGAAATTCAGTAAGGAAATGCTAATCTTGTCCTCTTTTTTTTCCTTTCACATGTCTGCCATCAGCATGAAAGAAGGATTAGGACAACTAACAGATGGGGTTTCTGGCTTGGATGATTTCAGCCAGAGCCATGAATATTATGTATGGCCTGGTTATGACTATGTTGGTTGGAGCAATGAGAGCACCACAAATGGACATGTGGAAATCACCTTTGAATTTGACCGAATCAGAAATTTCACCACCATGAAGGTTAGTTGTCAAAATTAAAGATGCATTCAGAATTCCTTTCAGGTTGCCAGCTAAATACTATTTAGAGTGCATGGAGTGTTGAAGGATCCTCTCTATCCAAAATGATACCTATCTTTTTCACTGACTCCTTATCTCTATATAGTAATTTTTGTTTATGTGCAATTAAAAAAATGAAAACAGAAAATAGTGAATTTGCTCACCCTAGCCACATTCCTGTGAATTCAGAATATCCCAGGAACCATGGGCATATTAGTGTGGTCCCATAAGCATGAATACCAAGCTGGAATAGAGGTGAATTGAAACCCTTGAATTATATGAATTTGCTTTCCTAACTTGCTATTTCACAGACAGGCTGATTCTCAGCTGGAAAGTAGGGGCACATTATAGTATTCCAGCATACCTTATAGTTGCACATGGAGCAGTCACATCTGTAAAAAAACAAAAACGGAAACAGTTGGGACACATCATGGTTTCAGAGGAAAATAAACATGAATAGAATAGAATATCTATTTTTATTACGCAGGTTCATTGCAACAATATGTTTGCCAAAGGAGTAAAGATTTTCAAGGAGGTGCAGTGTTACTTCCGCTCTGATGCAAATGAATGGGAACCAAACACCATCTCCTCGTTACTGGTACTAGATGATGTCAATCCCAGTGCTCGCTTTGTAACAGTACCCCTTTTCCATCGGATGGCTAATGCCATCAAATGCCAGTTCTACTTTGCTGATACCTGGATGATGTTCAGTGAGATTACCTTCCAGTCAGGTATGATGAAGGGAATTCAGGATGTTAAAGGAAATGTAATATACTAAAATCACTGATATATTAATACACGAAAGGGGCAGAGATAGCCTCATCTGAGAAGTTACTTATCAATAAACTCTGGAGATAAAGTTACAGATTATTTATTCATCAAATTTCTGTGCCATCACCTAAGTGATTCTGTGTGGTTCACAAACAGCAATGGTGGATTTTATATTGGATTCTAAGAATTAGGGCTTACTGCAATGTTACTATCTTGCCTTTTCCCCCAAGATCTTTGGCCCTCTCAAGGAGACAAAATAGGAAAATGTTTTAGTAAATAATATAGACCAAAACAATTTTTCCTTTTGAGTTGTACAAAGAATTTGCTGAACTAGGCATCCCAATGGATGCTCAGCATGCAGGTCAGTCTGACATATATCACACTTGCTAGGCTTCCATAGATAGCAGTCACTGTTTTTAATCAACGTTGATAGGAGATTTCCTTATTTATTTGCTTGCTGAGGCTTCTATATTGCTTAATTCCCACAGGCTCTGAGCAATTGGGAAAACAAAGCCATAACAGAGGGTTTAAAAAATTTAGTTGCACAAAACATTCCCAATCACCATACTATAATAGAACCACACACAAAGGTAGACTAAAACTTCATTTCCCTGTATATTTTCCTGAACAGTCTTTGCAGCCCTTTGAAAGTAAGCAATAGATGTGGGTAAATAATTGTCATACTTCGCAAAATAAGTAACAGAGATTGCCTAGCTGCTGTTTATTATTAATATTATTATAAGAATTTATTTGCTTTCTCATAAATATAATATTTTAGTGTAACATTACAGAAAATATTAGACTAATATGATACAAAATGTTTGACACACATTTTTTAGTTTAAATTCCAGCATAAATCTCTTCAGTGTAATAAAGTTTATATAGTCAAATTACTGAGTTGTGAATAAAAACAAAATAAGATGATTCTATTTTAGACTGTAACTAAAGAAAATTACATTCTAAAGTTCTTAGATTAAAGTATTTAAAGACAACCTATTGGGAAGGGAACTTGTCCCCCTTTTTGAAAAAAAAAATAATCCTAGATTCCCCCCCCTTTCTTTCTTTCTTTTTCTTTCTTTCTTTCTTTCTTTCTTTCTTTCTTTCTTTCTTTCTTTCTTTCTTTCTTTCTTTCTTTCTTTCTTTCTTTCTCATTTTTCTTTCTTTCTTCCTCCCTTTCTTTTCTTTCTTTCTTTTTTAGTTCAATTTAATTCAATTTAATCTTAGAACCGCAATGCTGCTTTCAGGTGTTGTTTTTTAGTTTTGCAAGAGATCCTTTCTAAATTCACACCAAGTTTTGAACTGGCAATCGGTTTGCTAGATTTATTTTATTTTTGATTGCATATTCTCTTCAATTAGCACATGGAATATTGTTATCAGTAATAATGCTTAGTCCTTAATTGTCCCTGAAGAAAACAGATTTATATTCAGTGCATTTATACCTTTACACCTTGTTTTTCTAACAAGCATATGCATTGCAAAGTCAGATGCAGCTTGAAACATACAGCTTTGGATTTGATATCCAACGTATTTGAGCTCATTCAAACTGGATTCCTGTCTAAACCAAAAGTTTGCAACTGTCTCTACTATGCTATGAATATCAGTAATGTTTTTTTTCTTTTTCATTTTTCTTAGATACAGCTATGTACAACAGTTCTGGAGCCCTTCCTGAGTCTTCAATGACGCCCACTACCTATGGTATGTATGAGGCTTGCTATGTCAGGATCTCTAAGCAATATCCATAAATATATTTTTATTGAGTGCCATCAAATTTGTTTGTGTGTGTGTGTGTATGTGTATTTATATACATGATTCCCTCTCCCCCCGTAGCAGGTTTCTTCTGGCAAGAGTGAATGCTACTGAAGGTGAAAGGGAATATTTTTTTAAATTGGTGCTTTGAAATTTGGTATGTCCCCTTTGGCAGCCATTTTTCAGAAGTACTCATAGAACTTTCTTAGTATATGGCATGCTGTATGTTATGACTTGTGGTTATAACTATAAGTTTATTTACTTACATTCCCAACATTCAGTACGAGTCTCAGAAATTGTTCACCACTCTTGCGCTAGCTTGAAATGTGCAACATCATAGGAAAAATAATTAGTTGTCCAGGCTACCTTTTCAAAGATGCTTAATGGATATTCCCAGAATCAGTGTCATTGGGTATGCAATTAAGTGTGCATGTTTGTGTATAAAACTGAGTAGTAATAGGATAGTGTTTATAAAACTAGAAAAAGCTTAACAAAGGAAAAATAGAACAATGTCCACATATTAAAGAAATACAGATATGAAAACATACAAACTTACAAGGTATTGTAGGGATTCTGTTGTCAAAAAAGGACATTCTAATTCTAATTGCTGGATTCCAACTTTAAGTCATTGTCATTTAGGTTCTCAAAATCTTTTTCTTTACCACCTTCATTCTTTCACTTCTATTTTGCTTCTGTTCTTTACTATTTCTGATGCCTTCAATAGTAACTCTCCGCACCTCTGTAAGGAAATCTATCTTTTTCTTGGGAACCATTCCTGCATGAAAGGTTTATAGCCCTTAGACAGAGGTTTTCTACTACCAAGAGGTAAGTAAAATATCAAATGCTTAACAAATTAAATGTAAAGAGACAACAAAATGTTATGCAGAGAGTTTACAAATCTATTCCATTCAATTATGATATCAGAAGTTTCTAGGACTAAGGAGGCACTAAATCTCCTCATTTTCCCTTGGCCTGTCCCCCCATGACAAATGATTTAGCTTCTGAGAAAAGAATCTGAAACAAAATGCAGTAGGGTGGTTTATTGAGTAAGAAGTAATTATGAAGTAGTTTGAATTTGAAAGCAAAAAAAGTGCTTCAGAGAGTATGTGGGCACATACATAAGCCCTGTCAACCACAAGCATTTTTTCCCAGGACTCAAATTGAGGACAGCCATGTGATTCCCATGCAGTTCCTTTCTATACCTCTATTTTTATTCCTGGAAGATAGAATTGTTCCAGAAAATATTTAACAAATACATTAAAACATAGGTAACCCGAACAGTATTTTAAAACTTAATAATAAAAGGTCCTTTTGATGCCAAAAGAATAGCATAGTTTCAGTCCTTGAGGGAAAGTCTCTCCCGTGCTAAACTAAAACAGCAAAGCTTTTAACTGCAGTGGTCGCTGCCATATCTTCAAAATCTAGTATCTTGGGAACCAGATTGGTGCAATTATTACAGCATCAGGACAGAAACTGGGAGACTGTGAATTCTAACCCCACCTTAAGCACAAAACCATTTGCATGACCTTGGACCAGTCATTTTCTCTCATCCCCAGAAAGGAGATGCTAGTAAATTACTTCAGAAAAACCTTGCCAAGAAAACTGCAGGGACTAGTCCAAGCAGTTGTCAAGGAGTCAAACATTGACTCAAAGGCACACACTTCCTCTCTGAAAAAAACCCCTTAATTTTAGGGCAATTTTATGCAGTAAAGCATAGTATGTCAACTGTCTTGGCCCCAAGTTGCTTCTGGATTTAAAAAATAAAAATAGTACCTGAAATTATGCTTCAAACAAAGAACATAAAAATGAACATTTTGAATGATGCTGTTCCGTTTTTAGCTTATCACTAATACTAACCCCAGCACTGTGTTAGCATGATTGGACTAGTTTCGATATTAATAATTGAACATCTCTTTACACTTGGTGGCTTGTGCAGCTGTCACTTATGTGATAGATTGTGTACAGCAGACATGTCAAACTTGCGACGTTACATGACATCGCGCAGCGTATCGGGAGTTTTGCCATTGCCGGCAATGAGGTGGGTGCGGTTTCTGGATGACATGTCCGGCCCGTGGGCTGGCAGTTTGACATCCCTAGTGTACAGTAATTGTCATCTATTTTAATTCAAAAATTCACATAAAAAACTATAATCATTATGGTAAGAGAAAATTGTATTTTTCTAGTTAATAAATAATAAATTACACATTATTATTATGTGGCACAGTGGTTAGAATGCTGTATTGCAGGCTAACACACTGCTCACTGCCAGGAGTTTAATTCTGACTGGCTCAACATTGACTCAGCCTTCCATCTTTCCAAGGTTGGTAAAATGAGGACCCAGATTGTTGGAGGCAATATGCTGACTCTGTAAACCACTTAGAGAGGGCTGCAAAGCAGTGTGAAGCGGTATATAAGTCTAAGTGCTATAGCTATTGCTATTATTTATTTAATTTATAATATACATTGTATAATTGTATAGCCATCCACCTCCCACAAAAAGGAAATGTTATCAATGACTGATGAGAAATTGCAATACTCTTATGACAGAAAGACTTGCTTCAAAATAGACATCAGGATCCTGTTCGCTAATATGCATTTACACTGCCTTGCACTTTAAAATGTCTGGTAAAATACTAATGGTAATTTGGAGGAAGAGAGGAATGGAATCCCACAAGTGTTGGCAGCTAGCGGCTATCCTGTCTTTGTTTTCATCATTTCACCTAAAACCTACACTACACAATTATCCTTGTCTCTTCTAACAGATCCTACTCTCAAAGTGGATGACAGCAACACTCGCATCTTAATTGGCTGTTTAGTGGCAATCATCTTTATCCTTTTGGCCATCATTGTAATTATTCTCTGGAGGCAGTTTTGGCAGAAGATGTTAGAAAAGGTAAGATTACAGGCAGATGCCAGGAACGCCCATATCATAAATGAGATGAATTTCTGGTTTAATGGCTAGAGCTCAATATTATTATTGAAATTGGCTAATGAAATTAACTTCTGGTTTAAAGGTTATTAATAAAAATTGGGAAGTAAATGGGTCTGTGTGTGCATGCATGTGCATGCTCATGCATATTTTTATGTACACATCTGGAAAGATATGCCAGATTACATATGGTAGTTGGGACACTGTATCCAATGGAAGGACAAAGCACTGTTAATTGCAAAACCCAAAATCTGGATTGAAATAAATTCAGATGCGTGAAGACTGTTGGAAATGTCCCCAGTCTCTGTAATGTAGTATTAAGGGTGTTGTGCTATATTAAATATATCATCTAGAATTAATTGTATTCACTGAAGTATTTTTTTATTCTTTTATATTGTAATTTCTGTTTGCAAATATCCTATACGTGTGAACAGAAGAGTACGCAAACACGAAAAGTGACCCATTAAAATCTCTGTATCATGGCAAGTTTCCAGGTTGTTTCACATAAATATCATTTGAACAGAGATGCCACCTTAAGTTAGAATCTGCCCAATAATATACTCTGTCACTGATCAATTTATAGTGAATACGATCAGCATATGAATTTTCTTTTGATTTCTAGGCCTCTCGCCGGATGCTGGATGATGAAATGACGGTGAGTCTCTCTCTACCCAGCGAATCCAATATGTTCCACCACAGCAGCTCCACACCATCCAGTGAACAAGAATCAAACTCCACTTATGACCGCATATTCCCCCTTGGAGCTGACTATCAAGAGCCATCGCGACTGATCCACAAGCTTCCTGAAATCATCTCAGGGGAAGATGAGGCAGGTCAGATTGGTCAATATGTGTAAAGAGACTGTGAACAAATTCCCACTTCTACTAGAATAATCTAGAATAAGAAAATGGCTGTTGTGATTATACATGTGCAGCATGAGATAAGAGATGGATGGATGGATGGATGGATGGATGGATGGATGGATGGATGGATGGATGGATTGCCTGAATCTTGTGGGTTGCGTATCCCCCTTCTATCTGTCACCAGCTGTAATTGGAAGAGAAACATCTGCCAATCATAGTTCTGATGGGGCTGGACTGGAAGACTCTTTTTATTATATCTAGGCCGTATCATTTCTTCCCAGCCCATTCTGTTACACTCTGAGCCAAATGATTTTTGTTTTAAAAAAATAAAAATGATGAAGAGAGATAAGTAACAAAGAGCACTTTTATTTAGGATTTCTCTTGCCTTCCTTATATTTTTTTCCTGTCCTTAGGCAGCACATGCTGGCTTCTATATATTTTGTTCAAAGGCATTGTTCAAAGGCATTTTGTTCAAAGGCTTTTTTAAAACTGTTTTTAACCTTTTGTGAACATTTACTTAATTTCTGAAGGGAAAACATTCTAAGGGGTTTTTTTTGTAATTCTTTAAAAAAGATCACTATCAATAAAGATGAATATATGGTAGCAAATGTGGATTGTGATAGAAGAGTCTCACAAAATAATATGAACAACTAAAAAGCCCTATCCTGGGTCATTTCTAGTGAAGATGCATAGCAGTGCCTCAAGTAAGAATGCTAACAGGAAAAAAAGAAATCCTGATAGTCTCTAGATTGTTTTGAGCTTGGAAAGTTAAAAGGAATGGCTGATTAAAACATACAATATTCATATCCACATATAATTCCATATACATTCATATAATTAAGAAAAACAATACAAATAACATGAATTAAGAAAAAGAACATTTAACTTGTGCAGTTAAAGCTAGCTATCAAATTCAGTTTTACTTGTTGAATAATTTAGAATCAGCACAGCCCTATGTCTTATTTAAATATCGCCCACAGTTAGCACTTAAACTTTGTGTGTGTGTGTGTGTGTGTGTGTGTGTGTGTGTGTATATGTATGTGTATATATGTATGTGTATATATGTATGTGTATATATGTATATATGTTTTCTGAGGTTTTTGCGGGTGTTTGTATGTAGAATTGTAAAATTGGAGGTATCAGGGCAACGTTTTGACGAAATCTCATCTGTCATCCTCAGGCTGGTGACTTCAGCTTCGTTCTTCTGGGAGAAGTGTGTGATAGTGGCTGTTTTTTTCTTTTTTTTTAAGAAAATGTATGTATGTGTGTATGTATGTATGTATATATCACTGCACAGTGCTTCACAGCCCTCTCTAAGTGGTTTACAGAGCCAGCATATTGTGCCCAACAATCTGGCTCCTCATTTTACTGACCTCAGAAGGATGGAAGGCTGAGTCAACCTTGAGCTGATGAGAATCGAACTGCCAAACTCCTGGCAGCCAGCAGTCAGCAGAAGTAGACTGCAGTACTGCATTTTAACCTCTGCGCCACCACAGCTCTTAGTTAGTCTGATTGATGTTTATTTTTCTCCATTGCTTGCCTGGAGTTCCTTCTTTTGGCAGTCCTTTGTGTCCTGCAGCATCAGGCAGGCTCTCTTTCCAGACTTCTCCTGTTCTCACTGTTAATTGTTCTCATTGTTCTCCTAATAGTGAGAACAATTAACCAGTGGAACGCTTGCCTTCAGAAGTTGTGGGTGCTCCATCACTGGAGGCTTTTAAGAAGAAACTGAACAGCCACATGTCTGAAAAGGTAGAGTCTCCTGCTCAACCAGGGGGTTGGACTAGAAGACCTCCAACTCTGTTGTTTTGTTATTCTGAATTACCAACCATCAAAGCTCAGGATCTTCTTCGCTGAGATTCTCTTGTCTCTGATCTTCTCTCTTCTTAGGCTGCAGTGGGATCACCAAGCCAACCCAGCCAAATGGAGCCGAAGGGGTTCCCCATTATGCAGAAGCAGATATTGTGAACTTGCAGGGAGTCACAGGCAGCAACACCTATTCTGTCCCTGCAATCACCATGGACTTACTCTATGGCAAAGAGGTGGCTGTGGCCGAGTTCCCTAGGAAGCTGTTGACTTTCAAGGAGAAATTGGGAGAAGGACAGTTTGGGGAGGTGAGAACTTGCTCCACTGGTTCTTTATAGTAGATTTATCTGCAAAATCTGGGTGGAAATAAATGATAAAACTGATGCAAAATTTGTGCTATAGCAAATCATTATTTCTTTGTTTTCAATCATTGTATATTTGCAATGGGTAAGGAATTCTGCTTCACTGGGGGTTGTTGTTGTTGTTGTTGTTGTTATTATTATTATTATTATTATTATTATTATTATTATTATTATTATTATTATTAGATTCTTGGTACCAAAAATAAGTATAATAATAATTTTTGATCTAAAAATCCTCAGTGACCCCCCCCCTTGGGGGGGTGTTTAGAAGTCTCACTTTAGATTATGTGAGTTTGCCCCTCATTATAAACATACATCTATGTCTTTCAATCTAGCAAGTAATTACCATTCCCTGGCAGGATTCCCTCACTATTAACTCAATTGAACAGTACCAGTCTTTACAACATTTGGTTCCCTGGCCACCAACAGTTACTTTTGTCCAGTATGGTGTAACAAGCCATCTGTGAGCATTTCTCTCAATTTTTTGTACCCCTGGTAATCTATAATTTAAAAAAGTGCAGCTAGCAATGCTTGTAAAATAATCACTGTATTGCAATACATTACTAGCTTAGGTCTTGGATAAAATAAACTTTCTTCTCCTTCCAATTCAATCAGCAACTAAAATCCAGTGAAAGCACTAGTAATATTTGAATATGATTAAACTTATAATAATCTTTCTCCCCTGCAAATGTTTCATACTCTAAACAAGAATTACAGGAGCCTTCTATGGGAGAAGAAAGAAAATTATGTGCTAAAGTACTGGGCTAAACTCCAACAGCTGTAACAAATAAAGATGCCTGCCTGTTTTGGCATTTCATTTCCTGATCCTCAGCAAAATTTAGCCTAGCTATTGACACCAATTTAATCTCTCCTCAATCTTGGGACAGAAACTTCCATGGCCTACTCAATACATCTCCATAGGCTGATTCTTATGTTCTGCCACCAGATGACCCCCCTTCTAAATGGTCTTCAACCTGAACTCAGAAGTTTTTAAAAAATAATTTTTCCACTGAAAAATAACAAAGTCCCTAGCAAAGATGTAATTCTACCAGAATTTTTAAAATTTAATCCTGCTTGGTGGGCATCTGTACTAGTCCCTCTTTTTCTGCCACAAATAGTCCTTACAATTTCCCAAAGAATGGCGACTTCTGGTTTTGCATCACAATGAGACAGGTGCAGGGAAGCAAGCCTCTGCTTCCCACATCTGATTTCGCCCTGCTGGGGGTCCAAAAAGGGCCTAAAGTCACCCAGGAGAGGCAATGAAGAAGGAGGGGACCCTCATCAATCGCGGTGAGGTGGCAGCTGAACCGCTGGATCTGAGGAAGCCCTCTAAACCAACAGGTGAAAGACTGGCTGCAAGCAAGCAGCCAGTCGGAAGCTACTGACAGCCGGGGAAAAAAAGCATGACCAAACAGAAAAGCATCGTGTCTGGAACTGGGTGCGACTAGCTTTCCTGCTGTATAACTGTAAAAACCTTCTTTAAAAAAAAATATCCCAGGAGCAGTTGGGGGCATTTTTTTTCCTAGCACCCCTCCCACTAGAAGTAGTGGCAGCTCAAAACCTTTGGGAGACAGTACAAAACTAACTTTGAAACTATTTAAAGTGTTAAGACTGAAAAATTTGGGTGATCTAAGAACATTGAAAACTTTATTATTTTCTTTTTCCCTTTTTTGGAAAAAATACCAAACAGAGCTTTTAAGAAATAAGTCCTAGTTGAAGATAGACCTTTCATAACATCTAGTGGTAGAATAAAGGAACAGCACTAATATTTTGTTTTTTATCCGGCCTGGAGGAAATGACCTTGGCTTGAAGCCCAGACAGAGATAGCATACTAGACTCTTTGATGTGTCTGAGCTTCTCAACCTTGTAGATTGCATCTGGAAAAGGGAGGAAAAAACTTATTGGGCTGTTTTTTCTGTATGATGAATTATAACAATATACTACTTTAAAGCCATCTGGCTTTTCTGGATTACAAATACTATTGGTGCTGCAGTGTTAAGAATTACCTAGAGACAGAGGAAATTGGATTTTTGTATTTTCCTTGGTAGAGGCCTTGTGGATTACTAACTTGGAATAGCAAAACCTTAAGGAGTACAAACTTGGGCTGTTTTTTGGATTTTTGGATAACTGGTGTTAAAAGACAAAGCTAAAAGTGAATTATAATTTTTCTCCCTGCTACTGCCTCCCTTTTCTGGAGGGGAATGAACTGGATAAGAGGCCACCTATCTTCAAGAACTATTTAGAGACAAGGGAAATCTGACTCATGGCCCTCTTCTTTTGCCAAACATCTTTCCCAATCAATATATTCAGTTGAATCAAAGAGTCCATAATCCTGCAAATGTTATTGTAGATATAAGAGGCAAATCAAGCAATATGTCTTTGTAAAAAGATTTTGCCCCTTCATATTCATTGAAGATCCTGTCTTTTCTTTCTCTCTTAGTTTCTCTCATCATCCCTTGTCTCCCCATTTCTCCCAACAGCTCTGCAATCCATTTTGTCAAATCTTTTTTCTTATCCTGAGATTTATCTTGTGGTCTTAGAGTACAAGTTATCTTTTCCATGTCCAATGTTTCTTGTAAGTCCTTCTCCACTTGAGTCAAGTCATACTTCCTTATATTATTAGGTTTCATCTTTAAATCTCTTTCCTCCAATTTATATTCAGTTATCTGCTTTATCTTCTCCCTCTCCATTATTATCCTCTTGAGAGTTCTTTTGCCATGAAGTCAAATTGGAGATGGATTCATTTATACTTTTAAAATTATTTAAAATATTTAAAAATTGAAAACTTTTTTGAATATGGTTGAAGAAATAGAAAGATTTTAGCTTAAGAGGGATGAACCCCCAAGTATTCTTTCTTTTTTCTTTTTTTTACTTTGTTTTCTGATATGAGAAATATAAAAACATTTGGAATGGTCAATATAAAGAAAATGTTTTAGATTTTTAAATGTAATTGACTTTCAGAAAATTCCAATGGATAATTTAAAATAATGTTTTGAATAGAGTTAAAATATTAGATGATTGGATTTATTAAATGGAACATCTAAAGATTAAACATATGTTTAATTATGGGTAAAAAGAACAGAAAATTTTGGAGATAAATGTATATTAGTTTAAAAGGGATATGTATTTTAAGTAGTATATTTTTTTTATTCTTTTCTCTCCTTTTTTCCTTTTTTGTTTTGTCTTTTTTTTTACTCTTTAAGACATGAGAAATGTAAAAGTGTTGGGAGGCCTATACGAGGAGAATAGCTTTAAATACTTAAATGTAATTAACCTTGAGAAAATCTTAACCAGTAAGAATGTTTTGAACATTGTAGGGAAAACAAATTTAAATAAGAATTGTAAACAGGATTTATGATGAGGCATCCAAGATGACCAGATAGAAAAGAAGCATGATATTGATGTGATTATTATTTGTAGAACTTTTAGAAAAATTGTTATATTTAATTGTTACCTATCAAACTAATAAGAATTGTATCAATTCAAGCTTGGCAAAGAGAATATTATTGGAAGAAGAGAAAATCAAGCAAAACTATTATGTGGACTTTGGAATACAGAAACTGTTAGTGATTACTTTGCAAATATATGCCCAGACAACACGTTATTTACCAAATATTAAGGTGTTTCTGTTAAAAAATCAATAAAATATATTTTAAAAAAAATATTGGAGGCTTTATACAAAATTGATAATAGGGTATATACTAGAACTGAGAAAGCTTGTGAAAGTGGGAACAAAAATGAGTATCTCTAATTTAGCTAAAGCTAGCAAAAAAACACCCACAGCTATATCTTCTACTACCCCCAGCCCTACGTATCAGAGATTAATTGATGCAATGTTACAGAAAGAAAAAAACAATACTTTTCAGAAGGATATGCAAACCACATTACAATACATTCAGGAGGCAATTACTTCACTTAAAGAAGATACAAAGTGGAATCATGAAGAAACAAAAGATTGATAAAGTGAAAGAAGAAATTCACAACTTGAAATCCCAAATGGAAAACTTCCAACAGAAGATCTCAAAGAATGAGCAAAAGATCCAGACAATTGAAGATAAATCAGCAGAAACCGATCAAAAGATGGAAGAAATAAAAGCTGAAAACCAAAGATTGATGCAGACAAATAGAGAACTAGAGGATTCAGTAGTGGTTTTAGAAATGGAAAAGGCATCCTATTTCTCAAGATTCCAGAATTTAATGGAAGACAAGGAGGAAGACCATGCTGACCTGATGATAGTACTGCTGGCTGGTGCGCTGGAAGTGGGGAAGCAGGAAATGGAGGGAGAAATAGATCAAATATTTAGCGTTAACTCAAGCTATGCAAGAAGAAACAAAGTCCCCAGAGAGTTCCATGTCAGATTTGTTAAAAGATCAATAAGAGATGAAATATTTAAAAGAGTGAGGGATGATCCATTGCAATATAAGGCAAAAGAAATTGTAGTGTTAAAGCGGATACCTAGGAGGATAAGGGATTCATGAATATCAACTTTTGACCAAAAAACTAATTAAGAAAGGAGTGACCTTTAGATGGGTGATGCCAGAAGGGATATTAATCAATTGGGATACAAAAGGTTACAGATACCCTATCTTCAAAGAAAGGAAAGTTTATGACAGATACAGAGCTTTTCTCTTGGAAGGAAACCCAGAACTTCAACCAGAAGGGGAATTTAGAAAACAGGAAGAGACAACATTAGAAGGGGTGGCCAAACAAAGAGAAGTGGAAAAAATAGAGACCATAAACCAAGGAGCCAAAGGGAAAGAACAGAGACAGCATTACAATGTTACAATGTTGGAATTCTCACCCCAGCACTATGTAATTATCCGTTCCCCAATAGAATACTTTGGTGGGCTTTCTAATGGAAGGCTCAGCCTGCCAAAAGTCAGGCAGCTATGACCTTGATTCCCACGGGACAAATTATTATTTAGTTTAACTTTAAAACGACTCATCCCCCCTCCCAGTACTGTGGCAACCGAAAACGAAGAAAAATATAGCTTCAGCCAAGATCATTGCAGTGTTGACACTATCAAGCAGCTAGAATAACATGGTTAAAAGAATGAATAATTCTTAGAAACAAAAGACTATTATACCTGGAAGTGCATGACCTAAAACTTGGATAGCATGTTTTCCTATTGTATGAGAAGAACAAAATTCATGTGAAAAGATAAAATCAAGAATCTACATGAAAATACCAGGATGGATTTCGACAATGGAGTCATTCGTATACCCAAAATTAATTAATTATGAGAAACTTGTGACTTATAAAGCTATTTTGAATACTAATGGAAACTACAAACTAAACAAGAAATGGAAGAACTGGGCATTGAGCTATCATAGTGGCCACATCTGCAAATGCAAATGAGATATGAGAAAGATCTAAAAATATATGAGTTTTACAAAGATCAGACAGTGTTAGACCAGATACTATTGTCATTAGATGAGAAATTTATTAAGAAACTGTACAGTTTTCTGTTAAATTTAAAGATGGAAGATGAACAAGTTAAAGAAACAATGATAACTTGGGCAAAAAAAATTGGGCACAATGTAAAGTTAGACAAATAGCAAAACCTATGGGAAATAAACTATAAAGTAACAAGGGCAGCTACTTATAAAGAAAATTTATATAAATTATTCTATAGATGGCATTTACCACTTGCAGAACTAGCAAAAATGTTTAAAAATATGTTTAGCAACTGTTGGAAATGCAGACAAAATCCAGGCACATATTATCATCTTTGGTGGACATGCCCTAAAGCAAATAACTATTGGTCAAAAATACATAGATGGCTAGAAAGGATGATAGGAGCACATGTAGACTATAAACCAGAATTATTTCTTTTAGCTATAATTCCAGAAAATTATGATTAAAATGTATATAAAAATGTGTATATTTAATATTACATATATTAACAGCAAGAATTATATTTGCTCAATACTGGAAAAATGAAGAAATACCATCTGAAGAAGATATAATTAAAAAATGTTTGGACTGTACAGGATAGGCTGACATTGAAAATGAAGGGGAAGCAAGATTCAGAATACTTTCAAACATGGGGTTAGAAAAACGGAATAAAGGGTAGGGATGGAAATTGTAATACTATTAATGTCAAACATGTAAACCTAGACAACATGTTGCTTACTAAATGCTAAAGATTGTTACTTGAACACATTAATAAAATATACCAAAAATTTTTCCCCAAAGAATGGCTTAATTCCATCAGGGAGACAAATCCCATCCTGACAGCTACCACCCTCTCAGTCTCTTGTAATGAATAACTTTACATTAATTTTTAATTTTTAAACTATACATTATTTTTAAGCTATACATTAATTTTTAAACTATAAACTTCTGGACTGGATGATAATCATTAATCTCTGAGATTTAGGGTGGACAGTGATCAGCTTCTTCTAGGCAGTCCAGTTGCCTTTTTCTGTTTAAGGTCATTGAAGATAAATGATTGTTTTGTCTGTGAGGCTTCCTATAAAGGATAAACACATTGGAATGGAAAACAGATTATCCTAACATTCCCAAACATATTTGACCCTGAAATTAATAGTATTTTGGATGCATTCCTACTCTTCACAGAGAATAGGAAGTGAGATCTGATGGGCCTTTTTCTTAAAATCGAGACCTTCTGTCTGTGTAAACAAGAGTGACCTGTCTCAAACCACTACTGCCTGTTGCTTTTTCTCTAGGTTCACCTCTGCGAAGTGGAAGGAATGGAGAGATTTGTGGAGCAGGATTCTATTCTGGATGGTAGTGTCACCCAGCCTGACCTACTGGCTGTGAAAATGCTGAGAGCTGATGCCAACAAGAATGCCAGGTACTTGGAACAAAGAGAAGAGGCTGGATACAACTGCAGTAGTCAGGGTTGAACTGTGGAGTCCTTGGTCCTCTGTGACCTTGGTTGTTTTCCTGCAGATGTCTCATTACCCAACTAGGTATCATCAGATGTTATTGAGTCAAGTAATGAAATGTCTGCAAGGAAACAACCAACTCACAGGACATCAAGGAATCCACAATCAGTCGGTGGGTAGAAACATTTTTGTTTATTATACAGAATTGACCAAAAAATGAAAAGTCACAAAATGGATAACATTTCAGATATTAGTAAACTTGTGCAGGAAATTTCTAAATCACTGTGTTAAAAAAATGGTTTTATGGCAAAATTGGACGAAATGTTCAAAACTGACGCTTCAGATTGGGTTTCTCCAAAAATAATGTAGTTACCGGTACTCTTTTCTTTATGGTGGGAAAGTAGGGAATTGTTTTTGGAAATGAGACACAACGCAGAAGTTGCACTAAGACAGATGCAAAAATAAAGGTGTATCTTCTGTTCCTCAGCCCAGCAGGGTTACAAAAAAAAAATGGATTCAAAGGAATAAATCCCACCAGTAGGAGTATTTAAAGCTTTATTCCAATGCATTTGGAAAAAAAATAAGGTCCTAACATTCTGAAATGCAGGGAAGAGAATAAGAAAGACCTTGTGATCCTTCTGCTTGTCAGGGAACTTCAAAATATGGGATGGCGAGTGAGCTGCTGCCAGCTTGATTTTGCCCAGGCCAAATAGGATACATCTATCTTATTTTTCTTCAAGTACTAATCTTGCCAAAGATGAGACTATGCCAAGGTTAAAGAGTACTGGAAATGAGAAAGAGCATCCCCTCCACCAAGGTATACTAGACCAAAGAGAGGACAAAAATAACAGCATATAAGCTACTAGTGATTAAAATAAATGCTTAATTCTATACTGTATATTCAGTCATTACCTAGGAATATAGACTTCTATGCATCTAAGGGAAAAAGGGGTCCACACCATTATCTCCAACTGATTTTCTACAGTGTTACTACAAAAGGTACAACAATTTTAAGAGTTTGGGGGGGAACATTATTTATTTCCCCTTCCCCCTGTTCCTATGATTTTTATGACCAGTTAAGGCAAACGTACTGTATTGCATAGTTGTCATAAGAAATGAAATGAAATGAAATGAACCTTTATTGTCAAAGTACAACTATGTGTACATTGAGATTAGCTGAGCCTCCCTTTGTGCTCCCACCCCCCCAACACACAGTGACAACAAACCCTCCATCTTACTACACCATGTGAACCAACTACACCACACACCGGCCTCCCAAGTCAATTCTGCATAAAATTCACAAAAGTTATTTCTCATTCAAAAGCCTAACAGCTCACAGATAAAAGAATCGATGTATTGCAAAGATTTTGCCATTCCCATTCATTTCAGAGGCGCTTTGCTGGAAGCCTTCTTGGTACATTGTGTCCTTTGTTAATTAATATGCATATTGGGGCTTTGGTTGCTGCTTTAATTTTTTGGCTTCTTGCTAAACAACCTGGGCAAAGAGGCAAGTCAAAGGGATTGTGACAGTTGGTTGCCAGTCCAAATTAAAGAATGGATTATTGGCAAACTGACCCAGTAAACCAATGCCCTATATTAAAATAACACACATAGCTTGTGCATTGTGCTTTTGAATATTCGGACATTTCATGTATTTTTAATTTTTTTTAAGACAACATAGCTCACTGATTTCACCCTTGCATGACTTTTGTTTCTGGCAGGAACGACTTCCTTAAAGAGATTAAGATTATGTCCAAGCTGAAGGATCCCAATATAATCCGGTTGCTGGCTGTGTGCATCACCGATGACCCTCTCTGCATGATTACTGAATACATGGAAAATGGTGATCTCAACCAGTTTCTGTCTCGTCAGGAACCCCAAAATTTGTCAGGGACTTCTACCCCTCCTGTCAGGTAGAAAATAAGGACTCTCTCAATTCCAGCCTGTGCAGTCTTTCTTGTGAGGTGGCCCTGTTCCACTTTTTAGTTGCACACTATCTTAGCTTGGGGAGTATGTGTGGCTGATAAAGAGTGTTGCAGTTTATTTTGAGGGCTCAGTTAGAGATGAGGCTGTTGTAATTATCTCTCTTGCTCATTTCTCCTTGATGTTTGGAAGATAAAAAGTCCATTCCTTTCCATCACTTTCAGTGGCCTTGGGGTATGACTGTTCTCCATGTTTCATGAATTTTCTATATAATTAAGCTTACATCTAAATTTTGACAGAGGAGATGTAACAAATTAGAAGATTCTGACTTGGGGAAGCACTAAGGGGCATCCTAGCTCAGGGCTTTTCAACCTTTTCACCCATTGTGCCACTTTTAGGATATGGCAACATCCGAGTACCACCAGTCGCCTAGCAAGGTGTCAAAAACTTGATGACCCCCCCAAAAATGAAAAAGGTGAGGCAGTACAGGTAGTCCTCGACTTACAACAGTTCGCTTAGTGACTGTTCGAAGTTACAATGGCACTGAAAAAAGTGCCCCCCAAGCCACAGCCAAGCAAGACACCTGCCTGTCTGCCCGGTGGCACTCTTCCTCCTGTCTGAGGTTTTCATTGTTGTGAGCATTTCTGTTGAGGATTGGGAGCAGGGGTGAGGTGGGGTGGGGGTTGGTTTTTATTCCTCCCCGTCTGCTGGGTGGTTGCAGCAGGTTTTGGTCACTTCACATGACTGGGACACTGTGACCATCATAAATATGAATCAGTTGCCAAGCATCTGAATGTAAATCACAAGACCCTGGAGATGCTGCAATATTCCAGCTGATCAGTGCTTCTTCTGGGCTCAGTAGAAGTGCCAGGATCAGAGCCTGGCCTTATCCTGGCGCTTCCGCTGAGCCCTGACAGCTCTGAAGGAGCGCTGATCCTGGCGCTTTCGCTGAGCCCTGACAGCCCTGCAGCTCCAGCCATCTCTTGCTCAGGCTTGTGCGGTGCTGCCACCGGTTCAGCTCATTCCCCTCCCCCGCTACTACTTTTCTAGGTTGGTCGTCTACCACCTGCAAGGTGCCAATGTACCATAGGTGGTACCCGTACCGCTGGTTGAAAAGCCCTGTCCTAGCTGATAAATTTCTTCACCCTCTTCTTTTTTGACCTCTGCTAACAGCAGACGCGGTGGCTCAGTGGGTTAGGACGCTGAGCTTGTCGTTCAGAAGGTTGGCAGTTTGGCGGGTCGAATCCCGTGTGCCGCATAACAGAGTGAGCACCTGTTACTCGTCCCAGCTTCTGCCAACCTAGCAGTTCGAAAGCATGTAAAAATGCAAGTAGAAAAATAGGGACCACTACGGTGGGAAGGTAACAGCGTTCTGTGCGCCTTTGGTGTCTAGTCATGCCGGCCACATGACCACGGAGACGTCCTTGGACAAGCGCTGTCTCTTCGGCTTTGAAACGGAGAAGAGCACCGGCCCCTAGAGTTGGAAACGACTAGCACGCATGTGCGGGGGAACCTTTACCTTTACCTTTAACAGCCAGGAAGGAAGATTCTTTCTTATTGTTTGATTGAAAATCCCCATCCGGATGGATGATTGTCCTTCAAAAGAAGAAGTTGCACTGTTAAGCACAGTGGAAAGATAGCACTCAGAACTAAACTAGACAATATGTTAATTGAGTAATAAGCTGTTCCACTCAAGTTTTAATTCAATTTGTTGTTAAGTACATAGTGCCAGATCTGTTTGGGGATCATCAGGCCTAGCTTAAGCTTCCTTATAGTTCTTATTGTATTAAAATTTCACCCCCTAGCCATGAGAGATTTCTATATGGTTTTGTTTTAGTGACCAAAGTTATAACGGCACTCACACATACAACCATTGCGGCATCCCCAGGGTCAAGCGATCAAAATTTGGATGCTTGGCAACTGACTCATATTGATGATGGCTGCAGTGTCCCAGGGTCATGTGATCACTTTTTGTGGCCTTCTGAAAAGCAAAGCCAATAGGATAGCCATATTCACGTACCAACTTAACAACTGCAGTGATTCACTTAACAACTTTGGCAAGAAAGGTCATAAAATGGGGCAAAACTCCCCTAACTGTGTTTCTTACCAACAGAAATTTGGGGGACAATTGTGGTCATAAGTCAAGGACTACCTGTATGTCCATGAAAGTTTTTTTTTAAGAAAACCATATGATTGTAGGAATATAGTCTAAAGAACCTGGTGGGAGTGATTAGCTTCTTCCTTCCCCAGTTGTGATGGTTCTGATCTTGACTGGACCGCAGTTATTTACAAACACGCAAGCGGAACTTGAACAGAATAGCATACAATTTATGCATCATATACTTCAACTTGTAGAAGATTTGATAAACATTTTGAGGGGAAATTCTTCTCTTTTGTTCTGGGTAGCTGATGGCGTGCGTATATGTGGCATGTCGGCTCTTTAAGACTGCTGACAATTACTAAAGGACCTGTTTTTGTTTCTTTTTCTTGTGTCATTCAGTTATGCGAACCTGAAATTAATAGCCACCCAAATTGCTTCTGGCATGAAGTATCTTTCCTCCCTGAATTTTGTTCACCGAGACTTGGCTACCCGCAACTGTCTGGTAGGGAAGAATTACACTATCAAGATAGCAGACTTTGGCATGAGCCGCAACCTCTACAGCGGAGACTACTACAGAATCCAGGGCCGGGCAGTGCTCCCTATCCGCTGGATGTCCTGGGAAAGCATACTTTTGGTGAGCATGTTGCACTTGCTATGATAACTACAGAGGTTAGCGGAACTTTTTTATGGACAGTCATGAACAACTGCCCACTTAATCTAACAACGGGGCCTATCCCTACTTTCACGTAATCGTGCTAAGCTTCCTCTTTTTTCTGCAGTGACCTAATGATATTGCCTTTATCTCATCTCCAGCGCATGCCTGAGACATCTTTATACCATATTTATCTGGGCCAGTATTAAAGTAGCATTTCCACTCTTATCCTACACATATTTAATCATGAACTAGACAACTCGTGACTTGTTGGGCCACCATTTAAGATATTTCCTTATCTAAACAGAGAAACAGAATCATCATGGGTGATTTAAAAAAAATCAGGGGGAGCGACTCCCAACCTCCCATTAAGTTTCCTTGTGGGAAGTAGGCAGTGAGTTACAGAAATTTTCCTCCCTCCCTCCCTCCCTCCCTCCCTCTTTGTTCTGTCCCTGTTCCTTCTTTCCCTGCTTTCCTCTTATCTTCCTTCCTGCGTACTATTCTACATAGTAGCTTCTTTGAAAAGTTTCAGCATCAGATGTGGACTGAAAAATGAAACATCTATTCCAGATTCCAGAAACATATAGATCTATATGATTCACACAATTTTATTTTCCTGTAGGCAATTTTTCTCCTTGGAGCTTGTTAATTCTTATGCAAACCATGAGTCTCTGGTTAGTTATATATAATTCATTTTGATTTTCTCTCCTCTGTTCCTCCAACCAGGGAAAATTCACAACTGCAAGTGATGTGTGGGCTTTTGGTGTTACACTCTGGGAAACCTTCACATTTTGCCGAGAGCAACCATATTCTCAACTATCTGATGAGCAAGTAATTGACAACACCGGAGAATTTTTCAGAAATCAGGGACGACAGGTATGAAAATATATGAATATTTTAGATAGATGTTTGCAGACTCAGAAAATGGAAACATCATTTGATCTGTTGGGGAAACTATGCAGGTAATCCATACTTAACAACGGTACTTGGGACCAGAATTTCCATGGCTAAATGATATAGGCACAAAACCTGATGGGCACATGACTGCTCCATTTAGCAACAGCAATCTAGTTCTTTGTGATTACTTTTAAGGAATTGCATGATGTTGTTAAGCATAATATCTCATGGTCATACCATTTGTATCCTCATGCCGACTTCCCCACTGACTTTTCTTGTTGGGAGGTGGCAGTGAAGGTTGTAAATGGTGACTATGTAGCCAGAGGATGCGGCAATGTTGTAACTGTGACCTGGGTGCTGAGTGAGTTGGCATTAAGTAAGGACCTCCTGTACTTCAGAAATTTATAGTGTTTTAATATGTAGTTCAATATCTAGCTATGAATAATTTCTGTTCACTTTATTTGCTTGAATAGGCATGTTTTTCACTTGTTATTTTGACACCTTTTCGTGTGCTGCATTCACTGACTGATTTTTAAAAAAGGGGAAAAAAATTACCATTCTTTCTGACCCCTGGGCTAGAAGGGAAAATTAGCACAACTCTAGTTGAATTGCCAAGGTTAAAAAGAAGAGAAACAACCACCTTTCATTGAGGAGTTTATAACAACAAAAGTCCAGCTTTTCACCATTTAAAAAAGTGTGTTTTTAAAAAATGGGCCACGTAAAGAAAGCAGTGATGAAGGGAACGGCACTACCTCTGTCAGCCATCTGACTAGCAAACTCAAAATCAAGGATCAGCTCTGATTTTCCCAGACGAAAATCTGTCTAGTTAATAGTTTTCCGTAGCCCCCACCCACCAAGTGTTGACAATGCACAATCATACATCTTTTGTTTGGTATGAGAACGGTCCACGTCTCCAGCAGACACGTGCATTAGTAACCTTGGCATTCTTGTAGACTCTCACAGTCTGTGGATGGCTTCTTAGACTCCCCCTTCCTTCCCATGCTTCCTACCCCTCCCCCCTGTTTTTATGGAAAGTTGAGTAGTGATAGATGTTAGCAGGCATCTTAGCAATTCAACCTTGACATGCCGGCCCTCTGAAAGAAGGATAGAAAATGGTAAGCACAATTAACCAGACATTCAAATATCATCTCCCTTGGATGTTGAGAGTATTTATCATGAAACTTTCTTATTAACATGTCAGCCTTAACATTATGTGCTCTTACCCATTCAGCATCAGATAAGGGATAACCTCTCCACTGGACTAAGTACTGTAACTTCTGCCTAAAAATCCTTGAATCTAGTATTTTCTTAATCTCTTGTTTCTCACCATCCACTAATCTAGACAGAGGAGGCTCCTCTCCATCTGGTCTTAAGCTAGCTCTTCTAAACAGTTTCAGCAAATTGCAATGGAAAACTGGGTGGACTCACTTCAATTCTTTTGGCAACTGTAGTTCAACAGTTACAGGATTAATGACTTTTACAATTGAGAAAGGTCCTATGTATTTAGGACTCAGTTTTCTACAAGGCTGCCTCAGCTTGAAATACTTAATAGACAGGTACACCTGATCCCCAATCCTATAAATCTCTTTGAGGAGCCCTCTTCCGGTCAGCTTGCCTCTTATACGATTCCCTAGCCTTAGCCAATGCCTTCTGTACCTCCCCCCATGTATTTTTCAGGTTATCCATCCAATCAGCTAAGGACAGCGAGGAGGGAGATGCCCTCAGTAGTTCTGGCATCGGTACAAAATCCCATAGTTATTTCGAATGGGGTGAACCCAGTGCTACTATGTACAGAATTATGGTGTGCTACTTCGGCAACAGGCAAACGTTCTGCCCAATTGGTCTGTTGGTAGTTCACATAGCAATGCAAGTATTGCTCTACCATTGAGCTAGCTCTCTTGGACGATCCATACTTGGATAGAACCCAGAACTAAGCCCCTATGAGGAACCTATTAGTTTGATAAACTCTCACCAAAACTTTGCGATAAACTGCACCCCCCCCAGTCAGAAATGATATACCTTGAGACTCCATGCAGTCTATATATATGTTACACAAACAACGTAGCCAAAGTTTGGGCTGATGGGAGTTTGGGGCATGCCACAAAATGTGCTTGTTTCAAAAACAGGCCAATCACTGTCCAAATTACTGTATTCCCGGAACTCTCAGGTAGTTCTACAATGAAGCCCATGGCTATCTCCTCCCACAGGCTGCTGGGGTTAGCCACTGGCTGCAACAATCCAGGAGGCTTCCCTGGCAATCTTTTCATGGAAGTACAAGTCAGGTACCTAGCAACGTGCCTGACTCTATGTCCTTGTTCACCTTAAGCCACCAAAATGGCCTTCTGGCTAGATGGAGGGTTTTCACGAAACCAAAATGGCCAGCGGGCTTCACATCATGACACCTTTGAAAGATCTGAATTCTTAGGTTGAGCGGCACATACAGCTTGAAACCCTTCCAGACCAGGTCCTCTCTCATTGTCATCTCCTCTCTGTGTTCCTTAAACCATTCATCCTCCTCCAGGGTTTCCCTCATCTTCTGGATGATCTCACTATCAGCTGGCTGAGGAAAGCCAGTAAGCTTGGCCTTCAGGAGCCTTGCGCTGCCAGCCGCCCCAGGGGGGGTGGGTGATCAAATTAACTATTTCTTCCCTGGAGCTCTTGTACTGAGGCAGGCGAGATAGCAAATCTGCCAGGAAGATTTTCCCCCCTGGTAGGTACCGATTCAAATATTGAGCCCATAAGACCTGCTTGGGGTATATGTCTCCAAGTAAGCAACACCCAAAGTACCACATAAACCTCCTCCCACACCGCCCAGTGCCTCTGGGTATCTGTTAGTTTCTGGGGGCTGTAAGCACACAGCTGGAATTTCCCTTCTCTGTCCTTTTGAAGTAAGACTGCCCCGATGGCAACATTGCTAGCATCGGCTTGTATTACGAAAGGCGCTGCTGGATTTGGATGTTTAAGGGTGGGCTCAGCTGTGAAAAGTTGATTGAGCTTTTCAAAAGCTACTTGACACTCCACAGTCCAGTTGAGCGGCTGGCTCCCCTTGGGCTTCAACCCCCACCCACTGAGTGTTCATGTTGCCCAATCATACATCTTTGGTTTGTTATTAGAATGATTCATTTCTTGTCAGACACCTGCATTAATGACCTTGGCATTCTTGTAGACTCTCATGGTCCATGGATGGCTTCTTAGACTCCTGCTTCCTCCCCAAGCTTCCTCCCCCTTCTTTCTGTGGCAAGTTGAGTAGCGATAGATGTTAGCAGGCATCTTAGTAATTCACCTTGACAAACTCTCTGTATTGCACCGAGCACAGAGCAACCAAATGGATTGGAAGTGTTTGCCTGCAATGTAATGAGGCACAATAGGCAAATCCGATAGCACCCCTTATGCTGGTGCTAGTCAAACACACTACTTTTGATGTGCAAGAGAAAGGACCGGGACCTCTAGAAGCAACATTCCAAGATCAGACAAATACTTTCCAAGAGAAAATTTATGCAGTGCTACGACATATACAAATCACAATTAAACACAACTTTGATAACATAAATGTATATACTTCTAACTTAAATTTACAATGAAAAAAACACCCAAAGATTGATGGTAAAGAATGAACAAACAAATCAGATAACAGAATGTAAACTAGAAAAAAAATGACTTAACTGGTGAAGCCATAAATGAAGGGAATTATAACTTAATACAAACAAGAAAAAACTTACAAGATTTGGATACAGCAATAAATATGGAAAAGATACCTTATGCATTAGGATGTCAAAATAAACCTGAGAAGAAAGAATACTTTAACTGCTAAGAGAATCACTGTTTGGGAGACAAAAAGCATATATGTTACGTACTATGTATCCTCTACTTCTAACAATAATTACAAAAATACAAAAACTGTTTGACAAGTTGAAAATATTATTTTGGAAAATTATTTGGCAAAGGAAGAAGGCCAGAGACGGGCTTAACAGACTTGATCCGCCCTACCAGATGGAAGATTATACGAGCAGATGCTTGTTTGAATATGGCTAAATAAACAAATAACTTTGGCCATAAAGGGGCTTTAGAATAAGTGGGATAAGAGATATAAGTAATATAGTGTTTTTGATAAGATACAAAATGTAAAAATACTAGGATGATGTAAGTGAAGGAAAAGTTTGAATTTTAAAGATAAATTAAGTTTGAAAAGATTTAGGATTAAGGAATGATTGAAATATTGAGGGGAAATTAGGCTTAATAAGAACTTTGAAAAAGGATATATAGTGATTTAACAAATCAACTTTTACAAATAGAAGTGAAATATAAATTAGAAAAGATGTTATAGGTAGATGTTATGATAGATAAGTATAGTATATCAGGCACTAAGTATAGTATATCAGGCACTAAGGTTGTTATTGTAAAAAATCAATAAAACTTTTACAAAAAAAAAAAGAGAGAGAAGTAGAAGTTTCCTTCTGGATTGGCTCAGGTTGGGCAGATAGTAACATTATGCATTCTTGCTTTCAAGAAACAGTGTCTTGCTCAAGCTTCATTCTGCAAATCAGACCAGTATTTAGTTCAGAAAGAAAAAATACTCGACAACATGTCAATAAAATCACATTTAACCTAAATTTACTTCACTGTGTTGTTTCAAGAATAAAGAAAGGTAGCATCTTACAAATTAACTGAACTCTGTGGAGAAGGAATGAGATGCAAATGTGCTAAATAAATCACCATTACAAAATAAATGAGATTATTATCTACTATGAATTACATTCTGCTATGAAATAGCTATGAACAGAAGAGATTTTAATGCTTTTTTTTTTTGAAGAAGGAATTGTGCCTTCCTTCAATACTCACTTTTCTCTCCCTCTACCTTTTCAGACTTACCTTCCTCAGCCTCCATTTTGCCCTGATCCTGTATATAAGCTAATGCTCAACTGTTGGAGACGAGATACCAAAGCTCGCCCTTCCTTTCAAGAAATCCATTGCTTTCTTCAAGAAGCAACTACTTCATAGTGATGCCTTGAAATGCTATGGACCACCTCTTCCCCTTGCCATGTTACCCTTTCCAAGTTATACCCAGAACTGAAGCCACTTCACCTGGAGCCATCATTTCCTTTAATAACACAGCTGGACTCAAATCAACCATCCAAGGACAGATGAGAGAGAAATGGGGATCCGACCAGGTCTGCCACATAACCTCATTCACAGTGCTGTGTTTTGGACTGGTAAAGACTGAAAAAGTTATTTATCTTGTAAATGTTCTAGGTTGTGTTTTGTTTAATGGGGTTTGTCCGTGAAAGAGAAGAAAATGTATTCTTTTTCCCCCTAAAAAAGGATATGAAAAAAAGCTTGAAAATGGAATTGAGCTGGAAATAGGCACATGAACTAGGAAAGTACTGAAGCAATTAGTACGGTAATGTTTTATGCCACTGCTGCGTGCAAGAGCTGTAATTTCGTTAAGAGGCAGTAAAAGAGCAGAATGTCATACTGGACATAGATTGTGGCTTGGACAATGCTTGCTGAAATCTCTAAAGCCAAAGAAGGTACTGAAATAGATTTTCTGTGATTTAGGACAGAATTTGTTAATAGAGAATGGGTTGGGTAAAGTTAAAGAAAGTATGTAATTTTGTATCATTTAAACACTATGCAGAGTTTGCAAAATGTAATTAATTTGGGGTGAAACCTAGATGGCTCTGAGCAGAATCTTCTTATTCCATTTGTACATGCAATCTCACCAGTCAAACAGGCTTGGCCAAGGCATTTGATAGGACCATTGGGTAAAGTCTGGCCCAGACATAGAAGCAACTCCCTTCACTATGGTGCAGTTACAATAACTTTTAAGTATATCTTGCTTACTTCCCCTTGTAACTTTTGGCTCCGTTTGAATATCTGACCTTGTTTTTAGCTTATAGCAGCTAGTTCACAAAGTCACAAAGTTGGATTTGCTTTTACCTGGTATATAACAGCTGCAATACATGCTGCTTTATAGTCATCCTTTTGGATGTCCTAAATGTCCTATCTCAAGGGCTCTATGTGTCTGAAGTGTGGAAGCCTGTGTGTAATTCTGATTGCTTCCCAAAAGAGGAGGATATGTCAGTAAGGGGCAATGAAATGCAATCAGAATGATCAGGGGAATGGAGCATATGAGGATAAACTAGCATATTTGGTATTCTAGTTCAGAACAGAGTGGGACAAAACAGTCAAGGCTGCAGTTTAGCTCCTGATCTTCCAAAGGACTATAAGAAACCTTTTGGTGATATAAGGGAAGGGACTAAATTTATTTCAGCTATTTATTAATTATTATTATTTTTTGCATCTTTTCAAGGTTTTAGAGAGGCAAACTGCTCCTCCCCCTCCCTCAGCCTCAACACAGAGAAATAGCCTAACCAGCTATCTGTGGAGCACATTTCAATTTTGTTTTGCATGTACTCTCAATCACCCAAATTCTTAAACAAGCAATTTCAGGCTAGTTTGAAGGTTTGAGGTATGGGAATGCAGTATGAGAGGAAAAATTTCCTAGAGATCCTCATGCTCCCATTTTCATCATTTTTTAAAAAAAAAATCCCATTGGTATTTGGCAATATAGTTTCAGGATGCTAGGGCATGCACTTTGGATCTAGGTGAATCACAAGCAGGCCATGGGCTTTAAAAATGGTCATTATTAAATCATGCACTGTATGGGGGATAGAAAATGTATAGTTAGGATGTCCAGTTAAACAAACAAACAAAAAAAAGCAAGAATATTGATACAGGACTGCTGCTAGATAAAAAAAAATCACTGTGACATGCAGTTCGAGTAGATTTCTTATATTTTTCTTTTGTACGTGGAATCTGTGAAAGAGGAGCTATCAGCTGACAGGCTCCTTTGGACATAGGTTGAGTGGTATTTCAAAAGTTATAGTTCTCATTAGATTATGAACAGATTAACAGTAGGTTGATTCATGCTTCTTGAAATCAAGTGTCTTGGATTTTTTTCATTGTGAATATAAGACTGATATTTTCCAAAGTTTAGTGATGCAAATCTTTTTATGTGAAATCAGTGGCTCCTTATTTGTTTGGTGATAGAACACCAAGATGTTGTGATAAATAGATATGGAACCATCAGTTAATTGCTAGTAAATCTAGAGCATAATAAAGAATTAATGGGTGAGTTACTTCTTTCACAGATCGGTAGACCCTGAACAAAGACAGATTGTCTCAGTGACATTGGAAACCATCTGGGTACCACAAGATTATAAGAGTATAGTTTACAAATAATAATGTAAGTTTCCTTGGAGAGATTAGGCAAAGGAGTTGGGGGAGGAGAAATTGTTTTCTGAGACTTCAAGGCTGGTCTGGCTTGACATGTTTTGACTGAGATGAGAAAGTATGTTTGCTTCACAGTTTTATCACATACTGCACAAATGGATCTCACAAAGGCTGCTGGGATATCACTCTGTTTTCTTGGCACTCATCTACAAAACAACCTTAAATCAAGCTTTGTGGGTCTTTATGGTCAGCTTCTTTACCTTTCCTTTGATCACTGGTCAAGGATAGGAAAAATGAAGTTACTGGCCAGGTTATTTTATCTTTAATGCCTTGGGAGACTCACGTATTCTAATTCTGCTTTTCTGTTTTACTCATTAATGTGTATCTTATAGATAGAAAGTTCTGCACCTAAACCTGGATTCTTCTGCAAATTTTACTGTTGTTAATTCAATAGGATTTCTTCTTTTTGGTTGCTCATTTAGGATGCAGCCATCAGAAATTCTTCCCCTTGCACTTATTTTGTGCTCATAAGCCATACAGAAATAGCTCACTTGTGGAATCAGAGCAAGGCTAGGAATAAAATGGAATTTAAACTGTTAAATGTAAGAAGAAAAGAATCTTCATGTCCACACCACACATACTCCTCACCACACACTACTCCTTTGAAAAACGGATATCATTTATGTCTCCTTCTTTATAGATGAATTGGCTAGAACTTCTAGCTGGGCTTGAGCTTCTAATTAGAAGCTGGGCTTGAATGTCTAATTGAGTCCAAAATTTGTATGATTATTATAAGGCAGTATCTCATTACTTAATGTTTTCCAAATAATGTAGGAAAACTAGCAAGATTTCAAACCGGTATCTAGTTGGAGGTTTCCATTATATATTAGTGATTCCATATTTAATGATTCCAACTGGCTGACCTGGACTGACTTTGGGGGTTTTAATTATGTTTTTAATTTTTACTGGTTTTAGTGGGGCTTTGTTAAATTTAATTCCTTTTAATATTTGTATTCATTGTTTTTATTGTTGTTTTTATTGTTGTTAGCTGCCCTGAGTCCTTCGGGAGATAGGGCGGCATATAAGTCCCATAATTAAATTAAATTAAAATTAATAATTCAGTCACTCACATACTAGCTCTTACTCCCAAGCAATAATAACCAGTCCTTTACTTATCTCTTCAAGAAACACAATGCCAATAAACTCACATTGCTCACAAATAGGCAAATAAGGCAAGAAACAATCCTTTATGGACAATCAAGCTGGGAAGCTTTGTAAATGATCCCTTTTCACTGAGCCTTCAATATGGGAGCACATTTTCATAAATTCATCTATAAAGCTGTATTTATCATATTTGCAGTGCAGTAGAAATAAACTGGGCAAATACAAATTGCAGAACCTTCAAATAAGCAGTAGTTTATATAAGTAACTAGTAAAGGCAGTGTTTTTACCTATTTTTTTTTAAATATTCATTTGCAAACACTAGGTCTTGAAGCACAGGCCAGCAATCTATGAACTGAAGTATCTACCATTCTTTTTTATGACATCTGGGCTTTTCCCAAATTATGGTAGCATAGTTTAAAATAGTACATTTTTTAAAAAAAATAATCTAGGTAAGCAAATTAAGATAGACTTGATGTGTTTATTTTATTGACTCTCTTTATTTTTTAAAAGAAAATTCCAGATCTCCCATCCCTACTCATATAAAAGCTGGAGAATAAAAAAAATGCCTTTTAAAAATTTACAAATTGAGAAGCTCAATTATTACCTTCAAGAAACAAATTAATGAACAGATTATAGTAGTCACTGAGTTATAATATGGCCAAGAATGACATATTAGGGCACAGTATTGTAATTTCTAGACAAGTCAGTGAAATTTCAAAAGTTCTTGTATTTTATTATTTGTATTTATAACCAAAACACAAACTAAACTGTTCCAATTCAAGTGGAAATGGAAATTTATTCTTTCAATATTTTGTTAAAATTCAGTAACTTTATGCACATCTGTTCAGTAACAATGGTTTTTAAATAAAGATGACATAGAGGACTGGTTTTCAGTTGTTTCCATTGTGCAAGTCACTACAACATCACCAAAAGCTTTTTCAAGGTTACTGGATAAGTCAGGGGTCAGCCTGTGGGATGCCTATGGACATTATGTGTCTTCTCAAGGCAACTTCTGCAGATACCAGTGTTAAATAATTAGAAATTAAACAGCTACATTTTCACAAGTGTGTTAACATCTCATGGGATGCTGGGATCCCTGCTTTGTGAAATATTTTTTCTCAAGTCTATATTACTTATTTTGAAATGGCATGATTAGAGTTAGATTCATGAGGCCATTTATTATACTGTACATTTTGACTAGGTTATTACGGCCTGGTAGTTTTATTGTGGGCAACTTGATATGGGGATTGCACCCCAGGTTCCCCTGCTAATATCTCTGTTGAACTATGAAAATAACTTTTGTGCAGTTCACCTGCCCAAAATTCACATGGCAAAATTTCTCTTTTGTGATTTGAGAGCCTGGAGCTCTTGGGGTAGGTGGGTGGAGGAGAGCTGATTCCCATTAGCTGTTGCCCTTTCTGTCTTCTAGGTCCTCCTTCCTCCACAGAGCCTTTGGTTTGGGGGACAGGGTCAGCTAGCAACCATGTCTTCCCCTTTATTTTTGGACTGTCCAGTGACAGCCTCAGGGTAAGTAAAATCTGTACAATTGGCTAACCAATTGTATCAGGAAACTCAAATCTCCCCTTAACTGAGCTAAGGGATGCAGCTCTTTGGATCTTGAATATATATATATATATATGTCTGACAAAAGACTGGTTTGATCGATGCACCTTGGGTTTTTGAACTTGCTATATTGCAGTTCTATTATTATGATTTCTTTTGCCTTGCAGCTCCAACCTATATATATATACCGGTCTGATCGGTAAAAACTTAACAAATATATTCCCTTGGTCTGGCTGACAAAAGAGGGGAGGAGAGCCGGTAGATAGTAAGACATTTACCATCAATAAAAAGAATTCAGTATTTTAAAAAATATGCCTAATCATAACTGTATAGGTGTTATCTTTTATTTATTCATTCTCTGGAAAGTCCTATTTAATGGTATTGCTATAAAATCATTTACTTGTTCCTTCTGTCCTGAATTCTGTTTTTGTTGCTGTTCTTCTGTTGATTAAAGAGAAGCTTTTAAGAAAGCTGTGTCTGACTTTTCTCCTCCATTGGAACAGGAGGAGGACATTTTCCTTGAATGATAATCTCTAAGAGAAACCACAAAGTTTAAGGGAACCAAGGCTATACTTGGAGGAGTTGAAATAAAGAACTGCCTGCCATTCAAGGAATGCAAAGGAGAGCAGAATGGGTGAGATAGTGACCTCATGCTTCCCAAATGTCCTACAGCAGACATGTCAAACACAAGGCCTGGGGGCCGGATCCGGCCCGCGAAGTGGTCTCAAAGCCATCCTGGAAACAGTGAGGGAACGGCCCCCACTGCCTTGGCCCTGGCCCAGAGACCCTCCTTCTGCCAGAGACCCTCAGATCTGTCCCACTCCTGCCCAGGCCCCCATAGGCACCCTTGATGCGAACGATGTGGAGCTGGCCATGCCCACCCAGTAGGCCATACGCACTCTAGCCACGCCCACCCAGTAGGCCACACCCACCCGGCCCCTTGACACCCCTGTCCTACAGCATTAACTAGGTTAGAGCTGAGATTTTTTTTCCTTTTAAAGTATTTTAATGGAAAAATACTGAAGGGATTTTATTATGCTTAAGATTGATGTTAGTAATACTGATATTAGTAGTGATACTTTGTAATCATCTTTGTTTATGTGCAAGCAGTTTTGTAGGTACTTTATATTGGGAAATTAGTTATATAAAAGCAAATGTTTCATGCTTTAGGTACAGGTGATTGCTTACATGAAAAGAGCATGGTAAGGGGAGGGGGAAAAAGGAGCTGTGGTGGAGCCTGGGTTGTTGTGTATGAGTCATCATGTAGGAATTATTTTTCTGAACCTTTTGGTTCCTAGTACCAAGACCAGATCTCTTTGTTCTGAAGGGGTATAAAAGGTGGAAGACATCTTTCTTGGTTGTTGCCTTCATCTCTCTACCAGCCACGAAGAGAGATGTGGCCACCCAACTCTATTTTGATCAAAATAAAAATTGTTTGCTTGCTGAAACCTCAGCTCAGGAGTTTCTTTTGGCTCTTTTAAATTCCTGAGTAATGCTGGGGCAATTGTGAGGCTAAGTGTAAAACCTTACATCCTGGCACCTAAATGTGACGCAAGCTTCAAAGGCTCTCTCCCCCCACATATGGAGATCCCTGTTAGGATCCCAAAGAAGCTTTCATTTCTCAATGGGAGGAAACCGACAGCGACTGAAGCGTGAGTCTTAGAGCACTCCTGGGCATTTGACCTAGAAGACTCCTATGCTTCATCTTTGCTGGTGGATCCATGTCTGAGAAACCTGAACGCCTGAATTCAATGAAGTTTCATGCTTCTCTACTGATGGGAGAAATTGTAACAGGCACCTTGGTGAGTAAAAGAGATTTAAAAAAAACTGGAAATCCTGGAATAAGGCAGGAGGTTGATCACTCCAACTTGTCCTCTATAGATAAGCATAAAAATAAATGAATACATGAGTAAGAAAAGAGCAAGCCGAGAAACCGCCTTTTAATACAGGATAGAGAGTGGTTTAAGGAAAGTAATTGAATTGGCATGTAATTTTTTTGCAGAGGTTTTGGTAATTTTGAAATAAGATAGGGAGCTGATCTCCTTGACTACCCCTCCAAAGGTAAAATTTATTACTAAATTACAAATTAACTAAGTGAAAAGGGAGGGAGCCGAGAAACTATCATGAGAGAAAAAGAAAAAAGAAAAAAAATATGGGGAATCATCAGAGTAATTTAAAAGAAATAAATCAAAATGTACTCCTCTGCAATTTTGTTTTGAACAATTCGAGGTTTTGAACCCTGGCTGTCAAAGTTTAACCCTGTCAGACAATGTCTGGTGGTGCTTTTATTGTTGTTGTTGTTGCTGTATAGCAGTAAAAATCATCTTCAAGAAGGCAACTTTGAAAAACTTTGTAAACCTCCGGTTGGCTAGTTTATCTGATAACAGCTAAAGCCACGGAAGAAAAGAAAAGAAGATTCAAGGAAATGAAAGCAAGTTTTTTTCCTGTCTTTTTCTTTTAATCTGGCTCTTTGGACTATTCGATTCCCTTTTGTCGGAGGTGAGGACACCTCCCACTTCACAGCTGCAAAAGACCCCAGGTTCAATATTCCTTTTAGTCTTTCCCCACTGTTTTTTGAAGTTGGGATAAATTGTAAGTAACCATAAATGTTCGCCTCCTTTTTAATTAAAAGGGGAGGCCTGTTTTGGCCTCAAACTCCAAATTGATGTGTGTTTTGTTTTGTTATATATATATTTGGACATTTGGAACATTAAGCTTGGACTTGGAATGGTGAGAAAAATGGGAGATGGTTAAAGGGCCCTATAAAACCATGTTTGGTTGCAATCACCTCCTGAGTTTTCTCGCTTCTTGCGGGACAAGTCATATGTCTAAATGAATGTTGTTTTATTAGTATCTGTGTATATATGTCTGTCTATGTTGTTCTGTGTTATTCCAAGACTTGGAAGAGGGTTAAGTTCCCCTCTGATAACACCAAACAAAAAGGCCTTATTTAAAAATGTATGGTTTGCCTGGAGAAAGTATGAAATGAAATTTTTGTATGTGAAATTGTTTATGCAGGCAGTTGGAATGGACGTGAATGAGTTAATTTGCTGATGTGTAAATGTGTGTGTTAGCCCTCAAAACCCACCCACCCCCACCCCCGTCCCAGGCTGTGAAAGGAACAGTAAATTGCTGATTTTATTGTTGTAAAAGAAAAAGAAAATCAATAGCAAGTGTTTGCATATGAAGAGTTTTATGGGGGATCTGTGAGTGAATTTATGGAAAATGCATGTGAAGGAGAGCAAGCTATTTTTTTTTAATGGTGAGATTTTTGTAAAATTTCTTTTGCTTTTAAAATTGTATTCAACCTGTACCCCGTCCCTGCATAATTCACCACAATTCCATTGGGTATTTCCCATCTAAACTGAATTTGTTGCTTCTTAAGCTCATCGGACAGAAAAGTGAAATCTTTCCTTTTTCTAAGAATTTTTGGAGGTATCTCCTTTAAAATTATAATATCTTGGCCTGCAATTTGAAATCTTTCCCGATAAAAAGCCTGGATAATAGAATTTCTAGTTGATCTCCTGGAAAAGTAAATCACTACATCTCTAGGTAAATTTTTCTGTCTAGCAATCCAGGAATTAACCCTAAATGTCTTATCCGTTTCTTTAAGTAATTCTTCAGGTTCACATTTCAAGACAGGAGCCACTGCTTGTGCCACTTCCCATTCCAAATCTTCTTTAGGATTCTCTTTAAGGCCTCTGATGCGCAATGCAAACTCCATGTCTTTATATTGTGAGATGATGACTTCATCTTCTGTTCTATCAATTTTAACCTCTGTTCTGTCTATTTTCTGTTCAGCACTGATGATTTTATTTTCCAGATTCTCCACATACTCCATAACTGAATCCACACGAACATCCAGGCGTTCAATATGTGCAGCCAAGCCCTGAAGTGCAAGCACTATATCCTCCCTCATCTGTTTATTTTGATTAACAAATTCTTCCTTTGTTTCCTTTATTTCTTGCTGTAATACTTGTGTTAATACTTGTGTTGACTGCATCACAACTTGCTGAATGTCTGCCAATGTAAATGCAGGTGGTGGGGGGGAAGGTGGTTGTACTGTAGGTTTTGTTGTAGTTTGCCCTGCAGCTTGTGGTAAAGGTGAAGAAATAACACTTTTAGAGATTGTGGGGCCTCCCCCACACCTTGCAGCCATCTCTTAGGTTTCGGTTTCCTCTTTCTCCCAGCAGAATCAAAGTTCAAAAAGAAAAAAGAAAAAGAAAAGAAAGGAGAAGGGAGAAAAAATAAAAGTTTTTCTCCCAAAGTTCCTTATCCTTCAATAAAAAAAAGGACAAGTTTCCAAATACACAAAATCCGGTACTGGGTAGAATCAGTTGCAAATTGTATCTCTTGCTATGTTGCAAAATATAACAATTTTCCAAAACAGTCAGTTCACACAAGAAAGCAACATTCCAGCGCCATTTTTACTCCATTTCCATCAGCTTAAAACTTGAAGAAGATAATGAGTCTGAGTTAAAGTTAAAATCCAACTTGAAAATTCAAATCCTCCTGCTTCGCTCTGCCTACTTCTCAAAGAAAAAAAAATACTCACAGTCCCATCTAAGCAGCAGATTTAGTTGTCGCGTCTAGTTCCACTCCTTTATGGAGTGAAAGCGTCCTGGGAGCGGAGAAAGCCTGGGCTCCGAGGGAACTCACTCCGTTAGCCCCCAAACTCGTTGGGGGAATCACAGAGGAGCTCTACCTCTACCCAAACAAGCTCGCCTCTCCCTCTTCTCCCGAGGAAGAGACTTCGGCACCACGGGACAGCTGATTTTCGCTGCCTCCGGGCGCTCTAACGCATCCCAAGATCGGGCGACTTAAGAAACGCCGCCATTCGGCGTGGCAGTGCTACCGGAAGTCCGGTGATTAGCATTTCTTATTAAGTGTGGGTAATTTTAAATCAGAAAGCCGAAAGGAGGTAACCACTTGTTCATAGCAAAGTAGTTGGGAAAGAGAAAAGAAAAAGAGGGACATAATAAAGGTGCAATAGTAGATGGGAGAAAGAAAATGTGAATGGAAGCTGGGAGAATTTCCCTCCCTTGGTCAGCACTAACCTGTGGATTTTATGCCTTACAGCAGGCTCTAAGGTTGTTAATAAGGGAGAAGAATATACACTGACTCCAAGTATCCTTATGGAGTCTAGAATACTTTTGGAGAAGAGAAATGTAGAGGATTCATTAATAGTAAAGGAAAAGAGTTGGCTTATGTAAAGTTGATAGAAGATGTGTACTTGTGGAAGTAGAAAAGACATAAGTTAGGTCAGAGCGGCAGAAGAGAAGGGAAGGAATGGATAATAGAAGGAAGAAACAGAAAAGTTGTTTTTAAGTTGGTTTGCACAGATTTGTGAATTGCATGCATCAAAATTGTTGGCAGCAGGGTGACTGCCACTAATCGGATCAGCACAAACGTGTGAATTGTATGCCTTAACACAAGCCTTAGAGTGTTGAAGGAACAAGAATGTACTATATAAATATGGAGAGAGAGAAACATGGGAAGTAGAAGAAAGCGAGAGGTGGATGTTGCATGATGGGAGACAGATGTTGAAAAGACAGAATGAAAGAACAGAAAAAAAGAAACCAATAGCTAGAACACAGAAGTAGCCACTAACGGGGTAAAGGTGAAGGTAAAGTTTCCCCTGCACATGCGTGCTAGTCGTTTCCAACTCTAGGGGCCGGTGCTCATCTGTTTCAAAGCCGAAGAGCCAGCGCTTGTCCGAGGACGTCTCAGTGGTCATGTGGCCAAAGGCACACGGAATGCTGTTACCTTCCCACCATAGTGGTCCCTATTTTTCTACTTGCATTTTTATGTGCTTCCGAACTGCTAGGTTGGCAGAAGCTGGCACGAGTAACAGGCGCTCACTCTGTTATGCGGCACTCGGGATTCAACCTGCCAAACTGCCGACCTTCTGATCAACAAGTTCAGCGTCCTAACCCACTAAGCCACCACGTCCCTCACATGTGGTAGCAAGGAATAAATGGTGATGGTACTGTCAGAAGAATTTCCCGGTTCGTTTCCAGCTGGGGAAAGCCGACAATGAAGACATTTGAGGACAGCAGCTACTGCAAAGCAGGTCTTTATTTCAGGGGGAAAAAAAGAATGACAGAGAAGTGACTTCAGCATTCCTGCCTTGCAAGGAGGTCTCCTAGTCCTGAGTTGTGATTTTTATATGCTTTTTTTTTCTGCCCTAGGGCTGTGGGTTTGCTGGTTCCTTTTTTTTGTGTGTGTTTTAATGGTTGTCCAATATTCCCCTTCTTGTCTTAAGTGATATTTCTTTTGTCCAGTTTCTATTTTGGGAGTTAATCCCATCAGGGGCAGGGCAAGGAGTTCTTGGTGGCTTTGCTATCTGATTTTCCCAATTGCTGGCTTGCCTCAGGCAAGCGGGGGTTTTGCAACATTTTATGAGGTGTCACAGAAGTTCAGCAAAAGGCTTTTACTGAAAAAAGTGTGTTTGCATGTTTTTCTAATGGGGATGAGAATATGGGAGTTTTGTCAGGGTAAATCTTCCAACAGTACTAAGCAATGAACACTCAACACCTCATAGGATGTGTAATAAATGAAAGACTGGTTTGCTTTATCAGAAACCTCTGAAATTTTTGCCATAAAGAATGTGAATTTCAAACTGTGTTGAAAAAGTGGAAATATCTGTATGATATTTGTCATTCCATTCTTCATTCACAGTTTCTCTCACTCCTACAATAGAAACTGTGATGCAACTATTATGGTTGCATTTATATTTTGGTTAAACAAATCTGTGATAAATAAAAGTAAATAAAAAGCTTTGCAAAATTTGGCGGTGAGGCCATTTCAATATAGGCCTCAATTGGAAAGCTGTCTTTGTGCAAATTATTCAAATTGCTAATAAAGAATTTGGGAGGCTGAGATGATCATTTCGAACTCTTTATGTTCTCATCAGTCAGTCATACCCTTTATCTGAGATTCGAACCTGGGCTGATTATATATTAGGCAGTTGTTTGCACAAATAATGAGCTGTCATAAGTTGACTATATCCTGTGGATAAGCCTTGAGTCAGGCCAAAACAGGAATGAAAGAGTTAATTAGCAAGGTGCATTCAAAAAGCCTTGACAAATACTTAACACACATTTGCCTTGCCTTCTAGCTAATAAAAAAGAGAGAAAGAACCTGTGGCTCAGGAAGTTAAAACAACTGCCTAATATATAATCAGCCCAGGTTCGAATCTCAGATAAAGGGTATGACTGACTGATGAGAACATAAAGAGTTCGAAATGATCATCTCAGCCTCCCAAATTCTTTATTATCAATTTGAATAATTTGCACAAATAATGAGCTGTCATAAGTTGACTATATCCTGTGGATAAGCCTTGAGTCAGGCCAAAACAGGAATGAAAGAGTTAATTAGCAAGGTGCATTCAAAAAGCCTTGACAAATATATATATACATATATATATATATATATACATATATACATATATATGAGGGACGCGGTGGCTCAGTGGGTTAGGACGCTGAGCTTGTCGATCAGAAGGTCGGCAGTTTGGCGAGTCGAATCCCGAGTGCCGCGTAACAGAGTGAGCGCCTGTTACTCGTCCCAGCTTCTGCCAACCTAGCAGTTCGAAAGCACGTAAAAATGCAAGTAGAAAAATAGGGACCACTCCGGTGGGAAGGTAACAGTGTTCCGTGCACCTTTGGCGTCTAGTCATGCCGGCCACATGACCACGGAGACGTCCTCGGACAAGCGCTGGCTCTTCGGCTTTGAACGACTAGCACGCATGTGCCTACCCTTTATATATATATATATATATATATATATATATATATATATATATATATATATATATATATATGTTTTCGTAGATTCTCGCGGGTGTCTGTATGTGTAGGTCTAGAGTCTCGGGTTTCTTCCCGCGTTCCTTTCATCTTCAGAAAGTTGTGGCGACGTTTCGACGAAATCCCATCCGTCATCATCAGGCCGGAGTGTTCCTCCTGCTGCTTTCAGGAGCAATGCGTGGTCTGTTTGTTCCTTTCCTTCCAACAGCCTTGGAAGGAAAGGAACAGACAGACCACGCATTGCTCCTGAAAGCAGCAGGAGGAACACTCCGGCCTGATGATGACGGATGGGATTTCGTCGAAACGTCGCCACAACTTTCTGAAGATGAAAGGAACGCGGGAAGAAACCCGAGACTCTAGACCTACACATACAGACACCCGCGAGAATCTACGAAAACATATATATATATATATATATATATATATACACACACACACACACACACACACATATATATACACATACACACAAACACACACACACACACATATATCCCCTTCTAAAGTATTGGTTGTCAGGATAGCATCATCTCTTTCAATGGATCTGGGAAAAGCCCCAAGTCTAGGAACCAGGAGTTAAGTTTCGACTTGTGCCCATTAACAGCTTCGTTCTTCACTTTAACCGTCTTTCCTGCCTTCTTAGAGTAGCGGCATAGCTACTTACATACTCCTTTCCATTGCATCCAAGCAATGATAAGCTCAGAGCGACGGGAGCGTTCTTCCACCGCCCCAAGGCTAACCTGAGTGGCTGAGTGTCGCCAGATCCCGCCTTTTCATCGTCGGGCTACTGTCACGCCACCGCCCCGTTTCCCCTTTTGCTACAGACCTTCCTCCCGACTCCGGACTGGGAGGGGGCCGCCAATCTGGGCTCCCGAGGAGTTGGTGAGGGGCGGGGCCTTGCTTGCTGGGACGACCAGAAAGAAGCCTCGCCGATCCTTGGAGGCGGCGCATACCCTGATTTATATAGCCGGTCCCGGCGTCCCCTCTTCATTTTTCGATCGACCCCATTCAGTTTGGGACTTGCAGCCATGCAAAGAGTAGCCATAGTCACCGGCGCCACCAGGTGAGAGCGGATCGCTGAGATAAAGCCTGGGGAAAAAGAGGGGGGGGGAATTTAATCTGTTTATGCCAGGGGTTGGCAACCTCGGCTCTTTTAGGACTCGTGGACTTCAACTCCCAGAATTCCTGAGCCAGCCATGCTGGCTCAGGGATTCTGGGAGTTGAAGTCCACGAGTCCTAAAAGAGCCGAGGTTGCCTACCCCTGGTTTATGCAGTTAATTTGAAAGGACGTGCGGGTCCCACAGCAGACGGTGTGACAGGAGTAGCAGTGGGATGATGAACCATGTGGGTAAAAGGGGAGGATCGGTGGGAACTTGAAAATATTTTACTCCGTTGAATTATGCCCCGGCTGCATTTTTTACATTCTTTTAATATTTTAATTTTTGTTGACTAGCCTTTAAGAACAACCTGCTTTGTGCTAACTGTCCTCTTCAAAGCTCGGTAAAAGTGAAGGGGCTCTGTGGGACAGGGATAAATGCGGTGAAACAGAATTGAATTGGATGTATTAGTATAATAAATTAAAGAATTGCCTTGCTATTTTTCGTTCTTGTCATCTAGCTTAATGTCTTTGCGTCCCTTAACGAAAAGCAGGATAAAGGCAGATCAGCTCGACTTTTTACTGACTGATAGCTAGAACACGATATGCATGTTATTTGTCTTTCCACAAGTGAAAAAGTTGGACTCGAGACTCAATAAATAACTAGATCTTAAAAGAAGGGATCTGATAGTTGCAGTTTTGTGAAAAAAAACATTAAAGCATTTGGGTGTTTTTCTACATGATAAAAGTTTTTTTCTACATGATAAAGAGCAGAGAGGAGGAGAGAACAACATAGGCAGGGCTCAATTGCCCAGGAGGAGAGTGTCCCACGCCACTCCACAAGGCACACCTAGGGATTAAGATTTAAGGAGATGCTGTGGGGTAGGGCATGGGAACAAACGTGGTATCTTGAGATAGGTAAATTGTGCTCTTATCTTTGTTTAACCTGGACAACTTGAATACCAGACAGGCTGGTTTCCTACTTTACGACTGCAGACTGCATTTCTGAGTCTCTCCTTTTAAACTGCAGGCAAGCTGTGATTTAAAAGGAGACTCCGGCTGTATTGAAATTGCCTTCAGCCAGAGGCAACTGAAAGGAACGTGTGTGTGTGTGTGTGTGTGTGTGTGTGTGTGTGCGCGTGCGTGCATGCGTGCGCGTGTGTGCTTTGGTTGAAGGCTTGCCAGCATATGTGGGAGCTTTTGGGGAACATGGGCAGTTATTAAAGGACTGTATCTTTTGCCAGCCAACTGCTTTGCCTTCGTGCAGGACTCTGGGTCATCACATACCAGGGAATGTACTTTCTCAACTGTTGCATAATGAATTTCATAGAGGGTTGATAGTGAGAGTCTTTGACAGGCCTTAACTGTATATTGTTACTCTTGCAGTGGGATTGGTGCTGCGCTGTGTGAACGTCTGCTCCAGGAAGATGAAAACATCCATCTTTGTTTAGCCTGTAGAAATATGGAAAAAGCCAATGCCACCCGTGACAACCTATTGTCTTCCTTCCCCCGTGCACACATCAGCATTGTTAAAATAGATGTTGGCAAGCTGGAATCTGTCCTACATGCAGCTCAAGAAATAAAGATAAGGTATAGGGAGAAGGGCAATCTATTGGGGGGAAAATGTTTCTATATGTAGCTCAGGAAATCCTGCTCAATCAGCTCTCCAGGATGGATTTCTAAGTCATATTCGTATTGCATATTTCTACAATAAGTTAATCTTGGAATAATTTCTCCAGTAGTAGCTATATTAAGGATACCAGTCTTTTTTCCCCCCAAGCAGACCGAGACATTCAGTAGCAGAAACAAGTCAGGATCAGCCACAGAATGACAGTGAGAGGAGGCAATGGATTCCTTGCACTATTTCTTCTGCAAACAAATGAGAACCTTGACTAGCAAAAAAGCAATAGAACAATGGGAGAAAGGAAAGGGCTTAGCTACAAAGCATGCTTTTTGCTGGTCCCTGTAACTGCAACTAATTATAATTTTACTTTTATTGTCTAGGCCAGGGGTCTTCAAACTTGGCCCTTTTATGACTTGTGGACTTCAACTCCCAGAATTCCTTAGCCACGCATGCTGGCTGAGGAATTCTGGGAGTTGAAGTCCACAAGTCATAAAAGGGCCAAGTTTGAAGACCCCTGGTCTAGGCTTTAAGCAGTAGTTGTTTTAATGTAAAATGGCTGGTGCTGATTCCCCCCCCCTTCATTGGCCTAGGATGCTTTTCTTATGGAGTATGAATTATGGAATATGTAAAAAATGCTGCCATAAGATAACTGGAGAATTGTTAATCCAAGCTTTTCTTAACTCTATTGGACCAATAACAAAGATAATTGTGCTTATGTAGTATGTGAGTAAATAGATCATTTGGGTATCCTTTATAAATATTGAAGTTCGTCCCCATCAGTGCCAAGAAGAACGTCTAATGGTAAGGTATTGTAAGAACCATAATCCGACTGCTTAATGCAGGGGTCTTCAAACTTGGCCCTTTTATGACTTGTGGACTTCAACTCCCAGAATTCCTCAGCCAGGCACACTGGCTGAGGAATTCTGGGAGTTGAAGTCCACAAGTTTGAAGACCCCTGGCTTAATGTCTAAACATGTCCTTGTACAGTTGACAGAATCAAGTAGTAATACTTTTCCTGGACTCTTTGTCATCAGGCATTTATGTTTAAATACTCTGTTAAGAGAAGAAAACTAATTTTCCTAAATGTGAATGCAAGCTAAAGGTTTTTTTGTTTTGTTTTGATTTGTTTTCCTGCTCAGTGAGAGGTCATTCTAAGATCAGCCTTCTGGTTTCTCCCTGAAACAGTTTAGTTAAGCGTAAATATGAACACTTAGTCCAGAAATTCCTCTTTGAAGAAGATATGGTGTTATTAGGTGTTATGTATCGACATATATTTCTAGATTAGTTATGTATTTAAGCCTTTCAAGTTAAATTATTTTATTTATTTATTTATTTAATTAGTTTTCTATACCGCCCTCTTCCCGAAGGACTCAGGGCGGTTTACAGGGCAGCATATAAAAGACAATATAAAAAGATAATATAAATTAAAGAGGGTTTTTGTTTTTGGCAAGGCATTTTGGAGACTGCCTGATTCTTCTTGCAATAACCAGGTCTTACTTTCATTGTACAGATTTCACCGATTGGATTATCTCTTCTTGAATGCTGGGGGCATGGTCAATCCACATGTCAGTTTCTGGGCATTTTTACGTGGCCTCTTCTCCAGGTATATTATATAAGCTAATTTAATTGTTCTTTTTCTACATGACTCTGAAAAATTCCTTCCTTCCTTCCTTCCTTCCTTCCTTCCTTCCTTCCTTCCTTCCTTCCTTCCTTCCTTCCTTCCTTCCTTCCTTCCTTCCTTCCTTCCTTCCTTCCTTCCTTCCTTCCTATAGACACCCATCTCAGTCAATGACTCTAGGCAGTTTACAATTTTAAAATATACAATTAAGACACTAAAACATTTTAAAATAATAAAAACATCTAAAATAAATATACATAGCAGCCAAGATACTTGGCCAATTAGCAAAACAGCCAGGGACCCTTGACATATTCAGCACACCAAGCTCAGAAACATAGACAGGTTTTAGAGCCTTACGAAAGGATAACGGGATTGACGCCATTCTAATCTCTGACGGGAGAATGTTCCACAAAGCAGGGGCCATTGTGGAAAAAGCCCGTCATCTAATCGCCACCATAGCAGTACAATGGCTCAGCAGTTAAGACGCTGGGCTTGGCTGGAAAGCCGAGCATCGCACAATGGGGTGAGTTCCCATCCTCACCTCAGCTCCTGCCAGTTTGAAAGCTTGCAAATGTGGTGGGAAGGTAACTGCACTCTGTGACATCAAGCTGGCTACGTGACTAATCCTAATCCTTGAAATGGAGCTGAGTGCTGCCCCCTAAAGCAACAATTAGCAAAGTAAAATCCTCAGGGACTCATTTATCTTTTTCTAATCCCCATCAGCTAACATTCTTTCGCTGACGGGATCTGCAGCATGCTCATTCTGCTAGATTGAGTTGGAGGGGTAGAGACTCTTGGGAAAAAGTAATCCCTTAGGTACCCTAGTCCCAAACCATGTAGGACTTTAAAGGTGACCACCAGCCTCTTGACTTGGACCCAGAAGCATACCAGTAACCAATGCAGCTCTCATAAAAGTACTGTTAACGTGTGCCATATAAATAGGAGGGATGGATACAATGGACCTTCCAGTAATGGGTAGCAAATAGATAGGTTAACCAAGGTTGGAGCCTGGAACTTACTCCTCACCCATGCAGACTTTTTCCTGTGTTAGAAACATTAAAGCCACACAGTGGTCATGAACTTCTTGAAGCTAGAACCATGAATTCTGTTCTCTTTGTAGAGAACAGAATTCAGTTCCTGGCTACCTACATGCTTTTCTTTGTCCTTTCTTATGTGCAGCATTGCTAGAGAAGACATATCCAATAGGATAGTTTGGGACATCCATGAATTCGAAGCTCTCTTTCCAAGTTTTAAAATGACTTTCTGTCTTTCACAGCTTAGATATAAAATGTGTTTATATACCAGTGGCAGATATTTAAAAACCTTGACATAAAGAAAGCCCAGGACTACTACCGTATCTTTTTTATTCTTTACATCACACAACCTGTGGCTTCCTTCTAATTTCATTTGTAAGGGAGACCGTTGGCTGAAGTTTGTCACATTCAGTCCAAGCTAGTTTTTGAACAAGGAAGCTTCAGAAAGAAAACAGATACTGCATCTATGTGCTGGTGCCCAGTATTTTCAACCAAATTAGCTGTGCTGCAGGAAAAAGAACTAGGAGGCTTGTATCACATTTGAAAAATATATAGAGGCTCTGCTTTTTACATAGGTTTCAGAGAAAGTGGTCAGGATCAACCATTTATATTGCCAAACAGAACATAATAAAGTACTGCTTTTCAACAGCAATTTCCATAGAGGACACTAGCCAATTGTATGTTATAGAAAAATACAAGTGGCTCACTTTTTGTTATTTTCACTGAAGTCTTGGAGAGCACCTAAAACTTTACCAGAAATTTCTACACATCATTGCTTGAGATGATGGAATATTTCTTTGATGAACAATTTTTACTATAAAGACCACCGACAAAAAATAAAATGATTGTCCTCATACTCACATTTGTCCCCAAAGTCTTCAGCTTAATATACCACCAAGAAAATATGGATGAAGATCAGAAAGAAATTCTCTCCATGTTGAAATCAATACAAGACACTATTGCTTTAGCTCATGATGAGTCTAAAAATAACACAAAGAAGATAAAAGAACAATTTTCTAACCTAAACAAACCTAGAAAATGACTACAAAGAAGGAACTAGCAACCCATTAAATAGAAGAAAAACTAGAGGATGTAGATCCAAAGATGGAGGACCTAAGGGAAGGAACTAACAGACAGACTCAGACAACTGAAGAACTAGAAGACGTAGCAATAATATCGGAAATGGAAAAGACATCTTACCAATCAAGATTTCAGAACACATTTGAGGAAAAAGAAGAACTGATTGAATGGAAGATAGAGTTGTTAGGAGAACTCTGGGGAATTAGAGAAGGAGGGAGGCTATAACGAATATCAGTGGGCTGACAGTTCTTCCAAAAATACTTTAAACAAATGGTCTTTTTTATTCCAAACTATATACACAAAAACAGAGGAAGAATTACTTGATGATTCAAATGCATTGGCTTGGAAAGTTAGTTGGCAAAGAAAGACAGCTAGAGTAAGACTGAAGAAAATAGAGGTTTTGACCCATTAGATGGGACGTTATACGATTAATTAGTTGTTTGAATATGGTGGAGAATAGATAATTGCTAGAAATAGAGGTATTATAACTAGAAGATAAGATTTGTAATTAGAATATTAGATTTTGGTATGAGAAGGGAAACAGGAAAATGCTAAATAGTTTGAATCAGGGAAGTTTTTGGTTACTCAAATATAACTTTGGAATGATAAATAATAGAGACATTTTGAACACTCATGGGAAATTAAATTTTTTAAAAAAGCAAAAACTACTGATTGAACATATGGAAGTTAAGTGCAAAAGCAATTAAGATATGTTTTGGTTAGAAAAGATATCTTAAACTGACATTATTGATATTATTAGAAAAATGTAACAAAAATGTTGATATTTAATTGTATATTTACTAATAACAAGAATTATATTTGCCTAGTGTGGGAAAACAGGTACTATTGGAAGAAGAGACGAAAAATTTGATGGTGTAATTTTGGAATCTAGACTGAAGAAGTTAATATAGACCACTGAATTACTAATGGATCCAGACAACACTTTGTGTATTACGTATTTGACTGTAAAACTAGAAAATTAATAAAATATTTATAAAAATAAATAAATAAAACTTTACCAGAGTTTGCTAATGGTCAAGTTTAAGAATTCTAGACAGTTTTCAAATGAAACTTGAATTCAAGTTAAGGAGTCTGCCAATTCTCACAATAACAAAATGGAAAAATCAGACCGCTACACAAATGCAAGGAAATGATATTTTTGGTAATGATTAAAGGTTCCAGTCATTTCTTTGGTAAAATTAAATGTAATGTCTTATCTTCTTTTCAGCAAAGTATTGCGAATGCTCACCACCGCAGAGGGGCTGATTGCCCAGCAGGACAGGGTCACTCCAGATGGCCTGCAGGAAGTCTTTGCAACCAACTTCTTTGGACATTTTGTATTGGTAGGGAAGTTTGAAGCAAGTGCTTGTATGTCTCGTAGGCATGTCATCATAGCATTGATTTTGTAAAGCTGCTATGTTTCCCAGTTCTATAGGCTTGAGATCTTCTATAGCAGGGGTGTCAAACTCAATTTCATTGAGGGCCGTATCAGCATTGTGGTTGCCCTCGGGGGGGCGGCAGTTGGGTGTGGCTACCATGGGTGTGACCAGGGGGCATGGCCTACTGGGTGGGTGTGGCCAGCTTGACATCGCTCACGTCAGGAGTGCCTGGGCAGGCCTGGGGCGGATCCAAGGGTCTCCGGCGAAGGTAGGTGGGACCAGGGTGAGTGGTGGGACATGGTCCACTGGAGGAGCCTCACCGTTCCTCTCAGGCTGTGCGGGGGTGGTGGTGGCGGACGATGGCATGGGCTGCCCAGAGCCTTGGTCAGTGGAAGTCAAGCGTCCAGCCCTTGAGTTCAGGAACCCTGCAGCCCCGCCTGGCCTAGCCCTACTTCCCCAAGGGGGCGCCCAGCTGCCTTCTCCTCAGGGCTGCTGCTGCTGTGCTTGCTCTCCTTGGCCAAGTTGCTCATGGTGTTGCAGGACGGCAAAATGTGTGGGTCAGAGGGAGGCCTACTCCCTGTGAGGAGACTCTGCTTTGTAACCAAAGCATCCTCAGCAATAGGATGGGAAACCGCCAGGAGAAGTCAGAAGGAGGGGACAAGAGGATTGCAAAAGGGCAGCAGGGCTGCTTGGGGCCAGGTGCTAAGGCAGGAGTTCCCTCAGACCTTTCCTCCCTCTCATTATAATCTATCTTCCTTCCTTCCTTCCTTTCTTTCTCCCCTTTCTTCTTTTTCCTTCCCTCTTCATTCTCCTTTCCTTCTTCCTTCCCCTCTTTGCTTCTTTTTGTTTGTCTTTCCCTTTCTCCTTTCCTGTCCCTTCTTGGATGCTCAAATGCAAAAGAGGAAACATTTCTCGATGCCTCCTTGCCTTGTGATCAAATGCCACTTTTGCTAGTAGTCTGTGGCCACTTGAAAGACTGAGAACAAACCAGGCTCAGTTTATCCCGTGCTTGCATTTAGTGGGGGCATCCATAGACAACAGTACAGCAGAACTGTCAAAATGGTGGCTGTGATAGTTGATCAGAGCTTCTCTGTTTTTTATGTGCAACAGCTTTAGCATTTAAGAACAGAGGTAAGCTAGTTGCTTTTCTATTAATACATAATCCTTAAAAGAGCTCTCCTGAAGGGACTCTGCCATGGTCTAATTCAAACTGGAAATATAGCAAAGGAAAATATTTTCCCCTGCTCTGCTTTGTCCTGTTTCCACCCCTAGAAATGGCTGTTTGCAACACACAAGGAAGGGATACTTTCCTAAGAGTTCACAATTCAAGAATACCAATGTTAACTTGGATTGCCAATAAAGTCCTGTCTGTGACAAAAGAGAACACAAAATTGCTTTCTCCTTTGAGCCCAAGTCTCGATGCAGGATTGAAGCAGAAATGTGTGAACTGGGGCATCTCCAACCAGGTTGCCTCTCCTTTCCTTCCTTTTTCCCCTTCCTTCCTCCCTCTGTTCCTCCCTCTTTTTTCCCTCCCTCCCTTCCTCTGTTCTTCCCTTTCTCCGTTCCTCCCTCCCACCCTTCCTTCCTTCCTCTCTTCCTCCCTCCACTCCTCCCTCCCTTTTTTCCCTTCCTCCCTTCCTCCCTCCATTCCTCCCTTCCTCCGTTCCTTCACCTTCTCATCTCTTTCCTTCCTCCACGCTCAGGAAGGGGTGATGGGAGGGGGAGAGATTGCCAGTGCTGCCATGTTGCCGCTGGTCTTGCTATCCCATGTGGGTGGGTGGGTGGGGGCTGTCCCGGTGAAAGGAAAGCCTCGTCGTGGGTGCGAGGCTGAAGGCGCTGGGGTGGGGTGGGGTGCTGATCTACAACTTGGTTGCATCTATCAAAGCCAGAATGCGGTTAGCCTTAGATCCATGGAGCCTCTGTCCTTCCCCCCAGGTTTGCACACAGGAAAAGGCCAGCGTCCTGGGTGAAGTCACCCTGCGGGGCAAGACAGCCAGCAGGGATGCCGGACTCTGCTTGTTCTGGTGCCCAGGGGGCAGGACGCCCCGTGGATCTAAGGCTGAGTGCATTCTGGCTTTGATGTTTGACGTGTCTGTTCTATAGGCTTGGTTTGTTTACTTTCAGATCCGGCAGCTGGAGCCTCTGCTGTGCTGCCTTGAAAAACCTTCCCAGCTCATCTGGACTTCTTCAGTCAGCGCCCATAAGTCTAACTTTAATCTTGATGACATCCAACACAAGCAAGGCAAAGAGGCCTACAGCTCCTCTAAATACTGCACTGATCTTGCAAGTGTGGCTTTAAACAACTATTTCAACAAGCAGGTGAGGCTCAGCTCTTCCGATTTTCAGCAGACTAGAGCAGAAACGTCAAAGAACAAGTATGCTTGTCCATGTGGCTGGAAAGATAAGAGTTTGCAAATAATGCATAATTAAGACTTCTAAAGCTTCAGAGACAGAGAAGGAGCAGCTTTATAGATTTCAATACCTTATAACGTCAGCCTCCATAGCGACTAATAGAATCAAGTAAGGTGTTGTAAACAAATGTGCATATTTCAGATAGATACTTTTTTTTACTTTTTAGATACATATTGATACAGATTTAGAATCTGCCATTGTTCTGACTCTCTGATTTTTCAAGAAATAATTTGCCTACATATTACATTGTCACTGTGAAAGTAGAACATAGCCATAAGCCTAAGCTGCCCGCGGAGCTTAGGACTGCCCCCGACCTCCGTTCATTCCGCCGGGACCTGAAGACCTGGCTCTTCGAGCTCTCTGGCCCAGGCTGAGAATTTTTAATTTTAACGGGTTTTTATTTTCTCTCAGGGTTTCATTTAATCTTTTTTAATTGTTTTAACTTTTGTATGGATTTTCTTTTAAATACCCTGTAAACTGCCCTGAGTCCTTCGGGAAAGGGCGGTATATAAATCTAAATAATAATAATAATAATAATAATAATAATAATAATAATAATAATAATAATAATAATAATAATAATAATAATAATAATAATAACAACAACAACAACAACAACTCGTCCCATCCTGTCTTTTCTCCCATCTTTTGTCCTTTCTGGCTGCCTTTTTCCTCTGTTTGGGCCAGGTGCCACATTTGGAGAGAAGACAAACGAAAGGGCTGAGATTCAAGATTTGGGAGGCAACTGCCAAGATAAAGTCAGGCTACCACGTAGAAAAACAGCAAACCTTCTCCTGACTAGTTTGAACTCCCTCGTGTAATCTCTGGTTGCTGTAGATGCTCTCTTCTTAGAGATGGGATTTGTTTCTAAGATAAAAGCTGCACCCAGTTCATTCTCTGCTTGTGCCATTATATAATTTAGATTGTAATATATAAATGACTGATGTCTTAAATTTCCAAGTCTTGTATAATTTTGAAAGACCCAGCTGGACATGGGGAGAATTGTCTCATTTGGCCAACAACAGCCAACCTCATTCCAAAAGATCTCTAAGCCTGGAGAGCAATTTCATTCTATGGAGGTCCCTCTCTATTGGCCTCAAGGCCAAATACCTCCCTTTTACTCCTCTGCTATTTATATCCATGAAAAGCAGAAAAGACCATTTTGGAAAAGGAAGCTTAGAAAAATATTTATTTCCTTCTTTGGGTGTGCATTAGCCAACAGGCATACTGTAGGTGAGCATGACTGTGCATAGTGTGATTATATTTTATATGATGAGCTTCTTTCCACCTCCCATCTCTTACCCTCTCCCCTTTTTCCTCAACTAGGGTTTATTTTCAAGTGTCACGTGTCCAGGTATTGTAATGACCAATCTGACTTATAAAATGATGTCCCCTCTTTTATGGAAGCTGCTTTTCCCTTTCTTGTGGCTGGTAAGTGCCTTTTGAAGTATTATTGCACCACAGAGTTAAAGTTGAGGGAAATGAGGATTGATTCACAAAGAATCATAGGAAAAACAGAATTTGCACCCCAGGATTCAGCATAATGTAAAAAATACAAAAATTGTGCTAAATATGTCTCTTACTTTGTTATACAGGGATAAACTACTTCGTACCTGCAGGTGCCAGTATGGTCCTAAACACTGGTGCCTGACATATTCTCTGCCCTATTGACTTTGTAAAGGAATTCTTTGCAAATCGAAGCTGGCATATTGTCTTTAGAAACATATTTATTAAGGAGTCTACCTTTTTTTTGCAAAACATTCCATTGAGATGATGTGTCTGGCTTATCTTCCAATAAATGGATGCTTTGTTATGGCTGTATCCATTGTGGCAAGGTTTCCATGGTGGCCATTTTGTGATTACATCCAGTATATCAGAGGTCTCCAACCTTTCCGGGCTTGTGGCCTGGAGAGAAGGAGAGTAGCTTCCAAATTGGTGCATACATGCGCATGCACACAAACAGGGCCACGCAGCATTAGTGGCCCCATTCATGCATGCAGCATGTGCTGGCACCGTGCACATATGTGAACAGGCTGCACAACCCACCCAGCGCTAGCGGCCCCGTTCATGCATGCGCAAATGGGCCGCACACACCCGCTCGGAACTAGGGCCTCGTTTGTGCCCGTGCACATGCGCAGATGGGGGCGTGGGCACTAGCGCAAGTGGGGAATGCGCACCTACATGTGCACGCATGAGCCAGCCATTTCCAGTGCCTACTGGCCAAGAGCCCACGGCCCGAGACCAGGCCATGGCCCATAGGTTGGGGACCCCTGCACTATATAATGTTAAAATTCCAACTAGTTTCTTAGCTCAGAAAGGTTGCCTATCCATTGTATATAGTAGTACCCACAGTGCAAATCCTATTTGAGAATTTTCTTACTGGAATATTACAATGGCTAATAGTGAAATTGTGAAACTGATTCCTTTGAAACAGATTTTTTTTAGTTTAATGTGTTTTCATGGGGGAAGAAAACGCTAACTTCTTGCTTCTTTTGCTCTACCAGTTACGCCTGTTCACCTCTACATATACCCTGACACCATACAATGGAGCAGAAGCACTGGTAAAATACTGTTAGATATATCCATGGCTCAGGGCACCTTCACATCCATTTGGTTCTGTCATTTCCTATGTAGATCCCATGACTCAAAGCTGATAGCAATTTTATTGTAGTATAAGGCAAAACTCTCGCAGATATTGTAGGCTTGGTCTTCCGTGCGTACTTAGCACATTTCTTTTAATGAAAAAATAGGCAGTAAAAATAGGCAAATAATCCATAAAAACAATGCATGACATACATAAAAAATTTCTTTCCCTCACAGCTGTGGACTGCAGACTTGATTTTGTAGAGTTAGAAATCAGAAGCAGAACTCAACAGTGACCAGGAGAGATGGGTTTGCACGCACCCTGAAATCAGCAAGGTTCTCTTATAACCTGAGCAATACTTCCATCTCTTTTAACATATCGGTATTGCTTGTGCTCTGCTTATTATCTTCTTTAGGAGTTTCTCTACCATTCCTTAGATAGATCACCGTGTTCCTTGTTTTCTGTGACGAGGCTCCCAGTGCTGAGATGTGAAGGTTCTCAGCACTGTCATGGAGAGCCCATGGAATAAGAAATGTTTGGGTTCCCTTCTAGATTTGGTTGTTTAAGCAAAAGCCAGAGTTGCTGGACCCCCTGGCGAAATATCACAGTTGTGCTACCATTCTGGGGAGGAGTTATAGTGAGAGCCGCAAGGTAAGTAAATTCCTTTTAGGAAGTGATACAATACGCACTCTTTCTGTAGGGTTGGTTGTAGGGTGCTGTGCAATACATCTCTGGACAGTTCTACCACCGGGCAGTGTAAATTAGGGATCCCACTGAGGATTACCAGAAAGACCTTTCCAGCACATCTTACAAACAATCCCATAGGAAATGTTAATGAATCTCGAATTTTAGAAATTGGAGAGATATTTCTGTGTAAGCCTTACTCGTTGCAATAATCCCCATTTATCCAAAAATTTTATCCCCCTAATTTTCTTGTGTTAGACCCTAGTCACATACAGGTAGTCCTCGAGTTATGATAGGTCATTTAACAACAGTTCAAAGTCACGATTGATACTCCAAAAGCACTTACGGCCCAGTCCCGAAGTTATATACGTTGTAGCACGTCTGTGGTTGTTTGCCCTTACAACTGGACCAGGACTGACCGCAGAGTCGCTGCAACATATCTCCTCCTCCCCCCGCATTCCACTTCCTATTTCCCCTCTATCCTGCCCCGGTTTGCCATAGGCACAGAGCCTGCAGGTTATATACACTCCTGCCCACTCCTCATTACTGATCGCTCACCTTTCCAGAGCTTAGGATGTCGGGGTAGGAAAAGAGGACAGGCCACTACATTATGTAGCCCTGTGGTGCAAAAGAAGAGTCTTTCTGAGATGCTGGCAAAGCTCTGTGTTATCAGCAAAACTCATCCCATGCTACAGGCTGCCTCTCCCTGCAAATGCACACGACCATGTATTGCCTCTTTCTCCCAGTGAGTGCAACTAATTCCCTTGGTATCATTCTCTCCGCAAATGCACACAGACCTCACCGCCTCTTTCTCCCAGCAAACACACACATGCCGCAGGGAATAGTTTACAGCGCCCCCCCCCCATACACACACACAAATCCATTCCCTGGGAGCACCTACATTTGCCTGCAGAAAGAGGGAAGAGTGATTGCAAGGAAAGGAGTTTGCTGCTGTTTCTCTGGGAGAAAGAGGCAGCGTGTGGCCACGTGCGTTTGCTGGAAGAGAGAGGCAGCATGTAGCAAGGAAAGAGTATTGCTGAAAACCCAGAGCTTTGCCAGCATCTCAGAAAAAGCTGCTTTTCTGCCATGTGGGTCCAGTTAATGGAGCAGCCTTTCCTCCTTTCCTCCCCTGACATCCTGAGCTCTGGAGATCTTTGAAAGGTAAGTGAGCGATTGATCAGTGGTGGATGCAGGGCTGGGTACAGAGGAGGCCCAAGTGAAGTGAGGTATGAGTCTCGGTGGGGGAAGGCATCGGGAGGCCAGGGGAAGGTGGGTCTTGTTCTTGCACTTCCCCCCCCCAATTGTCTTCTCCACCCTTGATTAACCCCTTGCTCACTTAACAACCCATGCATTTGTTTAACAAATACATTGAGGAGAGCTGAGGTGGAGGCTCGTTCACTTAACACGAATCACTTAATATCCTCCTATCTTCCTACCTTAATGTGGAATTGCGGTTGTAACTCAAGGACTACGTGTACACATTTTTATCATTCTAAATACTATATGTGAGTTGATTTTACTGATAACCACTCTGTCCAGATGTTGCAGACACATGGGGGAACAAGGTTCTTTAGGCATGTCCCAAACTGGATCTTGAGAAATACACAAACCAAGCATTTTGAGTTTGTCTCTCCTTCCTCCAGTCTAGTTCCCTGGGATTTTTCTATTCACAGCTCTTAGGGAGAGGTTCAACTGGTGTAACATGCAAGGGTCTCATTTAATCTTTTTGCCCTCCAGCTTTTCTGACATCGGATTTGCATTGCACATACTTTCAGTGTCAAACCTACAAAACTACATTTGGTCACAGCCATCTTTCTTCCTTCGTTTCGGCTTGCCACAACTTTTGGGGGAGGCAAAATGCATTCTTCTGTTCCAGACAAAACAATAACTTTCTTATGGGAACCAAGGTCAAATCATTTGGCAGGCTAGAATTACTGTTACAGAGCCCACCAAAGGTGTTAACTGGAGAATGTGATTTATTTCGTATTTAGTGGGTGTGGAGTTTAACTTTTACTTTGTAACCTTTTGGGGGGGGAACTTTCACCTTTGTTCGTGCTGATATTACGTAGCCATTAAAATTGTTCTTTGAGGAAAACAAATCCCTCAGAGTTCTTATTTCTTTTGGGCTCATCTGTCGGAACCACGACATTCAGCTTCAGTGGCTTTTAATTGGGCAACTTTGTGGGGAGAAAGATCTCACAGAAGACAGAAGCTGAGCTAGCACTTGAAATCTCCCCTATTAATTTAACTAATTCTTTTTTTAATTCTTCCTTTATTGTCAAAGTACAACATGTGTACATTGAGATTAGCTGAGCCTCCCCCCCCGTGCTCTCTCCCCCCAACACACAGTGACAACAAACCCTCCATCCCACCACACTATGTGAACCAACTACACCACACACCAGCCTCCCAAGTCAATTCTGCATAAGTTCACAGAGATTATGTCCCATTTAAAAGCCTAACAGCCCACGGATAAAAGCTATTTTTCAGCCTATTGGTACGGCTGGCTATATTCCTGTATCTCCTACCAGATGGTAGGAGAGTAAAGAGATACCGTCCAGGGTGTGAGTCATCCCTGAGGAATCTTCCTCACTCTTCCAAGGCAACAAGCCCTGGCGATGTCATCCAGTGGTGTCAGGGAACAGCCCACAATGTCTTGTGCTGTGCTCACCACCCTCTGTAATGCTTTCCTTTCATTTATTTATTTTTATTTATTAAATGCATATGCATATTTAGTTACTGCCTGTTTCTTTGACTTCCAGATGGATATTAATGAAGACACAGCAGAGAAACTGTACAAGAAGTTGTTGGAATTAGAAAAACAAGTTTTAGTGAGCAACAGTCACCCAGATGAAAAATAGCAAGACAGCTGTTCAGAGGAAAATGTTTCTGCCACTTGGAACACTGTTTTTTTATTATGGTTTGCCTTTGCAAACCAGATTTTCCTAGTGGACTGCTGTAGATGATTGTGTGACTGGAGTGTGAAAGAAACTGGACAGTCACAGGGTCTCCTGCTTGAGCAGAGGAGCTTGGACTAGAAGTCCTCCAAAGGTCCCTCCCAACTCTATTCTGATTGACTGACTTTATTTCTCCTCCCAAAGATATTTTTGTAATACGTAGTTTTTTTTGGCCAACATCCTAACGGTGATGCTTATTCATTCAATGTATGCCATTCCCACCTGGGGCCTCAAATAATCCTGCCTTGGGGCTCCAAGTACTTTGACTGTGGCCCCAAACACTGTCCTGGCAATACTTGCGGGATAATCTTCCATTTTCTGCGGCTTCAATGGCTTGGATGAACTCTGTGCTGCAAACTCTGCACACTGTCTCTTTTCTCTTTCCCCCCCATTCTTAAAAATCCTAGCTTGTTAAAATGCGGGTAAAACACCATGGTAGCCTCTCCAATATATATGGTTTTATAAAAAGTCATATAAGGGTTAAAATGGGTTAAAACTGGGTTAAAAATACAAAGTTAAAAAAAAACCACCCTTTACTTTTGGAGGCACTCTTTACAGCCTTTGCCTCCTGTCCATCCTTCTTAGCTCTACTTTCTCATTATGTGATAAAGAATTGTGCAAACAATTACAACATCATTAGATTATGTTCAGTGCATTTTTATATATGTATATATGTAAGTGGCCCACAATTGGATATTTTACTGTTTCTGGCCATAGGGCTGTAATAAACTGATTTGATTTCTTTTTTCAAAAGACTGTATAATGAAGGTAGTAGTGTTGAGCATTTCTGTAGCTAAAGATGCTCATGTTATTAATTTTATTTTAGAATTGTTCTTTTTGCTAACAAGATAGCGTTTCTTTGAACAAGTCATTCTGCCTGTCCTCAGTGGCAGGGGTCTAAAGCAGGGGTGTCAAACTCAATTTCATTGAGGGCCGCATCAGCATTGCGGTTGCTTTCAGGGGGCCGGGTGGGTATGGCCTGGGTGGGCGTGGCTAGAGTGTGTATGGCTTACTGGGTGGGCGTGGCCAGCTCTACATCATTTGCATCAAGGGTGCCTATGGGGGCCTGGGCAGGAGTGGGACAGATCTGAGGGTCTCTGGGCCAGGGCCAAGGCAGTGGGGGCCGTTTCCTCACTGTTTCCAGGATGGCTTCACGGGCCACATGAAACCACTTCGTGGGTCGGATCTGGCCCCCGGGCCTTGTGTTTGACATGTCTGGTCTAAAGGAACACCACCTTCAGTTTTTATTTTTTTCTTAATTTCCGCTATGAAAAAAACTAAGAATGTTTACCGAGTCTGTTCCTGGAATGAAGCTTTGCCTTTTTGTTGACAAACCTCTTTTTCAACTACGCCCCAATTTTCCAAATGGAATTTACTTCTGAATAACGGTGTTGACATTGTGGTTGACATTGTAAATAAAATTTTTGAATGAGTTGTACCTCAACAGCAAGATGGTCTTCTTAAAGTCTGACATCCTAATTTTTCCCATCACTGTTTTTATTTGAAACAAATTCTTCTAATGATTGCAGGCAAGTTGCAGGACAATTTTATTTATGTCTATACAGAAGTCACTGTAGCTTGAGTGAAATTCTCTGATAAATATTGAGGATTTGTTGAGGAAGATCTGGGCAGATTAGTACTTTCTAGGGATCCTAGATACCAATACTCATCAACTCCAGTCAAGAAAGCCAGTGGCAAGAGAATTAAGTTAATGTAGAGTACCAGATGATTCGGACCTGCTTTAAAAATGTTGTTAGCTGAGAAGTCGTGTCCGACCCATCGCGACCCCATGGAGAACGTTCCTCCAGGCCTTCCTGTCCTCTACCATCTTCTGGAGTTCATTTAAGCTCACGCCTACTGCTTCAGTGACTCCATCTAGCCACCTCATTCTCTGTCGTCCCCTTCTTCTATTGCCCTCAATCTTTCCCAGCATTAGGCTCTTCTCCAGTGAGTCCTTCCTTCTCATTAGGTGGCCAAAGTATTTGAGTTTTAGTGTCAGGATCTGGCCTTCTAAAGAGCAGTCAGGGTTGATCTCCTCTAGGACTGACCGGTTTGATCGCCTTGCAGTCCAAGGGACTCGCAGGAGTCTTCTCCAGCACCACAGTTCAAAGGCCTCGATTCTTTGGTGCTCAGCCTTTTTTATGGTCCAGCTTTCACTATCATACATTGCAACTGGGAAGACCATAGCCTTGACTATACGCACTTTTGTTGACAGGGTGACGTCTCTGCTTTTTAGTGTGCTGTCTAGATTTGCCATGGCTTTCCTCCCGAGGAGCAAGCGTCTTTTAATTTCTTGGTTACAGTCCCCATCTGCAGTGATCTTGGAGCCCAGGAAAATAAAATCTGTCACTACCTCCATTTCTTCCCCATCTATTTGCCAGGAATTGAGAGGGCCGGATGCCATGATCTTGGTTTTCTTAATGTTAAGTTTGCTTTAAAAATGCCCCCTGCCAAAACAATCTACCAAATGTATATTAATTGCAATGCATCAATGGAGATAAATAATCTTGCCAGGGTTTTTAGATTACTGAAAAATGAAAGCACAAAAGATCCTGGGGAGTTGGAAGTATCTTTCTGGTATATTTATTTAAATAGTGGTATTTTGAGTATTTCCAAATGGTTCCCCCACCCAATCTTTGACCAGGTTCAGCTACTTCTTAGCTTCAGAGAAGAGTATGTGTATCACATTGCTGAAACCCATAATTACATACGTAGGTATATTCAATAAAGAAAGTGCAGCATACTGAATGAATCACTTAATCAGAACCATCCATTTTCCAGAACATTCTTTAATAATGAATGCTAAATTTGTATTTCCTAGACTTTTAACATTTGAAAGCCCAGACATAGTAACATGAGTTTCCAAATGCTGATGAAAAGTAATTGTGTTACATAAAATTGAAATGTTAATTTGTAACCAAATTTAATTGAAGTATCCTGATTTGTTTATCTCCAATTTTATCATTCCTAGTATGAATTTGCACTGAATGAGCTGATTTTCCTAACCAAACATTAAGTAAGGGGAATGGAAGTCTTAATTTCTTGGAGATAAGTTTATGCTGACTGGGCTTATCAGTATTGTAATATCAATGGAGGTTCAGGTGGAGGAGTGTTATTTTTCCTTCTTAAAGCATTATATACCAACACATCAAAAATATGAATCCAAATACATATATAGCTATAATTCAGACTGAAAAAAATAGTTTTAGAAACTAGCAAAAAAATTCTAACCAAGTTTGGGGAAGGTGCAGATTGTGCTACTTGATTAAGGTCATGGTACTGATACCAAATATTTATAACCATCATCCACAGGACTCTGTATTTCCAGTCACTGGAACTTCCCCTGCTGCTGTGATAATGGTATCTTGCCTCCCAGGACCTAGGTGGTCCTGCAATGACACACTTGCTATTTCAGACATGCAGGAAACTAGAAAGGACTGTGCAATTAGAGCACATCAGAATCCTGCCAGCTCAGCAGCCCCTAGCACCAGTGGACAATTCTGAAAAATTTCCTGTAGAGCTTTACTGTGTCCCCTGGCTTGAAGCTCCATTTGAAAGAGACCTCTCAAAACAGTGAACCATCTTCTGGTGTCTTCAAAACTTGAAAGCTTACTTACTAATTTATGACATTTTAGCTGATAAAAGCATATCAGTATTATTGTTTGGGGTTTTTTATAATGAAGCAATGCAATAAGTGCCTTTAATGTTTTTGAGACACATTTTTAAGATGTATTTTGAATTCTGAGAACACTGGCTGCTATGAAGAACTGGACAGTCAATCATCTGTAACGAGAAAGCAAACTTGTCAGGGAAAGAGACTTAATTTTTAGACCACCATGTTGTTTACAAAAAAGGAGGAACTCATCATTTCTTTATCCTAGAATGTTTTTTTTAATTAAAGAGTTTTACAAATACATTTTAAACATAAAAAACATAAAAACCCATCTCCCCCACCCAATTCCCCCTCCCTCTCCCTCCCCCCCCCCCGACTTCCCAAAGCAGATACAGGGTATTGACCCTAACAAACTATAATATGCAAACTAACTATAATAACACTTTAAGTCCTATCACACTTTTAACTCTCCTTAAAAATAACTAAATAACAAATCTTCTAAATCTAATACTCATTCAAATGCTAAATGAAACTTTTTGGTCCCATATTTATTCTGGATATAATCAATCCATCTTCTCCATTCCAAAATATATCTTTGTTGCGAATGGTCTTTCAAATATGCTGAGATTTTCGCCATTTCTGCCAGATTCGAAACTTTTAAAGTTCACTCTTCTATAGTAGGCAGTTCCTCCTTCTTCCAATATTGCGCAACCAAAAGTCTTGCTGCCGTTATTAAATTCAGCATCAATTTAATTTCTATAACGGTAGAGTCAATAGTAATACCCAGCAAAAATAATTGTGGAACAAATTTTATCTTTTTCTTAAATATCTTCTGCATATTCCACCAAATTTTAATCCAAAAAGCTTTTACTTTTTTACAAGTCCACCATATATGATAATACGTTGCATCATCACAGCCACACCTCCAGCATTTAGGCTGATAATTTGAATACATAGATGCCAATTTTTTAGGATCTAAATGCCATCTATAAAACATCTTATAAAATTTCTCTCTTAAATTTTGTGCCTGTGTAAATTTTACATTTCTGACCCATATTATTTCCCAAGTATCCATCGTTATTGGTTCTTGAATATTCTGGGCCCATTTTATCATACAATCTTGATCAAACGCTTTTTCAGCATCCAAAAAAATCAGCGCTGCAGGGACTTGATTATCTTCTTTATCCTAGAATGGTAATAATAATTTCTTTATCCTGGAATGGATTGTCTTCAGGCCGGGGAGGAGACGACGTAAGCGAAAGAGAAAGGAGCAAAAGCAAAAACGTGGCTGCAGGGCTGGGATACTGATTCGGCTTAGAAAGCAGCCTTAATAATAAACCTAAACCTCATAGACCAGCATTGCTGAGTCTTCTCTTGAGCAATGCCAGATCCCTCTTCCATAAAATTGACTAATTACAGCTGCAGTTGATAGCAAGTAGGCTTCTCCGTGAATGTTGTGTGATGGTTGTCACGGAGACCTGGCTACATCCAGAGGTACCGAATGCAGCAGTGGAGCTGACAAGTCGAGTCATTCACCGCTCTGACCGAGATAAAGGCTCCAGTAAAAGCAAAGGAGGAGGACTCTGTGTGTATATACATTGTGACTGGTGTGCCAACAGCAGATTAGTTTACACGTATTGTTCCCCAGATGTGGAACTGATGACTAGATGACTATTTGCCTAGAGAAATTAGTGTGGTAATTATTACAGCTGTTTATGTTCCACCTGATGCCAATGTCAGCATGGCACTTTCCAAGCTGTATGACATCATCACCAGGCAGCAGCAAACTCACCCAGAGGGTGCTCTTGTCGTGGCTGGGGACTTCAATCAAGCTTGTCTGAAGACAGTTCTCCCCAAGTTTGTACAGTGTGTGCAAGTTCCCAGCAGAGGGAAGAACACTTTAGACCAGGACTCTTCAACTGGTGGTATGCGTACCACTGGTGGTACGCGAGCACTGGGCTGGTGGTATGCGGCTTTGCCTTCCTCCTCCCCCCCCGCATCGCGCCCATGCACCAGCCTTGCTGCGTCAACCCTCCAGGAGCTCTCCGTGGACTGGAGCCTGTCGGTGGAGGTTGGGGCCGGCCATATGCACCGATCAGCTGGCAACTCCATACGGCCAGACCTGACCACCTATGGTCTCCAGTCTACAGAGAGCTCCCTGCGGGTTGATGGCTTCCCGGTGGCAGCCCCAGCCAGTGAGGCTGGGAGGAAGGTGGCAGCCTGGCACTGGGGCTGCCAAGGCTCAAGCACCAGCATCAGCGCCACTTTGCAACTGATTGGTGCTTTTTTGGGGCTGCGAGGGCTCAGCAAGGATCAGCGCCACTTTGCAGCTGATCAGGGCTTTTTTGGGGCTGCCAGGGCTCAGCAAGGATCAGCACCACTTTGCAGCTGATCAGGGCTTTTTCGGGACCGCCAGGGCTCAAGCACCAGGTTCAGCCCCGCTTTGCAATTGATTGGGGCTTTTTCGGGACTGCCAGGGCTCAAGCGCCAGGTTCAGCGCCGCTTTGCAACTGATTGGTGCTTTTTTGGGGCTGCGAGGGCTCAGCAAGGATCAGCGCCGCTTTGCAGCTGATCGGCGCTTTTTCGGGACTGCCAGGGCTCAAGCGCCAGGATCAGTGCCGCCTTGCAGCTGATCGGTGCTTTTTTGGGACTGCCGGGGCTCAAGTGCCAGGATCAGGCCGCTTTCCAGCTGTTCAGTGCTTTTTCGGGGCTGCCAGGGGTTAGCAAGGATCAGCACTGCTTTGCAACTGATCGGGGCTTTTTCGGGGCTTCCAGGGCTCAATTGCCAGGATCAGTACCGCTTTGCAGCTGATCGGGGCTTTTTCGGGGCTGTCAGGGCTCAGCAAGGATCAGCACTGCTTTGCAACTGATCAGGGCTCATGCGCCTGGATCAGCGCCGCTTTGCAGCTGATCGGGGCTTTTTCGGGGCTGCCAGGGCTCAAGCGCCAGGATCAGGCCACTTTCCAGCTGTTCGGCTCTTTTTCTGGGCTGCCAGGGCTCAGCAAGGATCAGCTCCGCTTTGCAACTGATCAGAGCTTTTCCAGGGCTCAAGTGCCAGGATCAGCACCACTTTACAGCTGATTGGGGCTTTTTCGGGGCTGCCAGGGCTCAAGCGCCAGGATCAGTGCCGCTTTGCAGCTGATTGGCGCTTTTTCGGGACTGCCAGGGCTCAAGCGCCAGGATCAGTGCTTTCCCTCTCCCCCACCTGGGTACATCCGACCATCTTTCACTTCTGTTGTGCCCAAAGTATGTCCCTCTCAGGAAAAGAACTCAGGCAGTCACAAAAAGGGTCAAAACTTGGCCAGTGGGTGCTCTCAGCCAGTTGCAGGACTGCTTTGAAACCACTGACTGGAGTGTATTCGAAGATCAAGACCTGAATGTATACACAGATGCCGTACTCTCTTATATTAGAACATGCGCTGATAGTGTAACAACAGAAAAGTGCATGACTGCAGAGATACAAACACTCCTGAGAGCCCGGGATTCTGCCTTTAAGGCAGGGGACAGGGACACATACAGAGAGGCCAGGGCAAATCTCAGGAGAGGCATTAGGATGGCGAAACAGCAATATAAACAAGGTGGAGAACCACCTAGCAGACAACAATCCGAGGCAAGTGTGGCAGGGACTGCATCACTTAACCAACTACAAGGGCAGTACGAGGAGCATGGTTAACACCGATGCCTCATTGGCTGAGGAGCTGAATATCTTCTTTGCTCACTACGAGGTAAAAAGACCAGACCCCGTAACCTCTGCTGGCCGGCCTTCTGATTTTCAGCAACTCACCCTATCTGAAGACCAAGTGAGAACTGTATTGAAGGCTGTGAATCTGAGCAAAGCCGCAGGCCCAGATGGGCTGCTGGGGATAGTGGTTAAGAATTGTGCCAACCAATTAGCAGGAGTCCTGACAAGGATTTTTAACATCTTCCAAACGGCATGTGTACCATCGTGCTTGAAAGCAGCTACCATTGTCCCAGTCCCCAAGAAAATTGCAGTTGAGTGCCTGAATGACTACAGACCTACTGCTTTACACTCTGTAGCAAGTCATCTTGAAAAACCTGGAAGCTATGTGAGGATGCTTTTTGTTGATTATAGCTTGGCTTTCAACACCATTTTGCCGGGCACTCTCATCGAGAAGCTGACTGACTTGAAATTTTCCCCCTCCATCTGCGATTGGATTCAAGACTTTCTTAGGGATCGGTTACAAATAGGGTCGGGTCTGCTTTGTCCACCCCCTGAAGCTTTGCACTGGCTCGCCACAGGGCTGCGTGCTTAGCCCCTACCTGTACTCTTTGTACACATATGACTGTATCATCCGACCCATCTACTGCGATAATTAATTTCGCAGATGATACTACCGTAGTGGGTCTTATTACAGGTGGGGATGAGACAGCATACAGGGCGGAGGTACAAAAACTATCCATATGGTGTTGTAACAACAACTTGCACCTGAACATCGGCAAGACGAAAGAGATGGTGCTAGACTTCCAGAGGAAAAAGGAGGAACCTACCCCACTTTACATCGGGGAGGACTGTGTGGAGACAGTTTCCTTCTTTAAATTTCTGGGAGTCTACCTCTGCGAAGATCTGACCTGGAAAGTTAATACAACCCAGGTGGCCAGAAAGACCCAACAGAGACTTCACTTTCTCAGGGTCTTGCAGAAGAACAAGGTAGAACAACGGCTTATGACCCTCTTTTACCGGTCTACTATAGAGAGTGTCCTCTCATATGGTATTGTGGTTTGGTATGCTGGTCTGACAGCCGCAGATAGGAAAGCATTACAGAGGGTGGTGAGCACAGCACAAGACATTGTGGGCTGTCCCCTGACACCACTGGATGACATCGCCAGGGCTCGCTGCCTTGGAAGAGTGAGGAAAATTCTTAGGGATGACTCACACCCTGGACGGTATCTCTTTACTCTCCTACCATCGGGTAGGAGATATAGGAGTATAGCCAGACGTACCAACAGGCTGAAGAACAGCTTTTATCCATGGGCTGTTAGGCTGTTGAACGGGAAATAATTTTATAAACTTTATACATGATTGACTTGTGAGGCCGGTGCGTTTTGCAATTAGCTCACATGGTATAATAAGATGGAGGGTTTGTGTCACTGTAAGTTGGGGGTGGGGGCACGAAGGGAGGCTCAGCCAATCTCAATGTATACATGGTTGTACTTTGACAATAAAGGTTCATTCATTCATTAATTCGATACCTGCATATTTTAGTGTCAGTTCTTTAATCTGATACCCACAATCTGCTCCTTTACATATTCAGATTTAATTTAAAGTACAGAACTCACAGGCACCATATCTGCTCTAATGTTTGGACTTTCATATTTTATTTTTTCAATTCTTCACTTTCTAGAAACAATTTTAGCCTGATACATTGCTCTGAAGGAAATTTACCCATGTTTTTCTGCCATTTTGGCTGGCCTTAATAAAAAGGTATTGCATAAATGTAGATGGAAGAAGGGAATGCCAAATCATTCCTTAAAAACTTGCTAGGAAAATTGCAGGGACTCCTCTAGATAGATGCCAGGAGCCAAACTGAAGACTCACACTATAGCTATTTTCTCCCCCATTAAAAACTAAAAGGCAAGCTGGGGGCAGGGGGAGGATTGACATATGGAAATGCTACAATGCTTATCAGCTGAAATAATGGATGTCAAAAGATGTTAACCAAGACTTGAAAGACCTGGCTTTAAAAAAAACATACTGCTGTGTTATCTATTTTGATTTATCTTGAATCTTTAGTACAGCACTGGAATCTAACGCAACAATTGAATCTAATGCACAAAATGTACTTAGAATTATCAGTTTCTTCTGAGCAAAAAAACCTGAAATAGGAACCTTTGTAGTCCATTCATCGTTTTTTATCCTTTCCCCAAACGTCCTTCATATTAGTGTGGTCTAGACCATGAGTGAGTTGATTACGACGTCTGATCAAACTAAGTCACCAAGTAGAATTATTATGTACATATTCATTGGTCTTAAACTGTATGTTCCCAATGAACCTTTGAGCCTTTTTCTTCCCATTTCCCTCACCTCCTTACCCTCTTTGTCCTTGTGCACAGCAGCCCACCAGAGGCTCAATAAAAGACCTGTTTTTGCTGCCTGCTTGAGACCAGGCTGCATTTAGCTTGCCTGGTGTAAGTAGCTAAATGATCTTATCTCTGCAGCCTTTTCCACAGACGCCTCTTGGTGCTTTACTTTGGTACATTTGCCTACTCTGCCTGCTTAGGGCTTGGCTTTGGTAGCAACCATTTCCAAAGAGGAATGCCCCATGGTTTTTTTGTGCCCAAATATGTCTTGAAGGCTGAGTTCCTTTTCCCAGGCTGGAATACCCTTGTGCCGGATATAGCGGGCTTTCCTAACTTCACCATAAGACTTGAGGAAATCTGGCCTGTTGTACATAGTCCTGAGGCGTCCATCAGCAGCATAGGCCTCAGGATCCATGATCAGCCTCTCACGATCAAGAGAAGGTCTTCGATTGTCAGGGAGATTCATGGGCTTGGTGATGATAATGGTATCTTTGGCTTGAGGATCCCTTGGCTCTACTTTCACTGAGTCTTTTCCTTGCTCTTCTACGATATCAGCGTCCTCCCTGCCCACAGACTCTGCTGAAATATTTAGCTGTTTAGCCATGGAGTCTTTAAGGCTGCTCATATCTCTGTCATCAAAAATATTTGGGTCTTTGCCCTCCAAGGGTGGCAAATGCCTTTTTCTCTTTCCTTCAAAACCAGAGACATCTCCACTGAGCTTCCATGGATGGCTGAAAGACTGCTTTGTCCATGCAACTTCCCCAGTCTTAGGCAATGTTTTTCTTCGGGATCTAGAAAAGGAGGAGGAGAGAAATGCTACCTTTCTTTCATTAGAATTCTTTTTACAAGTAATCAGAAACCACTGCTGACTGGACTGTAGTCTCTAATAGAGGCATGGAAAACCCACATATTTAATCCATCCTACTGGGGATCATTATCTTGCCTGGTAGGACCTCTCTTCAGGAGAGAAAAGAAAATGGATAGAAAACAAATCCTTTTCTCCTCTGCAAGTCTTTAAAATAATTCCTGTTAATATTATTGGAGACTAAATGAATGTGGCCCACTGTTTCTCACCTCCAACGTCTTTCTCCACATTTGTAAAATTTATTCGCCACCCGTCTTACCACAGGGTAATTCTAGATGGCTTACAATCATAATTATGATTGGTAGTGGAATTTCTATTGTAAAGCAATGCAGCTGCACAATTAGGTTAGCTCACTCATGACTATTGTAAAAGGATTTTCTCTGTGTAACCTCCCCCTCCCCCATGTTTTCTGATGGCTTCTTCCATCTTTTCTCTTCTCTTAGTAAAAATTCCACTAAAGAGGGAAAAACTGAAGAGCCACACAATAGCTATTGATCAGGAACGCCAGGGGCTCACTAAATTCAGTAAGGCCTGGTCCTTCTGAGGGTGTAACCTGGACCACTTGCATCTTAGTTTCTTACTATTATACTGACAGGATACCATCCCTCAGGGATCTCATGTTTTGCCCTTCATTATAAAGCTACAAGCCCCACTGTAGCCAACTAAGAAGAAGGTGAAACCTGCAGATGTAGACAACCAAGGCTCTGACATAACTGAACAACCTCAAATGAGGCCAATTTTTACCGCAATCCTGTATAATGGAAGCCACCAGAATTCTGCACCACTAAAGAAGCAGGTAGAGGAGAAGCTGTTTTAAAGCAAATATGTCCAGGGCCCAATGAGAATTTCTGCTTAGAGCAGCCTAAAGAAGGGAAAAAGAAATAATTGTTATCCAGTTTCATCTCTAAAGTCAAACTAGACAATAATAAGAGAATACATGAACTGTCTGAGAATGATGATTCTCCACCCACCCACCCCGTTATTTCCAGGGAAAAGCAATCAAGAAGTGTCAATTTGAGAATAAAGAAAGGGCCTGCTTAAATCTGTCCGTGTTTATGTTTACTGTTCAACAGTCTTTTATCACCCTCAAAGGAGAATTTCTTTTTTATCTTTTCCTCAGCTTGGGACAGTGCTTTGTGCATTTGTTGAAGTGAATTTGAGCCCATGAAACCATATAATGGCTTTTAAGGTGCAACAAGACTTTTTTTTTCCAGGTAAGAGCATTATTTTAAATTGATATATTCCTTGAACTGTGTGATGAGCAGAAAATTAACACAATCCTCAGAAGAGAAGCTTGATTTTCCATGAGCCAGATGGGTTAAGGGAGATCAGGTATGAAGTGAGCTGCTGAACTGGGCTCTGGAGCCCGCTAGATAGCTAAAATACCCCTTCTCTCTTTGTGTCTGAAGTCTAAAGAGGATGTGGCAAAAAAGGGCAGAAAGAGATGGAGTGTTGTGTAGCATGTGCTTTCTGTATCATGATAAAAACTTGTCATCACCTGTATCTACTCATTAACCACAAGTGCCTACAAACATACTCATTGTAGCCTAGACCAGCTCAAAGGGCACACTGGCTGGAGAATACTGAGATTTTAACTATCAGAATCTAACAATGCAAATGACCCTCCCTGTTTATTAAGATAATCCAAAGAGATTTGCCCCCAAGTTCCTGCAGGATGTCTTGGAACAACTTCAGGTTGTAACTTTTCTTTACCTGCTCCAGGTAAATTTGCTGAGTGCTTGATCAGCTTTTTAAAGGTTCTAAAAAGACTCAAGTTAAAGCAGGCTTTTAACTATTGATCTTTCTACTTTTGATCTTAGCATCTTATTGTTCTCATTCATTGTTTTTATGCAGTAATGAGTGCTATCACAAGAAATAAAATAATCACTATAGTGGATCAGAGCCTCTCCATCTATAATTGTGCCCTTGCAGTGTCCAAGCAGGTGCATATAGGAAGGCCCACAAGTAAAACATAGCCACCAGTTATCAGTTGGAAAAAAACATAATGGAAGAAATACATAATTACAATGAAGACTTGTCTAATATACTTTTAGATCACCTTTAAAAATCACCTTACACTGTGTTTTTACCCTTCTAGTTTTCCATTATATGTTAATAATGCACAAATAACACTTGTTTTACTGAACTACATTTGACATTTTCATATCCTTTTTGCTCCAATTGGGAATAATATTCCTGTAACTTATCACAATTTTTAAATCATATCTTTTATGGACTTAGAATATCTTACTGTGTATTTTACCAAGTACTTTCAGATAATTCAAATTAAAACCAGTGTGTCAACTCTACAAGCGAATTTGGCTGAAGCCATTTTCCCTTCATTTTCGGTTGCCACAGAATTGGGAGGGGGGATGAGTGTTTTTAGTTTAGTCAAAACAATGAATTGTTCTGTGGGAACCAAGGTCATTGCTGATTGCATTTTGGCAGGCTAAAGCTTCCGTTAGAAAGCCCGTAGTTAATTGGGGAATCTAATTGCTTTTTCACTAATTGCTATTCCATAATAAGGTATCTTCTTTTATCATAGGACTTGAGTTTTCAGAGATATTCTTATGAAGGCCCCTGACAAAAGACTTTTTAAAACTTAAAAATATGAAGTTTCATTTCTGCGATAATGTTAATGTATTACTTTGAAGGAAAACACTCTCTAGGGATTTGGGGGCAGTGGGAGGTTGTGCCTTCAAGTCAATGTTTTATTCCTGGAGATCACCTGTACTAGTCCCTGCAGTTTGGCAAGGTTTTTCAGAAATGGTTTGCCATTGCCTTTTAACTAATGCTGAAGAACACTGATTGTTCCAAAGTCACCCAGCGAGCTTTTATACTAAGGTGGGACTAGAACTCACATTCTCCTAGTTTTTAACCTGATGCCTTAACCATGGCACCAAACTGACTACTAGAAAAATAAGCAGACTGAAATTATTTTTGTAGTAAACCTTAATTGTATTTGATTAGGGCTATTTCTCAACTCCTGTAAATCAAATCTACTCTTGTCCTTTCTAAACAACTAGCACAAAATGTTGGATGAAAAGAGAGACAAAGGCACCCTCACTTTTCTGCAACCTTAGGAGTTCCTGCTGGAGTCGCTGCTGTTCCTTGGTCATGGTGTTCAGATAATAGAGCCGGGCTTCCTCTAAGCTGCGCAACCCCAGGGTGAGCTTGGCCTCTGCCCTCTTGACATCACGTCTCTTTGCCTCCCAGTGTCTTGAGGTTCCTCCCTCTGCCATGCTTATTTGAAAAGGCTACAGAAAAGCTGATCGATGGTTATCCTAGAAAGAAAGAAAAAAAGAAAGAAAGAAAGAGAAAGAAAGAAAGAAAGAAAGAAAAAGAAAGAAAGAAAGAAAGAAAGAAAGAAAGAAAGAAAGAAAGAAAGAAAGAAAGAAAGAAAGAAAGAAAGAAAGAAAGAAAGAAAGAAGAAACTCCTGGTTTTGGCCATCCTGGGGAGTCCACTTCCAGTCCCTCTTTACCTTGGGATAATGTTATCCTGAGCCAGAAAAATGTATTATTTAACCCTTTTCCCAAACATTTTACTGACCTGTGGCCCTAGCCTAGAGCATTTCTGTCTATCAACTTTCAAATCTTTCAGAAGTAAGACTCCATGTTGGTGTCATCAGTGCGCTGGCATTGCTAGCTGGCTAATTTTCCACAGGAAAGCCATCGCCAGACTCTGCCATCCCCCATGTCTGTTGCTCGTAGTTTTGTCTGCATGAATGGGAAGCTTCTATTATAGCTCATTCAGATTCACTGAGAAAAAAAGCGGGAAGAAAATGTAGCCCTTTCTTCCTTCTGCCTTCTCTCCAGAATGACAGTTCTCAAAGTGTCCCTCAAGACCCTCTCGGGTCCACAGAGTCAAAATCATTTGCCAACTTACCTTGAAAAATAAAATATTAAAATCCCATCAAATTGTGAGAAGCGGTAGCCAATAGTTAATGCATCAATTTTATTTTTTTTAATTATGGTAAATAATTTGGTATAATAATTTACCAATGATGGTAAACCATAATTTACCAGTTATGGTAAATCAATGCATCAATTTTATTTTTTAATTATGGTAAATACAGAGAAATATAACTCATACAAAAAAACCCCTCTTTTCGGGTCCTCTATAATATTTTTTAAAATGTTAAGGGGTCCTGAGAGAAAAAAACAATTAAGAAACGCTACTCTACAAGATATATGCCTTTCCAAATGTCATGGGATACAGGATGCAAAAACTGCAGCTTCATAGTTTCCTCCAATATAAGCAAAATTTGAATCTGAGGGCTAGAGCCTTTTAAAAAAACTTTATTAAATATTCATTTTTTAATTTAAATTAAAACAATTAAAACATTTTAAATGAAGTAATTTTAGAGTCTAGGACAGGGGAATTCTGGGAGTTGAAGTCCACAAGTCCAAAGTTGTCAACTTTGGAGACCTCTGGTCTAGGACTTCATGGCCCAGAATGCACTCACTCAACTTCATCAAAGAAAGGCTAAGATTTGTCTATGTCGGCAAACTCAAGACTGAAAAACAAAATAAAAATATATGATGCTTAGGAATGACATCCTACCTTTTTCTAGGTTTTTCGTTTATATGTGCTTAAGTGTGTGAGTACATGCTACAGCTTCATATATACATATATTAAAACCAAAATAAATTTATGTGGTGACTGTCCTAGCCATGATACTATGAACCTCATTTGAGCACAATCCCTTGTGCATGTAGCGAAACTGACTTTAACCAAAGATTTGAAGAGAAGATAAGGAAATAGGCTTGGGATGGTTGAACTCAGAATAGAGGACAGGTTTCTGTTATGTTCATGGAACTGAGTTGCTATGCAAAGAGTTGTTGCTCAACATATTACACATTTTGTTAATTCAGTTATGTAATCTTCAAAGATAAACATTTGCGTTGACCTGCCCCCTTTAAAGTTCAAATGAACCTTATTATGCCTGTGCTGTCTTAAATTATTTATTTCTATGTCATCTCTCCAGCTTATGACAGCAGCAACAAGGAAGTTGGAGGGTGCTTTCCAAACTATGCAAGTTTGGTAGTGTTACGGTTTTTCCTGCCATTTTTCCCCTCAGATGTACCATATTTGTTAAAAGAGCAAAACAAAGAAGGGATAGGGTGGAATGCAGAGAACTGTGGGATTCTAGAATAAGTAGCAAAGATATCAATGACATCAGAACTCGCTTGTCTATGTTAGAATTAGAAGGACACAATCTGATGGTATGTTTTTTTAATGGCATGACAAAGTTAAGGTTAACGTAGACTTAAAAATCATTATGTTAGAAGTGCCATACTATGAATATGGAATAGGTACAGACCCCAGCTATGCCCAAAAATGTCTTTATTGATTTCAGCATGAGCATTTTACAATATGAAAAGAAACTGTAGGCAAAGTAAAATGGTTAACACTTCAAGATTTGGTAGTAGAAGGACATGGGGAACTTAAATATGTACAATTAAGAGAAAGATAAATAAAAAAGTAATTGGAATTGAAAAACATAAAACAGAATTTGAAGTTTAATTTGTGATTGCTAAAATGTACAAACTTTTGCTGAGATTTAAAATGGAAAAAGAACAAGTTAAAGAGTGAATGATAAAATAGACTAAGAATTTGGTTATAATGTTCAGATGGACCAATAGGAGAGAATGTGGTTAAAGAACTAAAATTCACACTATTACAATTTAAGAAAGAACTTTTACAAAATGATGTATGATGCCAGAGAAATTATCCAAGATGTAGAAAGGTACAGTGTTGAAAATATGGGTAAGACTCATTTTACCATGCATGGTGGACTTCAGAAAAAGAAAAAAAGTGATATCCATGCATAATAATGATACAAAAATTTTTAAGGACTACTATTCAGATGAATGCAAAACTTTACTGAGATTTATGGCTAACCAAGTAGAAATGTCCCATGGAATATTGGTTTTGTACATGATAACTGCAGTGAGAGTATTGCACAAAAATGGAAAAATATTCAAATATCCACAGTGAAGGAATAGATTGTGAAAATGATGGAATTTTCAGATAGAGCAAAATTGACCTTCTGATCAGGAATAAGACAAGTTATTTAGACTGGAATTTTTTATGGACTTTTTGTTGAAATAGAAAAAGATGAACTGGTGATTTATAGATTTGCTGATTAATAGGGTTGAATATGGGAAGAAAGGAAATATGTACTTTAAAAGATGGAGGAGAGATACAAATAAGCTTTGTTTGTAACTGCTGTAAAGCTTCTTTATATATCTTGGCTTTTCTATATGTACTACTTTTCATACATTTTTTTTCCTTTTCTTTGATCTTACTTTGTATCATTTCGTATTTACCTTTTATTTCTGGAAAATCTTCAGTAAGAAATATTTTTTAAAAAGAAACAAATTTCTCTAGAGTAGTTTTTCCTCAGGGATCTAGGGCCGGTTGAGTGGAGTCTCCTTCTGGTTGTTTTTATTATGATACTTGGTCACCGTTTTATATTCTGTATTTCATATTCATACTGAATTATGATGTATGGTTTAACATTAAATGCTTTTTTTGTTTGTTTATTGCTTGGGTTTTTTTGTTGGACACCATCCAGAACCACACTGTTGAGCTGGGCAGACATACCATTTGAGTACTTCAATTAAGTCTCATTAGCTCAAGGATTATGTATACATCTTCCATCTTCTGTGAATCTCACAATGGCAAGATGAAGGTCATGTTCTCAGTTTACCCAGAGCTCTGTAAAGTCTACAGGAAAATCCCATCTTCTGGGGTCGTGTAACAGAGCCCTACCTGCATAGTAGTATGCACTGCTAAAAAATATTGGTAATGGTTAGTTGGCCTACCATTATCTTTGATCTCACTGAGAATTATCAGAATTGTAAGAAGTTCACAGTTGTCTCTCACCTTTCTTGGGAATGACTTGGTTCAGACTTCTCAAAGTATGCATAAAAATGAATATTCTTTTGATCACCTCAGTTTGCAGTATTGAAAATGGAGATAAAAATATTATTCCAGAATAAATTAACTCTGCATGTCTTTGAATGAAACCGTTTACATCAGCGTGTGCAAATGACTATAACCTTCACCTATTAGTGCAGGTTCGAGTCCCACCAGGCTCAAGGTTGACTCAGCCTTCCATCCTTCTGAGGTAGGTAAAATGAGGACCCAGATTGTTGGGGGCAATAAGCTGACTTTGTAAAAATGCCGCTTGGGGGGGGGCGAAAGCCCTAATAAGCAGGCATATACATAGAATGAAGGCTACTGCTAAGCACATTGATTTGTGCTTCTTAGATTGTAAGCCGCCCTGAGTCTTTGGAGAAGGGCGGGATATAAATGGGATAAAAAAAATTTCTTTAATGCCTGCGTGCAGATCTGGGATGCAGAACTCCCAATGACCACTAGATGGAGGCAAAGAGTTAACGTTTCAATTTGTTGTCCTCAAATGGTCATCCAGATATATGCAGTCCAGATGCAGTAGCCCTCCCTGTGTGAAATCAAGAAGAATTCTGGCAAATATGTTACATATTTTATTTATTTCAATGACTTACACAGCTGCCTATTTCATGGCAATGACTCCGGGTGGTGTAGAAAGAAGAAAACCTACCAACCCCCCCCCCCCCCTGCAACAATCCAAATAGCCAATATCTATGAGTGCAAAAATTATTCCAAATACAGAAAAGAAGAATAAGATAGACCGTCAGAGCTTGTTCGTTCTCCAGGTATAAACATCTGGGGAAACCTCATAAAGGCATTTTACAGGGCCCAAATCACCTCTGGATATTGAAAATATAGGTGCACTGGGTTTCTTTGCCACCCAGTCACATTAGGTATTTTTGATCAGTAAATATCACTGAACAGCAGACTCCAGTACATCACAGTTTCCAATGCACATAAGAAGAATACTGATAAACAGCAAGCAGCACTTACAGTTGTGGAGTTCTTGCTGAAGTGAAGAGTGCTCTCTTGCACAAGATGAATATGAAGCTAGGTGAGGAGATTATCACGCCAGCATGATCCAAGAAAGGCTGCCATTTGCCGGTCTCCTGTCCCCTTCGAAAGAAGAAGTAGTAGTGCCAGCAGCTGGGAAAGCAAGAGCAAAATCTTTTAGCAGCTCCGGCTGCCCACAGAGCAAGTGAAATAAGTGCATTCTCAGCCTTTCATGAAAACCCCTTTTGTAGCTATTGTTGCTTGTTGCCTGGAAGGCGGAGACTATGGAACTTGAGCGACTGCTTGACTCAGATGAGCAGCCCAGAAGAAAGAAGTCTTGAGTCAGAACACAATTAGAAAATGTGCCAGTTCTACTGTTCTCTCCTTCCCCCCCTCCCCACTCTCTCACACACAAGTCAATCCTGTCGAAACATTTTCTCCATGCAATCCAGTTGAAATCTAGACATTTGTTGAGAAATGATTATCAAAAGTCGGTTTATTTCCTTCCCTTTCCCCTCCCTCCCTCCCTCCCTTCCCATTAGAATCATCCTTATTTCTTGCAGAAACTGTTAAATAACGTTCACAAAGCAGCTTGTCAAATGCTGTCATGCTGAGAATAGACTTATTGTGTGTGCCAGTTTCTCGGGAAAAACTTCACAAACACCAAATAAACTCTCTTATGGTACAGTAGCAGAACTTTAGCCTGCTAAAAAATCAACACACATAAAAACAAATGGCAAAGAAAGTGGAGACCTTTTCTTAAACCTTAAGACTCTGTGCCCTAGAGTCCCTCAGCTAAGTTTCAGGGTTGGTAAATTTGTTTCAGGCTGAGACCTGCACTTGTGTTTTAATGTCTGGCCAGAGGCACATTCCAAAAATTTGTGGGGAGGGCCATATATATGATTTCATTTGATTGATATTTAAATGAGTTCATGTGATTGCTTTCCATGCAATCCTATATTTAACCATGTTATATTCTAGTAATGTAGTAACAATACCTTGGAGAGCTCATCCAAGGCTTTCAAGGGGCAGCTTTGTATTAGGTAATCTTTCTTCGTAATCTTTCCCTAATTTCTGCATGCGAAAACTCCAAGAAGGGAACTTAAAGAGGCACTGAACAACCTCTTTTCATTCTTTGTGAGTTAACCTGGTGTGTATAAGCAAGCAAAAGGCAAATATGAACAGTACCACAAAGGCTGCTATTGTGTCGAAATCCTAGCAACAAGAAACCCAGAGATTTGTTGGCTCTCAGGCTGTTTGTCTGTGCTTCCCCCTGAGCATATGTGATAAACCTCTGAGAGCTCCTGGAAGAATGTCCCAAAACCCCCAGCCACACAACAGAATGAAATATTGGGTTTTGGGTGGCAACAACAACAACAACTTTATTGATTAGCCCTTGGGCCATATCAAAGTGCAAAGTTCCAGCAACAAACCGTCACCAAAACTTGATAAAAGCAATCCAAAATGGAATTTGATAAAATACAATTTAAAATGGAATTAAAATAAAATACAATTTAAGATGAAATAGTAATAAAATACAAATTTAAGATATAGATAAAATATGATAACATTATATTTTGGAGTCGCCCTTGCAATCTACTCCAATCAGTCCCACGTATGCAGATCTTAACCGGATCATTTTGTTTAAATACTGTGCTACATTAAATGTTATTTTCGAGTTCTGACCGGACATAAGATAAGTTATTTTGATATGGGGATCCCAATGGGTCATTCGTTTGGTATATAGACCAAGATACCTGTCTCTCACCCTCTTATACAGGCAACAGTCAAATAGGATGTGAGCCAGGTCCTCTGCCGCTCCACAAATGCAGAGACGCTCATTGTACGGTATAGCATGAAATCTCCCATATCTGACCATTGTGTCAAGCTGTTCGAATCTCGCTCTCGTAAATATCTGCCTAAGATGTTTTGGGAGTTGTAACTTCAAATAACTGTCCACTTGAAAAGTACATTTGTACAGTATTTACTCAGCCATTTCAAGTTACCCACCTTACTAAGGATAGCTATATCAGTTTGTGCTTCTATATCCTTAATTCTTTGGGCAACTCTTTTTTTAGATTGTTCTCCTGTTACACAAGAAACAGGAAGGCCACAGCTTCTTACAAAATTTGTTAGTTTGGTGATCCAGGAGATTTGTGATTGTAGTTTTATTTGCTCTAGTAGGCATAATTTGGGGGGTTTGGGGTGGCATAATTGGTCAGGGAAGAACACAAGATACTCTGAATAGTGCAGCATGCTTTTCCCCCCAGTGTTGGCTATCACCAAGGGTTCAGACAGCAACATGTTTAGGAAGAAGACTAAACATTTCTGAATGAATATTGTTAACATTTTGAGTACTTTAGAAGTACGGAAGGACGCTAGCTCTCTTATTTACCCCCTCAGCCTGCAGAAAATCCTATTACAGGTTCAGCTGAAATCCTGAAGAGGAACAGATAGTTATTGTAGAAATAGTAAGGATTTGACTTTCTACAGCCTCAATTCTTACCTTCCTGGCTTCTGTCAGGGAGCGCTAGCAATAGTGGAAATGTTGAGAAGAAATAATCACATGAACATGCAACAAGTTTGTGTACTCCAAAACAATCCCAGCTACCACCACCACCACCGCTGCACTACCAACGCTTGAGAATTAGCTATCAAATTACAGAAGCGTGTTGTTTGTTTGTTTTTTAAATGCAGTAATTGGGCTTAATACCTTTTAACAATTTAAAAATGCATCCCCTTTTCATACAAACTCATAATTTTTTTCTTCACAAGGTACAAACAATTAAACAAGGCAATCAATATTTCCATATACAACACCCTGAGTTGTATTAGAAAAAGTAGAAATTCTCTTTCACTAAATTTGCTACATAAATAAATAAATTCTCTCTGCTTGTTGTTTTGTTTAAGAGAGAACACCTGGTGTCCATCGCTGTCTACTGGCAGAGGTCTCTTCTGCACTATTAGACGATTAATATTTATTTCCTGCTATAAACTAGGAATCTGAAGAAGAATACCAGCACCAATATATCTTTTGCACTGACTTTCCAGGTTAGGTCCTGATTCCTCTCCAGCTCTGGTTCCAGAATCTGAATTCCCAGGCTACATAAGTCGGAATATAGATTAGGTTAAGGTGTTTCTTCTCATGGCAGTATTGGGCTACCCTTCTGTGGCCAAGAGACACAGTCAACGTTTTATAAAGGCATAAGCTTGAGAACAAAAATAGGTACAGTAGATGAACTTTATATGCCTACTATGAGGTTTTAGGTCACACTTTTCATGTATTTATTTTAAAATAAATAAACAGTGCTGCAACACTAGAGGCTTTCAAAAGGAGAGTGGACAACCATTTCTCTGAAATGGTATAAGGCAGACATGTCAAACACAAGGCCCGGGGGCTGGATCCGGCCCGCGAAGTGGTTTCATGTGGCCCGCGAAGCCATCCTGGAAACAGTGAGGGAACGGCCCCGACTGCCTTGGCCCTGGCCCAGAGACCCTCCTTCTGCCAGAGACCCTCAGATCTGTCCCACTCCTGCCCAGGCCCCCATAGGCACCCTTGATGCGAACGATGTAGAGCTGGCCACGCCCACCCAGTAGGCCATACACACTCTAGCCACGCCCACCCAGTAGGCCACGCCCACCCAGCCCCCTGAGGGCAACCGCAATGCTGATGCGGCCCTCAATGAAATTGAGTTTGACACCCCTGGTATAAGCTCTCTTGCTTGAGCAGGGAGTTGAACTCCAAGGTCCCTTCCAACCCTATTATTCCACGTTCTAAATAGCAGGCAGCTTCCAACAGTTTTCAGCAGTCATAATCACAAGAGGCTCTCAAAGGCTAAAAAAGGAGAGGCAGTAGCTGTCTTGGGACTATAGGTTGCCTTCCTTCGCACTATGGGGAGGACACATTAGCTAAGGGTATTACTTTTCCATTGACCCCACTGAAGCAAGAGACACACTGACACTTCTGCAAGTACATTTTCAAAAGAGTTTCCATGATCGTCAGATGTAGAATTCTCCAAACAGCAAGAAAGCTGAAGTTCTTACATTTCTGCCCTGATGATGTTCTCTTAGATGGATGGATGGATACAAATTGTTCAAAAGAAATAGGTCTACAAAAAGAGGAAGGGGAGTTGCACTATATGTAAGAGAACACTACATATCTACAAAATGCACATGATCAAAGATAAAAGATAGAATGCATATGGGTCAATATAAAAGAGAAACATTGCCATAGGTATATATTACAGGCCACCCAACCAATCAGAAGAAATAGATGACTCCCAACGAGTTAACAAATGCATGTAGGAAGCATACCACAGTAGTAATGGGACACTTCAACTATCCAGATACCAGTTGGGAGACAAACTGCAGCAAGCAGGAGATCAAACAGATTCCTAACCAACGTAGCCAACAACTTTGTCACCCAAAAGGTGGAAGAGGGAACTAGACATAAGATTAAGATTAAGATTTATTAAATTTATATGCTGCCCTTCTCCCTGAGGACTCAGGGCAGCTCACAACAATAAAAAGTTTAAAGATATAAATACAAAAATTAAAAGAGGATAAAGCTATACTGGACTCAGGGCTTTTTTTCTCATAGAACTCTCAGAACGGAGTTCCGGCACCTTTTTTGGATGGAACCTTGTAGGGTAGGCAAGGCAGGTTGTATGACATGTGTGAGTTCCGGCACCTTTTTCTTTTACAAAAAAAGCACTGACTGGACTTAATTCTTACTAATAGAGAAGAAGTGATAGAGGGAGTTGAAGTTGCCAGAACCTTGGGTGAAAGTGACCACGTCATACTGGAATTTAATATAATGCAAACACTAGAAATAGAAAACAACCCAACCAGTGTCTTAAACTTCAAAAGAGCTGACTTTACCAAATTCAGAGAGAACCTAGGAAAGATCTCATGGATGAAAATCCTAAAGGGGAAAACAACCCAAGAAGCATGGGAAACTCTGAAAAATACGATCATAAAAGCCCATACCAGCACAATACCATGAAAAAGAAAAACAAGAAATTAAAGAAGAAACCAACATGGCTGCACAAAGATCTGTCTGACAAAGTGAAAGACAAAAAGGACAAATACAAAAAATGGAAAGAGGGGCACATAACTAAGGCCAATTATCAGCAGAGAGCCAGAGCATGCAAAGTTGAAGTCAGGAAAGCAAAGGCTCAGAACGAAAAAATACTTGCAACAGAAATAAATGATAATAAAAAAAGTTTCTTCCAACATATTAATAACAAGAAAAAAGTGAAGGAAACTGTAGGTCCACTAAAGAGACGAGATGGCAAGGAAATAATAGGCAACAGGGAGAAAGCAGAACTGCTTAACTCATACTTTGCATCAGTTTTCACACACACAAAAATTATAGCTCAACATGCCAAAAAGAAAACCACTGCAAAAGACAAACTAGAAACAAAAATTAAAATAAGCAAGAAAATGGTAAGAGATTACCTATTCAACCTTGATGACTATAAATCACCAGGACCCTACAGATTACATCCCAGAGTTCTGAAGGAGCTGGCAGATGTTATCTTAGAACCATTGCACCACATTTTCATAAATCCTGGAGCACCAGGGAAGTACCTGAGGATTGGAAAAGGGCTGATGTGGTTCCCATCTTCAAGAAAGGGAAAAAAACAGACCCAGGAAACTACGGACCAATCAGTTTAACATCAATACCTAGGAAGATCCTAGAAAAGATAATAATAAAAAAAACAGATCTGTGAACAACTAGAAGGAAACAAAGTTATAACTAGTAGCCAGCACGGGTTTGTTAAAAATAGATCATGCCAAACCAATCTCATTTCATTCTTTCATAAAGTGACTAAACTAGTAGATCACTGAAATGCTGTAGACATAGTATAGTTAGATTTCAGTAAAGCATTTGATAAAGTAGACCACAACTTATTCCTTGGTAAGCTAGAAAAAGATGGAATAGACAACATCACCACCAGATGGATCTATAGCTGGCTGGCAAACCATACGGAATGAATATTCCTCAATGGTACTACATCCACATGGAGAGATGTAAGCAGTGGGGTACCACAAAGTTCCATCTTAGGCCCAGTACTCTTCAACATCTTCATCAATGACTTAGATGAAGGAATTGAAGGGGAACTCATCAAATTTCAATGTGGAGAAAAGCAAAATTTTACATTTAGGCATGAAAAATCAAAGGTACAAGTACAGACTGGGCGAGACCTGGCTTTAAAATAGAAACAGAGAGGGACCTTGGAGTCCTAGTGGACGATCACTTGACTATGAACCAGCCACCGCTGCCTGAAAAGCTAATACAATTCTGGGTTGTATAAACAGAAGCATAGAATCAAGATCACGCAAAATATTTATAAAACTCTAGTACCGTGGTGGTGAACCTATGGCTCGCGTGCCACAGGTGGCGCGCAGAGCCTTCTCTGTGGGCACGTGCGCTGTCGCCCCATTCCTAGGCCTTCAGCTGGGTTTTATAAAACCTTTTCACTTTAGGCCTCCACTGTCATGGGCAAAAAAAAAAGATTCATTCAATCAATCAATTTCAACTTCTTACAGGAAAAAAAAAAGATCTCGCAAAGTTGGAATTGATTGATTGAACTTTTTAGTCCCACACAGTCTGCCGTTACCACTGCAGCCACACCCACCCAATGGGCCATGCCCATCCAATTGGCCACACCCACCCAATGGGCTACACCCACTCAGCACCCAATGATACATAAGTGAGTTTTGGGTTGCAGTTTGGGCACTCGGTCTCTAAAAGGTTTGCCATCACTGCCCTAAGTAAGACCACACTTGGAATACTGCAGCCAATTTTGGTCACCGTATCACAAAAAAGATGTTGAGAGTTTGAAAAAAATTCAGAGAAGAGCAACTAAGATGATTAAAGGCCTGGAGACTAAAGCATTCGAAGAATGGCTGCAGGACTTGGGTTTGGCCAGTCTAAAGAAAAGAAGAAATAGCAGTATGACAGCAGTATTCCAGTATTTGAGGGGCTGGCACCCAGAAAAGGGGGTCACATTATTCACCAAAGCACCAGAGGGCAGGATAAGAAACAATGGTTGGCAATTGAACAAAGAGAGAAGCAACCTAGAATTAAGGAGAAATTTCCTGACAGTGAGGAAAATTAATCAGTGGAACAGCTTGCCTCCAGAAATCATGGGGGCTCCATCACTGGAGATTTTTAAGAAGAGGCTAGACAGTCACTTGTCTGAGATGGTATAGGTCCTCCTGCTTGAGCAGGGAGCTGGACTAGAAGACTTCCAAGGTCCCTTCCAGCTCTATTCTATTCTATTTTCAGCATTATATTTAAGTAAGACAAGCAGTATAAAAAGGAATGTATCTGCTACAAGGCCAATTCCAGGAGGAGTAATGAAAGATTACAACTGTCAGTGCAGAAAGTGAAAGACTTTTTAATCTTTTTCTTGCTCTATAGCAGACATGTCAAACACAAGGCCTGGGGGCCGGATCCGGCCCGTGAATTGGTTTCATGTGGCCCGCGAAGACATCCTGGAAACATTGAGGGAACAGCCCCCACTGCCTTGGCCCTGGCCCAGAGACCCTCCTTCTGCCAGAGACCCTCAGATCTGTCCCACTCCTGTCCAGGCCCCCATAGGCCCCCTTGATGCGAACAATGTAGAGCTGGCCATGCCCACTCAGTAGGCCATACACACTCTAGCCACGCCCACCCAGTAGGCCACGCCCACCCAGGCCACACGCACCCGGCCCCTTGAGGGCAACCGCAATGCTGATGCGGCCCTCAATGAAATTGAGTTTGACACCCCTGCTCTATAGAGCAACCCTGATAGGAATAAAATGTTGCTGTATATCTACCACAAGGTGTCACTATATCCACACCTAAATTTTAAAGAACTAAGGCAGGGAGCCAGTCAGGAAAAGAACTTCTCAGAGGTGCCTCAGACTTATCCTGGACAATCCACATTGGAAATCTGAATACCTTGTGCCCTGGAATTGGAGCATCTTCCTTTGTGGCCATGAGCATAGATTTCTCTGCATTTCTCATACAAAATAACTGTGTCAAATATGTTAGAAAATGTTAGTGTAGGAAAGTTACATGTTTGTTAAGCCAGAGGTCCCCAACCTTTTGGACACCAGGGACCGGTTCCATGGAGAGAAGTTTTTTCACGGACCGGAGGGGGCGTGGTTTTGTGTGCTGCCTGCATCCTGTGGAAAGGGGGTTCGCTTGTTTGCACGGCTCTGTTTCCGGCATGTTGTGGACCAGTGCCGGTCCACGGTCCGGGGGTTGGGGACCCCTGTGTTTAGTATTTAGTTACAAGATAGCACCAGTGTTTCAGATTTTTTAAAATATGCTTTTATATGTTCAGCAAGTGTTACTGGTAACAAATATGCCTGAAAAATAATAATAACTGAGTAAAATAAAACCTGTTCTGACATTTGTCATGTTGATCCACAATCATATTAAGGAATAAATAGAAACTTGTGCCTTTGCATTAGTTCCCAAATTAGACATCCTTACTTTTTCTTTTCCTTCTACCTCCCCCTTTTTCTTTTTGACTTCCTATTTGTTTGTTTTTGGTCTTTTTTGCTGTATATTATTTGTTTTTAAATTATGTTATAGAAAACCATGGATGACATGGAAAAGAACACCAACCCACAAAGGTAATGAAAACAAAATCAAATTGTTTATAATTTTGGCAATTAAAAGGAAAAATAAAAATTAGTGCGTATTGGAAATAATTTCTGGGGGAAAAAATCATACATGAGTTTAGGTAACACTGAGTAAATATTTTTAAACCAAAAGATAAACTAAATAAGACATAAGATTCTAGTGCATTTTTAAAAGGGAAAAACAGAAACAGGTGAAAGTCAGACATGGGCTAAGACAGCAAAGGGAGATTTTCACAACAACCTTCATCTGAATTGATAATTATTGCTTGCCTTCCATGTATACTTTGCTGCATTTGTCATCTGAAATTCCACGGGGGACAGGCAAGTGGGTCGGAGAACATCTGGCAATTAAGGTTGTGATCCTAACCAAATTGTGAATGCCATTTTCCCAGCTCAAGCAGGATTTTCCATGTGGAAAAACTTGTTATTCTTTCAGAAACGGTAGACAATTCTCCATCAGAGGAAGAAAACCAAAACCTGTCCAGATAATCCTCATTTAGTGACCACAATTGAGACCAGCAACTTGGTTGTTCTTAGGTGAGTAGTCAGTAAATAAAAAAAACACAATTGTGTTTATAATCTTATTTCAGTTTTCCCTTGCTTTACAGACTTAGAAAGGTTGTAAATGCAAGGATTGTCACAAAGTTATTTTTTCATCACCATTGTAACTTCGAACTGTCACCAAACAAGATAGCCACCAAACAAGGACTTTCAGCCCCCGTCCGACGAATCACCAGGAAGAATGAGTCCGGAACGAGAGCTGGTTCTCCTGAGCCACGTTTATTAACTTCATAAACAGACACTCGAAGACGATCGAAGTCAGCGTTGATTTCACAGCACAATCAACGCTGTTAAGTAGCCGACAGAACTGACACCCACCACCACACCCTTAATTGCCTACCCACGCCCTCACCCTACTTAACTACCGCCCCCTTGGCTCCTGCCTTCCGGCACCCGCCCCAGGTACGTATCCTCCCCGTCCCTGTCCCACCACCAGTGCAGCCGGTAAGCCACCCCCCAGCCCAAACCGCCCTCCTTTCCCCCTGAGCCTCGCACGGCCTCGCCTTCCCCCTCAGGTCCCCAAACCGCCGTGAGGTGCGCCGCTTGGACCATCCGCCGCTGGAGCCTGTCACACAGTCCCTTAGCACGCAAGGAGGCCGGCAAAAGAACAGAACGCGTCGTCTGCGGCCTTGCCGCCTCCTGGACCGCCCCGGCGCCCCTCCTCCGTCTGTTGCTTGGCCGCTGGGCAACTGCCGGCCACGCCTCCTCACGGCTGCTCCCCGGCCCTCCGGACGGCCCCGGGGCTGCTGGGCTCTCCCCTGGCTCGTCGGGCGAATGCGGGCACCAGCGGCTGTTTCCGAGGCCCGGTAAGCTGTTTTGCGGCCTCACCGGGCGGCGGGCGGGCGGCTGCTGGACTGTCTTGCCGGCTGCGCCCATCCCTGGCTCTTCGGGAGACCGCGGGCGCCGGCGGCGGGTCTCGGGGGCCGGCAGGCGGCGGGCGGGCGGCTGCTGGACTGTCTTGCCGGCTGCGCCCGTCCCCGGCTCTTCGGGAGACCGCGGGCGCCGGCGGCGGGTCTCGGGGGCCGGCAGGCGGCGGGCGGGCAGCTGCTGGGCTGTCTTGCCGGCTGCGCCCTTCCCCGGCTCTTCGGGAGATCGCGGGCGCCGGCGGCGGGTCTCGGGGGCCGGCAGGAGACGGGCGGGCGGCTGCTGGGCTGTCTTTCCGGCTGCGCCCTTCCCCGGCTCTTCGGGAGACTGCGGGCGCCGGCGGCGGGTCTCGGGGGCCGGCAGGTCGCTCCGCGGCCCCCCCGAATGTCGGGCATGCCGAGCCCGACATGCCGCCCCCTCTACCAAGGGTTCTCCTGCAGATGTAGAGGGCAAAGGCACACAGTTACTCACCCCGTATACACCACTGTTTCCCCGACCTCCCGGCCTGTTAGGGTGCGCACGGTGGAATGCCCGAACTAAGCGTGGAGCGTGGACATCTTTCCCCGACACCCACGCTGCCTCCTCCACCGGGTATCCCTTCCACCTAAGAAGGTACTGTATGGCGCCCCTCCTCACCCTGGAGTCCAATACCTCCTGCACCTCGTACTGACCGGCATGGACTGGCCCGGGGCCCCCCTCTCCTGCCGCCGCAGTAGCCGCGAGAGCAGGCTTTAGCAGGCTACTGTGAAATACCGGGTGGACCTTACCCAGAAACGTTGGTAGCCGTAATCGCACCGTTACCGGGTTCACCACCCGCACCACCCGGAACGGCCCGAGGTACTTGGGTCCTAGTTTGCGGCACGGGACCTGTAACCGTAAATACTTGGTGGACAAGTAAACCAGGTCCCCCACCCGTGGTGTAACAAAGGGCCTCCGTTTCTTGTCTGCCTGTGCCTTGGTCGCAATGGCGGACCGATCTAATGCTTCCTTCGCCGCCCCCCATGCGGCCTCGATTTGTCGCATCCATTCTCGTGGTGAGCACGTAGGCCCCTCCTCCTGGGCGCATTTAGCGAAGGGGACAAATTCGTGGCCGGTGACCACCCGGTATGGAGAGAAACCAGTACTGCTATGAACCGCATTATTGTACGCCACTTCGGCAAGCACTAATAAGTCCACCCAGTCAGTCTGCTGGAACGAGACGTAGCTCCGTAGATACCGTTCCACGGCGGCGTTGGCGCGTTCTGCAGCCCCGTTGGTGCTGGGATGGTAGGCCGTACTCAGCCTTGTAATCCCTTACAAGGAACAAAGTGTGCCTGTTTGGAAAAGTGTGCCTGTTTGGAAAACAGGTCGACTACTGTCCAAATGACGGTGTGACCCTTGCTCTCCGGGAGGTCCACGACAAAGTCCATGGCGATGTCTCGCCATGGCCGGGCCGGGTCAGCCACCTGCTGCAGCAGCCCCAAAGGCTTTCCGACCTGGGGTTTTGTAGTAGCACAAACATGGCAGCGCCGCACATACTCCTCGATATCGCTCTTCATGCGGGGCCACCAGAATTGTCGGCGTGCCAGATGTAAAGTCTTCACGAACCCACGAAACGTGGCTCAGGAGAACCAGCTCTCGTTCCGGACTCATTCTTCCTGGTGATTCGTCGAACGCTGACTTACTTTCAGCCCCCGTCCGACGAATCACCAGGAAGAATGAGTCCGGAACGAGAGCTGGTTCTCCTGAGCCACGTTTATTAACTTCATAAACAGACACTCGAAGACGATCGAAGTCAGCGTTGATTTCACAGCACAATCAACGCTGTTAAGTAGCCGACAGAACCGACACCCACCACCACACCCTTAATTGCCTACCCACGCCCTCACCCTACTTAACTACCGCCCCCTTGGCTCCTGCCTTCCGGCACCCGCCCCAGGTACGTATCCTCCCCGTCCCCGTCCCACCACCAGTGCAGCCGGTAAGCCGCCCCCCAGCCCAAACCGCCCTCCTTTCCCCCTGAGCCTCGCACGGCCTCGCCTCCCCCCTCAGGTCCCCAAACCGCCGTGAGGTGCGCCGCTTGGACCATCCGCCGCTGGAGCCTTTCACACAGTCCCTTAGCACGCAAGGAGGCCGGCAAAAGAACAGAATGCGTCGTCTGCGGCCTTGCCGCCTCCTGGACCGCCCCGGCGCCCCTCCTCCGTCTGTTGCTCGGCCGCTGGGCAACTGCCGGCCATGCCTCCTCACGGCTGCTCCCCGGCCCTCCGGACGGCCCCGGGGCTGCTGGGCTCTCCCCTGGCTTGTCGGGCGAATGCGGGCACCAGCGGCTGTTTCCGAGGCCCGGTAAGCTGTTTTGCGGCCTCACCAGGCGGCGGGTGGGCGGCTGCTGGACTGTCTTGCCGGCTGCGCCCGTCCCCGGCTCTTCGGGAGACCGCGGGCGCCGGCGGCGGGTCTCGGGGGCCGGCAGGTGGCAGGCGGGCGGCTGCTGGGCTGTCTTGCCGGCTGCGCCCTTCCCCGGCTCTTCGGGAGACCGTGGGCGCCGGCGGCGGGTCTCGGGGGCCGGCAGGAGACGGGCGGGTGGCTGCTGGGCTGTCTTTCCGGCTGCGCCCTTCCCCGGCTCTTCGGGAGACCGCGGGCGCCGGCGGCGGGTCTCGGGGGCCGGCAGGTCGCTCCGCGGCCCCCCCGAATGTCAGGCATGCCGAGCCCGACAGGACTATCTGTAGATATATCCAATTAAAGCAATATCACTCACTGGAGGTCACCACACTTTTCTACCTGTGCAAACCATCCTGGTTTCCACCACATTCTTCCATGCTGACCACTTGCTTTTGCATTCGATTCACATTCAGTCAACACTAATTAATTATCAATTAAATATCCTGTTGCAAAGATTTATCCCTGGCAAAAGACCACAGTGCTAGCCGTCACTCTTCTACCAGCAACTGAGCCTGTTGAAGGGGAGAAATGTGTGCTACCTGCCCGCCAGATTGTCAACTCTCATACTTTCATCAAAGTTGTGTCAATAATTTCACAACTTCATTCAGATTTATTCCCTTTCTTTTCATTTCACAATCGAACAACAGATCTGTGTTTTTCTCTTTCATTTCATTCAAGAGCCTTGGTGGAGCAGTGGGCTAATGCCTCCTTAAGTAACACCAGCTGCCTGCAATTATTGCAGGTTCGCATCCCACCAGGCTCAAGGTTGACTCAGCCTTCCATCCTTCCGAGGTAGGTAAAATGAGGACCCAGATTGTTGGGGGCAATAAGCTGACTTTGTAATAATGCTGCTTGGGGGGGGGGCGAAAGCCCTAATAAGCCGGCATATACATAGAATGAAGGTTATTGCTAAGCACATTTGATTTGTGCTTAGATTGTAAGCCGCCCTGAGTCTTCGGAGAAGGGCGGGATATAAATGGGATTAAAATAAATAAATAAATAAATGAATGAATGAATGAATGAATGAATAAATAAATAAATAAATAACAAATAAATAAAATTAATGCATGAGCTCTACAGTTTACTCTTTCTTTATTCCAAGATGCAGTCTTTCCAATGCCATCATTATCAAAGATTGTCTTGTAGTCATTAACTTCTGCTTCAATAGCGATGGTGATTAAAAACACCTTTCTTCTTAATATATAGTAGGGAGGAAAGGAGAAAAAGGGAGTGAGGGAATAATTATATCCAGGCAACACGCAGTTTACATCTACATGCAGGTAGATGTCTTTTCGAGTTTGCTGAATAACTCCAGGACTGTTTATTTCACCCACGTAGCTCTCATTGGGACATCTTTTTATTGCATTAGGTATGCTCTCTGCTGTGGCGGGCACATGGAAGGCTCCTCTCGCTTAATAACCTGCATGTCTTGGGGTATCAGGGGCAACCAGGACTGCCGTGATTGTCACTGGTAAGTGATGCTTTACAAATGCCTTGCTTACTGATGGCAATCCTGATACCAACTGCGGTTGTAATACAAGGGCTACCTGTAGTATTATTTTGGCGTAATAAGGCTTGGGTAACTTCTTTAACTTCTTCATTTAATTTAACGAATTTAGTGGGGACATTGCCAAAGAAAAGCAGACTTTTCTTTTTTCCTTCAGGTACCGCAGTCAGCAAGATGGTCTACTATTGTTTGTCATGTCACTGTATACTATATTCTATTGCCCATCCAGGAATGCTGCTCCTTTTTTTTTTTTTGCTCTGCTTTTCTTATTATCATCCAACTTGCTTGCTAGTTGCAAGATCTGAAGTAAAGGAAAAGGCCATCCCATTGTGCTATTTGAGATCATAAAAAAGGAACCGCGGCTGCATCCAACTATATACTAGCATTTTCTGTTAATAATCAGGACTTGGTAGCCACCATATTGGGCACATTTTGGTCATAACTGTAACCCAAAGATCAAATTTCTCATTCTTACTTGGTGGCCAGCATCTTTCGAATGCATTCTATTAACCTCTCTCGGATCCCATCCTCTCTTAACCTCTGTTGGTTCCTATGCTCAGGTACCAGTTCTGCAGTGAGCAGGCTTGCCTCCAGTCAAGGGAGACAGGGGCAGAATGTTTGTGGTGCATTTCCTTAAGGGAGCACTAGGTATGGCTGAAAATTCCTGCCTCATTAGCACTGCAATCAGATCAATCAGAAATACACTTTCCAGAAAAAACAGTCCCCATCTTCGTTTCAGATTCAGTGATGCTGGTGTGGCTGAGAGCCCTGTTGGAGATCAGGAGCTTAGACCACATTTGCAAGCATACAACCAAAGAAAATCCAATGGTTATTGTTATCTGGGCTCAAACAACAAGGAGTTTATTGAGAGTCAGAACATAACAGAAGCAAACTAATAGCTGCTGCACAGCTATTTATATGGCTGGCTTCTAGGCGGTGACCAATAGATTTAAAGCAGCAGTTTCCCGCCCAAAACCTATTTTACCGGCTGGAGACAGCAAGTCTAGCTCAGCCCAGCAACTGTTACAAAACATGCAAAGTAGGTCAGCCATTTAAACAACAGTTAAACACAAAGCAAGTGATTCAAACATATAAGGCCAATACATTACAGTTATGGCAGTAGGCTTAGCACCTGTAAGGTTCAAAGTGCCTATAGAAAGTTCTCAAATTTCATGAGATTTTTGGAATGCTATTGTTACTGGCCCTCTGCCAGCAACCCAAGGCATTTTCTACTCCCTTGCAATTCAGGTTCTCAATATCAATCGTTCCCTCCTTGATGGATATTATCTCAACATGAGGGCTATTCTGACTGAAGCGTGGAATCTGGAGTTTGATCTATAATCAACAACCTCACTTCTCGTTTAGTTGTTTGCTTTTTTGGAAGATCTTCTACAACTTGCATTTATAGTGCCAGAAAGAGTCCCGATAATATATATTCAGAAATGCTTTGCCTTTGCTTCTTTCCTACAGCTAAGAGAAAGTGACTAGTCCAAGGTCTGCAAGCTGGCTTTTCTCCTAAGGTGGAACAAAAGGTCACAGTCTCCCAGTTTCTAGTTTGATGCCTTAACCAGTACAATGAACCAGACCTCTTATTTTTTATTTATTTTATTTATTTGTTCAGTTTCTATGGCCACCCAATTCAACCAAGTTACTCCAGGTGGCTATTTTATATAGTTAGTTGCAAAATCTTATAGTAGAATTTCAATAGCCTAAACTATCCTGGACCCTTAATTCATTTATAACTTAAAGGTAAAGGTAAAGTTTCCCCCGCATATGCATGCTAGTCATTTCCAACTCTAGGGGCCAGTGCTCATCTCTGTTTCAAAGCCGAAGAGCAAGCGCTTGTCCGAGGACGTCTCTGTGGTCATGTGGCCGGCATGACTAGATGCCAAAGGCGCACGGAATGCTGTTACCTTCCCACCGTAGTGGTCCCTATTTTTATACTTGCATTTTTACGTGCTTTTGAACTGCTAGGTTGGCAGAAGCTGGGACGAGTAACAGGCGCTCACTCTGTTATGCAGCACTCGGGATTCGACCCGCCAAACTGCCGACCTTCTGATCGACAAGCTCAGCGTCCTAACCCACTGAGCCACCACGTCCCTTATTTATAACTTACTTGGGTCAAAATCTTATTTGGCTATTTGACATTTATTTCAAATTCTTTAAGTACTTTATACATGGTTAATTTTTCTTTTGTTCAGAAATGAAAATAGACTCATTCTGTTCATTCAGGAAGCCTCACTGGGATGTGGATCTGGAAACAAACCTGATGAATGATCTCTCAATGACAGGAGAATGCAACCCTTAAGTATCTTGAACATCACACAGGGGAGTTTTTAATACTCCCTCCTCCTTTCTTTCTTCACCTTGATTTTTATCCTTCTTTGTTTATTTTTATGTACTAGTTTTCTAATACTTTTTTTATTATTTTGCAAAAGACCAGGGAATGTGATGTCAGGAGCGGTGGAAACCCCATTCCTGTGGAGTAAAAAATTGCTCTAAATTGACTATAAAGTTTTGGGGAGGAAAAGGTTTTATTTGAGATCTAAATTAAGACCCTCATCTATGGTGAAGGAGTGGGATAATTAATTATATCTAAGAAGCTGCTGAGAAGGAATTTACTATTTTAGAGCTGATGGGAAGGAAACCTGTAATTTACTACTGTACTCAGCTGAAAAAGCTGTATTTAGCCAGTGGGCAAAATACAGGATGGAATTTCCACTCTCTCAGCAAATCATCTAGCTCAAATCTCCCAATGAATGCATGGGCTAATCTCTGAGAAAATAAATACAGTTACCAAAGGAGTGTCATTCCCAGTTTGGTGTTTAGATAAATCATGGAGCCAAAGGAGGGCTGAAATGAAATATCCAGCTGCCCCTGATACGTGCACTAGAATTCTGTCTGTATAAAACAGACACAGAAGCCTTCCAACAAACATCACTGATAAATGGTATTTTATTGGCAAATTAATCTATAAACTTCAGTATAGCTCCAGGGCCACAGGATTATATTCAGGAGAACCATGTCTTTCCTGAAGTATCATATTCAGCAGAAGAAAAGGAGTCACACCGTGTCACTGTAACAAATTGTCCAGTTACCATATTATATAAAAAGTATTTTTAATGTGCCACCCAACCAACAACCACTGGGCATTATGCCATGATGCTAATCTTGCACAGGAACCTATGGGGAGAGATTTTCAGATTTTCTTATACGCCTTTTGAAAGTCCCAGGGAAATAATGTCATCTGGAATATGCTAGCCACATAATGAAATGGTAGTGATCATGTATTCAACACAATCATTTGCAGTTTAGCAAGTCTCTGGGACAAAAGGTCCTAAAACTCCAGTATCTTAGGCAGAAACCATTCTGTTCGACAGATATCTGCTAAACTTCAGTGACATGAAAGACATGACATGACATGACATGACATGACATGAAAGAGCTGTAGTAAACCTCGCATTTATATAATATCCCCATCCTATCCCTACCTGAGCTTCTTTCTGCTTACCTTCAATTTGTCATATTCTATAAACAGAATTACTATTAACCTCCTGTTTTTAAATGGCTATCAATCAAGCCACAGTCATTTGCCTGCTATTTTTACATCTTCTAACAGCCAACCAAGAGCCATTCTGTCACTAAGCAGTCATTGTCTTAGGTAGACGATTTCCCCCCTTCTTCTTTTCAATCACGTCTCGTTTTTAGAGAGAAGTCTTTCCAGTTCTCTTGGCAAGGATTTTCTGAAGTGGTTTGCTCTTGCCTCTTTCTTAGGATTGAGAAAGTGATTGATATTGTACCTAAGACAGGACTAGAACTTACAATCTCCTGGTTTCTACCACTACACCAAGCTGGCTATCTGCTAGATGATTCCTGGGATTAAAGCAGGGGTGGGATTCAGCCGGTTCACACTGGTTCAGCAGAACCGATACCTATTTTTTTGTTGAGTTTGGCAAACCGGTTATGATAAACCTGTGTTTTCCGGAACCTTTCTGGTTTTTGTTCAACTTCCTTCCAGACGGGGAAAAAATAAATCCTCCCCAAAAGTCCAAGAGAGGAGCAAAGGAAACCAAAGGCAGACGCAATGCCTTCGATTACATCACTCAGGTGATAACTAGGTGGTGTTTCTCAGAAGTATTTTCAGGAATAGACATTTCATCTCTCTAGTTTTCCGATTGGTGCATACGGGAAAGGGGGGATTGGTGCATGCAAGAAAGAGTATCACTATTTCTAAATACTGATACTCTTCCTTGTAATATAATCTACTTTTGTGTACCTCTTTTATTGTTCTTATTTAAGTATTAAATGCATGAAATAATAAACTACCTTTTGGTATATTGTTTTATTATACTTAAAACAGTCATTGTTAAGTTATTTGAATCCCACTACTAGATTACATTTCTATACAAAATGAGATTAGGGTAGATTTGTTGTTGTTAGCTGCGAAGTTGTGTCCGACCCATCGTGACCCCATGGACAACATTCCTCCAGGCCTTCCTGTCCTCTACCATTTTCTGGAGTCCATTTAAGCTCACGCCTACTGCTTCAGTGACTCCGTCCAGCCATCTCATTCTCTGTCGTCCCCTTCTTCTATTGCTCTCAATCTTTCCCAGCATTAGGCTCTTCTCCAGTGAATCCTTTCTTCTCATTAGATGGCCAAACTATTTGAGTTTCAATTTCAGGATCTGGCCTTCTAAAGAGCAGTCAGGGTTGATCTCCTCTGGGACTTACTAGTTTGATTACCTTGCAGTCCAGGGGACTCGCAGGAGTCTTCTCCAGCACCATAGTTCAAAGGCCTCAATTCTTTGGCGCTCAGCCTTTCTTATGGTCCAACTTTCACAGCCATACATTGCAACTGGGAAAACCAGGGTATGATTAGGGTATGTGAAATTTCATTTCATGGGAAGCACCACCTGCAGTCTCAAAGGCCCTGGTCCAACCGCTCCATCTGCTCTGTATGACAACGAGGGTTCTCACACAGCAGTACAGGAGAAGCTGCATGTGGTCAGAGCAACAGTTTTCTTTCACTGCTGCTTCTTGACAGCTTGTATTTCAGACATGCCCCTCATGGTGGCAGAAATAGCAAATCAAGATTAGTAGTCACAGATCTCGTGATCCCTGAGTGTGACCTTCTTTCTCTCAAAATCATCTAAATTGATGGTGATCTGACCAAGGTTATCACCACCGTTCACCTTGTTCATTTTAATCTAACATATGATGAGGATTTCAAATGCTTTGATCTTCACTCCATTGAAGTTGTAAGCAGGCTATTAATCAAATGTAACTATCAGTTGTTCCAGATGTGGAGGAGCCCTTTTCTATTTCCGTCAAAAGTTATCTACCCATTCAGTTCAATAGGATTTGAATGAATTCTGAAGTGAGGCGTAAAAGGCTGTTTGGGGTTTCTTAATATAGAAAGTACTCGCCTTAGATTTAATGGTGGATGGTGGTGTTTATTTCAGTTTTCACACAGCTTTAATGCATCCGATGCAGATATGTATGCTGTTTTCTCAATATGTATCGGTTATCGTTGTAAAATCCCATGCTGGAATTAGTTAGGCACTTTCAGGCAATATATTTTCCCAGGAAAAGAGCAATTATTAATTGTTTGCAGAAGACATCTAGAAATTTTTAAGTTGAAGAGACATTTTTAGAGGGGACATCAGGTTTCCCCAGCACTCAAAATATGATATTGATCGTATGAAAAAAATGTTTTTTTTTCCTTTTCCAGGCCTGATGTCCTTTGCAGTTGTGAATGTGATAATGTGTCAGCGATATCTCAGCATGATCTAAACTGGAGCCTCTTTTAGGTGTGAAACACAGCAATGGTGTGGTTTTCCAAAATAGTTTCTGCTTTGTAAGCATATGATAAATTAATAGTGGATATTTGCTGTGCTGAGAATATGAGCACTAGATACACACTGGGTAATTATGGTTGAGTGAAAGAAAAGGTGCCATGTTTTGTGTGATTTACACCGTTGCACCTGAAGGCATAAGTTGCTGTTAAGATTGTCTGTTTATATAGTTAGTTACATTTTGCCTATAGATGGTGAAAGGAAGGGAGAGGGATGGATTCATATTGCTAGCAATCCATTTGGGAATGAGAGAAATAAAAGCCACTCCTTTAATAATCCCCTTTGCCTTTTGCCCAGTTGCTAGTCAATTTCATACACTGGGAACCCAATATAATCATTTTTAATAAGGATAAATTAACAATTTTATCAATAAAAATGGAAAATTTCCTGGTGTGATTTTCTCTTTTTTTTTTTTGCTAAGTTGCCTGAACTTTCCAATAGACAGAAGCCATACATTCAACTGATATTACTATACCCTGAAGCACACGGTGCATTTTTGGTTGAACAGCCTCTTCAGGAAAAAAATGATTTAAAGTAAAAGAATGTTGATACCTCCTATGTTCCACAAGCAAAGTCAACAAACTAATGGGATACAGCAATCACCAAGTTCTAACTTTATACCGAAAAGGCTCAAATGCTTATCTCATTCCTTGAATTTATTTATTTAATTTATAAAATTTATTGGCCGCCCACCTTACCATAGGGCAACTCTGGGTGGCTTACAGTTGTATGTAAGCTAAAACATAAAAAGATTAAAACCAACATTAAAACCAAAGACACACGGGGAGGGTGCGGGGCAGAATTTGGGGAGGATAGGATCAGTTGATTAGTCTAACAACCACCTCCATTGCGCTGATCCCCCATTGGGGCCCCAGGCCAATTGGCAGAGCCAGGTCTTTAATCCCTTACAAAAGGATAGGAGCGTTGAGGCCAACCTCACATGGGGGCGGGGGGGGGGAGCAAGATGTTCCAGAGGGTAGGAGCAACAGCAGAGAAGGCTCTCTTCCTCGACCCCACCAGTGGAATAATCGGGCTGACAGGAACCTCAGCAGGCCTACAAGTGGTACAGCCAATCCCAGTGGGGTGAGACAGTCCCTCAGGAAAACTGGACTTTTGCCATGAAGGGCTTTAAAGATGATCACCAACAACATGAATTGCACCTGAAGCAGACTGGTAATCAATTTAGCTCGAGGGAGTAGTGGTGTTACAGGGGCCATTCCTGGCAGCCCCAAAACTACTCACACTGCTGCACTCTGCACCAGCTGTAGCTTCCGAATGCTCTTGGCTGGCCCCACGTTGAGCAAATTACAGTAGTAGTAGTAGACTAAGGGGCTAGATTCTGATCCTTGGCTATTTTAACTGTGTTTTTCTTTGTTTATAACATCTGCTCTGCAGGTTTCAGTATGTTTGTTCAAGACAGAGAGAGAAAAGTTAACTTTCAAATAATGTTATAAATACATTCCTTTTTTCTCCCTATACAGAGAATTCACAGTTATGAGAATTACCCCAGAAATAATGTTAATTTTCTATTTGTCCATTTGCAGATCTGTTTATTTTAATGTGCTTTTCCACACATATGTAAACTATTCTGGTAATGGTGATTGTTTAATTTGTAAAATGTTGAATATTTTCCCATTTTCTCCCTATTAAGATAAAGATATTTTGTCTTTCTGCTCCCGCACTAGAACATTGTTCATCATCACAATCAACAGTATAATAACTTTGTGGTCCTTTATTTTACCACCATCAAAATCATGAAGAAATGCCATCCTAAGATCTTTTAATATAAGTTGCTGTATAACAGGGCTTTTCAACCAGTGGTACGCGTACCACCGGTGGTACATGGGCACCTGGCAAGTGTTATGTGACCCTGCCCAGCCTAGCCAAGGGTAGCAGGGGGAGGGAATGAGCCAAAGCAGTGCAGTGCAGGACTTGCCGTGAGAGAGTCCTCGGGAGCTGCAGGGCTACTGGGCCGAGACAAAGGCCCCAAGATAAGCACTTCCAGCTCACCTGGAAGAGAAAGGAGGAGGAGGAGGGGGGCGGAGACAGGAAGGGATATAAAAGGAGGCAGTTTGGGTGGGAAAGGCAGAGGGGAAAAAAAGATGCAGCCTTGGGAGGAGGAGGAGTCAACTGGAGCTGCACCGAAAAGAAGGAGGGGGGGAGAGAGGAGAGGAGATAAAACAGGCTGGCCAGGAGCCGATCTACAACTTGGCAGCCATCCATGCCAGGCATGCACACAGGTGGCAGGAAAAACAGACAAGAAATGCAGCTGGGGAAGGGTCGCCCTCCATGAGGAATGAAGAATGCACCATCAGCTGGAGGTGAGGCATGGAGGGAGGAAGGAAGGAAGGAAGGAGATGGCAATGAAAAAGAGGGAGGTAGAGAGCAGGAGGGAGGGAGGGAAACAGAAAGGAAGGAAGTGCTGGAAGGAAAAGCCGGGGGCTTGCTTTCCAGTTGGGAGGCTGTACCTTTAAGAAAAAAGAAAAAACGAAGCACTGCCATTTGAAATCGATGAGAGGAAGCCAAGCCGGCTGCTTGAGAGGAGATGTTTATTGGCAGAAGTGAAGTACTATTTCAGCAGTTCGGTTCTAGGTCAGCTGAACAATAAACTGGGACAGTGGAAGGATTCTTATGTGATTCTGTGACTTTGAAGTTCTGGGATTTGTGCACTGTGTTTGGCAATATCTATTATGGCTGATGGCTTATGTCCTGTGTTGGATTTTGGGGTGAGGGGTTACTGGTTCTAATTCTATTGCTCTGCTATTGTTAGCAACTAAGTTTTGCAACAAGGGATTTTGAAGTATTTTTGTCCTGAATAGATTTTGCCTGTAGCGTTTACTTATGAATGGAGCCATTTGGGGAGGCTGCCTTAGCTGGCAGCCACTACTTACTACATTTGTTTTTCCTTCCTTAAGTGCTGGCTGCCAGCTCCTTAACTTTCCTTTCTAGCCAGTAGCTAATTCTTAAAGGGGAATGCGCCTTTTTCAGCTAGTTCCCTCAGCGGCTTGTCTTTTATGTCTCTGGAGGCTTTTCCTTGTTTGATAAATATATGGAAGAGGGAAAATATGGGTGTGTGTGTTCCAAATTCTTCCTTCAGAAGGAAGGAGATGGGAATGAGAAGGAAGGAGGCAGGGAAACAGGAAGGAAGAGAGGAGGGAGGGAGATTGGAATGAGAGGGAGGGAGGGTCTGATGGAAGACCTGCCTTAGCACTTAGCCACCAGTAGTCCTAGTGATTAAAGGTTACTTGTGATACATAATTATAGTGGCATACCGTATATTTATAATCTTAAACTTTAGTATGGATTATTCTGAAACAGTGTTAGTATCTAAAACTGAACTAGATTGCAAAATGTCATTTCACTGTCCTGGCACTTAATGGTCTCTTTTAAGTTTTACATTTAAATCTTTTTCCCATGTAATTTTAAATCTTTCTAAGGAATTTTCAGATTTTTTAAGCAGAAGCTGACAAATATTTGAAATAGATTCTTGATGCTGTGTGGTAATGTTTTCTAATAATTCTCCAAAAACTGTGATTTCTTTAATGTCTAATATTTTCTCATATTATTTGATGCATAGTTTTTAGCTGGGCACATTTACATGTAGTCTCCTAATGTTTCCTTTTTTCCAGTTTCCAAGCTACCTTTGAGATATTTGTTTTTAATTAGGATAGAAATCTAATGCCAAAACAGTTCATTTCGCTTATGCCTTGGATACAGGCAGCTGCCAAGTGAAGGACATCTGATTTACGTAGAACTCATACTTACAAATGGGTTGCCTATTACTAAAAATGGCAGATGTATACAAAGTTAAGTTAGACAAATGGAACTCATTCTTAATCCAGGGACTGCTTTTATTAGTTTCTTGGCTGTAAAAGAAGGAATGGCCTATTGCTAGAAAGAGAAATAAGTAATACAGGGCTGACTTTTTCCTTATTTCCCCATATTTTACAGCCTATGCTTCATCCCATTCTTTGCTGTTTGTATATTTGGCAGAAATAGAGAAACTAAGTCATAATAATGTCCTAGGAAGAGTCAGTTCAGGTTGAATTTTGCCTGAATTCAAAGATTTTAACCAATTAAAATCATCATAGTGTTGCCCACATCCTTGTCTGTTTGTTTATTTACCAGATTTATAAAGCTGCCCATCTCACAAATGTGACTCTGGGCAACTTACAATAACAGTCAGTTAAAACACAGTTTAAAACAATGATTAAAAACTATTAAACACAACCACAAATAAATATAGAATAAAAATAAAAGCACAGGAGAACAGATCAACCAACATCCAAAATAATCATCTTGCAGGCTCCCCATTGCTCTGGGATCCCCAAACCTACTGAAAAAAAATATTCAGGGATCTCATAAATGCCAGCGAGATCAGTTCTAATCTCACATTGGGGGATCATGTTCCAAAGGGTGGGTGCCATGCAGAAAAGGCCCACCTCCTGTATCCCACCTGATGAAGTTCTTTAGCAGATGGGACCCATAACATGCCCCTCTGGCCAGATCTGATGGGAAGGGTAAATGTAACTGGGAAGAGGTAGTCCTTCAAATAACTTGATCCCATGAACCATGACACAAGGCTTGTAAAATCCGACGCCTGTCCCTTCCCTTTCCATCAGTAGCGAGATTAGATGACCTGGAGGGAGATCAGCTACTTGGTCACTTCAGGCCAATACAGGCATGTTTCTGCCTTTCTGATTCCCAGATCACTTGCTTCTTCACCACATTCTCTATGTCTCTCTGAAAGAATAGAGCTCAGCCTGGTATATTATATTCCAGACACAGTGGTGTGTGAGTGCAAAGTGGAATGGACTTCTCTCTGTTTGTTCTTGCACACAGTAGGTATTGAAAGGACCAGAGCAGATCATTGCACTTCTATAGAGACTTCTGAGGCTCTGACACACTGGGAAGAGGAAACATGGATTTGCCTAATTGTAAAAGTGCACATGAGTACAGTACTTGACCTGCTTTTTCCTTTTATTTTATCATGATCTCATGTGTTTGTTTGGGCACAATATTGTCTGCGTGTGACTCAAATCTCTTCACGATTCCATTTACTTCCCAGTGCTTAGTTTTGATTTATCAAGAGAAAGGATGCAAATATTCACAATCAGATCCTGCCCCATTCCAAGATTACTGCCATGATAGTTGGATATATTCCTGCCAATTGGTGACATTTAGCTAAGATTCCAAAGCTGAAGCAGTCAATCAGACATTTTCCTTCACACAGCTGATGGATGTATAATCAGATCACCATCATTTGCATGTGAGTTAGAAGAAATGCAATGTAGCCAAGGCAGGGATTGGCAATCTGGGTACTTAAAAATTATATCATTTAAAATTTCTCCTGACTAAATGGATGGGTCATAAACCAGTTTGCTGCAGTGATTAAGATATCAGGCTAGAAAGTGGGAGACAGTGAATTTAAGTCCTCCTTATGCACAAAGTCAGCTGGATGACCTTGGGGCAATCTTTCTTTCTCAGCCCTAGGACAAAGGCAAATTACTTTTGGAAAAACCTTGCCAAGAAAATTGCAGGGATTTGTCCAAGCAGTTGCTAGGAGTCGATGTGTACTGACTTGAAGGTATAAAAAAAAGTGTGTATGTATCCGTGTGTATTGGTTTGATAAGATTCATCTTCTCAAATTAAAGGGCCAGATTACATATTAAAAACAGAAAAAAATAAGTGTGCTTCTCCAAGGAGGGAATCCCAGTCCATGTTTGATTAGGTTATTGAGGCATGTGTAATACAAGCTAAACTTCCAGGAATAATCGGGGTGTTGAAGGAAAAGTCTTCATCAGGGTCCAGGCCAAGCCGGGAATGAACAACACGGCGACTGCTTTAGAAAGAAGGTTGTAGTTTATTGAAGAAGAGAGGCAGACAGAAAAATGGCTCTGGAAGAAAAGAGAGAGCACATGTAGTAAAGAGTGGGTTTTTATACCTTCTTGGGCTTTTGTTTGGAGTTGTTCCTCTGTCATGAACTTTGACCTGGGTCAGAGTGTGCCTTTCTGGTATTCTGATGGTGGTGGGTTAATCCTATTATGTCCTGTCTTAGAGTTTGGGTGGGGTATGTAGATTTTAAGGGTCTTTGTCTTCCTGATGTCTTCAGCTTCTAGTTGGAGGGCTCCAACCTTCTTGAATGGATTACTACATCTGCATTTTTAAAAGCCGGTTTCTGCTGAATTGTCCGGCTGGTGTGTGTGTGTGTGTGTGTGTGTGTGTGTGTGTGTGTGTGTGTGTGTGTAGAGGTTTCTGCCTTTTTAAAGATCTTCTCCATTATTCCTCTGGGGAAATATATTCAGCCTTTTTAATATTCCCAAAAATATTTATTTTCTCTGGATTGTTCCCACAGGGACCAGTGAACTGGTTGTGTGCTTTTTCTCATCCTTGAAGCCACTTGTGCCTCCAAGGAAAATTATGAATCAAGGAAGACCCCCAAACAACATTGGGGTGCAACTAATCCAGAACAAGGCATTTTACTCAGTTTCCAGATAGGCCTGTATTCCCAGCATTTCCTCTGGATAGGAGATTCAATAGTAGGGGATGCCCTACTCACAGTCACTCATGCGCTCGTGACCTCCCGATTGGACTACTGCAACGCTCTCTACATGGGGCTGCCCTTGAGGACCACCCGGAGGCTTCAGCTGGTGCAGAATGCGGCCGCGCGGGTTGTGATGGGGGTTTCCCGATACTCCCACATAACACCTCGGCTCCGCGAGCTGCATTGGCTCCCAGTTGCCCTCCGGGTGAGATTCAAGGTGCTGGTGATGACCTATAAAGCCCTAAATGGCTTGGGTCCGGGATATTTGAGGGAGCACCTGCTGCCGGCATCAAGCTCCCTTCGTCCTGTGCGCTCCCACAGGGAGGGTCTTCTCAGGGTACCGCCGGTAAGAGATTGCTGGCGGACAATACCCAGGGGGAGGGCCTTCTCTGTGGGTGCGCCGGCCCTTTGGAACCAGCTGCCTGTAGTGCTTAGGACTGCCCCTGACCTCCGTTCATTCCGCCGGGACCTGAAGACCTGGCTCTTTGAGCTTTCTGGCCAGGACTGAGGGTATTAATTGGGGTTTTAACTGGTTTTAACTAGGTTTTTTATATTCAAGGTTTAATATAATCATTTTAATTGTTTTAACTTTTGTAATTGTAGCATTGTTTCTTTTAAAAGACCTTGTGAACCGCCCTGAGTCCTACGGGAGAAGGGGCGGTATATAAGTCTAATAAACTATAAGTCTAATAAACTAATTGGCCTTATCCAAACCATTGTTGCCTCCAAGCCTGTTTCACAAAACAATTTCCACCTCCCAGCCTCCCCCTTTCCCCCAGCCCTTGAAAGCAGGTGGTGATTTCCTTTATTTTGGGCAGACGTGAAAACAAAGTTTCAACCAGGGGATTTTTTGTGAACTCAAAAGACGAGTGGCTGGTTCCTCCACTTGGATCCAACGATGATTGCCATTGATGATGCAGAAAGGCGCCAATTCTAAGGACCGGAAGCCTTACTTTTGACTCTTAGAGAGCCCCCTAGAGGATTGTTCACCGCCCTGAGTGCTTCGGGAGAAGGGCGGTATACAAATATAATAAATGAAATGAAATGAATTGTCTGCGCACATATCCAGATATTCCCCGCGTATGGATCATGTAGAACAAGGGGTCTTCAAACTCAGCTCTGTTATGACTCATGGACTTCAACTCCCAGAATTCCTCAGCCAGCATAGCTGGCTGAGGAATTCTGGGAGTTGAAGTCCACGAGTCATAAAAGGGCCAAGTTTGAAGACTCCTGATGGAGAACGTTTTCTCTTTCTAGCAGCCCCTTGCAACCTGGCTTGCAACCTGGCTTGCGACCCAACCATCCGCTTCTTTCGCGGTTTCGCTGCAGATCTCAACTCTTTCGAGAACCGCCTTGGGGTTGGGGCGCTGGGACGAGGAGCCGGCTGTTTCGCCCCCCTTCCCCCCCCCAGAGCAGCTCCTCCGGCGGCGGACAGACGGGAGGCCACACTAGCCGCAGAGAAGGAAAAGCGGGGGCAAGAGGGAGACTCCTCCTTCGGGCCCGCCTCGCTTCGCCTCAGCCGGCTAACGAGGCTGCACGATTCAGCCCACCTTCTTCCCTCCCCGGCCTCTCCCGGCGCGCCTCCTGCAGTTAGGCTTGCCAACCGGGCAGCGGAGAAGCTTAGACCGCTCGGTGCGCCGCCGCCGCCGCCGCGCCCGCCCCATGCCCGGCTCACCCTCCGGCGGCGCCCGCTAGCCGTCCATGGCGCGGCCCGGGGTGCTGCTCTGCTGCTGCGCCGCGGCGCTGCTGGCGGCGTGGTGGGGCAGCGCTAACGCCGGTCTGAGCTCGCCTCCCACCGGCGCCCCGCTGGAGGACGAGGCGGAGAACCAGGAGAACATTCTCTCGCAGGTAAGGCGTCGGCGGCCCGAGCAAGCCAGCCTTGGAAGAGGGAGTCGGATCCTCGAGGTGATGTCCCAGCCGCGCATCGGGAACGACGGGGAGTAGTGGATTGCAGGAGTCCACTCTGGGAAGTGCACAGATGCATCCCTCACCCTGGCACCACCACAAAATAAATAATAATAATAATAATAATAATAATAATAATAATAATAATAATAATAATAATAATAATAATAATAATAATAATAATAATAATAATAATAATAATAATAACCCCACGAGAAAGGCCTCTGAACATGTGCAAAAAGCCCCTTCACAACAAATGAACTTTGTGTACATCTGCAAGGGAGGGAGGGAAGGAAGGAAATCTGGTCTGGAACGGTCTTATCTCGGAAAAAGAATAGCAGCCAAGCTTGGGTTGCGTGGAGTAAAAATTAATAATAATAATAATAATAATAATAATAATAATAATAATAATAATAATAATAATAATAATAATAATAATAATAATAATAATAATGATGATGATGATGATGATGATGATGATGATGATGATATGATGATGATGATGATGATGATGATGATGTCAGGGAAGGTTTTTATGCTGTAGACTTGACACAGCCCCAGAGTCTGGTACAGCTAGGGATCCCAGTTTCAATCTTCGACGTAAGTTTGATTTTAATGGGGTGATTTTAGAAGCGGCAAAGAACAGCGAGGAATCTACAGATGGGTTTCCCAATAAAGTCAGCTTTATCTCAACTTAGTGGGACTCGCTGCAGGTTTACACCTAAACGGCTGGGCCTAAAATTGTAGGCAGATTTTTTTTCTTGGATATGTTGCATTAAATCAACCCTCCTTAAGTTCCTTTCGGGAAAGCTGGATCCTTGCACTCAGTAACAAAGTACAAGAGTTTCTGTTGTGTAGAATCGACAAGCTTTGCATTACAGTGTTATACTCCCACCTGTGCAGAATTTGTTTTGTCCTCACGTATTTACCTGTTAGAGACCCAGGTGGTGGTGATCAGTGCAGTAAAAGGACGCGCAGCGGTAGTTTTTAATGCCTGGAGAAGCAAGCAAATGGAAAAGGTGCATCTGCTAAAATCTCTCCGTCCTTTGTGAACCGTGAAATTATGCAGAAGCAGCATCCTTATGCATTTGTCTTCTCCAGATATCTGGGACAAAAGGCCTTATGAATTAGATCTCCGGTCTCTCCATTTAGTAGACCAGGTTTAGCATTACTGCTTTGTTGCTGCTTTCTAAAAGCAATAAGCTCTCTTTTCCCCCTCTGCCTGCAGCCTATTACTTATTTCCTAGTCAGCTAACTGAATACTATAGAGCTCTCTTCTGAGTATATATGTATAGAATTGTGCTGGGAGAGCAATGCTGTCTGTCAATTCCTCTGGTGCTTAGAGCCTGCAGGAGTTTTCACTGGGCTCCTCTTGGCTTTCCTTTGTAGCTAAAGCCAGCTAAAAGAGAATTGTGCTGCAAATGGCAACATCTGTATAGTCTGTGGTGGCTGGGCCTCCTATTTGTCATGAGCAAAATCATTTGCATGCATTTATATTGAAGTAATTGTGCAATATAAATTGAAATTGTGTTGGGTTTGATGCTGAGCAAAAAGGCTTAAAACAGCTTTGGCAAAATATATCTCTGGATGATGGAGGCCAATATCCCCTGAATTATTGCATGAACTGTGCAATCAGAAAAGCATGTGTTTGACTACTTTTTATTTTCCAAAGTTGTGTCTGATCCAGGCATATTCCCTTAAAGGACATTCTTTCAATTGCATTTAATGTTTGTTGAAACTTTGTGTTGGCTAGGCAGGATGTGCCAGTCTGTTTACAACTTTTGTCTTGTTCTTGAGTCCAACCAGAAAAATGTCCTATTTATGTAGGACTAACATTGCACATTGGAGACTCTGGCTTCCTATCAAATATATCCTGGTACCTTTGGGTTTTTTAAAAAATACATTATCTACTTTTTCTGAGGGCAACTCTTATTAAATACTATACCCAAGTTAGGGCAGCCTATCTTCCCAGCATGGTTTCATCTACAGCATATGTGTCAAACTCGCCATGTTACGTGATGTGTCACGACGTATCATGGACTTTTTTTCCATTGCTGGAGCTGGGGTGGGTGTGGCCTCCGTATGATGCAACTGGCCCTTGGGCCAGTAGTTTGACACCCCTGATATTCTACAGGATGCATGGAAATAAAGGAGAGATGCAAAGACCTCATGTGGAGCTCTTCTGTTCACGTCAGTGAAATTTGTACAGGAGAATTTCCCCACAGATTGTTCCCATTATATTTAAATGAGATCATTCTGGAGAATGTCTGAGTTGAGCACCGCAGCCTTTTAATTTCCCCAGACCCCAGAGAAACCAAAGTTGTTTAGGGGCAAGTTGACTAGTTTGGGGTTTGGTTTTTGGATTATTTTAGGTGGTAGGCGAAAATTACTTTCTCATATAACCAAGGAGCAGCGAACATGAAGTGTCAGCAACATTTTAAGCCAGACAGCCATTTCTTCAAGGTTTCAGGATGTCAGAGTTTCTCCCAGACATTCATTCCTCCAAAAAAAGCCCACCAAGATTTCCAGGACAAATTGATTGACTTCCTTTCCCTCCCCTTCCTCTTCCCCCTCCCCCTCCCCCTCCCCCTTCCCCTCCTTGATTAGTTGCTAGGTGACTATGACAAGGTGAAGGCGGTGTCCCAAGGCTCAAACTGCCAGTGCAAGTGTGTGGTGAGACCCCTTGGCAGAGGAGCATGTCAGAGGATCAACGAGGGCTCTTACAAAGCCGAGGATTTTTACACGGTGGAAACAATCACTTCTGGACCAGAGTGCAAGTGCTCCTGTGTGGCTCCACCATCTGCGCTCAATCCCTGTGAAGGTGACTTCAGGCTGAAGAAATTGCAGGAAGCAGACAACAAGGACTTCAAGGTATTTGCCTTTCCTGAGTTTTTACTGTAGTTAAAACGTATTTTTATTATTTCGGTTGATGCCATACCTTTCTACCCAAAGGGCAGTCAGTGAGGTTTTTCCTCTCCCAAGTAATGGGAAAATTTGAGGCAGGTTTTAACAGGAGATTCATCTGGAGATTTGGTGTCCCTTTGCACTACTTGCAGATGTACAAGGCTGAGATATCAGGGGACAGGTATCCTCAACTTACGACCACAATTAAGCCCAAACTTTCTGTTGTTAAGTGAGACAGTTAAGTGAATTGCCCCATTTTACAGCCTTTCTTGCCATAGTTGTTAACTGAATCACTTGCAGTCATTAGGTTAATAACACAGTTGCTAAGTGAATCTGGCTTCCCCATGGACTTTGCTTGTTGGAAGGTTGCAAAAGGTGGTCACATGACCCTGGGACACTGCGACCATCATAAATAGGAATCAGTTGCCAAGCGTCTGAATCTTGATCACGTGATCATGGGAATGTTGCAACGCTCAGTGTGAAAAAAGGTCATAAGTCATTTTTCCCAGTGCTGTTGTAACTTTGAATAGTCACTAAATGAACTGTGGTAAGTTGAGGACTACCTGTACTGTATACAGCAGCAGCAGCAGCAGCCATCCACCAATCCACCCCCAAACTTTCCAGCATGGCCATGAAACAACCTCCTCCCCAATTTTGTCCCAGCAAGTTGCAAACTGGGGGTGCTTCCCCTATTCACGGTCCAAATGCTAAGTTGTGATCTGGTTTGTATGCTAAGCCGTGGATCAAAAATGTTGCTTGTTAACTAAATTGCCATGGTATAAAAATGAAGGGTGGTTCAGTTTGGAGGGTGCATGTCAAGACCAAACAAATCACACAAATGCTTGGTGAGGGATGGGAGCCCCAGTCTGTTTCTTCATGCAACCTCAGCAGGACAGGGAACATCTGGACGTTAGAAGCTAGAAACAGTAAGATCGGGTTAGCTAAAATGGCAGCTGCAGTACTTCATCTTGGCTTGGTTGTCCAGCTGGTGAGAAATTCATTGCTCCTGGAGCAGCTTTTCTCCAACCTGTTCTTTGAGCTGTTGGACTGCAGCTTCATAATCACAGCCAGTTCATCCCTTAGCACAGGGGTAGGCAACCTCGGCTCTTTTATGACTCATGGACTTCAACTCCCAGAATTCCTGAGTCAGCATAGCTGACTCAGGAATTCTGGGAGTTGAAGTCCATGAGTCATAAAAGAGCCGAGGTTGCCTACCCCTGCCTTAGCATCAAGAGACCAAACTGTGGGTATGGACTTAACCAATTCTTCTGTACGCGGTTTTTTAAACACACACCAAAATTTATTGCTGTGGAGATGGCATGGTGAAGTTCTGTACTTACCTAGCAGGAAGTGAACAGACCCTTGGCCTTCCCAGTTCTCTGCCTGCTGGGAACAGGAAAGAGCAACAGTCTTAATAAATACGTAGCTCCGAATTCTCCCACATGCAGTAGGATGGAGACCTAACAAATATATGCTGCATAATGGCACAAAGAGACACTCCGTTCGTGAATGTTTTACCCTTGCTGACTATGCAAGGAAACCTTCCGCTATGGAACAATCTTATTTGTTACAAAAATGGGCCTCATTGGACGTTTAGCCATTAGTTTAAATGGAAATGTGGTAGACTGAAACAGGATAGATTAAACGTTGAACTAGAGAAGATGGAAGGATGGGTGTCATTCCCTGAAAGTACCTGTTGACTGGATGCCAGAAATAGATGTGGCCACCTGTTTCTCCTTCTCCTTTTCTACCATTGTTGCTTGTTTCTTTCCCTTGCTCCTCCAGGTCATTCTTGCCAGTGAAGGCTTAAATTATGGTTTGCAGAGGGTTTTTTGATATTAGTCCTAAGGCTGCAGATTCAGAAACCTCTGGTTAAACCAGTGTCCTTGGCTTAAGCCGTTCAATAAATTTAGTGGATATTGGGAGGTATAAAATGGGATCTAAATACAAGCCCAGATGGGAATGTGGAGTTTGTACTCTCTCCTTCAGATACAAACCTTCAGGTTGGTACCTGTAAATATTACAGACGACATAAAACCAAAAGTTCAAATTAGCATTAGAAAGGGGGAATCCCAGAATTTCAAACATTTCTGGAGATGCAAACTGCAAGGTGCCAGGCCATCAGAAGATGTTCTTTAGCAGGTGATCTTTGCAAGCAGAAGCTTTAAAGATAGTTGGTACCATTTCAAACTGGAGGCAATTATTTTATGCCTTGGTGAAACATTAGTTTGAGAGTCAAGATACAAATCTATCCCTAAATAAAAGGAGCAGATGGATCAGAACCAACACTCAGAGTCTGCCCATTTACTTGGATTGAGCTTCATTTCTTAATCCTTATTATTGTTCACAAACATCGATGCTATCTCTTCCAACACCAAGCCTTGACTGAATCAGTTGAAAAGGAGAAATGGAGCTGAGTATCATCAGCTTATTGATCACATTTCATATTACCAGAGAGAGAAAAAATAAATGAAAACTCAAAATCCTGAAAAGCCCTCCAGCTCAAAAGTCAGTCTAGCAGCACTTCTTTCTGGAATTAGCCATCTAGCAGGCTAATTTGTGCACAGTGCACAATCCACAGCCAAGACCAGATGGTCCAGAAGGATACCATGGTCAATAGCACTACAAGCTGCTGAGAAATCCAGTAGAATTAGGAGAGTGTTACTCCCTGTAATTTCTGCTTGCAAAGATTATCTGTCTGAGTGATCGTGACAGCTTCAGTGTCACAGTTAAGTACTGCCATTGTTATACATGGCCCTCCAAAGGTAAACAAAAAGAATTATTTTCAAACTGCACAACTTAGTTCTGAGGGAAGAACAAGAGAGATATGGATATACTGCAAACAAATGAGTAAGGGGCTACATTCTAAGAACTGCTATAAGTTATCCCCTCTCCCAATCTGAATTCATGCTGGGGAGCAGAATTCCTGGCCAACATGGCCTGAGAAAATGCTGGTTGAGGACACCTGTAGTCCAAAACATCCTGAACGTGGCAGATCAGGGAAGATGGTATATTAAACTGAGATATGAATCCCAGTGTTCCTGGTTAATGACATTTATGCTGCTTTTTTCCTAAAAGAGAGCAGGATGATAATATATAGTTATCTTTCCCTAATTGATTTGCACCCAAAAAGCTTCAAGACCCAGTAGAATTTAAACTGGATGTCTCCGCTTGCAGTTCAACATTGCAAAGATTCCAATACATTGGCTCTCCTTAGATCGTGAACTGAAGTGCTATCCAAAGATAAGTCATGATTATATATCCTCTTTCCATGACCATTAGGAGGCAACAGCCACATTTAGAGAAAACTAAAGCACAGCAGTTTGAAAGCACGTAAAAATGCAAGTAGAAAGATAGGGACCACTACGGTGGGAAGGTAACAGCGTTCCGTGTGCCTTAGGCGTCTAGTCATGCCGGCCACATGACCATGGAGACGTCCTCGGACAAGTGCTGGCTCTTCGGCTTTGAAACGGAGATGAGCACCGGCCCCTAGAGTTGGAAACAACTAGCATGCATGTGCGGGGGAACCTTTAAAGCACAGCATAAGAGTGGTGGCAGTCCCTTGAGCTGTTATTCTCCACATCTAGTACAGACTGAAAGCAGGGGGTTCTGCTTCATTTTGTTTGCAGTCCGGTTGCTATCACTTTCGGACCAGATCCTCCAGGTGACTGCTTAAATTTACTTGGATTATCCTGTTAGGAAAAAGAAAGCCTGTTCTACAATGCTACGCCAAAAATGTAGGCAGCAACCAGCTTCACGTACTTGTTCTGGCAACGGTTGTATTGCTTTATTTTCTGCTTACAAGTGTTTAGCTGTCCAAAAACGTAACTGGAGATCATTGTTACAGTTTCTTGAGCAACGTTGTTCTTGAAGGGCATGACGAAACCTGAGACATCAGCCCTTCCAAATCCGAGCAGCCTCAAAAATAAACTCTAATCCATTTAACAATGTGACCTGCTAACATTTGTTTCAACAGAGTAGCCAGGTGACATGGGATAACATTCCATATCTGAAAGAGCCACTAGGAGAACATTATGAAAACATACTCCAACTTTCTTTCCTTATTTTACCATTCTGTTGGCAAATGATGTAAATTCCCCAAGCTTTTGATGAATCTTTAATTACTTTTAGTTTCTTTAGGGCACAAATGTACTGTCACGCCTTTCCCTGTAACAATGATGTACTAATGCAAAATAATTTATCTCATACTTATTCCATCTATTTAAAAACATTTTTTCCTCATTTATCAGTTGTATATTCTTCAGAAAGAGCCTCTTTAGAAGTAGAAACATAAACATTTGGAAGGATGGTTTTCTCTTGATTAAAGCAATGCTAAGCTGCCTCCTGTGTATTATATGGACTGAGGCCAGCATCAGCGGTTGGCACTTACTGGAGCCCCGAGTTTGGGAAAAAGTCTCCCATTGACCTTAGATGTTGTTCTCCGCATTTTCCAGTGGAATAAATGTCTCTTGGCAGCAAAAGAAGCAGAATTATACTCTGTGTCTTAGAACCTTCTTAATGGGCAAGACCACGTCTGCCATTGCCTCCAACACCAGATAGGAGAGGCAATGGCAGACGTGGTTTTTGGTTTGTCCATCTATAGATGGTGGGTAGGACCTCTCAGCTTGGGAGAAGTTAACCATATTCAATTCAGAAACCCTTGCTTATCTGCTATAGAAACTTCATTTCTAAGGCAATTTCTAATTTCAGAACTGGTGGTCCTACCCTATCCTGGCTTCAGAGCCTATATCGTTATGGCAAAACAATAAACTCTACAGAGAGAAGAGACTTCTCAAAAGAAAATGGGAATCACCATATTCTATAGCACACCAGAGGTGGACCTCATAATTACTTGTATGAAAAAGAAAGAAAACTCTGGAATGTTTAGATCCATTCAAAGGAAGATTGGTAATAGTAGCTGCCTTTCAGGATGCCAGTCCAGTAATTTGGCTTTTGGGAACCTGGAACAGAATTTGGAAATCTCTTCTTTAAGAAAGCCAGTTGTGGATGCTTGCTGTTAGATGCATTATAATCAGCCTCACTCAGCAACACATTCTTTCTTTCCTGTGTTTGTAGAAGTCCAGTTAGTTTTAATACGTTACTTGGAAAACTCTTTCATTTAAATGGAAAGCATCTGTCAAAAATTTTGGCTCCTTACATAACATGTTTAGAACTGGAATGCACCATTGAGCCCCCCCCCCTTTTTAACTTGGTAGTAGGTTGCATTGATATGCAAGGTTCTTAACTACAAGAAATTGAGTTTAAGGACTTTGGAGTTTGGAGTGTTGAAGAGTACCTGTTTCTTGCTTTTTGTTCTGGAAATTTCAAATTAATAAGTGTACCTGTTGTTTCAAACGCTAGTCTAGTGTTGCTGACCACTTTTCCTCCTAATCTTAGAACTATGTGAAACAGAAGGCATTTTGTGCAAGCAAAATGATTGCACTAAGCTGTTGTTGCCATAGTAAATTAGGGGAATTTAGATCAGGGTAGTTTTCCTGTCTGACAATATATTATGCAATTTGAGCTTTAGGCTGTATGGACTGAACAAAAAGCAGCAGCAGTATGGTTGTTTTTGCAAGTGTTCAAAGCAATACCGTATTTTCCGGCGTATAAGACGACTGGGCGTATAAGACGACCCCCCAACTTTTGAGATGATTTTCATGGGTTAAAAAGTCATCTTATATGCCGGAAAATACGGTACATTTATAATGAATGACTATTATACTTTCATGTTATGGATGATTGAAAGAGTCACAACTGAATATAGTCTTTACACATCAGAAGAACAGCACACTGGAGAATCTGTGCTGGGGTAGTGGCTTGTTACACCCTACAGTGACTTGTGAAATCAGCATGTGTTATTTGAAATTATATAATTAAATTGCCACTTGGTCCAAAACCATTTCAGTGTGACAGTGGAGATGCTTTGGTTTTATGGTAACACATATGGTAGAGGCCTCCAAACCTTTTTGCACCAGGAACCGATTTCATGGAGAGAGGTTTTTTATGGACCGGAGGGGGTGTGGTTTTCTGTGCTGCCTGCATCCGGTGGATGGGGTTTTGCTTTTTTACGTGGCCAGGTTTCTGGCATGCTGCGGCCTGGTGCCAGTCCACGGACTGGGGATTGAGGACCCCTGATATATTTTATTATTTATTTATTTTAATTCCATTTATATCCCGCCCTTCTCCAAAGACTCAGGGCGGCTTACAAGCTTAGCAGTAGCCTTCATTCTATGTATATGCCTGCTTGTTAGGGCTTTCACACCCCCCCCCAAGCGGCATTATTACAAAGTCAGCTTAATTGCCCCCAACAATCTGGGTCCTCATTTTACCTACCTCGGAAGGATGGAAGGCTGAGTCAACCTTGAGCCTGGTGGGATGTGATTATCCTGAACTGTGAATAAGGTTATTCTTGATTTAAATCTTCCACTAATAATAGTGGTCTGTTTTTCCCTGGTAATAAAATAAAGCATGAAAAATAGTTTGTGTGCGTGGTATTATCATTCTGTGCACAGAACATGTGTTTTGTATTCAGAATTAGGAGGTAGACCAAAAAAGTTCACAGTGACTTTTCCTTCAGAATTTTTTTTTTATCTGCCTTCAAAACTTTCCTTCTCCTAGGCTCTGCATTTCTCTTTTTTCACCTACCTTTTCCTGATCCTACCAACTTTATCCACCATTCTGCTTGAAACCAATTTTTTCAAGCCCCAAGGAGAGGCCTTTACAGGTCAGGATTCAACAATGACTGAATCTGGAGCCTCTGTGTACAGAGCAAGTACTCTGCCAGGTTGCTGTGAGCTTTGCCTGAACTACTTTGTGCTCCTTAAAATACCACTTCACTTTTCCCTGCCCTTGTTCCTTTCCTGACTGTGCTGGTCCCACTGCTTCCTGCCTTTCTAGTAGTGAGCAATCTAAGTCATTGAAAGGTGAGCTTTGTGTATTGTTAAGAATAAGGTGAACGGGTTTGTAATTTTTTTTCACACAGCATAATTCACGACATATACTTCCTCTGATGGTGGAATGATGACAAGGGTTTCTCTAGTCTACCAGTGTGGGCAGGTATCTCCCTTCAAATCTCGGATCCCAAGTTGTTTAGAGCTTTGAATCCAGCCCATTCAATCACGGCTAGAAAAATAAAGGCAAACAAAGCAGCTGTTCCAGGTGCAATATTACATAGGTCACAATAGCTGGCGACGTTTTTGTTCAGCTGTAATTTTCAGATGGCCTCTTTCAATTTTCAATTGGCCAATTCAAAAGACTCCTTAAAGAGGGTTATGCAAACATCCTTGGCTCTAGAACTCAAACTGAGGAACTCTCAGAACTAGGCCACTCAGGATGTGCTTCTGCCAAACCCAATTCAAAGCAATTTATCATCAACACTTGTCGTTTGTCATTTAATATCTTTATTATTATTAATCTGTCTAGCCTAAAGAAGGAATTGGTGGAGGTAGTAAATTAGAGCTTTTTCTTCTTCTTCTAATATAATGTTCTCCAGCTGTTGTGTAAACTGCATGTGCATAAAAGAGCCTCTTGTTGTACTCCAAATATTGTTGGAAGGCAAGAAAAGTTACTGTGCAAAATTTTGAAAATGTATATTGTCATAGCTGGATCAAATCTGCATTAAAAAAAAGAACAACCAGCTATAAGACTAGAAGATTATGAATTATGTACAAACCCAAGAATTTTAGAATAAATTGGATTAATCAAAACTAATTAAATATCTAGAAAACAAGATGCAGATATGCTCTATCAGATCAGAAATGTGAGATGGAAGTAGAGAGCTATGGAAAGATCTTGAAGGGGTTATTCAGAAACCATCATAGAAACAACAAGGGCAGAACCATTTGTTGAACCCTGGCAGAGAAATTAATACCAGGAAGGAGCTCAGACTAGGTCCTCTTTGACTCAGAAGATTATAAAAGGGAGGAAAGTGAGACTTGCAGGATTCTGCTACTATAGCCTATGTCAATTATTTATAGTTCTAGTCTTCCTATGGAGTCAGTTTCTTGATCTGGTCTTTCTCATAGGGTTATCAAGTAGATCAAATATGTATTAAAAAAAACAAAATCACTATTTTTATAAAACCATATGTGTGGAGGTGCCATGTGGGTTAGGAAGGGTTTGCAGAGGTGCAGTGCAGGTTGAAAAGATTATGCGGGAATACGCAAGGGATGCTGTGCAGGTCAGGGAGGGCATGTGGAGATGTGTGAGGGGTCCCACGCAGGTCATGGGTTGCAAATGTGGGTCAGGAAAGGTGTGTGGGGATGTGCAAAGGGTGCTGTGTGGGTTAGCGAGGGCATTCAGGATCGCAATGTGGTCAGGAAGTATGCAGGAGTATGCAAGAGGTGCAGCACAGATCAGGCAGGGCGCTCTGGGAAGCATGAGTAGCTTGCACAGTGCAAGTGAGGAGAGGCTGGGGAAGTTGCATGGGTGGAGAAGATTTACCTAAGGAACTTGTGACCCTTTCCCATTGCTGATGCTCCCTATCATCTTCCACAAGCAAAGACTTTGCTTATGAAAAACGGACAGGGAACTTTGGAAAGGATGACCATGTGACCGTGACTGATACTGGCAGTGCGGTAGCACTGAAGTAGTAGCAGCAGAGTGGTGCTACAGTAGATAATGGATAGAAGTATTCTAGTGAAAAGCAAAAAATGTGATTTTTTTAAATAGTATGGATCATATAACTGTTAAAGACATTGAAATAAATGATATTGTTTCTTTACTGATGTTTAGTGTACAAGTTGCTTAGATCCTCAGATCTACTGCAATAGGTTAGACCAGAGGTCCCCAATCTTTTGGGCACCAGGGACCAGTTAGGTGGAGAGAGGTTTTTCCATGGACCAGAGGGGACCGGTTGCTGGAATGCCACGGCCCGGTACTGGTCCACGGACTGGGAGTTGGGGACTCCTGGATTATTAAACTGTCACAGTTGAGCTATTACATTTATTGCTTTCATTAAAGCTGTATGCAAATGTTAATTAATGGAAAGCAAATCTAAAGTATGTAATTATTACAAAATCACAGCATTACTATCTGTTTTGCAGCTTGCAGCTGTCATTGAGATGCTAGAAAGTGCTTTCTATGGTTTAGACTTGCTAAAACTGCATTCTGTTACAACGAAGCTTGTGGGTCGTGTGGAGAAACTGGAAGAGGTAAGATGAATTCCTTCTCTTTTAGGGATTATCTGCATCTCTTTATGGCTGAGATGCAGAAATCAAACAAGCTTATAGCCTCATTACCGAAAAAACTTCCTCTGAATTATTATCTACGGTACATTGTGGACTGAAGAAATGATAATACTGTGTGTAAGGTTATGCTGAGTTGGAGAATTATGTTGGCTAACAGGTTGAGAATCAGAGCTATTAGTAATAGAAACTATTGAAAGCTGGTGTGCAAAACAAAGTCGCTATATTTCATAGCCACAATATGGAATGTGATCAAGTCAATGCTGACCACTTAAAAGTTCTTCTCCTTCAGTGCAAGAATTGAAACAGGTGACTATCTCTGTTTACGGCTTGGGTTTTTAAATACCAGAGCATCTGGAAATAATTCAGTAGGTGAAGTTTTGCTGACCACATGGTTATTAAAAGCATATTTGACAACTCTATAAATATGAAACAACTGTTTTTTCACCGAGTAAAAACCATACTGTTAATTATAGGCTGCTAAATCACTTGCATTTAATAATGGGAAAGCACTTCAAATCTGACAACAAATTCTAATTTTACGTCTTCTCATACCTTGGAGTGAGAATCTAAAAAAAGAAAGAACTAGAGGTCTGGAGGGCAATTGGATGGTGACTAGTCTGCATTTTAAAGAGGGCATTTTGGGGTTATTTTTCCTCTTTGAGAGGGTTTACCTTTTATAAAAAAGATGATCAAACATGTACAAGAGCAATTTGGAAATAAACCTCCATTTGGTTATCAATGACAGACACTTGCAGATATAGAACTTTTATTATACACATTAGAAAACTACAACATTATATTACTTTTTGACATAATTGCCTTTCAAATTGAGGCACTTGTCATAATGTCTTTCAAGGTTTGAAATTCCTTAGTAGTAGTCGGCGCTAATTTTGGGCTATGTGTGTGTGTGTGGGGGGGTGATCAAAAACATCCCAACGGAACTGCTTCAAAAGTTCTTGGGTGCGTCTAGTGATATGCGGACAAGCATTATCGTGAACCGATTCCCACGACACTGGGGTATGGCAGCAGGCGTATGGACAGAGGGCCGTATCGTTACCGGGAGGGCCGTCTCCGCTGTTTGCAAGCGGTGAGGCGCTCCGACCCTCTGGTTCTTCCCCGAGGTGCCGGGAGCGAGGATGTGCAGCCTCCTGAGCTCCGGCTGGTGTACCTGAATGCCAGGTCCGTGGTTAATAAGGCTCCCCTTGTGCGGGATCTGGTGGAGGGTGAGCATGCGGACCTGGCTTGTATCACCGAGACCTGGTTGGGTCCAGAGGGTGGGGTCCCTTTGGTTGACCTTTGCCCACCAGGTTTCCGAGCGTTACACCGGCCTCGGGCTCAAGGTAGGGGCGGGGGAGTGGCGGTTGTTATTAGGGAGACCTTATGTCCGCGGGAGACCACCGTTCCTCAGATAGTCGGGTGTGAGTCTCTCTTTTTGAGGTTTGGTTCGGGGGCGCAGTTGGGCTTGCTGCTGGTGTACGTTTCGCCTAGTCACACAGCGGCAGCCCTGCCCGTGCTACTCGATGTCCTCTCCGGTTTGGTGATTGAGTTCCCCAAACTTCTAGTTTTGGGTGACTTCAATCTACCATCCCTGGGAGGGTCATCTGAGTTAGCCCGGGAGTTCATGGCTTCCATGACGGCCATGGACCTGACGCAGGTAATTTCTGAACCAACTCATGAGGGAGACCACACCCTTGACTTGGTTTTTCTATCTGGACGGTGGTTGGATGATCTTGGTGGGGGCTCTCCATTTATTATGCCCCTGTCATGGACCGATCATCACCTCCTGCGGCTGGTCTTCCGTCTTGCCACCCCCCACCGTGGGGATGCGGAACCAACTAGATGGTACCGCCCCAGACGCTTAATGGACCCTCTCGGGTTCCAGGCAGCGCTGGGATCCCCACCTGCCTCCGTCGCTCACAGCTCGGCAGATGCCTTAGTGGAAGCCTGGGAAAGGGCAGCCACTGAGGCACTGGACCGAGTTGTACCCCTGCGGCCCCTGACCCGGTGCAGATCCCATCGAGCTCCATGGTTCTCCGCGGAGCTCCGGGAGATGAAGCGTCGGAAACGGGGCCTAGAGAGCTGCTGGAGGTCCAGCCGATCCGAATCCGACCGGTTGCGGTTAAGAACCTATATTAGGTCTTATCTCGCAGCGATGAGGGCAGCGAGGTGCAATTACTTCTCTGCCCTCATCGCGTCCGCAGATAATCGCCCGGCCGCCCTGTTTAGGGTGACTCGCTCCCTCCTTAATCAGGAGGTGAGGGAGGATCCCTTGCAGGGTCGTGCCGAGGAGTTTGGTCAACATCTGTCGGATAAAATCGCTCGGATTCGGACCGGTTTGGACTCCAGCTGGGCAGAGTCTGACGATCAGGACACGGGCGGTCTTGTCAATGTTATCTGGGAGGAGTTTGATTCTGTGACCCCTGATGAAGTGGACAGGATTATGGGGAGGTTGAGCTCCACCACATGTTTATTGGATCCGTGCCCTTCCTGGCTGGTTTATGCAGCCAGGGAGAGGACACGAGGCTGGTTCCAGGCGGTGATATCTGCTTCTTTGAGTGAGGGTAATTTCCCCACCGTCTTGAAGGAGGCGGTGGTGAGACCTCTCCTCAAGAAGCCTGCCTTGGACCCAGCTGTCTTGAACAACTTTCGTCCAGTCTCCAACCTTCGCTTTCTTGCGAAGGTTGTTGAGAGTGTGGTGGCGCATCAGCTCCCTCTGGTCCTGGATGAAGCGGATTATCTGGACCCGTACCAATCGGGTTTCAGGCCCGGGTACAGCACGGAGACGGCATTGGTCGCTCTGGTGAATGATCTCTGGAGGGCCCGGGATAGGGGATATTCCTCTGTCCTGGTCCTATTAGACCTCTCGGCGGCTTTCGATACCATCGACCATGGTATCCTGCTGCGGCGTCTCAGGGGATTGGGAGTGGGAGGCACAGTTCTTCGGTGGTTCTCCTCCTATCTCCTGGGACGTTCGCAGTCGGTGTTGGCAGGGGGGCAGAGATCGGCCCCTAGGTCTCTCGTTTGTGGAGTTCCTCAGGGTTCGGTTCTCTCGCCTCTCCTGTTCAACATCTACATGAAACCGCTGGGTGAGATCATTCGTGGTTTTGGAGTTGGGTATCATCAATATGCTGATGATACCCAACTTTTCATTTCGACCCCAAACCACCCCAGTGATGCCCTCGCTGTGATGTCCCGTTGCCTGGAGGCGGTTCGGGTCTGGATGGGGAGGAACAGACTTCAACTCAACCCTGACAAGACTGAGTGGCTGTACATTCCGGCATCCCGGGACATTCAAAACGTTCCTTCACTTTCTATGGGGGGTGAGTCTTTACCCCCTGTAGATAGGGCTCGCAACTTGGGAGTCCTCCTGGATGCACGGCTTACCTTAGAAGATCATGTAGTAGCCGTGACCAGGGGGGCTTTCGCACAGGTTCGCCTGGTGCGGCAGTTGCAGCCCTACCTAGACCGGGATGCCCTGTGTACGGTCACTCATGCGCTCGTGACCTCTCGTCTTGACTATTGCAATGCTCTCTACATGGGGCTTCCCTTGAAGACCACTCGGAGGCTCCAACTGGTACAGAATGCGGCCGCGAGAGTTGTCTTGGGAGTTTCCCGGTACTCCCATGTTACACCTTTGCTCCGCGAGCTGCATTGGTTACCAGTTGTCTTCCGGGTGAGGTTCAAGGTCTTAGTGATGGTTTTTAAGTCCTTACATGGCATGGGTCCGGAATACCTCGGGGACCACCTGCTGCCGGCGTCAACTCCCCTCCGCCCCGTGCGTTCCCACAGAGAGGGCCTCCTCAGGGTGCCTCCAGTCAGAGAATGTCGGCTGGTGGCCCCCAGGGGGAGGGCCTTCTCTGTGGGCGCTCCGGCTTTGTGGAACCAGCTGCCGGTTGAGCTCCGGATGGCACCGGATCTCCGCTCCTTCCGGCGCGGGTTAAAGACCCATTTATTTGAACAAGCTGGCCTGGCCTGATGGGGAATCACTTAGGGTTTTAATATTTATATATATATATTATTGTTTTTATTGTGGGCAATAATTTAATTCTTTTTTAACTTTTGTACTTTTGTAGTTTTAAGATATGCCCTGTTCACCGCCCTGAGTCCTTCGGGAGAAGGGCGGTATAAAAATTTAATTAAATAAATAAATAAATAAATAAACTAACACACCAGAAGTCAGCATGCCCTGACGCTTGTTATGGGTGGCTCATCTGAGTTTTCATAAGGTTTCACAGTAGACTTCTGAATTGATGGTCAAACCATGTTTCACGAACTTCACTAGCAGTACTCCTTTGGCATCTTCACATTTGGCAGGATTTTCTATGGCAGCATTTCTGGTGTGTTGTTGGTTCCCAATAATGCTCATCCGCACACCGCTAGATGCACCCAAGAACTTTTGAAGCAATTCTGTTGGGAAGGTTTTGATCACCTTCCCTATAGCCCAGATTTGGCACCGAGCGACTACCACTAAGGAATTTCAAACCTTGTAAGACATTATGACAAGTGCCTCAATTTGAATGGTGATTATGTCGAAAAGTAATGTAATGTAGTTTTCTAATGTGTATAATAAAAGTTCTGTTTCTGTGAGTGTCTATCATTGATAATCGAACGGAGGTTTATTTCCGAATTGCCCTCGTATAAGTTACGTATGTGAGCTTTACTGTAGTCTTCCTTCATGATGAAAATTGGTGGGAAATGATTGACTGCTACTTTTCAGTGGTGCAATCATAGGATAGCAGGACATCATAAAATGCATGATTTTTTCCATGCTGGGTATGTGCACACCTGCCTTTTAATTTATTTTGTCTTTAATTATAGTTTTATTTGTACCTACTATGAGAACTAGGTAGCCTTTTGATATTTGGCATTTTTTGATGATTTGAATCATCTGGTTAAATTGAATTCTGGATACATTGAGCGGCAGTTGGCTGTAAAGAGTATAGGGGATATAAGTTAAGATGAGAGCATAATGGAATCTCAATCCAATCTGTTATGGTGGAAATTGGCCTTGAACTTTTTTGCTAGCCTTCCCCAATATGGCATCTACCAGATATGTTGGACCAATTCTCACAATTCACAGTTGGAGGTTATGGTCCATTTATCTGATGGGCACCAGATTGGCAATTGCTGCAGTATTCAGAGATGTTGGCTACAGTTGGAAATGCCTGTGCCCAATTAAATGGGAGCACTTGTGTTTTCCCACAGATGTCTGATCTAATCACACCTTATTGTACACCTGGGTTGGGTTATTGTAATGTGTACTGCACTGTGCACAATTTGCTCTGAAAAGTATCTGGAAATGTATAATGGGTGCAGAATGTAGCAGCCAGATTTTAACTGGAAATGACTTTGAAGATTATGTTACTCCATTATTAAAATAACTACACTGACATACAGTTTAATTCAAAGTGTTATTTATGCCCATTAAAGCCCAAAACCACTGTGGAAAATTGCTGCCTAGTTATTATGACCTTCTAGGAAGGCTTTTTAGCTAATTTCTGTGCTGAATAAAGTCCACAGAATAGCTGACCTCTCACTGTGGAATTTTCTCCCCAAGTATGTTTTATCTGGTCTCTGTGTGGATGGCTTTTGAGCCCTATGTGAACAACATCTTGCTTAAGTCCAGCCTTGGAGCTGTACAGTTTTATGCTTCCTTTCACTGCTTAAAAATATTTTGCTAATTTTCCTGTCAATGATGTTTGTTGATTTTTTTATTTGAACTTTGATATTTTATTGTTTTAACTGTCATATTTGTATTTACTCTTGCTGCTAGCTACAGGCAAGACTCCTGGGAAAAGATGATGGCAAGGATAGGAGATGAATTAGGTAGACCTATGGTCTGACTCTGTAAAACACAGTTTCAACTTTTATGGGCAGCTTTTGTAAACTCGTAGACTAAAAAAATTGAATTGTAACCTGGAGCTTTAGCATAGGAAGTTGCCGTATGCTGAACTGCAGCTTTGTACCCAGAGTAATGGGTGGTCCATCACTGCAAGCCATCAAGAAAAGATTGAACAGCCCTTTGTCCAGAACACAATATGATCTCTTGCCTTGGGCAGGAGTTTATTCTTGAAGACCTCCCAGCCCTATGATTCTGTAAATTGTTAATAGTAAAATAAATTGTAAATTTTAGATAGTTTAAATATTATTGTAAGCGTGGAATTTTTGTTCCTGAAAGTGACACTAACTGCAAGTTGCACTTTTTGGGCTAAGAGGAACCAGAGACAGGGTGACTTCCAATAGAAAACAATTTTTTTGGAACACTGTCTGGGTTGGGAGCAGAATTTAAGGTGAGTCTTTTTGGGCACCTTTTCCTCTTCAAACGAAAAGTGGCTTGTATATCAGCATGTTTATTTTTTAAAAAAACAAAGCAAAAACATAATATAGATTGTTTCATAGTTCAGTTGTTACAATGAGGAGGACCAGTACAGTATTCTTGTCTTACACTGCAGCTGGAGCTGAAGAGATAAGAGTGTTCCCTGGAGAGCTTGTTGTTTAAAGAACAGGCCAGATTTCAAGGATAGAATCGCTGATTGTTTCTCAGGTGTTTCTTTTTGTCCCCCCCCCCTTCTCTTAAGAGTTAATTTTTGATTGTAGGATGGCTGATATGCATTTTTTCACATCTCAAAGTAATTGTGCTGCTGCCTTCCGTCAGAATTGAAACTGCAGCCTATAAGAGAAGCCATTTCATCCCATCAACCATAAAATATCCATCTCTACATAACAAAATAGAAAACCACACACTCCTGTCTTTCATGATTGTTTTGATTGTCTGTGATTGTTTTAAGGCCACAATCAAGTTTTTGCAGTTAAAAGTATCTAAACGTTTAGTTACATATAATATAATGAGGTGTGTTTGAGCCTTCAGGTAATTCCACATAATCACTGGGTTTACGCCTTTTAATAGCAAACTTAATAGGACTGTATTTAATGTTGGGTAAACGTACTCATGGCTGAATTCCACCATCCCCCATTGCCAGGCAACTGGCCAAGGGGAGGGGGCAAAAATGAAAATCATCCCCACCCCCCAAATGTAAGAACTCCAGTTGGCCACTAGAGATGGGCAATGGGAAATCCCAGAAGGGGTTAAATGAGAGATCCTGCCAATAGGAAATTACCACCAACCCTGCAGCCCCAGGGGAAGTGCTGCAAAGTTGTTTGTGCTGCATTTCCTTTGTAGCAGGAGATGTTCCAATAGTTAATTCGCTTGGCTTCCTAGTCCCCATGACTAGTGTTGAAAGGATTTAGGCAGTTACTGCACACTGAATTTAGGAAGCAACAGCATGCAGGGATGCTTCAGTTGTCAGGAATGCTATGCCACATTCTGGCGTTGCATTGTTTGACCCATGGGAACAATTAAAGGAACTGTTGATAGACCTGGTGTCCTTTTAGAAATAGAGCTTGAGTCCTCTTGGAAATAATAGGCTGTGGTTACTGATGTGAGCTTGAACATGCAGAAAGCATGATAAAGGTTAGCTTTCTGGGTGATGTACATTATACTGTTTTGCCAGTTATTGACTTCAAACTGCTATTGTTTGTATTGCAATTATAATTACAGACGATTATCTCCCATTTACTGCCAGGTCTAAGCACGTATTGTATTGGACTGCTGCTGTTCAAATTTGAGCAGAAGGAAGATAATATATTAGCACATGTTGAGTGGAACTGAACTAGTCCTGCCTGCTTCATTTCAGTGATACCGGCTTCCTTAAATTTAGCATATTTGTGTATTTTTAAAACAGTAAAGGGAAAGTGATTATATGCCTCTTTTTTCTGGCTATTGACTGGATTGGGCTCTCTCCCCTTGTTTCTGGAAATTCAAGGCAACTAACCATTGAAGGCAGAAGGAAAACCCAGAAATAAGAGGGTCTTTGATATTACATTGCCTCCCTGCCCAACATGAATTATAGTATTGACTGTATTCCAGGTATAAATGATGTTTACTTTCTCACTTTTGAAACATATTCCAGAAAATGTCTAGAAACTTTACCAAAGACAATAAACAGAAGAGACAGAATGCAGAAGAAAGTTTTCAGGAGATGGATATTGATAGGACAATTATTTCTCCTGACAAACATGCTGACAGCCAGAGTTCATTGCAGAGGGATGCTGCAGCAGCTTACACACTCACAGAGGTAAGGCACACGGCTGAATCAGATTTCTATTCTACCCACTCTGAACATTAGAAATTTCTCTTACGAATAAAATCAGAATTCTGTTGCTCTTATTTTAAAGTTTACACTTCTGTGCGGAGCCCAATAAGTCCAATTAAAGGCAATTTTTTTAAAGGGTGAAATTTGAGCAATGGGTAACTGGATTCTTTGCTTTTGAACCCACCCCCTTTGGGTTTCTGTAAGTAGACGATACTTTTGTGATTTAGAGTCAGTGTGAGAAATAACACAATGAATTTCTAGACCATCTAAATCAGATACGTTAAATTTGTGACATCACATGACGTCGCGCGACGTATCGGAACTTTTTCCCCATCGCCGGCAATGGGGTGGGCATGGTTTTATCGTGATGCAACCAGTCCTTAGGCTGGCAGTTTGACACCCCTGATCTAAATAATATCCCCTCTAATATTCAGTTTACTATGGAGGTGGGCAACATAGCCAACTTGCATTTTTGAATGTTCTGACCAGTGAAGGAAAAGTAGGGCTTACATTATATTGAAAGCCAATGAACTCAAATTTCTAGCTACCTAAAAATTCCAACCATCAGCCCCGCCAAAAGACAAGCATAATCAGAAATATTAGTGCCTCTGCGAGACGTATCTGTCATCTGGCGGATTATTAGATGAGTTGAGCCATCTTGCTAATGCTTACAGAGTAATGGACATTCTTCCAGGGGAATCAGGCAAACCATGTGCTCAAGCAATAAAAATAAAATTGAATATACATCTAAGGGAAATGTCTTTCTTCCTTATTCTGAGAAAGTTACAGATCAAACTGGTAAATCATTGAAAAGCATAACTTTTAAAATAACCATTTATAAACCAACAAAAAGTCCAAAAAATTATTTCAATCACTTCAGGAAAGTAGAAGTCTGCTCTCGTCATTAGGAATTTATTTTATCCCTTGCAATTTTTGCCAGGTTTATCTTGGATCTGCAAAACATGGTATTAATACCCAATTAAAGGCGTTGTTGATTAGAATAGCTTAATAATTATAATAATGAAGTTGGAAGGGATCCTCCTGCTTTTGCCCAGGAGGAGAATATAATTTGTGCACCATCTTAAACTGGTAAAAATAATTTCTAATACTGATGCCATGTGGTTCTTAAAGCAACTTGCAATTGGCAAGTCAGAAGGATCAGCAACCAATTGTACCCCACTCTTGCTTTAGTTGGATTTCATTTTATTTTACTTTATAAATATATTTTATTAATTTTTTACAATAACAATCTTTAGTGCTTCGTGAACAGTGTGTTGTCTGGGTTCATATATTTAAAACAATAAATGATAATTAATTTTTATAATTAATATGTTAGTAATATATTTTTTGATCCTCTCTTCTTCCTGTAATATTCTCCTTTTGTCTACATTAAACAAATATAATTTTTAATATTTTCAGTACAAACCAAATTGAATATAAATATTTTTTAGTATTTATGCATATAATATGTAACATGTTTTTAATCAGCTTATTTCCATTGTATTTATAAAAAATCATCTTATTAAATCATTATATGTCCTGTTTTCAAGATTCTTATTGAAGCTTAGTTTCCCCTCAGTATTCAAACCACTCTTATCAGTCATAGTTTTCTCAAAATTGATTACCTTTAAAAATCCAAACCCTCTCAATGTTTTAACATTTCATATAGTATTATATTACTTATATATCTTATTCCTCTTACTAAAGGGCCCCTTTACAAGCTTTATCTATTCTTTTGGCTATATTCCAACAATATTCAATCCTATAATACACCATCTACTAATCTTTCTCTAGCGTCTCTTTATATCCAATTTATATATATATAAATGATCTTGATCTTCTTTTGCCAAGTCCCTTTCCAGATCAGTAAGTTTAGCTTGCCAGGTTGTATTTTTGTAAGTGTTATTGGGGACAAAAAAGACAAAACAAGTAAGGTATTAGATTTTTGTCTCTCACGTTTTGATGATTCATCTGACAGTCTTTTAATCCATTTTATTCTTCTTTTTTATCCTCAAATTAGTTTTCAAGTCCTCTTTATTATAGTACGGTTTTACAGATTTTTTTTGTTTGTATTCAATTGTAGTTTTCTTCATTTCTAGCTTTTCTATTTAAGTCACTTTCATTTAATTTATATTCTGTTATCTGATTTGTTTGTTCATTCTTTGTTGTCATTTTTTGAGTGTCATTTGGTTGTAGGTTTAAGTTAGAGATATGTTTATTTATATTGTCAAACTAATTTCTAATCTCATCATGGTTTGAAACAATTATCATTTGAATCTGTTGCAGCATTGTGTATATTTTCTCCTGGAATGTATTTGTATTGTCTTGAGTCATTGTTCCTGCAGTTCTTTGAAGCTCCAAACAGGGTTCTTCAGGAAGAGGTGTTAGGTATGGTTTTATATTACTTGTAGATAGGTATATAATATCCATTTTATCTCTCCCTTCTAAGTAATTTTCCATCGGTGTCATAGTCTTTTAAATTAGTTTTATCAAGCCAGTCCATCTTAAAATCCAAACAGTCAACCTTACGTAGTTCTTGTCTTTATATAATAGTTTTATAATCCAGTACATTTCCAATTGTCAGGGCACCACTGAAAAGAATATTTTATGGCAGTTTTCTTTTCAGGGATCTTATAATTATCAGCCAGTCAGGAATCAGTTCGAAGTATTTGACCATCTAAAAGTTTTCCAGTAATTTCTCCTTTAGAAGATTAACCAAAGGCCAAAATTTTTATTTCTTTGCAAACAGTTCTTAGGTTAAGATTTAAGAATGCAGTTCAGTGTGTTTATAATCCCAGAAGGTCAGCAGTTTCTAAACATATGTAGTTTCACTCAGTAGTAGATAACTCAATGCTTTGTTCCCAGCTGTTTCTAGGTGTCTTGCCAAATTCTAGGTCAGTGCTCCTATAGTTTTCTCTAATCCCCCACTAGATGTCACTGTTCATTTTTCAACTTTTTAAAACAAAGAGTTATTTATTGTTCTTTTTATATACATATAATTTCATCAATGCTTTTTCAGATATAGAGTTTTAACAATTTTCTTAGCTTTCAAATTTATCCAAACTGTGGTAATGTTTATTCCCCATAAGGGTTTAATTTGCCGCTTACGTCTATAGAAAGGTGAGGCAATCCCCCTCCCCCTTCTCACTTTGGGAGGCTTTTTGCTTCTTGGGGATCTTTTCCAGAAAATTAGGTATAAAATACCTAATAGGTATAAACAGGTATAAAATTCCTCACCTAGTTTCAAGCACACTGTTCATTGTTGTGCTGGTTAGTGCCTTTGAACTTCAGCTGCAAGTAGCTTGGGCTGGTCAATGAGGTGTGGTCAGCCTTTCTCCTGTCAGGTTAGAAGGCTTTCCCCGAACTGAACGAAATGACTGCCGTTGTTCCAGAATCGTCGGGGCACCCTTCTTTCTTCGCCACCTCTCTGGGATAACTTAGACCCATTTAGCATCCCCTGGCAGGGCAAAACTAGCCGCGGGGTCTGGAGGTCTGCGATCCTGCAACCGGGCGCTACGGCGCAAGACCGGAAGTCCTGGATTTCATTTTATTTAGCTTTATCTAATCAATGTCTAAATCGTTACTGATTTCTAGAGAAAAGAGAAATAAATCTGGAAATATTGATAGTCTCTGAATCTCTTTTGGTGATGGAGATATCATTCACATTAATCCATTGGTACAGCTCTGATTTCCCTGGGCTACCCATGAGTTGACATGAGTGATACACAGTGATCTAAAATGTTATCAAAGTACCTTTTCCCATCAAATACATACAGAGGAAAGTACAAGAGAATCTAGCCTCAGGAATAGTTCAACTGGATTACTGCAATACAGTGTTGTTACAAGTTCTGAGAAACTGCAGTTGGTGAATAATACTAGACTTTTTACTTTGGTGTAATACCACTTGCCTTACTGTATTTCTAGGACTAATTGCCATTGACAGATATATAGAAGCATCCCTCTTAATGTGTCATAAGTGCTTCAGAAATCCCGGTACGTCAAACCATTAGAAAATTTGCTTGATGGAAATGCCAAATAGGCTGTCTTTATGTTCCTTCCAAAGAGAAGTTAAATTAAACCTATCCCTGATGGCTTTTAGGCAACTTGGGTTGCCACCGAAAGAGGACAGTATGTGGGAATGGCTTTGGGAGGTTTTCCAATTCATGGGTGTGTCCCATGAGCTAAGTTTAAGAAGGTCATAGTTTAATTATTTTGGTTTCTTAAAGGGAAAATATGAAGAGGTTTTCGTACATGATGAAAAGGCTTCTCGGGATATAAGCTCTGCTGAGTCGTTGCATTATGCGCTCCCAGCTACAGGGGCAATGAATCCAAAGGCAGTTTCACCAAGAAAACTTCACGTGAGGAGCAGGCCTCCCACCCAACAGAACGTTGTCCGAGAAATCACTTACTATAAGGCCAAAGATGCTGAAGCAGAAAATGACCTTGAAGATCGTGAGTTAATGGTTTTTTTTAAAAAAAATCATAAATGTTATAATTTTGTATACTGTACTTTTAATAAAATTTTGTTAGACACTTTCTCCTAATACTTAAATTATTTTAACTTGATATCACTGATATATTTTTTTTAAAAAACATAATAATTTGAAAAAAACTTTTTTGATAGGAAAAGTTTTTGTGTGTGAGCCAAGGAATGGGCCTGAAAATACCATATGGCTTGAAAATTATATTCTTAGAAACAGTTTTACTGAACAAATGAATGCATGTAAATAAGTCTCAGTGTGGGCTTTTGAAACCAAGAAGAAGAATTTCACTGTCTTCACTTCCTAGCTTATGTTCTCAGACTTATTCAACTGTTGAATAATTATATGGTATGAATTGTGCTTCTGGGACTTCCGTCACATGAGACAATTTAGAGCCTGGGATTTAGAGATTAACCTTTCCATTTGGTCAATTATCCCGGTTAGAGGGTGAGAATGTATGGTGTGCATGAGTGTTTGTCTTCCTTCCCTGACATGAATCATTTGCTGTTGAACATATGGTGCTCTCTACTCTGCAAAGTCCTTTTTTCAGAGCATCTGCTTTCTGTCACTGTCACTCTGTGGATTAGACTGCATGCAGTTTGGAGCAAGCAGGTGTTCCTGCTTCATAACTGGGAGTTGGATTATGTGGCCTCCACGTTTCATTCCAAATTCCAAATCCTACTTGTCGCTCTATAGTTTAAACACAATTCAGAATTCAGAGAATTAAGCGCATACTCATACATGACCCAACTCAGTTGCAGGTTTTAAAATATATCCTGAAGGAGATTTTGCAATCAATTATCTATGCTATAGTTCCTCAGCTGTCCAGTAAACAAAGCTGGAAGGTTGCCAATCAGCTGTTGAAGAAGGAAAGTTGGATCCTGCTTCTTTGCTTCCTCTTCTCTGCCAAGCAAATGATCCGAAAGATGACATTTGCTTTTACTAGCTTACGAACGTTCATTCTTCAGACTTGATTTAATTAGTATTACAAACGCCTCTCCGAAGGAACGGGTACAATGCCTCTCTGTTTAAAGGTGACAGATACAACACCTGTCTTATGATATTTGTATCATCGGATGTTTCAAAGATGGGCCATTACAGACCAATTTTTAACCTTTCATGTTTGATTGTGATGTTGGTGGCTTCTCCAGAAGTCCTGGAGAAAACAGTTATCTCTTTCCATTTGAAATTGGTTTCAGAGAGAGCTACAGATCAAACTGATGGATGACTTTTGCTTGGAGACTGGCATCACCAGAAAACATTGGGAACAATGATTTTGCAATACATCTATTCTTATCCCTCAGGGAGAGTTTAAGTGCAGTTAAATCTTCAGTTTAATTTAAAAAAAGGGTGTCTTGCCCTTTTGAATTATGAATGGATTTGAGGAGGACAGTTTTTTTATAACTGCATCAAACTACTGAGGAAAATTATAAGGTGATTTGGATTTTAATGTAACAGAAATAGAGATCTATTTCTCTGTAATATTTCCAGATAATAAAGTTCCTGACTCTGAATGTCTAACTGTAGCTGGTAAATTAGGAGTAATAAATCAAACCAAATTCAGTAAGATGGACATCTCATAATAGTGTTTTAATTCCAGACAATAAATATATCTTCTCTTTCTGGATGGAATTATATTCTTCCAAAATGAGGAGATTCAAAATCTAGGTTACAATAAAACCAATAAAATTTATAATAAAAAAAATCTTAGGTTACATCTGGATCTGGATCTCTCTCTGATTTCCCGATTGAAGTGGTGATCAGGAGAACTTTTTATTTTGATTGATACACCAGTTGCACTCTATCTTGAGGAAAAATTAATTTAAAATAGCAATAAACATACAGACTTGAGTACTTCAATGTGCTCTGTGTGTGACAACCTATGTATCTAGTCCAGAAGCTTAATTAATGCTTAACGTAACAACCAGGCTAGTGCCTGGAAAGACTTAGACAACATCATAAGTTTACTGAAAGCCAATTTATTTTGGTGCACAATATAAAATTCTGATTATTCCCTGCTTGTGCCTGGGTTACAGAAAATATCTTCTTATAGGAATATTTTGTGAAGTGAGTTACTCTGGGAAGTTTTACCTTCAGATGCCACGAAAATGTGTGGAGTTTCAGAACAGAATCTCTTGTGTAGCCAACCCTGATTTGTAGAATTGCAATGGGAGAACTTACTATTAAAAATCTTTAAAGTCATGTTTTTTCCAGACTAAAATTTAATGTAAAATACAGATTTTAAACATATTTTATACTTCATATTTTATTATCAGTCATAACTGTATAATTGATAAAAATGTAATACTAAAAAATCTGTGTTTTAGCAGAAGAAGAGTCTTTTAGTGGTGATACTATAGATTTGCTGATTGAGGACCAGCTTTTGCAACACAACTACCTGTCAAACGTTCCTTCAAGGAAACCCCCACCTATGGAAGATCTGCTTTTACATGATGATATTCAACTCCTGAAGGTGCACGTTACAAGCACTGCACCCAATGGAAAAGAAACGTCTGCGAGCATTACCACCACAACAGAATCACCACTGTCTTCCACAGGCAGGTTGCTTCCTCTAGAGTCAACCCCAGTCACTACCTCATCAGTTGTCTCTACCGGTACTACCCAAGTCCTGGAAACCACAGCAACAGCTGAATTTCCAGGAACTGGGGCAGCAGATAAAAATACCACATGGACCTTGAAAACACTGCGTGAGATTGCCACTCAGGCTCCCACAACCACAACTACAGCAGAGCAGAACACAGCTACTATGGGGGCACCCATAATTAGCATGTCCACAACAGATTTCCGCATACAGATGACGCCTGAGCCTACATCAAGTACCATGATCAAAGCTGTGACCTCTCCAGCTTCTGTGAATCCTAGTCTCACTGTCACACCAAAATATAGCCTCGATGAGGAAGATATCAGAAACAGCATTGGTGAGTTTGTTTTCTTTTCCCCTCCCCATTTATCTTATTTCATTTCTAGTGACTTAGATACCATTAGAATGGGATAAAGAAAGCTCTTACTTTGGACCATATCAGTAGAAGGGGACTAAATACATTATAAGTAAAAGAAGAATGCATGGTGTCAAGGACTGCAGAGAAGTTAAAAATCATGATGGGTAGAGATAGCATATGAGATCAGAGCCTGATGGATCAGAGGAAGAATCTGAAAAGGATTTGATGTCCTAGGGCAGGGGTAGGCAACCTCGGCTCTTTTATGACTCATGGACTTCAACTCCCAGAATTCCTGAGTCAGCTATGCTGACTCAGGAATTTTGGGAGTTGAAGTCCATGAGTCATAAAAGAGCCGAGGTTGCCTACCCCTGTCCTAGGGAAAGGGTTAAAGAGTGGTCCTGTCATGTTACAAGAACACAAGTGTTGCCCTGGAAAGTCAAAGGCTTTTCTCCTTAATACAGTATTATTTCCATGAAATCTAAATTGTTGCCCACTATTATGTTTGGGTCTCTGCTGGTCTTAAATCACATTTTTGGGCTTTATTTTATTCTAGTCTATGAAATGCAGACTTATACTGGATTTTTGTTTCTGTTTTATCTTTGCGAGATAAAATTTGTTTTCTAGAATGGATGAATGAATTGGGCAGAGGCTGATGTAATCTGGAATTATCTGTTTTTTTCTGGCCTTTTATTTCTGTTCATCAAATCAGTGTGCCTGGCTGACTGCCCCAGGTCTTCAGCAAGCAGGGCTAGAGATTTATCTGTGCATTGTACTGTAGTTCTTGTTTTGAGAATTGGGCGGCCCTACTTATTTTAAGAATTTCCCATACTGTGTGGCGAAACCACATATTATATGAGGAAATTTCTTTGAATTGGCCAGAATCAAAATAAACATATAAATTCCAAAAGACAAAATGTCTGGTTCAAGACCCCTATTGTTTACTACCCTGTTGATCTATTACTCAGTCCTAGACAGTGCTTTTTTTTTGAAGAAGAAAAAAAAAAGGTGCCGGAACTCACACGTCATGCAATCCGCCTTTACCTTTGTAGTTGAAAAAAAAAACCCTTCAATTTTTAGTGTATCTAAAAGACCAGGGTTTTGTTCAAGGTAAGTAATACTATTAATGTTATCATGCACTGTGTGGCTGCAAAGGAAAGATGGTAACTTTCTGGACCTTTGGTAATCCTGGGTTCCAGCTGCTGCTTTTGTTTGTGTTTGTATTTGTTCTAAATTACCATTTAATCATAATGAAGTTGCCAAATGGCACGTATAGCCAAGGCCTAGTTAAATGTATAGAGGGAAAATATTTTTTTGTAAATAAACCGCATAAAAAAATAAATAGAATAAACCAAATAAACTAAATAAAAATAAATCAGTGGTCTTCAATCAGTGGGTGCTCCATCACTGGAGGCTTTTAAAAAGAGATAGGACAGCCCTTTGTCTGGAATGATCCAGGGTCTCCTTCTTGAGCCGGGGGTTGGACTAGAAGACCTCCAAGATCCCTTCCAACTCTGTTATTCTGAAGTGTGTGCACCCAGTTTTCAGGACTGCTATCATCCTAGAGCTGGTTGGAGGGTGGGATGCTAGTACTATCTGCTAGAGTCTGTGCTGCAGATAACTGGATGTCACATCCTGAGTTGAAATCGGGTTGTAAGGAATAGCCGGAACTGCTGCTGATGTACTGCATTCCCTGCTGCACAGCACCATGCTTGCCTAATCTATTTGACTTCATGGCAAGAGATCCTGAGATGGTTAATTCTTAGGGATTTCAGTTGGTCACCAAGCAACTTTTAGTTGGGGGCAGATTACGGAACGGTAGAAAGAAGTGAAATGTCTTTTTTCTCCTGTTTTATTGAATCCACTGATAGCTGTCTGGTGGCCTGTTTAAAGTGACTAATTCCTTGCTGGGGAAGGACAAACTGCTGGAAATTTTGCATAGCACTGTAAGGTACATTTAAGTTCTCTGGCAGATAAAATTTCTCAAATCCACTCAGAGGTGGCTATCATTTGGGCAAGTGTGGCTGAGATGCTTGGGGCACAGTTTTGGGTTGAGGGAATTGGAGCTTGTGACGAAATGGATAGAGTCTTTCAAACTGTGAACCTGATTACCTGTCATCCAGGCTCCCCTCTAAATTATTAAGGCTGCCTCTGGAGGGGGAAATGACCTGAGATTGGGTCCATATAGTTCATATACTGGTGAGTTTCTTTGAGAGAGAGAATTATTCCTTTAACCATGAAGGAGGTGGCTGTGTGTTCCTCCTCAAGAAGTTATTGCTGAATCCAATAGTCCTGGACAATTTTGTCCAATCTCAAATCTTCCCTCTTTTGAAAAAGTGGTTGTTGTGGTCAGGCAACAGCCACAGAGGATCCTGGAAGAATCAGATTAACTGACCCATTTCAGTCAGGTTTCATTTCTGGGGTACAGAACAGAGACGGTATCATGCTTTTTTAATGATCTTTGGCAGAGCTGGGATGGGAATGATATGTTGTTCCTTGTGCTCCTTGATCCTCCTTGATGCTATTGATCAGAGTATCTTTCTGAACAGGCTGTGGGGATTGAGAATAGAGTGATGCCATATTGCAGTGGCTCTCCTCACTTTTCTGTGATTGTTCCAGCATATTTAGGGTTGATGGGATGTGATGGCACCATAGTGGGAAGTATGGTGCTCCTTTGTAAGTGATACAGTTGTTTTATTGCTTTTGTATTGGTTTTTTATGATATGCCTAGGCTTATTGTGCATGATAGTAATCCATAAAAGTTCAATAAATAAACAAACATCTACATGAAACCACTGAGTGGGATCATCAGTTGATTCACAGGGTCATCAGTATGCTGATGACACCCAATTATATATCTTGTCCCAGTATCTAGAGGCCGTACAGACTTTGCATGAGGACAGGTTCAATCCTGACTGGACTGAGTAGCTGTGTATATTTGGGCCCTCTAATCTTGGGGACTTCCCATTTTTTAAGTTGGGTGGATAGCATTTCCAAATCTGATGCACAAACTGGTCTTGGACTTATAAGTCCTTGCTCAAAGAGCAGTTGGTGGCTGTGGCCTAGAGAGCCTCTGCAAAGAGCAAACTAGTGCATTACTTATACCCATTCCTGGATTAGCAGGCCACTAGTCATTAGGAGAGACCCTAGGTATCTCTGTTGTGATTCGGTATCAGCCTGTGCTCCCAGCAGCTGAATCCGATGAATTTGAGGAGGAGGAGGAGGGGTTTGGAGAGCCTTTGGTGTCAGAGGGAGGCTCTGATGCACTGCAGGACTCTCAGCCTGGCCCCTCCAGTCATGTTCCTCATGAGGCTCAGCTGGGTGAGTACGAGGTGTTGGACTCAGAAGAGTCACAGCTGAATCTGTTCAGAGACGCTAGAAGCAGAAGGCAATCCAGCGGAGCAGAGCAGAGAAAAATCAATGAGACAGCTCAGTGAGAGAAGGAGAAGGCAGTGAGAAGCCACGCCTTGGGACTGATAATAAAAGGGGAGGGTGTGGGCAGGGCTGGTTGCTGAAGGCAACCGTTTGGAGACATTCTAAGAGAATCCTGGTCTGTTCTTGCTACTTCTGTTTAACTCTTGTTTGTTGACTCTTGTTTGATATTTTGATTCATTTATTGAAGGAAATATTCTGTTGCTTTTTTGTTTAAACTGTAAATAAATTTGGGTTGGGTTTTTCCAGCCTATTGACTGTAAAAAGGAAAAAGGGGTTGTCCCTGACATGCAAACAGGGCCGGTCGTAGGCTGGAACAGAACAATCTCATGAATGGATTATTCCAATGTATCCTACATGGGGCTGCCATTAAGATCACTCCGAAGCTATACTAGTAGCAGTACAGACAGTAATGGACATGCCATGGATGTACTCATGTGGCACAGTTGCTTCTGGATGCAATTCAAGGTTCCGGTTATCACCTATTACGTTCCACATGGCATATCCTGGTTATTTGAGGAAACACAGGAAAATCAGGCAGATGAGATAGCTCCAGGTTCCCTTGATTAAATAATGTCACATGTTGAGTCTTAGGAAGTAGCACCTACCTTTTGAAAGGATAGCATCAGAGATCTTGGAGTAAAGCAGTCGTTAAGCCCCAGGATGCTTGTGTTTGAATTGTTTATTTCTGGGCACATATGATCTTTACCTTTGTTACTGTTGCCTTTAAAGTGTCAGCCACCCAGAGTTGTTTACTGTAGAGTTGAGCAGTCTCTACAGTCCCTCCATTCCCTCCCTTTGTGTAGAAAGAGAGAGAGAAGCTAAAGCACCTTTAAGCTTTTACACATACATAGGAAGTTCTAAACATTCTGTTGCTGTTTCAGGTCAATGCAAGGACACTTTGTCCACTATTACTGGGCCAGTAATTCAGAATACCTATGGGCGGAATGAAGGTGCTTGGATGAAGGATCCCGTTGCCAAAGATGAGCGAATCTATGTCACCAACTATTATTATGGCAATACCTTGGTGGAATTCCGGAATCTGGACAGCTTCAGACAAGGTTTTTTTCTTTTTGTAATATATTTTATTGATTTTTTAAAAAAAAAACATAAATCACTTGCTAATTGGTGAACAGTGTGTTGTTTGGGTTACATTTGTAAAACAATCATTAACAATTAATTTCTATAATCCATATTCCATATAATAATTTTAGTTGATTTCCTCTTTCCCCAAAATATCCTCTTTTGTAAACATTGAGTTAATACAATTATTATTGTTTTGGTGAATAACAATTGAATGTATAATCTTTTTTCCAATATTCCTAAAAATAGTAATCATATCAGTATATTTCTTTTCTGTTCAGTCATTCTGGTTGCCTTATCATAGATCCTGTTACAATCCTTACTTTAGTTTATTTCTCCCACCAAATTCTAGATATTCTTACTGGTGAAGATTTTCTCAAAAATTAATTACATTTATGTTTACAAATTTAACTATTTTTTCCGTATAAGCCATCTCACACTTTTACATTTCTTAAGAAATAGATAAAACGATGAAAAAAAGAAAAGAAAAGAGGAGAGGAGAGCAAGAGTAAAGAAACATAAGAAATAACATACTACTTAAAATATATATCCCTCCTAGGCTAATATATATTTATTTCCTCAATTTCTTATTCTTTTTAACCAAAATTAAGAATATATTTAATCTTTAATCTTTAAACATCCATTCAATACATCTAGTCATCTGGTCCTTTTAACTTTTTTTTTAATCCATTATAATTTTCTTAAATTTAGTCACATTTAAGTATCTAAAACATTTTCTTTAAGTCATTTCAACTTTTTTATATTACTCATATCAAGAAAAAGAACACAAAATAGAAAAAATGTATTATATTATTTAGAGAATTCATCCTCTTAGAATAGCATAAATATTCCAATTGTTTTTTCTATTTCTTTAACCATATTCAAGCAAATGTTTCTTTTTTAAGTATTCTCTCTGATAAGCCCCATCATCTGTTTTCTTGGTTTCCACCTCAGTCTTTTTCCTTTGCCTAGTATCTTTCTTAATCAATGTATTTTGCTGAATCAAAAGGTTTTTCCGTATGTTCATAAATTTTAGTGTGGATATAAAAAGTAAATCAGTACCTTTATTAGGGGCATTTACCCACTCAATTTTATTGGGAATCTTTTCCCTTCTTTTTCTCTCTGCTTCTCTTGTCGCTTTTTGTCTCTCCAGTTCCAGTGTTTTCCCTGGTGTCTCTGTAATACGTTTTATCCAGTCTTTTTTCTTGTCCTCAAGTTTGTTTTGTAGTGTTGAAATATAAGTTGTCTTTTCCAAATCTAGTATTTCTTGTAATTTTTCCCCACTTGGATTAAATCATACTCCTTTGTTTTGCAGAATTCCATCTTTAAGTCTCTATCCTCGAATTTATGTTCAGTCATCTGTTTTGTCTGTTCCTTCTCTGTTGTGTTTTCCTGAGGGTTTTTTTGGTATAAAATTGAATTGGAGATAAGTTGATTTATATTTTCAAAGTTATTCTGAATTTCTTTGTGATCTGAGATTATTGTTATTTGAATTATTTGCAGCATATCATATATCTGCTCTTGAAAAGTATTCATTTTTCTTGATAAGTATTTCCTATAAATCTCTGATTTTCCATGATGACCGAAAGTCCAAATTCCCCCCCCCCTCTGGAAATAGCTTTGGAGTCAGAGTTGAATGAATACTTGTAGTCCAGAGAGTTCAAAAAAAGTTCTTTTCCCCCCTTCAGGTTTGCAAGTCTCACTTTATCTACACAGCTGTTCTCTATTGTTAAAACTTTGAAGGTCACAAGTAGAGATTAGTTTCTTCCCCAGATTTTACCCTGACTGTCATAATCCTCATCCACCAGTAGGTGTCAGCACTGGTTCATTTTTCAGATTTTATTCCTCCATGAAAGGTTCAATTTGCCACTTCCGTTAGCAAAAGTGTGAGGCAACCCCGCCCCCTTCACTCTTGGAGGGTTTTTTTTGCTTCTTGGGAATTTCTCCCCTTCAGGAAAGTTGATAGGTAGGATAGAGAAAAATCAATGTTCTTACCCAGATTCAGGCATGCTGTTTACGATCAGCTTAAAATAGTGCTTTTGACTTTGGTTGCTCACAGCTTGGGCTAGACTCTGGAGTTAGGCTAGCCTTTCTCCTGTTGGTTTCTGGAAGGCTTTTCCTGAACCGATCAGGTCGACTGCCGTCTCTCGGAGGTCCTTGGGACTTCTTTCCTTCATTGTCACCTCTCTCGGGTGGCTTCTGGCCCATTTAGGGTCCCCTAACAGGAAGAAACTCAGCTGAGGGGCGCAGAGTCCCAAACCCCTCAACTGCTGCACTGCACGCAAGACCGGAAGTCCAGACAAGGTTTTATGTTTGCTCTATATTATGGGCTGAATTGCTAGAGAAGATAATTGACAGAAGAAAAGAATTCTGGGTTGGGAGGTCAGGAGAGATTTGATGCATCTGAGGAAAAAATTAAATGGAAAATTGAATTCTTCCAAGCACGCGCATTTGGGCTTTGGGGAAGGGGTTGGAGAAAGGACAGTTAAAGTGAGTTTGTGATCAAAAGTCTTAGAAATCTGTGAAAGAAAAACTACATTACAGGTAGTTCTCAGTTTGTTCAAACAGCTGGGTCCTTCTCAGTTGGTGCTTTTTTTGTGCTGGCACAGCTGGAGCCTCCTTTTGCAAAAAAAGGGGAAAAAGACCCTAGATGATGCAGAGATGGCGGACCTGGTTGGTGCACGAAGAGGGCTGGGGCAGCTAGTGGCATTGGCTAGGCAGCCAGCCAAAAGGGCTAAGATGGGGAAGGGGGGAGGTAGGCAGGTGGGGAGAGTTCCAGAGGATGCAGTCCCTTACTTTACCAAGGCTCCAGAGTAGGAGGGACCAAACCCAGAGTGGCTTGACTCAAAGTGGATCCTTACCTATTGGTGGGATTCAGTTAATGATGGCAATGGAGACTGCCAGGATTGCCATTGCTAAGTGACATGGTCATGTGCTTTATGACCACAGTACTTAGCAACAGAAACCCCTGTCCCAATTACAGTCATTAACCAAGAACTATCTGTAGAGAATTAAGCCCAAAAAGGTGTAGCAGGTATGTGCCAAATACAGCACTTCTTCATCAATCTAGTTTCTCCCTATAACATACATAGGAGAGCTAAATGGACTTTCTATTAATGTTTGAAATCTGTTAAATTTGGAATACAAAATTTGTGGTGGTATCTTTCATTTTAAGTGCTTTAGATTTACTTGCATATGTTGATGTCTTTACTTTTGGCAAGAGTCATATAAACTATCCATAATCTATCCATGACACACACATATATGTTAAAATATCTTGTTTGCCACAAGACAGATAGCTGTTAACAGATTTTTAAAAAACGGAAAGCATACAAATACCAGATACATTGCAGATGTACAGAACATTGAAAAAGAAATACTGAAACTTGAATGATAAAATCTACAGAAAAAATGGGGGAGAATAAATTTCACATCTAGTTAGTATGTCTCAGATTAGGAGTTCAGTAACACATGAGTAAATCTCCAGATTTAATCTTTGACATCTGCCTGAAATCCTGAACAGCTGCCACTAAGCAGAGAGTAGAATGTGTCTGTTGAAATCTTCACAGGAAACATATGTGCAAGTAGGATTAGGATCAAGTGTGCTTTTTAAATTATTATACCATCTGTTTCCTAGGCCGGTGGAGTAACTCGTACAAGTTGCCCTACAGTTGGATGGGAACAGGCCATGCTGTCTTTAATGGTTCTCTCTACTACAACCGAGCCTTCACCCGCAACCTCATTAAGTATGACCTAAAGCAGCGCTATGTGGCTGCCTGGGCCATGTTGCATGATGTAGCCTATGAGGAGGAGACCCCTTGGCGTTGGCGTGGCCATTCAGATGTAGATTTTGCTGTGGATGAAAATGGCCTATGGATCATTTATCCTGCCATTAATTATGATAGCTTCAACCAAGAGGTGATTGTCCTCAGCAAACTCAATGCCTTGGATCTGAGCACCCGTAAGGAGACCACCTGGCAGACGGGTCTGCGCAAGAACTTCTATGGCAACTCCTTTGTCATCTGTGGTGTCCTCTATGCTGTTGACAGCTACAACAAGAGAAATGCTAATATTTCATATGCATTCGACACACACACCAATACTCAGATCATCCCTCGCCTGCTCTTTGAAAATGAGTATTCCTACACCACTCAGATAGACTACAATCCCAAGGATCGGCTCCTTTATGCTTGGGACAATGGCCACCAGGTTACTTACAATGTCATTTTTGCTTATTAAGGACACAAGGGATTGATTTTAATGGGCCACAGCACCTTTTTTATATAAACATGTTTGTTTTTAATTCTATAAATCAGAGTAAATCTGTGGGTTTTTAAAAAGTTTTTTTAAAAAATAAAATTGGACTGTAGAACAGTCCACATACCAAATCAACCCTTTTATTTTGGGCATAACTTTTTTATATTGAATATATTGCCTACCCTGAACAATGGGACCTCTGTCTTCATTAACTCTGCCAAGCGCAGACACTCCAAAGGGGAAAACCACGGGTCTTTTGCCTTCATTATTGTAATAGAAAATTTGGTTTGGATGAGAAAACCCAAAAATTTTAACATTTTATAATAAAATATCAGTGTTGAAACTCAATAAACCAGTGTCCTGTTTACATTTCTGCTGTTACTGCATGCTTCTCTTTTCTGCTGATCAGCTCCTACATGACTTTATAGGGTTCCTGCCTAAACTGCTGTGGTTTTTTTTACATTCACTTTATAGTTCAGACTGCAATTCTATGGTATTTGGGAGGCTCCAGGAGCTGTAATACTGTAACCTTCATCATCTGAAGGCAGCGAGAAAGATGTGCTGCTCCTTTGGCTGAGGACAAAAGGGTTCACTACTCTGGGTGCTCTGATCTGCAGATGATAATTGCAAAAGTTGGGTGGGGTGGGGAGAGAAAACTTTGAATGTGCAAAGTTAACCCCCTTTCTGAAGGTTGTTACCTGGAATACAGGATAAACTATCCATAGCTGGATAGTGCCCACCCCCATCAGCCATGGCAGGCAGTTTAATCCATAGAAGCCTGTCCTAGATGATAGATGCAGATCCTTTAGCCCAGCCCCCGCACTGCCTTGCCTCACTGCTGGTGTAGTGGCTCGATTCAACACCCAGGAGTTGGCAAAAAACTGAACCAGCATGAAGTCTTCTGCTTCTAATTGTTTAACACAGAGATGAGTCAATTGTTTGTGATGAAAAATTAATTGAACGAAACCAGGACATAATGGTATAAGAGTTGTTTAATGTTAAACAGGCAACGTTTGTTAGCATCAAGAATGGACCTTGCAGGAAAATGCATATGGGAGAAAAGCAAGCATAAACAACTGAACGAGTGCTTACTTAAGTGTCATATTTAGCTCTGTATGGGTCAGTTCCATTTTTGGAGTGTTATCCTGTTGACAGATAAGGCAAATGGACAGAATCCTGAGGCTCTTTGCATAATTTACTTTCAATGAGTCATTGGATAGAAGAAACGCAGACAAAAATGTTCTGGATGAGGAAAAGCACATTTCACAGCATGGCTGCTGCAAAAAATGAGGATGAGAGAAAGCTATTTGAAATATGTATAGAAAGAAAAAGGTGCAGAAGACAGATGAAAGTTAAAAATGATTAAATTAAAAGAATCAACAACATAGAGTGATTTTGATGGAAACAAAGGAATTGGTTCAGAAATGGATGAAATGGATTAAACCATTGCCAAAAGAGTGAATGGTATTAAAAATAAAACTGACGAAATTGTATAGGATGAAACTAAAATGAGGGAATGTGCAAAAGAGTATTTTAGAGGCTTGGGTGGGAGTGTTAAAGATTGGGAATGAAGCAAATGCTGTTTATCCAAGTATGAAATCAATCAGTCCAAGGATTGTTCATCTGCTACATGTAGCATCTTCTCCCAAAACCTTAACCTGTGCCCAGCGAGTATGGAAGAGTGGGCAAATGGGAATTGATTTTTGAAGTCTTCCTGCAAAATTCCTTCCAAAATGACATTTTCAAGATACAATCCATTCTTGGATGGGTGCTTTCAGCAAGCATGACCTCAATCATCTCTTGGTCAACTGAACTTATGTGTATGTAAGTACTTTTAGGATTACATCTTTTGTCATTAAAAATACATCATTTGTTGAAATTGTTTCCTGCTCACCTTTGCTAATACTTGACTTTTACATTATTGAAAGATTACCACAAGCATCCTGGAAAACAGCAAATGTATCCAGGGAATTTGCTTGGGGGAAGCATATATTTAAAGGTATCTTTACATTTGGCAAGAACAGTGTCTTTCCCTGAATAAATTCAGACACAAAAGGGGAGTTGCAAATCATGACATGCCTCTGAAATGTGCTTTTATTATATTAAATCTATAGATAGTAGGGATACGAGAATGTGACTGTAAATTTGGACACCCACACACCCACACCCACCCACCCCCTCACGAACGATCTGGTGGATGAATTAACAATTTCAGCTATTTTATCCTGCTCCACAGCAGCTCTGTCTTGCCTTAGTTTCCTGGTCTATGATGCAACATCTCTTTTGATTCCTTCTTCTGCCTAGTTATTGTTTTAGCAATTGGCAATGAAGGGTGGCTGTCCTCTAGTCTAAGTGAAAGAATTGCACCTTCCTCTGAGCTGGCAGCACATTCCCTCCAATGCTGATGAAGCCATTGAGACGAGAAATTCTACGGTGGGATTTGAATTTGTATCAGCCCCAGCTATGGTCTTCAGCTGCAATGGGATCAAGCAGGGTCAATCACCCTACCCATAACCAATGCTCTATTTGGGTTTCAGAGTGATTTTATTTCATATTTTGGGATGGCACTCTATTGAAAGGCATGAATAATAGACTACAAAATGCAACATCCACGCAATCAAATAGAACTGGAAGGGACATTGGAGGTCTTCTAGTCCAGCCCCCTGCTCAAGCAGTACCTCAGACAAGTGACTGTCTAGCCCCATGGTGGTGAACCTATGGCACGCATGCCACAAGTGGCACGCAGAGCCCTCTCTGTGGGCACCTGCACTGTTGCCCCAGTCCTAGGCCTTCAGCTGGGTTTTATAAAACCTTTTTGGCTTTAGGCCTCCACCGCCGTGTGCAAAAAAAAGAGATTCAGTCAATCAATCAATTTCAACTTTTCGCGGGGAAAAAAAAGATCTTGCAAAGTTGGAATTGATTGAACTTTTTAGTCCCACCCAGTCTGCCATAACCACCGCAGCCACGCCCACCCAACGCCATGCCCACCCAATGGGCCACGCCCCCCCAGCAACCAACGATACATAAGTGAGTTTTGGGTTGCAGTTTGGGCACTCGGTCTCTAAAAGGTTCGCAATCACTGGTCTAGCCTCTTCTTAAAAATCTCCAGTGATTTCTGAAGGCAAGCTATTCCACTGGTTAATTGTCCTCATTGACAGGAAGTTTCTCCTTAATTCCAGGTTGCTTCTCTTTGATCAGTTTCCAACCATTGTTTCTTATCTTGCCCTCTGGTGGTTTGGTGAATAATGTGACCCTTTTCTGGGTGCCAGCCCCTCAAATATTGGAACACTACTATCATGTCTCCCCTATTTCTTTTCTTTAGACTAGCCAAACCCAAGTCCTGCAGCCGTTCTTCGTATGTTTTAAGTCTCCAGGCCTTTGATCATCTTAGTTGCTCTTCTCTGAATTTTTTTCCAAATTCTCAACATCTTTTTTGTGATGTGGTGACCAAAATTGGTTGCAGTATTCCAGGGGTGGTCTTACTAGGGTTTTATAAAGCAGTACTAATACCTCTTGTTACCTTGATTCTATGCCTCTATTTATACAACCCAGGATTGTATTAGCTTTTTTGGCTGCTGCTGCAGGTGAAAAATATGCTTGTGCTTTGAACATTCTACCCCAGGATTGTTAGGAAGGCAATTTCTGATTTGCTGAGTAATCCTAAAGCATCAGTGTTGGAGCTCTTTGCTCAATTGAGAAAAGCAGTAATCTCCTCAAAGAGGGGGGGGGGCTTCAAACATTATCTTCTATATTCTGCAAAACTGAGGATAGTGCTTGGAGGACAGGAAAGGGAAAAAAAGGAGGAACAAGGAAGGGTAGTTGGTAGATGACTAAGAACTCTTTAGCCAAGAGATGAGGGGAACTTTGAGATCCTGGGGCAGTCTATAATACACATTTCTTATTAGGGAAGAAGGGACCTGCCAGAGTGAAGATGAAATGATTTCCCAGTTTGTAATAGGGAATGATCCTCGGTCCTGAGTTTTATATTTTTAACACTTTCACAAAGTTATCTGAGCACACTAACTCCCATTTATTTCTTAGTTATGTTGTTTACTTGTAATCCTGACAATGCTCCATTAAATTGCCTTCCTTACTGCTCTAGTCTAGGCAGTATTACAGTGTCCCGTAACAGGTGAATTCAATGGTATGCAGATATAAAAACAAATACCAGAGCTCTACATGTATATTTTATTTATTTATTGGAAGAGAATGTAAACATAAAGTAGTAATTCTTGATTGTGATGTCCCAGTAGTAGGATAATTTCGATTCCAGGTATCTTGTTTAAAGACCAAAAACAAAAGACAATGCAATTGCTCTTCCAACAGTAATTACAGAGAACAAAAATGATTTCTTATTCAAATGTTTCAAAGAAATAAACACAATATTGAAACAAGAAATAATTTAATTACCAAAACAAACAAACCAAAACAGCACGTTAAGTACAAACTCAAAAATTGTTAAGAGTAGGCCACTGAATTCAGTGTCTCTTAAATTAACTAAACCAACTTTACATCATTACTCAAAGCACAGATCCAACCTAATGTGCAAGATATTATTTTAACATTGCTTAAAGATGTTACAGTCTTTAAAGAAAACACTCAAGATATCTTAGGCTTTTGTGAAAATGTTGTCCATATTCTTTCTCAGAAGAGGAAGGCTGTTTGTTTTTAATAAAGTGTTCTGCAAAGAATTGTATTTCCAGCACAGCAATGAAAAAGCAACACTGGACATTTACTTAGCCCACAGGTCGGCAACCTGCGGCTCCGGAGCCGCATGCGGCTCTTTGAGCCGTCTCTTGCGGCTCCCAGCCGCCCGGTGCGCGCGCACCTCTTCCAACGGGCAGTGGTGCGCGCGCACCTCTCCAAATGGAGAGTGGCACCGCCCGTTTGGAGAGGTGCACGCGCACCTCCCCGAATGGGCGGAGGTGCGCGCGCACCTCCCCAAACCTTTGGAGAGGTGCGCGCGTACCTCCGCGCGAATGGGCAGCGGTGCCGCTCTTTCAGGAAGCCCGCCGCGGCCCGTCTGTGAAGCTGCCGAAAGCGGCAGCTTAGCAGACGGGCCGCGGCAGCTTCCGCAAAGAGCGGCGCCCCTGCCCATTCCGAGAGGTGCGCGCGCACCTCTCCGAACGACCGGAGGTGCGCGCGCACCTCCCCAAACCTTTGGGGAGGTGCGCGCGTACCTCCGCGCGAACGGGCAGCGGTGCCGCTCTTTCAGGAAGCTGCCGCTTTCGGCAGCTTCCTGAAAGAGCGGCGCCGCTGCCCCTTCGCACGGAGGTACGCGCGCACCTCCCCAAAGGTTTGGGGAGGTGCGCGCGCACCTCCGGTCGTTCGGAGAGGTGCGCGCGCACCTCTCGGAATGGGCAGGGGCGCCGCTCTTTGCGGAAGCTGCCGCGGCCCGTCTGCTAAGCTGCCGCTTTCGGCAGCTTCACAGACGGGCCGCGGCGGGCTTCCTGAAAGAGCGGCACCGCTGCCCATTCGCGCGGAGGTACGCGCGCACCTCCGGTCGTTCGGAGAGGTGCGTGCGCACCTCTCGGAATGGGCAGGGGCGCCGCTCTTTGAGGAAGCTGCCACGGCCCGTCTGCAAAGCTGCCGAAAGCGGCAGCTTTGCAGACGGGCCGTCGCCATCGGGCAACCGGGAACCGGTTCCATCTCATTTTTAAAAAAATGGCAGCCGCGTGCGTCCGCGCATGCGCAAAAAACCTTTTTGCGCATGCGCGTGCATGGACACACGCACGCGGCTCCCTCTTTTTTTAATTTGTGATGGAACCGGTTCCCAGTGGCTCTTTTTCTTTTTTAGGTTGCCGACCCCTGACTTAGCCAAAGACAGTCGGCCAATTTTGGACAGGCAATATTGAAGAAATGCCGAGGCTGGCAGTAGAACAGCTCAAAACTGATTTCCACAGTTGGCCAGACTAGAGATGAACAAGGGCCCTCAAGAAGGGAAAGTTTTTCAAACAAGGAAGGATGCTTAAGGCAAAGAAAAAATAAAAGAAAAGATTAGTTCTGATTGACCCAAATTCTTGAATTCTCTTTTCCCCGCCCCATTGATTCTTCCTTTCGTAAGGTACACTTTTCCACCAGCAGATACTTATAAGTACTGTAGTCAAGATTATATATTTAGCAAAATTAGATCTGGGATACTTTGATATTCAAGAGCACTGCTAGATTTTGGTTGGCAGTTAGCTTCATGGATTTATAACACAAAAGCTGCAAAAGCTTTTTATTATAACACTAACATATAAGATGCAGGAAAAAATTAGCTGAACTAAAAATGCTTCTCATCTGGCAAATTTTTAATGATCTTGGGTCAGATTAATCTGAAAACCAGGATAACTACCAAGATTTATCTTCAAGATACCAAAGAAAACTTCTAGTAAACTGCTTGCTGATCTGTTCCCTACTGTTTTTTAAAAAGTGCAAAGATCTTTTTATTTCTACAGCATCAAATTGCACATAATATGGATGTCTATAGGGAACATTTAACAGGGAAAAGCTTTCTCCTGATTGTGGCACAAAGGAACATCAGCATCCAAGTGAACAACGCCTTCTTTAATCAAATAATGTTTACAAAACATTACTCAATTTCCAGTAAGAGCCAGACAAATTTTCTCTAAAAAAAATAGAATTGTTTTGTCCCTCAAGACAAAACAGTTCTGAGATTCTTAGCTCCATGTACACTGCAACTTCTTGTGACAGAAATTAATTTTTAACAAGTAATTTCATGCTACTCTCAAGGCAGGGTTATGCATTGTGCTTCCGATATTTTGTACATCAATATTCATAGCATTCTACAGAATAACTAATAAAAAGGATTCTTGCCATGTGAGAAGCCTACTGTACACAACACAAACAAGAAATGCATCACAGCAGGTGGAAAATATGAGGTGAAGTTGACTTGGACCTAATTGTGCTGCCAGTTTCTTTTCTTGTTCTGTAAGGATTTTAGTTTTATGCTGTTCAATTATTTTGCTACTGGTTTATAGTGGATTGTTATCTTTAATTTTGTTAGGTTTTGTCCAGTTACTCTTGACGCGTTTGAAGAAAGACTTCAAAAAACATATATTCAAATTTACCTATCACTGACTTTACCTTACTTATATCCAGCAGTTGATGTGTGTAAATAACAGCAGAGACGTGTAATATTACAACTCCTACCCAATCTGTTATCCAGAGGAGTTAACGTATCAATGAATGAACCCACAACACAGAATTTTGCCCAGGCCTTTTCAGGGAAGACTCTATCGCTGTTCATCTCTTGCACTTTCATCTGTCGTTATATTGCTCATATGTGTACACTGCTCATACAGTTGCATAAATACCTGTTCAATGCCTGAAGTGGCTTTTTGTGGAAGTTGTGCTAGTCTTTAATAAAGTAAGATTGCAAGATCTGAAAGTGGAATTTTGAAGATCAAACAAAATCACACACAGGCAGAAGGGAAGAAAAGCAGATGATGCCTATACAAAGGGAGTTAGCCAATGGAGGTTTTCTTTGCTGACAGGCACACCACGTTTTGCCCGCGACTCATACGTTCACTTATTTGAAGAAGCCTTTTACATTCAGAGCTTATTTTTCTACTTCACAGATGCTTAGCCAAGTGCTCCTTCCTCCTCACTAATCTTACTTTACTATGAAATCTGTCCTGAGGATATTTACATCTAAAGGAGGCTCAGATATTTGATAAGAAATAAATACCTTAGTTTATGCAGTACTATGCTCTAGCTTGCATCCCCTGCAAATATCTATGCGTCAGGCAATACATTCTCCCTTATTCCAAGTAAAAAATCTCAAAGTACATCCCAATGTGGGTATCCTATATGCCCAATGTGGGCATAAACTATGTCAATGGAAGGAGTGGAGTGGAAAAGGCAGAGAACCTGTTCTCATTGATCTAGCCCTCTCAATTTGAATTCCACTTGAACTCTTTTTTGATCTTTCCCTGTTGCCAAACCAGTGGACATAAATTATTCTAATGAGCAAATTCATGCAGGAAGCGCATGAAGATGTGCACACATGAACCCAGCTTCTCTCTGGAATATCTGACCTTTGGCTCCCTTCTACAACCTGGGCCAAATAGATAAGCGCCACTTGCCCTGATTCCAGTACATTCACTTAATATTTAGCCCAAAGTAATAGGAGTGTAGTGGTCAAAACAAAGCTCCTCATTAGTAATTTTGCAAGTCTCAGTCAATAGGTGCCCTTGAAACTGGTTCAGATACACTCTGACAGAATTTTAATTTCTCTAATAGAAATTACTGGGAAAGATTTTCCCAGTAACAATACTTTACAAATTTGCACAGAAGTAAAGGGTGGTATCAACAAAACATCTGTACTAGACTGGGCATTTGTTGTATAATAATGTACCGGGAAAAGACAGTGTGGGATATAGTACTCTAGAGACTGAATAAAATAATAAAAAAGTACTGAAAATACAGAGTGCAACAAAGAATGGCTTAAGCTCTAATTTGGTGAACAAGAACCTGTAGTTCCTTATTTTCCTCCTCCTGGTAAAGTGAAGCAGGGAAGAAAACGCAGAATAAGATTGAGTAAAGAATGCAAAGACAAACTGAAATTAAAAATAAAACAAATACAGTGATAGACAACCTGTATTCCACATGTGGCCCCTACATTTCTTCTTCAGGAACTGCCAAGAAATTGATATTTATTTCTAAGAAGGGAAGGGAAAGCAAAGACATTTAGTGCCCATCCCCAATCCCAGGAATTAATTAGCCCCACAGAAGCCAAACTTCCAACAATAACATTATTTTGCCCACTGCCATTTTAGCATTTCTTTTAACAAAGTGAAGTTCTTAGGCCCATAAATATTGTCTTACAAAGATGGCAGGTAATCTAGACACTTGGGTCCCCTATCTCAGAGCAAACATGAAAGCCTCATTCTGAGAGCCTACTGGGATGATTCAGTGATTGTTCTGACAGCAGGAGCTGCCTCTGGAACGGTTGGGGGAGAATGATAAAAGGAAGTTGTGTGGTTCCTCTGCTGTTCCCGAAGGTAAGGTGGGATGGATGAGCTTTTGATATGCAGGATCCTGGTGTCCATTACTTCAGTGTCTATCTGCATCATAACTTCATAGTCTTGCCCGTTAATGATTTTCTCTAGAAAAAGAAAAGAAGAAGGAAGAATTAATCAGAAATAAATGTCTTGGGAATGTAAGAGGAAAAAAATAACTCATGGTCAACTATAGGATAGAGATATGTATCAACCAATGACTTCATAGAAGCAATGCTACCTGTAATTTATTTAGAAAAATGGCAGAGAAACAAAAGCACGAAACTGATTTAGGACAATAAGCCTACCTCTAAAAGAAGAGTCCAAATACTTTAAAACAGACATGTCAAACACAAGGCCCGGGGGCCAGATCTGGCCCGCGAAGTGGTTTTATGTGGCCCGCGAAGCCATCCTGGAAACAGTGAGGGAATGGCCCCCACTGCCTTGGCCCTGGCCCAGAGACCCTCAGATCTGTCCCACTCCTGCCCAGGCCCCCATAGGCCCCCTTGATGCGAATGATGTAGAGCTGGCCATGCCCACCCAGTAGGCCATATGCACTCTAGCCATGCCCACCCAGTAGGCCACGCCCACCCAGGCCATACCCACCCGGCCCCCTGAGGGCAACCGCAATGTGCGGCCCTCAATGAAATTGAATTTGACACCCCTGCTTTAAAACATCCTTCTTATAATAAAGGCTTCACGCTTTCAGATTTACTTATATTATTATTAATCTTCTTTTGAAGGATGCTCAGCAAATGCTGATGGTTTAAGCAGTATCTAAAAGTCTGAGAATGACACAAGTATTATTGTAATATGGTTTCGAGCAAAGTATTTTTGAAAGCTGAATTTGCAAGATTGAATACTTTTAATTTTCAGTTGTTTTGATAATTTTATGGTTGTAACTTCTAATACTTCAGTAACTATGGAAAAACTTTTGCCAGCTTATTCCATGGTTAAGCCCCAATATTTTTCAATCTTTTCAGTTCCTTTTTGAGATACCCTACTGCCACTTGGTATTATCAATCTACAAGCAACATCTTTTTTCAGCTACTGTAATGTTTGATGTATTGCAGTATAATTGAATTTGGAAGTCTCGTAACATTTTTACACGATCATTCTGAGTCATTTTATCAATGTTGTCAGCACACCTACACTTTCACATATCGTCAAATTCATACCTTTTAGATACATTCCAGTATATTATTTCTGCCACACATTTATTTTATAATTCAACAGGACAACTTTGCTACATCTACTTATTGAGTGGTTTAACAGCTTTATTTTTTTCCTTGCATAAGATACATTTGAAGTTGCTTCCAGTTTTTCAAGCTTTTGTTTTTATGTTATTTTTTTGCTAGTGTCTATTCTTGAGCTGCAAATTATTAGTATTACTGTTCCATTCCTGATGGATGCAAAATGAAGCCACTGCTTTGTATTTCTTTTGACTGTGCAAAGCTTTTATCTTTCCAATTTTTTATTCACTGTTTTAACTGTTTTGATTTTTGCGTGCTGCCCTTGATGCTGTCACAATCAAACAATTTTCCTTGAACACATCAATTATCATTTTCTCTTTCCCTGATTTTAGGTAATCATTTAAATGTTTGATGTCATCCTCTGTTGCTTGTTTCTACACCACAACAAACCAATTTTCTTTGGTACAAATGCCACACTCTTTGGATGTAGCACATACTGTACTGTTGTTACGTTTTCAGATCTTGCGATCCAAAGCATTTAGTTTGGCTTGTATTCAGTCTTGCTGCTGGGCAACATATTACACTAACAGCATATATTACTGGCTTTGAATACATTAGCACCTGTAAGGACCCGCTTCAAAACCTCTACCCAAGAAAGCAGAACTCTTGGAACGGCAATCATCCCAAAAGGAACTTTTATTAGGAGACATTGACAGCAGGCATAGAAGGCAGGGTCTGAGGGTTTCCCACTCAGATCAATAGGTTAAAGGAGCAAAAAGCAAGCCCCACTCCAACAGTTCATCTGGTCAGTTCAAACTGGCCAACCCCCAGGTGTTAAGTCTGCTGTGGGAATGGGGCTGATAAAACTCCGTTCCCAAGGCTGTGAAAACGTTGTTGGGTCTTTGCACCTTCTCTTCCGCAGCGAGAGATAAGCCAGATGGCCAGAGGCACATTCCTTTCTCACCCCACGTTGGCATCAAGGGGAGAACAGTTCAAAGGCATACACTTATCCAATCAAAATTCCATGTCATCACTAAAGATCTAATGCATATTTAAAAGAAGTTGTATTTTCCTTCATTATTCCAAATCATTTCTGTGGTGCAAAAGTGATTCCCCCCCCCCCCCGTTTTGTCTGGGTAAGTCCTAGCATGATGGCATTTTAATCAAAATTATCATCAGTGGACGCAGAACAATATAAAAAGCAACAGAGACAAAAAATATCATCATAATACAGAATAACAAAATAACAGAATAGGGATAACTGTTCTGTCAGAAAATTTCTCCTTAACTGTAGATTGGATCTCAATAAATTTCCATGTTACTTCTTGTCATGCCCTCAAATGCTTTGGAGTATAGGATGACTCCCTCTTTACTACCACAGCCCATCAAATATTGCAAGACTGTTATCATGTTACCCCATAGTCCAGGGATAGGCAACCTTGGCTCTTTTATGACTCGTGGACTTCAACTCCCAGAATTCCTGAGCCAGCCATGCTGAGGGAAAAGGGAGAGATTTCCAAGCTGAGCCATGCTGGCTCAGGAATTCTGGGAGTTGAAGTCCACAAGTTATAAAAGAGCCAAGGTTGCCTACCCCTACCCTAGTCCTTCTCTTTGTTAGACTAGACATACCCAATTCCTGCAACTGTTCGTTGTATATTTTAGCCTCCAGGGCCCTTCTAATCTTTGTTGCTCTTTTCTGCACTCTTTCTAGAGTCTCAACATCTTTTTTTGTATTATGGTGACCAGAACTGGATGCAGTATTCCAAGTGTGGTCTTATCAAAGCAGTTAAAGTGGTACTAATACTTCAGGTTAATAAAGAGGGACTTTGATCCCTCTGCTGATGTAGCCTAGGACTGCACTGGCTTTTGGGGCAGCATTAATGAGGGTCCTATTTCTGATGACACTTGCTTACCTAAACTCAACGGGCATCCATTTTCAATTAAAGAGAAAGCATTTAAAGAAAGCATTTAAACTGTATCCTAGCTTGATGATTTCCCCATAAGGGTTTAGAAATGAAAGCTAAGGCTGGTTTTGTAATTCTCAATTTTATCCCTGTTTAGTGACCAACTACCATTAAACAGCTGGAAGGTCTTCCCTACACTCTATATCAAAAGGATGGAAACCATGCAATCTGGAATTCCCCCCCAAATGACCTCATTTCCTCATTCTTTTGTCTGCTATGTTCCAGGATGATTACAACAGTTAATATATGCAAAAAAGATGAGTTTGAGTAAAAAGGGCAACAATATACTTTTGAGGGGAAAAAACTTTATCATATAGGATAGTCTTTATTCGGGGGCATATTTATTTGGGTGAAATAGATTTAGAAGTACAACTCTTCAAGGTCACAGTAGCTCAAGACCTCTTAAACACTGTCCTCCTCTGATTTAGCCAAACCAGAGATGAATTACCAGTCAAATGAAAGTAATCTGACCTCTTAGGACAACATGAAGACTGCAGAACTTTATTCAACTTCTTAACATTTACCACATTTTGTCACCTCATAAAAAGGTAAAGGTAAAGGTTCCCCCGCACATGCGTGCTAGTTGTTTCCGACTCTAGGGGCCGGTGCTCATCTCCGTTTCAAAGCCGAAGAGCCAGCGCTTGTCCGAGGACGTCTCCGTGGTCATGTGGCCGGCATGACTAGACGCCAAAGGCGCACGGAACGCTGTTACCTTCCCACCGTAGTGGTCCCTATTTTTCTACTTGCATTTTTACGTGCTTTCGAATTGCTAGGTTGGCAGAAGCTGGGATGAGTAACAGGCACTCACTCTGTTACGCGGCACTCGGGATTCGACCCGCCAAAGTGCCGACCTTCTGATCGACAAGCTCAGCGTCCTAACCCACTGAGCCACCGCGTCCCCTTGTCACCTCATACAGGACATTAATAGCTAAAATGTTACCTGCTCTTTTTGCTTTTCTTTCCCTTTGGGGAAAGTATGGCACAAATGAAGGAAGTTTAGAATAGAATAGAAGCTGGAAGGGATCTTGGAGGTCTTCCTAGTCCAGCCCCCTGCTCAAGCAGGAGGACCTATACCATCCCAGACAAGTGACTGTCCAGCCTCTTCTTAAAAATCTTCAGTGATGGAGCACCCACGATTTCTGGAGGCAAACTATTCCACTGGTTAATTGTTGACACTGTCAGAAAGCTTCTCCTTAAGCTGGGAGGACCTTCAGGAACCAGTTGTCTTGTACTTTACATAATCTTGAGTGGGTATTTATGGTTCAGGTTCAGCCAATTACTTGATGAAACAACAACAACAAAGTTGGAAGGGACCTTGGAGGTCATCTAGTCCAACCCCCTGCTCAGGCAGGAAACTCTATACCATTTCAGACAAATGGCTGTCCAGTCTCTTCTTAAAAACGTCCAGTGTTGGAGCATTCACAGCTTCTGGACGCAGGTTGTTCCACTGATTAATTGTTCTAACTACCAGGAAGTTTCTCCTTCGTTCTATGTTGCTTCTCTCTTTGGTTAGTTTCCATCCAAGATTGATAGCAGTTAAAAATGGTGTGTCCTTTTGGGAAGTATATCATATTGGACGTGATGATGTATGCCTTGACTGTATTCCATTTGACTAATGTAACACATTTACGTAGGGCTGCCTTCACAAGCATTTGGAAACCTAAGATAATTCAGTTGAGGCCAGACAACCGAACAGATTCTTTTCCAGGGAACAGCTGATTTCTTAATCTGAGCAGCTTTGATGTTTTTGGTGCATTTCTGAGCACAATGCTAGTGAAGTTATATACAAAGTCCTAAATAATTTGCAATCAGAAGGCTCACATGGCCCCAAATGAACTTGGCCTTGAGCGAGGCCCCCCTTTTTTATCCCGCGTAATCACAGGGAATATGGAAAAAAATAAGAGGGTTTTTTTGGATACACTATCTCTCTATCTCTGTGCTAATGAAGGCCAGATGAGTATTCTCTGTGGCAACTTTTTTTTTTGCAGACAAAGACAGTTTTCTTTTAACTTTGGCATTTAAGTTGGTTTATTTATGAAATAAGCTTTTACTGGTTGGGTGCTATTTAGTCTTTAACACATTTACAGTTTGCTGTGTATTAGATTTATCTTTTACGACGCATATTTAACTGCTGTTAGTCATTTTGAACACCACGTCTGGCAGAAAAATGGGCAAAATTGCAATAGGAACTATTTCAACTCCTACCCCCTTTCTTGGTTTGGAAGCTATAATTAAAACCACCTCGTTTAATTAAGGTATAAGATTATGTAGGATTCCCCTGAATAATCTTCTTCTTCATTAAGACTAATGAAGGTTGTCTGAAGCTATTCCCTTAAGATATGCAATCAAGCTTTCTTCTTCCCCCTTAACATTTTTGCATACATGCCAGCTGGCCGTCAAACTTGCACCCTCCCAGTACCTCTCCGTAGGTGGCCAGCTTCCTACGTTCGTGAGAGGTTCACTCCAAAGAATTTTGCAGACCAAACTGCCCCTGGTTATTTTTGTTATTTTTGTTTTTTCTGAATGAGTTAAACGTCTGTAGTGAAGCAGTACTCTTCACTGGTATCTAGAAAAGTTTGATTCTCTTTAGTGAGAATTTAATAGCACCATGAGCAAGGATGTAGTAAAACAGAAAATATACTCCTAAGACAGGGGTCTTCAAACTCGGCCCTTTTATGATTCATGGACTTCAGTTCCCAGAATTCTGGGAGCTGAAGTCCATGAGTCACAAAAGGGCCGAGTTTGAAGACCCCTGCCCTAAGAGAAGGAAATGCCACCCTGAGCATGCCTAGTCTGAAACTTTACCATACCCCCACTCCTGCTGCAAACAAGTGTCTAAAGAATTCTGGGAACTGAAAACTACAAATCTTAAAAGTTGCTAAGATGGAAAAACACAGATCCAAAGAATGATTTGCATCCTAAGGCATATGTGGAAGACCACAACTTGAAATGTAGGAAGACCACACAGCAAAAAGTATAAATTATTGAATAAGATGAAAGATAGAAGGGTATAGAGATGTACAAGAAATGGTGTTGCCCCCAAGTTTTATTTTTAAAAAAATGAAAAGTTAATATGCTGCACTGCAAAGTATGTATCTTTGGCATCCTTCTTTACTACCGAGTATTCTATTGGGACCCAAAAGCTTTCAAAGAAAATAAAACAGATATGCAGTTAAAATTCAGCATTGCTTTTGAAAGGGTGTCCATCTTTTTTTTTTAAAAAAAGAGTAAAAATATGAGGGATAGAAGAGAATGTCCTATGGAAGAGGGAGCCTCAGGGTGTGACAAAATTCCATTTCAATGTTGTCATTGTTCCACATTTGTTCACTGATCCAAAAAATTGGGGGCTTTGCCCTATACTGAGCCAGGTATTGGTCAATTTCATTTAGTAATTCTCTTTTATAGGACCTCTACTTCTCAATCCAATCTTTCCTGAGCCTTTTCGAACATTGCTTTCCACTTTCAAAGAATGAACACAGCTACAAAATGTCATTTCTCCCCTACATACGCAGAAAATGAGTTCAGTTTGGCCCTAGGTTTCATCTCCATGACTAATTAAAATATTGAATCATGATGATTTAATAATCGTAACAAAATAGATGTTAAAATATAAGATTTAACATGAAACCCAAAGCAGATGTGTAATAACGTATTGCAGAAATAGGGAATGATCTGATCAAGAACTAGAGCGTTCCCCGGGCCTCTTTATAGAAACCCAATGACATCAATTGTGGGGATAGGAAGTCCACTCATTTGAAAGTACTTTGAAATACTGGCTTTCAGACAAAACAGGTCCTGAGGGGGATAGTGAAAGACAGCTTTGGTAAGGGCTTCATTTAAGATCTTCCAAGGTGCTTATGGAGACAAAGCAGATTAGGTGCCACTGGTAGCATCAAAATATCTTCCTTCAGCCAGGAAACATAGTAGCCATAATCTATGCAAAATGTTGTCTTAGTCTTTATGACAAATGAAAACATTAATGATAAAATATGGGATACACATATAACTTAATTCATTGTGAAGTTCTTGGGGTTCTCCAAGATTATTTATTTACACACTTTTTATTACCTGACTAGGTAACATCTTCAGTGCTAGAAGGCATTGGGACTTGCTCTCTATTTATATATATATATATATAGTAGCTTGACCTGTCAATGTTGGTGAGGTTATTATTTTCTCCCTGGCAGTTCCTTGATTAGGCTGTTGCTTACTAATTGTTTGTTTGTTTGAGTTGTAGTTGATTTGGGGATTTTTTTTACTAGATAATGAAATGTTTGCAAATAACCAAGCTCAGAGAGTACCAAGGACTCAACCCTGAGCTACACATACAGTATTCTCTTCTTCCACTGGCACTTTATTTATTGCTCTGTTCCAGGATAGATTTGGATTCCAAGTTAGACTCTTCACCAGCCATAGCTTAAACCACTTGTACAGATCATTAGAGGTCATGGAAGACAGTAGAAAGCAACTTGTTATACGTCTCCTCAAAAAGACTGAAAGATGCTTGACAAAGCAAACAGGATCGGAAGCAAAACTGCTGTCTTTTGAGATCTCTAGTGACAGCGCCATTTGAGTTCTGCTACCATAAGATAAATAAGAAGAGATAATGGTTAAGATCTTTTTTGCAGTACAGATTACTTTTCCTTCTCTCTTTTGGTAGCATCAGAGCATAGCTTAATTATATGAGATGTTAAAGGGAGGGCAATGCATAAACTGGTTACACTGCAGTTGGTTTCATTCTAGATGTTTTATTTGATATTTTGGTCTGCTGGTTATTATGACTCCCCTTTTTAAAGTAAACTAATAAAGGCACATTGCTGCAATATTTAAAATAAAGTGGCTTATTGATCAAATCCCATAAATATTCCAAGAGATCAAATTATAGGTCAATCTTTTGAGCAAAACACAAATGAACTAATGCTAACGATTAGAAAACATATCTGCACAATTCAGATAATGTGATTTCCTTGTCCTGAGACTCCTGGAATGTAAAATGTATTCCAAGGACACTGCTTCACTTTGCTTTTTAAATCTAAGAAATATATTAGTGCTAAAAGTGGAAGGATTAATGACTGGGTAGTTTTTCAGCCAGATGGAGGGAGAGATCTGGGAAAAGAAAAAAAATGATTCCTTGGACTTTTCTGGCCCTAAATGAGTGACATCAAAATGTCCTGGATTTTGCTATTGAATGTTTACAGCCCAACTTAAGGGTGCTCTAGGAGCAACACAGCGCCCCAGCCCCCCAGGTCAGAGTTGCAGTCCATAGGAAGCATCCCCACAAAAAGAAAAGACCAGTCATATTTGTACAGTCCTATACTGTACAGAGTGGGCAAGAACAAATTTTTTTTAAAAAAATCAGAATGAATTCACTGCATTCAGAAATAAAGAGACACAGAAGATGTAATTTCTAACCCTCCTAAGAAAAAAAACAACCAAAGGGTCTCTTGCCAAGTCACACAGGGTTTAGCTACTTTTGGCACTTTTATCCACAGCCCTGCTTTCTTCCAGTTCCAGAACCACCCTGGAAAAAATATTTGGCTGAATGGGCAAATACGGCAGTGGGAGACTCAGTTTTCCTCAACACATATCTAGAAATGCATGTTATGAGTTAGAAAGGGTTTTTATAACTTTACTTGATTATCTAGTTCATGTATCTCTATTGTGGACATCCTGATGATTATACCTGTGGATACCAAAGTGCCTTTTTAACAAAAATTTAAAAGGAAGCTCACACAATATCAATCTCCAGAATCCGTTTCATTTCCAAGAATCTCATAGGGCTTATTACAGAGTTTTTAAAATGAAGAAGAAGAAAAAAGAAAGTTTCAGGACAAGATTTATTTGTAAATAAATTGCCCAGGGCAAGACAAAAAAGCAAATTAAGAATTGGTAATGAGCCTTTCTGTTAAGCTGGAGTTTTGTGAATAGGCACACACATCCTCATCTGCCGTAGCAAAGATTCTCTTGAGTACCCACAGATTGCTCTCAAATGTGTTGAGAGCATTTAAAAAAATGTTAAAGATTCCTGATACATTTATGATTTATTTAACCCAATCTGGACATTGCCTGATCTGGAATCCTTCCAATGGATCAGGACTTCAACTTTCAGGGTTCCCAGCCAGGATGGATACTGACCATTCTGGTTAAGAATCCTGTGTATCACCAAGAGTTCCAGATTGGAGAAGGGTGATTTAACAGCATTAGCACTTTCTTTCCTCTTAATTATTTAGTTAACTTTGAAACCAGCTGGAGTGAAACTTCACTCTATCTGCAGGATATTTGTGTAGTATTACCCGGGTGCACATGACAGCTGTTCAATTACATAATGTTCAGTAAAAAGCTGGCCAAGAGCACACATTTTTTAAAAAATATTTTAGTGCTGTGGGTTACTTATGCTGTTGATTGTTTTGCAGAATCACATACGTACATTAAGGACATTACTTCTCTCCTTCTTTTATCTAGATGTCCTGATTTATAAATATGCCAGTAGTTGTTTATGCACTCTGAATGTACAAATACAGTGCAGATACCTCCCATTGGTGGTATGTGGATTAACCAATTAACCAAGTCATCGTTCTTGACTGAAGTCAATATTCATAAACTCACCTAGTGACAACCAATATAAAGGGAATATAATGTGAAGAACATGAATTGATTAACAAAATGAAAGGCACTCATTCATAGTTTTTTTTTTAAAAAATCCCATTTATATCCCGCCCTTCTCCGAAGACTCAGGGCGGCTTACAATTTAAGCACAAACCAATGTGCTTAGCAATAGCCTTCATTCTATGTATATGCCTGCTTATTAGGGCTTTCGCCCCCCCAAGCGGCATTATTACAAAGTCAGCTTATTGCCCCCAACAATCTGGGTCCTCATTTTACCTACCTCGGAAGGGTGGAAGGCTGAGTCAACCTTGAGCCTGGTGGGATGCGAACCTCCACTAATTGCAGGCAGCTGGTGTTACTTAAGGAGGCATTAGCCCACTGCTCCACCAAGGCCCTGTTTTAGACACAAACGGCCTTCACACCAGTCTTGTCTTTTTGTGATTGCTTGATCAAGTCCCTGCAGTCTTGGCAACACTTTTTGAAGTGATTTGCTAGAGCAGACATGTCAAACTCGCGACGTCACGTGGAGTTGTGCAACGTATCGGGACGGTTTTGCCATTGCTGGCAATGGGGTGGGCGCGGCTTCCACGTAACGCATCTGGCCTACATGCTGGCAGTTTGACACCCCTGTGCTAGAGGCAATCAAAGTGCTTGACAGGATCATTTATGAATGGTCTGCTTATCCCCAAACCACCTCAGTGATGCCCTCGACGTGATGTCCCGTTGCCTGGAGGCGGTTCGGGTCTGGATGGGGAGGAACAGGCTTCGACTCAACCCTGACAAGACTGAGTGGCTGTGCGTACCGGCATCTCGGGATATTCAGAATATTCCATCTCTTTCTATGGGGGGTGAGTTATTACCCCCCGTAGATAGGGCTCGCAACTTGGGAGTCCTCCTAGATTCACAGCTTTCTTTAGAAGATCATATAGTAAATGTGACTAGGGGGGCCTTCGCCCAGGTTCGCCTGGTGCACCAGTTGCGGCCCTATCTAGACCGGGATGCCTTGCGTACGGTCACCCATGCGCTCGTGACCTCTCGTTTGGACTACTGCAATGCTCTCTACATGGGGCTGCCCTTGAGGACCACTCAGAGGCTCCAACTGGTACAGAATGCAGCCGCGAGAGTTGTGTTGGGAGTTTCCCGATACTCCCATGTTACACCCCTGCTCCGCGAGCTGCATTGGCTCCCAGTTGTCTTCCGTGTGAGATTCAAGGTGCTGGTAATGACCTACAAAGCCCTTCATGGCATGGGTCCGGAATACCTCAGGGAGCACCTGCGGCCAGCATCAACTTCCCTCCGCCCTGTGCGCTCCCACAGAGAGGGCCTCCTCAGGGTGCCACCGGTCAAAGAATGTCGACTGGTGGCCCCCAGGGGGAGGGCGTTCTCTGTGGGCGCACCGGATTTATGGAACCATCTTCCGGTAGAGCTCTGGATGGCGCCCGACCCTCGCTCCTTCCGGCGCGACCTAAAGACTTACCTGTTCAAACAATCCGGCCTGGCCTGATGGGCGATGGCTTTGGGTTTTATTGTTTTTTATCTATTTAACTTATTGTTATAGTTCTTGGGCATCTTGTTTAATCTCTTTTAATTTTTGTATTCTTGTCTTTTAACATGTATTGCCCTGTTCACCGCCCTGTCCTTCGGGAGAAGGGCGGTATACAAATAAAATTATTATTATTATTATTATTATTATTATTATTATTATTATTATTATTATTATTATTATTATTATTATTATTATTATTATTATTATTATTATTATCATCTCCTTGGTTTACTGAGATCTGAGAAATAAAGCAGATAAAGAGATGCCAGGACCAATATTGGTGGAAAACAAGAAGCAAATATGAGTAAGAGTTCAGGCACAAGCCTACTTGGTGCTAAAGGTGGCAAAGTATAATATGTCTCTGCCCTTATTGCACCTGTGAGATGCTGGCCAGCTGCTACATTTAAAATGTCCATGATCCTTTGGGGGAAGGATAGGCTAGAACACGGGTGTCAAACTTGCTGCGTCATGCGACATGTCATGACATATCATGACTTTTTTTGCATTGCCATAGCTGGGATGGGCACAGCCTCCATATGACGCAATTGGCCTGCAGGCCGGCAGTTTGACACCCCTGGACTAGAAGAACTAGCCAATATAAGTTGTGATCCCATGGCCAAGCATTTTGTGAATAGAATAACTCACATTTGCTCCAAGCTGGGACCTGGACAAACAGAATCTGAATTGACAGAAGTGGGGAAAGATGGTGTCATCTAGGAGGTTTTTGACCTGTTAATTGTGGGGAAATCAGCAGAGTCCACTATAACTTTAGCTCTGCCACTTGCGGCTTGGACCCATGCCCCACTTGGCTAGTTCAAGCAGATAGGGAAGAGATGGGGAGTTTAATGCCTCCTTAAAAGAAGGGGAGATGCCAGAAGTTCTTAAAAAGGAACTAATGTGACTACTCCCCACTAAGAAACCTTTTCAGAGATCTAACAAAACTGAACTAATTGTGGTTTTATCACTAAACTTCTCTTGGGGGGGAAGATTATTGAGAGGGTGATGTGGCTGCAGTTGCAAAGGACACTGAAGGATATAGATTACTGGATCCTTAGCTGTCTGGGTTCAAACTTGGTCATGGGAAAGAAACCACATTGGTAGCTCTAAGGGATATCCTATGGCATAGTTTGGATGGAAGTGGCATGTCCATCCTTATCATCTTAAGATATTTCAGTGACATTTCTGCGTAACACCATAATCAACTCTTCATCATGGGCACACAAACACACTTAAATAACAGAGATAAACTGAAGGAATGAAGTAAGATGTCAAGCTGCAATTCAGAAGGTCCCAAATCAGAATATTAAAGGTATATCCTGATAATTAAAATATAATTTTAAAAACTACTCAAAAGACATTAGCTTATGTTTTTATTCCTATCAAGTTTTTATTTTCTTACTTAAGTGAGAATGGCTTCTATATCTTAAATATTATGCAGACAAATTTAAGCATCCAGGCTATGGTGAAAATTAATTTGACAAAAGACATGAAATCAGAAATATATAAGCATTTTAAATGTTTATAAATAATGTATATTAGCTGCAGTATAACAAAGAATTTAGAAAATATTTATCTATAATGTATTTAGAAGTTTTTCTTCTTTCTACCTGTTTTGTGTGTTTTTTCTATAATTAAATAACAAAAACATTGGAGACTTACATACTCAGCATAAAGATTCAAAACGTTCTCTGCAATTATTTTTCTAACAATGAAATAACTTTAAAGCATTCTTTTTTATGGTACATTTTCCATTGATGATATCTGAGCCCTAATTGTAGAACCCTGGTAACTTCTTTTGTTTACTTACAGATACTTTATATACCTTGTTCTTTTTTTTCTTCCTTTAAAAAGTAACTAATAAAACATGAATTAAAAGAAAGTTCTGTCTTTCTTGTTTACTCAAGGACAGATAAGCCAGAAGATGAATGGAAATGCTTATTCAACTCAACACTGTAGTAGTAAAATCTAAAACACAGTTTTAGTTTTCCTACGAAAACTGCCCAGGAATGGGGGAACTCCAAAGCAATCCAAGAAGGTTTACGCTAGATTATTTTGCACATGAGTGGCACAGCTGTAACTTATCCCATAGCTCACTTCTTGCAAATGCTGTGACTCAGACTAAACTGAGCTGTTCCACCTCTGTCTGGACAATATTCCCATCAAAAGAGTTGCTAAGCGTTACCAAATATTCTATAAACATCAATTACTATTACAGCAAAAAGCTGCTAAAAATACACTCCACTCCAAGCACATACCATCAGATTTCGAGAGATCTTCTTTTGGTACTATATTTATTGATATAAAGAAAAAATAATCTTTTATGAATGCAGGGGTTTTATTTCAATGCAAGAACCTGCTTAAAGCCATTTTGGATCAACACTTTAACCATAACTCATTCTACAACACATTGCTCATTTTAATTAGGTAAAATTCTCATAACGTTTATAGAGTACTCCAAGTATAACTCTGCAATAAAACCTTACTTCACCCAAAATCTACCGATATCAGGTGCAAAATAAAGAATCTTGATCATTGTGAGGATTTCTTTGAAGCTATTTGAGAACTACGAGTAAAATAAATTTGGATTTCCACTTCAATTATTTCCATTTTGTTTCCAGGTTCAATTTAAACCACTTAAGTAAGTAAATAAATTTACTGTAACCACATATCATAGCATATAAATTCCAACCATTCATTTTACTCTACAAGCCCAAGATACGTAAAGGCAACTTCTATATATTTAAAGTTTATCATCAACATTGGAGAAACAAGCGTTATATTTTGCAAGGTAGAGAGATCTGGCTGGTGAGTTCATAAAACAGGTCATTTTCAGCAGCTTGATTTAGCCATGGAAATTAGAATGGTCCATACTTAATGTTGTTTTAGTGGGTTACAAATGGTTTTATTCTGTGTAAATTGCTCTCAACTTCATTGCAGAACTTTTTTTTCACATGTTGTTTGATTTTATTGTAAATTTTCATCACACATTTATTTCATACTGTTTTGTGGACCAAGTAAGTAGAAAATACAATTAGGTTACATAGATGATGGAGTTTAACTTCTTCCTGCAGATTTCTTTTAATAGCTCATAATACCGGGGCCTAGGCACCAGCTGAGTATATCAAAGATGCTGGAGATATAAAAGGAGAAACAACTTTGGTCAAGACATCTTGAGCCTTGGTGGAGCAGTGGGCTAATGCCTCCTTAAGTAACACCAGCTGCCTGCAATTAGTGCAGGTTCGAGTCCCACCAGGCTCAAGGTTGACTCAGCCTTCCATCCTTCCGAGGTAGGTAAAATGAGGACCCAGATTGTTGGGGGCAATAAGCTGACTTTGTAATAATGCCGCTTGGGTGTGTGTGTGAAAGCCCTAATAAGCAGGCATATACATAGAATGAAGGCTACTGCTAAGCTTGTAAGCCGCCCTGAGTCTTCGGAGAAGGGCGGGATATAAATGGAATTAAAATAAATAAAAATAAACAGAGATCTTTCAGAACAGATGTTACAACAGTTATGACCTCCTTGTTGTGAAAAGAAATCAATGTATAATGGAGAAAGAAATTTAAAATATGTAACAGTTATAATAGAGACTGGGGAGCTCCAAAGGGATGGAACTTATTTTTAAAACTAAGACAATCCTGTTTCTTTTGTAGTGCCCAGTTAGATTCCCACGCTCCAGAAAATGGAATGTGATGGGACAAGAGGAGAAAGCTCAGTTCCCAGACAATGCTAGACATGAGGCTCAAGTCAAGAAAACAAAAGGGATATTAAGGGAATAAAATCTTGACCAAAAATCTCAATATCCCAGCAAATTAAACAAACTGCTACTCATGGGATTAAAAAACAACAGCAGCAACCACAAGAAATACCATCAAGAGAAAACAGAGATGATCTCAGTAAGTGAAACTATAATGGCTTTTGTCTGCTTTCAAAATGTTTTTAACCAGCGGTCTCCAGTATTTTCAGAACAGCAATGTACTTTTGGTTCAAGGATCATAATCATAATAGTAAAGTTGGAAGGGACCTTGGAGGTCATCTAGTCCAACCCCCTGCTCAGGCAGGAAACCCTATGCCATTTCAGAAAACGGTTGTCCAGTCTCTTCTTAAAAACCTCCAGGGTTGGAGCATTCACAGCTTCTGGAGGCAGGTTGTTCCACTGATTAATTGTTCTAATTTTCAGGAAATTTCTCCTTAGTTCTAGGTTGCTTCTCTCTTTGATTAATTTCCATCCATTGCTTCTTGTCCTGCCTTCAGGTGCTCTGGAGAACAGCCTGGCTCCCTCTTCTTTGTGGCAGCCTCTGAGATTTTGGAACACTGCTATTATGTCACTCCTCGCCCTTCTCTTCATTAAACTAGACATACCCAATTCCAGCAGCCGTTCCTTATATGTTTTAGCCTCCAGACCTCTAATCATCTTTGTTGCTCTTCTCTGTACTCTTTCCAGAGTCTCAACATCTTTTTTACATTGTGGTGACCAAAACTGGATGCAGTATTCCAAGTGTGGCCTTACCAAGGCATTGTAAAGTGGTATTAATACATGATGTACTTGGTGACTCACTTTTCAAATTTCTATCACTTATTTAGTAATATTTCAGCACACCGGGGGAACTCCTCAAATTTGCAGATGACAGTAAGCTGGCAGAAATAGCCAACACCCCAGAAGACAAGCTCAGGATCCAAACAGATCTTGACAAACTTGAAGAATGGGCCCTATCCAACAACATGAATTTTAATGTGGAGAAAAACAATGTTTTACATTTAGGCAGGAAAAATCAAAGGTACAAGTACAGATTAGGCAAGTCCTGGCTCAAAAACTGTAACTGTGAGAGGGACCTAAGAGTCATAGTGGACCATCACTTGACTATGAGCTAGCAGTGTGCGGCAGCAGCCAAAAAAGCTAATACAATCCTGGGTTGTATATAAACAGAGGCACAGAATCAAGATCATGAGAAGTATTAGTACCACTTTATAAAACCCTAGTCAGATCACACCTGGAATGCTGCAGCCAATTTTGGTCACCATACTACAAAAAAATCAAAAATGATCAAAGGCTGGAGACTAAAACATACAAAGAATGGCTGCAGGACTTGGTTTTGGCTAGTGACTTCTAGAGAAAAGAAGAAATAGGGGCGACATGATAGCAGTGTTCCAGTATTTGAGGGGCTGCTACAAAGAAAAGGGGGTCAAAGCACCAGAGGGCAAGACAAGAAACAATGGTTGGAAACTGACCAAAGAGAGAAGCAACCTGGAATTAAGAAGAAACTTCCCAACAGTGAGGACAATTAACCAGTGGAACAGCTTGCCTTCAGAAATTGTGGGTGCTCCAACATTGGATGTTTTTAAGAAGAGACCAGAGACAGTCACTTGTCTGAAATGGTATAGGTTCTCCTGCTTTAGCAGGGGGCTAGACTAGAAGACCTCCAAGGTCCCTTCCAGCTCTATTCTATTCTAGGTAACCAGCTGAAAGTCAGTGTTTCATAGTTCAGTTCTTTGTTATGATCTCTGCTCAATACGATTAACAAAACACGTAATAGGTAACATTGCTGCTACGTGTTTATTTTTGTACCTATTACAGGCTGCCCAAAGTATCTTTGTGTTTATCTTTATTTAATCAAAAATAAATAAATAATCCAAGCAAAAAGGTTTTATAGAGTCACGAGCGTTAAGAAATATGGACATAAAGGTCATGTAAATTCTAAACTTTGTAGTATGTGTAGTAATGTGTAAATAAGAGTGCAATTTTACCAATATGCCAAATTAGAAGTATATTTGTGGAGAAGAGTGTGAGACCTTGAAGCTAATCTAGGCATTCTCAAGCTATATCAAGCCTTAACTGCCTTTGCTATCTTATTCAATAACTTAGCAAAGATGAAACAGTTACACAGTGTAGGAACTCCTTTTACTGTACAAACCTAGAATCTGGTTGTTTTGGGACCGGCATTTAAGAAAAAGGTCTAAATAGGGTATTACTTTCAGTAGATCTTTTTACAACATGCCCTCCTGCTTGCAAACGTTTGAAATAATGCTGATACATTAGCAATCAATGACTTAAAAGTTGGGCCCTTTTTACTTGTGCTTTTCAGGGAACTCGTGGACAGGTGTGACTTTGCATTTATTTTCTCTTTTAAGCCTTACCAGGACAACTCCTTGGACAAAGCCATCGAGGTGGTCAAGGTTATTTATTACATCCTTGCACCCATGAGTAGTCACAAATGGGGAAAGAGATGAAACAGCAGTTTGCTGAATTATTATCAGTATAATTTTGGGGATCCTCCTTAACTCATAGCTCCTGCTCAAAGAGCATGTGGTAGCTGTGGTAGGGAGAGGGGTGTCTTTGAAAAGATTCATCTTGTGCACCATTCCTAGACCAGGAGGCCTTGCTCCTTTCCCTTGGATTACTGCAACAATGTCTACATGGGGCTGCCGTTGAAGACCACCCAGAATGTACAGCTGGTCCAGAAAGTGGTGGCACGTCTAGTGCTGGATGCACACATTAGATCCCTGATGTGTGAGTTGGACTAACTCCCAATTTCCTTCCATGGGCAATTCAAGTTGCTGGTTACAATTCAAGTCCGACATGGCGCAGGAACAGGTAGGTATGCTGTCATTTAAGGGAGCTTAAAAGGAGCTGGGAAGCATGCCTTCTCTGTTACAGCCATGCCTCTGAGGTCCTACAGATTTCTACCATTTGACCTTAAAAAAATGCTTAAGGCTTGGCGTTTCTAACAAATGCTGGGATAGAGTGAGATTGGCATGGGACAAACTTATGAGCTGCCTGGGAAATGGACGATAAGATAAGATAAGATAAGATATGATAAGATAAGATAATCTTTAGTGTCATTTTTTACTGTGGGCACAATGGCACACATCAAAAATGAAATTTAGTTGCCCGCTCTCAAAGTGAAACACATACATGACTCACACCTAAAACTTTTAAATAAATAAATTTCAAAATACAGGTGTGTACATGTACATTGATATATACTATGACTATAATAAGCACTTGGGTATATATTTGCTGGAGTCACTCATGTACTGTTTCCAACAGCTGATAATAACTCATGCTACATTAAAATTTCATATTACTTTTTCCGCTGTAAATCGAAATGAACGTTTAAATTTTGATTCCATCATAGGGATGCAAAAATAATGCCAATAATTAAATTCAGAGATGAAATAATATTCAGTCATATCACGCATCCTTATCTTTTCTTATGTCGATGTTTTTAAAAAATAAGCCAGAGAGACCAGTCTTGTCAGCAGTATAATTATCACAGATGGATCTTGAAAGAAAAGTTCCACCAAATAAAGTAACATTAAAAACCACAACAAAACAATCAATTCCTACTGTCAGCCCCACTATGTGCTCTTTATCATTGAAGAGTCACTGAACCACTTCGCAGCAGATAGCCCATGGGCTAAATCTGGCCCACTGCCTGGTTTTGTACAGCCCATGAGCTAAGAATGTACAGGTAACAGACTGTTGTGCCCAAGCCCCAGCTGAGTAAGGGATGTGGCTCAGTGTACTGAGTGGTAATGGAAGCACCCTTACTGGCAGGTCACTGCCATGCAATGTCTGCCATGCTCCTTCGCCTGCGGACCTTCAGCGGTGCCTGCAGAGGCGAAGAAGGGGCAGAAACTGACTCTTTTGAGAAAAAAGTTAATGCATAGACCGGCACCACATAATTCTAACCTGTTTAATTTTGATTTTAAAATTATGTAATTTATTTACATGCTACAACTGTGTTGAAAATAAATGGACAGGAAAAACAGCCGTCCACAGTATGTGAACTAGATACCCTAAATGTCCCCGCTTCCAGATCTCCTTAAAATGGTACTTTTGTTTTGCAGCAGCACAAGAGGGAGAAAAGATAAACTATACCAGGGGTGTCAAACTCGCAACGTCATGTGACGTGTCGTGACGTATCACAACTTTTTTCCCACTGCCGGCAATGGGGTGGGCGCGGTTTCGGCATCCGGCCTGTAGGCCGGCAGTTTGACATCCCTTTACTATACAATGGATTGGGTGATGAAATATATTTTCGCTTCCATTGTAAAGACAGACTAAAACCCAAGAGATGTCATTTGGAGCAGAGTTCTTCCAATTTAATGCAGCAAGAGTGGAAAACTGAACAATCTATGCGCAGAATTCCAAAGCAAAGCAAATCGAGACATGTAACAACCCTTCCAGTTCTTAAATGTTTTCCCAGTTATAAACAAACCTGCCTGAACGCACGTTATCTTGCTTTACAAAAAAAAAATCCACTACTAGAACATACTTCTGCCAACCTAGCAGTTCGAAAGCACGTAAAAATGCAAGTAGAAAAATAGGGACCACTACGGTGGGAAGGTAACAGCGTTCCGTGCGCCTTTGGCGTCTAGTCATGACGGCCACATGACCACGGAGACGTCCTCGGACAAGCGCTGGCTCTTCGGCTTTGAAACGGAGATGAGCACCGGCCCCTAGAGTCGGAAACGACTAGCACGCATGTGCAGGGGATCCTTTACCTTTACCTTACTAGAACATAAATATATTAATTGCCCAGCTGACTAGCTCAATGCAATACCTTACCTTGTGTTTTTGAACAGTAATATCCCCCAAACCTGAAGATGCTGGAGAAACTGAGACATCAGTAAAGACGTACAACCAACTATGGTATCCCTTCTACCCAATCTTGGCAGAGCCAGGTACAGTCACTCCTCTTGTAAAATGCCAGGAAGGATTATATTGCTCTGATGTCAGATCACAAGGAGGGGATTTATTTTTATTTTATTTTTTGGCAACAAAGTGCTATGTTGTAATAGTAAAATGATATTCTTAAAAATAGTATTGTCTTAGGGTGTGTTTCACTATCGTTTTTATCTGTATTGTAATTCCTCCTTCCTTTTTCTTTCCTTCCCTTCCCTTCTTGATTCTGATCGTTGTTTGAAATAGATTACGATTGATTCAAATACAGTGTGTGTTGCGCCTACTGCAAAACAATCAAACAACAAAAAAAGAATAGATGCAAGCCCGAATTAAAATACAGATGATGCTCCCTAGAAACGGATGCACATACACATTATTTGGTTATGCTAACAAAAAGCCTAATATGTGGCTACCAGGAATTCTCACCGCTGTGCTATGAGCTTCAAACTAAATTTTTATCAACATCTTTGTCAGAAGGGTAGACAGCTGATCTGAATGACATCACAATAAAAAAAATTCAAAGATCATACCCTATCAAGAAAATTTTAGTTCTGTTTTCAAGCTAGTTTTCATCCCCTTTTTTGGCAAGAAAATGGCACGTATAGCTTTATACAGAGCCTGCAACCAATGTTTATGTGAAGTTCTTAGGTGGGCCAACTGCATGAATCTGCAAACCTAACTGGACAAGATGATTAATTTATGGTTCAGCCTTTCCATCTTAAGATACCGAATGTGTTTGGATTAACGCCATTACAATGTTTTGCATGGGGGAAAGGAAAAAAAGAGACCCTGCCCAATTCCAAAAGAGAGACTCGTTACCAGTTCTTTGAATATATGTTAAGAGACATGTCAGGCTGCTTCTGTTACCTCTCAAACTGCTTTTCTGCTGCTTTAATACATAAGGCGGCAAGTTAGAAAAACAAGACAAGATGAAAATTCCCAGCAGAGTTGGCTTTATTATTTCATTTCTCTGCCGTTTCCTGTCCAAGTGACTAAACACTTATGAATTTTCAAGTTACACAGATTTAATAATCTCTGTGCACAAAAATACTCTTAATCATTCTTTGGTCTGTTTTACAAGTTGCCCTCTTACTCATAGAGGTGAAATGCTGCTTGGTTCACATATGTAATACACTGAAATTTAGGCACTTTTTTTTTTTAAAAAAAGGGGATAGTTATTGCTGAAATCCAGCGCTCTTCATCCAAGGGCACCATCTCCTTCATTTCCTGATTTTCCAACCCTCTCTTCCCAGAGCTTTCTTCCAAGTCCAAAAGCCCAGCTGTACTTTTCTCCACAGCGTCGTCCAATCTGCCCAAGCCCAGCTTTCCAGGAAACATTCTCAAATCTGTCTTTCAGTCTCCAAACCCAGCTGACCAACAGCCAACAGTGGATGGCAAGACACCAGAGCTTTCAACAGTCTGAAAAAGGTCTTGGAAGTTGAAGATGAGTATACCAAGTGAAATAACACTCAATTCGTATTCACAACATGCTGGGAACAAAGGCTTGATTGAACAATCACCAGCAAAATGTTACAAATGCTCCAGCAAGGGAAGGAATGCATGGATACACTGCTGTACTTTATCCCAGTACCGGTTTCTAGAGGGTTAGCACTGCAGATAGTCCTCGACCTTATAATCATTTGTTTAGTGACTGTTCGAAGTTACCACAGAACTGGGGGGAAAAATGACTTATGACTGGTTTTCACACTTAGGAATATTGCAGCATCCCCTTTGGTCACGTGATCAAAATTCGGACACTTGGCAATTGGCATGCATTTATGACAGTTGTGCTGTCCTGGGTTCATGTGATCACCACCTGTAACTTTTCCAGGCAGCTTCCAAAAAGCAAAATCAATGGGGGAAGCCAGATTCACTGGATAACTGCACGATTCATTGAACAACTGCAGCGATTCGCTTAACTGTGGCATAAAAGGTTGTAAAATGGGGCAAAATTCAATTAACAACTGCCTTGCTTAGCAACAGAAGGTTGGGGCTGAATTGGGGTCGTACGTTGCGGGCTACCTGTAAAAAAGTCATTAAAAGTGCCAAGTGAATATGCAAGTCTATAGAAGTTTTGTTAAGAGTGTTCTACTAAATACGCCCCCAAAACTTTCTCATCATCAAGAGCCTCAAAAGAGGGGGTTTCCAATCAAAGAGAGGTTTGGAAGAAACAGGTTTCTAACTCCCTCAGGAGATTACTGTTAAAAAAGAAAATGGATGCCAACATGCCCAAGAAGACGGGGTCTTTACCCCTGCCTAACTTTGATCCTCATGAATGCAGGATGAACATATGGCATAGGGTTGCTGAAAATGTAAACAAGTATATATCTAACGTAACAACAACCAAATGCTTATTTAAATATGTATACCTTCTAAAGAAAAATCCAGAAAGCTAGAGATTAGGCAGGCTCCACGTTATGAATATGCTGTAATTTTTTATTGCTTTATATAATCAACTAGTATTATTTCCTTCCTAGTTTTAGACTGCTTGTTGTGTTTAAGGGATGTGGTGTGTGTGTGTAGTGGGGGGGAAGGCATCCTATTTCTTCTGAGTCTTTTGAAGACTGCAAGAGCCTTGCTTTCCTTTTTTATTCCGAGCTTGTTTTTTGGAGTGGGGGAATGTTTGCATGGTTGTAACTATTAAAAACAGGCCAGCTTTGTCACCTAGAAGCTTTCCATCATTTCTTTCTAGTACCGATCCTCAATCAACTCATGCAATTCCCCCCCCAACCAGCATTTCACTTCCCAATGACCCTCACCAGACATGACCTTCCCATCACAAGACCTAACACCAGACCCTCACCTGACATGACCCACACTTGACCCATCACAAGACTGTCACTTGATGCAACCCATACCTGACCCATCACAAGACCCTCACCGGACGTGACCTTCCCATCACAAGACCTATGGGCCACACAAAGCCCTTATAAACAGAAGAACATTGACAAGGACATCTCCTAAACTCCTCTGAAGATGTTACATAGCCTGGTAACGAAATGTTTGAAAATCAATTCACAAGCTCGGGGAACAGACCTCCACTCTCATTCTACATCCGAGTTACAGATATTCAACACCATTGCAAGGCTATGTTTGTTAGATACAGGGACAAAGTGAGCCAATTCTGGCCAGACAGTTTACTACAGTAGTAAGAGGACTGCTGCTGGTTAACATAAAAATGTTACAAATGAGCTTCTAAAATTCCTGGAATAAAATGGATAGAATTTAAGATTTAGAAAAGCATGAAAAAAAATAAAAGACCTATTTTGAGACTTCTTGGAAATCAAGTGTAAGGGTCCATTATCAGATTGATAAGGATTCAGGAGATCATTGGGTAAACAGACAACTGCAAGCTTATCCCCTTACAATTAAAAAATCCCACTTCCTCACCAATTCTCACTAAAGCTGTTGGAAAGAAATGAAAAAAGGCTTTGCCTAATGCCTTTGAAAATAAATAGGTTCTTATAGAGAATAATTCAACTGCTGACATTCTTAAAAATCTATTCCTTTTGCTTTAATAAATCCTATAAAGACAACTCTTTGACATTTGTGCCTGGCAAAAAGTATTACTTTTAATTTGAGTAAAGTGCTCAAGAGTCTGACAAGGGAGATTCTAGGAAACTGAATGTTGGCAAGCATTATCCTAGATTTTTGTAAAAACAACTAGTATTGATGATTAAACTATTTTTGAATATTTACAAAAAATTACTATTAAGAATTACCAATGCTTTCATGAATCAATCATTTTGAGCCAACCCTATTTCAAATAAAAAACTGCTCAAGTATACTAAATATAGTATACTTTGATTTCATCATGTACCAAGTTTCCTAGGATACGGTGAACTGAAAGTAGACTGGAATCAATTGACAGGTCTCTAAATGGTTTGCTCTATATGTCTAGAATATGTCTTGTAGTTTTTTTAATGAGAATATCGTAATTTTTATTGTTTCTCATTCCAACTGTTTTTCCTCTACAAAACACGTCTTTGTTTAATCTGCTAAGAATTCTTATTTCCTGATAATTCATACATATAATTGCTTGAGGATATGGCTCATGGAATATCACAGATTATGCCTTTAGACTCAACCATTTTCTGTCTGGCGCTAGTTGGTAGACCTCAATGTTTTAGCAAGAGCCAAAAATAGAATCCATGAGGATGAACTCTGCCACAAATTTCTGCAATATCTTTGTTGACATATACGTAATAACTTGTGGGCATGACTATTCCTCTAAGATGGATCCACAGTTGATTAAATACAACCATTAAGAAAATACTTAAAAAGGGAGGGGGGTTGTACTGGGTATCTGCATTTATTCCTCTAGGCATTTTGTTAATTCCTTATCTAGAACAACTCTCTCCCTCTCCCCCACCCTCTGTCTGTCATTCTTATTTAGTCATGATTTGTTCATTGGAAGTAAGGTGCCTTGGTAATTTCACCTGTATAATGGCATCACCGCCCTGAGTCCTTCGGGAGAAGGGCGGTATACAAATTAAATTAATAAATAAATTAATAAAATCACTAAGCAGTGCTGTCGTTGAAAATATTTTGTCACTAAAGTGCATATTAAATACATTTTATATGAGCAACAGAAATAACTTTTCAAAGCTATTTATTTTTGTATAAGAATTTGCCTGTAAATATATCAAAGTTAGTTATTGGAGTTGTGCAGTTTGATAAAAGAAAGGCCATTTCTACACGTTCACAAATTTCTAAGAGCTTAGAAGGGCTACTACAAGTAGTCCTCAATTTACAAGCATTCATTTAGCAACCACTCACAAGTTACAACAGCACTGAAAAAAAGTACTTATGCCCAGTCCTTACTTATGATCATCCTACTGTCCCCACAATCATATGACTGCAAATCAGGTGCTTGGCAATCAGCAGGCATTTACAATGGTTGCAGGTCCTGGGATCACATGATAGCCATTTGCGAACTTCTGACAAGCAAATGGCCTATGGGAAGAGCCAATCCCCTTAATGACTGCCTCATTTGCTTCAGGGTGACCAGGGTGATTTGCTTAATATCCCCCACCAGAAAAGGTTGTAAAATTGGGCACAACTCAGTTCATGACTGCTTTGTTAACCAATGGAGGTTTCCAGTCCCAATTGTGGTTTGTGAATTGAAGGCTACCTGTATTTCGTCTTGAATAGTTTAAGAGCCGCAGGTTTCAGTTTGATTTGGTTTGCAAAAAATGTTAAGCTGCAGATGTCAGTCACTACACCACAAGCAAGGTTTTAAAATCATAAAACCTTTTACAGACCAAGAAATGATGACAGCAGATGTTTAAATTAATGTGGGAAATGTGGCAGACAGAAAGATTAATTGCACATGGGAAACTCATATCAAATTAATGGCAACTTAATTTGTAAACATGTTGGAACAGAACAATTAATTCATTTTATGACAGTTTTAAAGAGAGTAAATATGTATTTATGATAAAAGTAATATAAACCTGATATTTATAAAATGATTTATTTAGAAGTTAAATTTCATTTTCTTTTATTCTTGCTTTTCAAATATGTTATCTGAATTAGTGCAACTGCTCCAAATATAGGTTAAAATATGAATACATTCCAAATCAAACATGATGCTCTCTGTGAATACTTTTCCAGATATTGAGATTTGGAGGCAAGAATCCTTATGTGTAACAAGAAGCTATGGGCAATGAAAGAAAAGGTAAAGTTTGTGTCTAGGAACCATGAAAAATGAATAACAAACCAGACTGATGTATGTAACTGATGCCTTTTGACCGATGGGGACATTTCAGCAGACATTTTAAAGAATATCTTTATGATTGAAATCATTTACGTTTGGCATTAGATTTTGGAGGTCAGGTTCAATATGACATTCCACAATATAAGTAACATGAGTTACTTACTTATCGGTAGTCTTATTGGTCACATGATCCAATTCAGGCAGAGATTATTTATTTATGACGGCTGCAGTATTCTGGGACCTTCCCTGGTGACTTCTAACAAGCAAAGTCAACGTGGGAAGCCAGATTCACTTAACAACCACAGCGATTCATTTAGCAACCTTTGCAAAAAAAAAAGGTAATAAAATCGAATTTCATTCACTTAACAACCACCTTGCTTAGCAATGGAAATTCTGGACCCAAAAAGTTGAGGACTATCTTTATTTTATATTTTTAATACAAAGATATCCAACAATAGGAACCAAGAAGTTACATTTACCAATTAGCAGGATTTCTGAGAAACTTAGGAACATTTCACTGCCTCTGCCATATACAGTATGATTGCAAACGCATCACTCTGAACAGAAATATATGTAGCAAACAAATAACATGATCTCATTAATGTACTTTACTATTACCTCTAAATCATTATTAATGACTCACACAAATCTTAAGTAGAGGCAGTCCCTGGATCAAGAACATCTGACTTTTAGACAACTCCTACTTACAAATGGGTTGCCTGTTACTAAACATGGCAGATTTCCTTGAGCCAACGAACTGTGGAAGCCGCACAGTGCACAGTGAACTACTGATAGTTTCATGAACTACTGATGCAGAAGAAAGAGTCTATTGGTAAGTATGACTTCTGATTCTTACATACAAATGTGAGTTAGACAGACAGAGGAGCAGAACTCATTCTTAACTCCGGGACTGTATTAATGATCTGAATTAACTCAAGACAGCTCAGGACGTCAGGTTTCCCACTAAAAATGACAGTGATTCAATTTATTGATATCTTAGAACAATGCTTCTTTCAATTATCAAGATCACATTAATAGCACACTACTGAAACATATACTGTATTTTTATGGCATCAGTATTAGTCTTTCTGCAACCATATCTTGGTAATAGCATAAAGCAAGATAAATTTGTAGCAAAAATAAACCTGTTCTTCAGTAACTACTTCAACATTCAACAGAAAAAAATATTTGAAAGTTTTCAATGCCATTCTACAGAGACTATCAAAAAGAATAGAGAAAACAATAGTTAAATCATATGACAATTATAGAAACAACTTCAGGTACGTAGATACAGTATAATACTGAAAAGGCTTCCAGACTTGCTTTTGAAAAGATTTTTCTGGTCAAATAGCATTCAGAAGTGGTGATTCAGGAGATGTTCACTCATTCCTGATTTAAACAATCTTACTTAGAACTATAATAACACCACACCCTAAACAACATTAAAGAAAGATTTACAGATATTGCTTATGCTAGCTGACCTATGTTGGACCACATGTATCTTTTCATGTCCAATCTCAAGTTAGTGTAGAGATCCATTAAACTTCTCTTGCAGATTAAATAGTTTTTTTCCTTATCAGATAAATGTTTCCATGTGCAGGAACATTCCAAATACTTTAGATTTATGCTGGGTAGGCTATCTATGAACAGAAAATTCCCCAGACTGCAAACTACTGACTAGAGCAAAGAATTACGGTACAGGCCTGGATACTTATAAAGAATGAAAGAACATGAAGCCGTATATGCGACACCATAAGATATATAATCTGCCTCCGGATTTAAAAAATGAAAATAAGTAGAGAACTAGTGAGCCGTCAAATTTCAGCAAATAAAACCACAATCACCCATGTCTTTTGCAAGGTTTCTCTTTAGTTTGCAAAACATATTTTATTTTTTTTATTTTTCAATAAATATACTTGTTTACTTTAGCAATCAGTGCATCAGAAATTTACACCCCTTCTTGAACCATCGTAAGGCCCTGTGGGGACGCTCAACCAGTTTCCTTTCTTCTTAGGCCTTTTATATGGAACAAAAGCATCATTTGGTTCTTTCTGGTAAACTGTTTTTGAATGAAAGGGAGAGCAAACACATTTCCAATGGAAACGTAAGAGCTTCCATAGCATTACATGTCTCAGGACCAGATGTACAGACAGCAAGTGATAAGTTACTTGCCTGCAGGTGTGAAAGCCCATGTCTGCTTAGAAATTGCTTCTACTGCACATATTTTGCAAACAAATGCCAAAATCAAATTACAATTTATTTAACAGAGTAAACCCTTGAATAATAAAAGGCAAAGGTACAGGATGTTGTTAAATATCAGTATAAAGGTTTACTTAGGCATTTCCCATTTTTCCATGCTGTTGACAAAAATACAATAGTTAAACTGGTTAAACCAGGGGTAGGCAACCTCGGCTCTTTTATGACTCATGGACTTCAACTCCCAGAATCCATGAGTCATAAAAGAGCCGAGGTTGCCTACCCCTGGGTTAAACTGTAGTTTTAGTCTTTTTCTTTGCACAAGATCCTTAATCAGAAAATACTTTTCATCTGCTTTACTGAATAAAAAAATTAACCCGGTATACAAGAACAAATTAAATTATATTAAAATAGAAACCAAGAGCAATATTGGTAAAACTTCTAAGAAATCAAAGAAGTTATACCGATATTTAAAAATACTTTCAATGCACCCAAATTTTCCCTACTGTTGTGTGTGTGTATGCCTGCATATATGAGCCTCTCAATGAAACAGAAAGTATTGGTTTTCCCAAATTTTCTCCTCCTTTGCTTGTTTTTATAAGCATTCCATAATGTGATTCCCCATATTAGTATCTTGAAGTCTAGAAAAAGAATTCATTTAAATAAATGCATAAAGTGATTTTCATTCTTGAAGAGACATTCCCTGGACCCAGCTATAGCAATAGCAATAGCATTTAGACTTATATATCGCCCCATGGTGCTTTACAGCAGGGGTCCCCAACCACCAGACTGGTGCCGGGCTGTGACCCATTGGGAATGGGCGAATACGCAAAGTTGCATTTGTGCAAGTGGTGCGCATGCGCGCAAACCCATCCCTTCTCCCCTCTGCTCCCACTGGTGCTGGTCCACAGAGCTGGAAAAGTTGGAGTCCGCCACTTTACAGCATTCTCTGGGCAGCTTACAACATCAGCCTATTGGCCCCAACCATCTGGGTCCCCATTTTACCAATCCTGGAAGGATGTAAGGCTGTCAACCTCAAGCTCCGTCAGGATCAAACTCCAAGCTGTGGGCAGAGTTTGCCTGTAATACTGTATTTAAACCACTCTGCCACCAGGGCTCAGCTATACCTGGCAAGCTATTGCATAGTTCCTAGCTACTGCTGAGAAGTTGGTGTTGCTTTAGCAAAAAAAAAATGATCTGAGTTTTTTTCAGTTAGGTTTCAGGTCAGAGTATGACACCTAAAACAGGAATGATCACTCACTGTGGTAGATCATCTCTGCCAGGATCTGGATGGCGGAAGAGCACATATCGCGGTCCTCCCAGACCTCTTGGTTGCTCTTGATACTATCAACCACAGTATCGTTCTGTGTTTGATTTAGAGCAAAACGAAAGAGCAAAATTAGATTATTTGCTCAGTTCATTCCTATACGTGTAAGTGGGGAAGACGTCAGATGCCAGGAGGCCCCCTTTTGGGGGTCCTAAAGGGTTAAATCCTCTTCTCCCCTGTATCTATATGAGACCACTGAAAAAGGCATCAATCAGTTTGGGGTGAGGCACCATTAATATGCCCATTGTCACCCTTGGGCTGAACCAGATTTGTCATGGGTTTGAGGGTCTGGACAGGGAAACTAAACTTGAACTCAAACCAAATGAAGCTGTGTTTGTCCAGATGTTACTCTACGTGGGATACCATTCTCCCAGAAATATCTGGTCTATGACTAGAGTGACCTTATTGACTCATGCTACTGCTGCATGAGTGGTTAAGAAGACTTCGCCTAGCTTTGGCTGGTGCAACAAAGTGCCTGAAGTGGAAGGTCCTACAAGAGTGACTCATAGAAAGATCATGATTAGATTGATGCAACGTATTCTATATGGGACTCAAGATTACCCAGAATCTGCAATTGTTGCCAAACACAGCTGCCTGCTCAGTGGTGAGTGGGAGCAACTACTGCTATGGGGCCTATAGTATAGTGGGGGGCACTGCACTAGCTTCCAATACGTTTCTGTACAAAATTTAAAGTGCATGTTTTTTTTTATTTTTATAGCCAAAAATGTGTTGGTTCCTAGGTTCTTACAGACCTCGTGAAGGCTCCAAAATGGTGCTTTCCTGTGGTGGCCTCTCCTCTGTATAGCAGTCTTCCATCAGAAGTCAAATTTTGCGTACATTTCGCCGGGATCTGAAAACTTGGTTTTTTGATCTATCAGGCCTGGACTGAAGGGGTTTTAGCTTTTAATATTGTTTTAATTGTTGGGCTTATGTAATTTAATCTATTTTAATTTATACTATTTTTATATCATATTTTATGTTGCCCTGTAAACCGCCCTGAGTCCTTCGGGAATAGGGCGGTATAAAAATTTAATTAAAAATAAATAAATAAATAAATAAATTAGCAGAAACCCTGATTTCTTTTTGGAAAGCTGCCAGAATGGAGTCATTCTGCAGAGTCTGAAAACTCACACTGCCCATTGCTAGATTGATGCTACTGGTATGTGTTATGATGATTGTTTCTTTCCTTTTATTTCTGCTATAATCAGCAGCACTGGCTTTTACTGTTTTTGTTTTAATATCCCCTATGAATGTAAACTGGCACAAATCATATGATTTCGGTGATGTATAAACAAAATAAAGAAGAATCTGAACTTGTACAGATACAATTTAAAAAATGTCCATGAAATATTCATACAATTTGACTGTAATGAAACTGCAGCTTTTTTGACAATATGTTAACTTTCATACTCACCGCTGATGTTTATTGCTGGTAACACTATTGACATCTTTGGTCGCCTGGTCTTATTATGCGTGGTGGCAGGTAACAACAGGTGATCCTAAAAATATATTATTATTATTATTATTATTATTATTATTATTATTATTATTATTATTATTATTATTATTATTATTATTCATCCTTTGACACACTACTGTATCTCCTTATAGATTCCAAGATCTAACATTAAGAATACATCCCACACCAATTCATCATGTAAATTGCATTTGAAATTAGAATTCAAACTTGTGTAGCTGCTTCCATAAAAATATCATAGCTGAATATAGCCATCAGGAAAGACTGAACTAGCTTATTTCTGCCGCCTTTGGATTATATTTTTGAATTATAGTATTAATGGAGTGTTCTTGTATTTTTTAAACCAACCCTAATATTAAGAGTGTCATATTCCCATTTGGATCACAAAACAAAACTCTTGCCACAAATAGTTCACAATCTGAATGTCTACTTTTTATGCACCAGATCTTCACCCCTCATTACTATTAATTCATGATTCTATTTGTTTTTAATTAAAACAATAGCCCAATTATTGTTTCTGGCTTCCATGTTGATGTGAGAATTTAGCATTTAATTTTTAACTACCTCTCACCTTTGAATTAATTGCAGTTTATTCAATATTCTTTATTCCCTGCTTCTTTTACTTTTACATTATAAAAACGAGCCCCTGTGGATTTTACTCCGCTAGTTGTTGCTGATGATAGAGGGCGGTGCTCATCTCCATTTCAAGGCCATTGAGCCAGTGCTGTCCAAAGATATTTCCGCAGTCATGTGGCCAGTATGACATCATGGAGTGCTGTTACCTTCCCAACCAAGTGATACCTATTTATCTACTTGCATTTGCATGCTTTCGAACTATTAGGTTGGCAGAAGCTGGGCAGGATGGGCGCTTATCCCATCACGTGGCGGTTGAGTCTTAAACCCGGGCTGCTGGCTTTCCAGCCAACAAGCCCAGCATCTTAACAGCTGAGCCACCGTGCCACCCTGTTACATTATAATGTTCTAAATCATTAATTTTAACTTACAACTTATATCAATCTATAAATTGTATAAATGTAATTTAATTTAATTTATATTAGCAGCCATCTTAAGCTTTCCAGGTGGCATATAAGAGTTATTTTAACTAAAAATGTGGCTAATCAAAGAAATCACACTACAAAATAGTGATTATTTAGCCTCAAGTATCTTTGAAACTAAATGATCAAAGGAAGGAGTCCCAATCTTGAAAACAAATGTGGCATGAAGTTTAACGGAGCCTCGCTTAATAGGAACTGTCTGTTGCTCTTCCCTGTTTAGAAGCTGCTGTGGAAATAGGTCTACAATATAAAGCCTTTGCTAGTGTCCTTCAGCAGCTAACAAAATCTATACTGCAGCTTGATTAAAGAAACATACTGCCTTGGACTGAGTTTAGAATGTATAGACTCATCGGGCTCAGAAGATTACTGAACCAGAGGATAGCCATGACAAAAACTGGAGCACAGTCTAATTGGCAACATCATATTTCCAGTCAGATAGTTTTCCAGCCATTATGCCAGGCACTGCATTTTAGGATTTCTCTTGGATTGTCATTCCATCACAGTAAAAGCGTTGGCTCAGAGCTACAAAGTCATCTGCTCTGGAATCTAACTTACTTTGATTTATTTTGTCTTTAGATGACACTTCACATGAAAAGAGCAAATGGTAGGTTTTTAAGGAACATATTTCAGTTTTTACCATATATATATATATATATTACTATTATTAACAATAAATTTAGGTATTTTGCATCTCAAATACTAAACTGCCAATTAATAATGATTTACTTTCTTTCTCAGACTACTTTGGCAGTAACTGAGAAGCTCAATGAAATATGAGCCTTTTTTCTTATAATTCAAAACCATGGATGAAGAAAGGATTCAAAACCTTTTTTTACAGATAGTTAAAGGTAAAGGTAAAGGTTCCCCTGCACAGGCGTGCTAGTCATTTCCAACTCTAGGGGCCAGTGCTCATCTCCGTTTCAAAGCCGAAGAACCAGCGTTTGTCTGAGGACGTCTCCATGGTCATGTGACCGGCATGACTAGACGCCAAAGGCGCATGGAACGCTGTTACTTTCCCACTGTAGTGGTCCCTATTTTTCTACTTGCATTTTTATGTGCTTTCGAACTGCTAGGTTGGCAGAGGCTGGGACGAGTTACAGGTGCTCACTTGGTTACGCAGCACTCGGGATTTAACCCGCCAAACTGCCGACCATCTGATTGACAAGCTCAGCGTCCTAACCCACTAAGCCACCGCGTCCCTTTACAGATAGTTAAATTCACCCATATGTATTAGGCCACATTAACTATCAAATGTGCCACATCAAAATGGACAAAATTATTGGGACAGTAATGTATTTTATTTTGACAAATTCAGTTACTTAAATGAGTCTGTTGCTTTAACTTGACAGATAAAGACTCTGTTATGTATAAATAAATACAGCTGCGATATGACATCTTTTCTTTCTCTACTCCAGGGGTGTCAAACTGCTGGCCCATGGGCCGGATGTGTCATAGCAAAACCGCGCCCACCCCATTGCCGGCAATGGGGAAAAAGTCATGATATGTCGTGATACATCACGCGACGTTGCGAGTTTGACATCCCTGCTCTACTTTAACACCAAATGGCTTGATACAACTTTTTCAAAATCACTTAGTAAAAAAAACCATAAAGAGACACAAAGTATTTAGCGACTTCCTCCTAAGTAAATCATCACGGGGAAAAATCTATCTATATGGGTCAAGTTGAAAATGACTTGATGGCACATAATCATCTCTTTAATATTTAGGCAGACAGATGCTTCCATCGATAATTTCCCTTTAGCATTAGGAAGTGGCACAGTAAAGACTGCATGTATGAGAAAAATGCCGAAGTTGTTGAAGTGCAGCTTTTCCAAATCTTCCACTGGTCACTTCCTATTATTTACTGAAGTTGGAAATGAATACTGTGTCGCATTAACACATTTCACATTTGTGTAGATGGACAGAGAAGACAAAACAAAACAAAACAAAATCCCAGAATTTCAGATTTCCAGCTTAGTTTCAAAGTTATCTACATCTTGTCTATGAGGTCTTGAGAAAAATATGTTTTGAAGAAGTGTGCATGAAAAGAGGGCACAAAGTGAGCTAGTCGGGAAGTTTGACTTCATTAGCAAGGAATTTACCCACTCTAGAGGTTAGATGTTTTCTCTTGCAGATTGTGAGGAAGCCATGTGAAAGCTTTCTGCGCCAGTACTTATGAAATCAACTTTCTTTGCGTTACATAGATTGCTCAACAATATTTCATATTATTCACTTTCCATGTATTGTGCCTCTCCATTATTCCTAGCACAGTCCTATCGTGCTAACTATTCTGTTCCTCAGTTATCATTTAAATGCAGATTCACAAATACCTTTCCATTTTTTGTAAAAAAATAAAAAATAAAATCCATATAAGCCTATTCACTTTATAAATGAATCTGAAAATTTTGGAGGTAAGTACTTCTAATCCCAAATGTTTTCACCTCACTAAAAAAACAATCCTCCCAGGCTCTGTACTTTGGGTAGGAATACTTTAATCCCCTAATTTAGTTTTTTAAAATATATGGAAGCTAGCAACTCCCCTCCGTAATCTCAATCAGCATGACTGAATGTTTCGTACGATTTATGAGAAATATATTCTTAACCTGTCTTCTGGTGGATGCCAGATTTAGAATGGCTATAATACCATTGGACAGCAAAGAAACCAAACAAATTAATCACCAAAATTAATCATCAAACAAATTAATCCAGAGTTCTCAACTGAGGCACAAAATGACCACTCAAGGCAGGGAACGTACTATTCCTGCCTCTTATTTTCCTTTACAACAACAACCCTGTGAGGAGGGCTGAAGAGACTGACTGGCCCAAAGTCCCCCAGTTGGCTTTTGTACTGAAGGAAAGCCTAGGACTGACAGTCTTCTGACTTCTAGGCCAGCACCTTCATCACTGCACCAAACCGGCACTCAAATTATCCTACTTCAGACACATTACGTGAAGATCTATCTCCCTGGAGAAGGCTTTAATGATGGCAAAGGCGGAAGGAAAGTGCAGAGGATGATCAGCAACAAAGGGAATGTACTCAGTTACAGTGTCAAGAGGGGCACCATTGGAAGATCTGAAAGACCAGGTTAGGGACAGATTGTCATGGAGAAAAACTATGCGGTCACTAAGAGTCAACATTGACCTGATGGCACATAATCAATCATCAATCAAGGATAAACACAGCATGTATATCGAGGGATTCATAAAATGTTAGTCATTTTAAGCATTTCTGCTTGCATCAACACATGGTTTCTATTTCTTAAACCAGGATACTTCTTGTTTCCTGTTTTTTTTCAAATGATACCAATCATTTTACTAACCCAGTCAAAAGCAAAACAAATTCAGCTTCCACGTGTCAAACAATGAGAAAAGCCATTCCTTACGATTATCTCACTGGTCAATTATCATTTTGACAGAAATTCTCTTCCCAGCCCTGGATTACAATTCAAAATGCAGGAGAAGCTTACGTAACCACCTTCTCCCACACTACAGAACATCCTTCACTCAATTGGCATATAGAGAATCTATAAAGAATTTATAAAATAATCTCTTTTAGCAAACTTTTAACTGTTAGGTGACTTTAGTGTACAATATCGCTATTAATTTCAATTTGTTTTTCACCTTTTATATCCTATTTTTTTATTTTGCTTTCCTAGTAGCTTTGTAGAAATGGGAGATATAAATCAAATAAATATACAATATCGTCTCCCAACCCCAAGGTCAGAATTGGAGGGCTCCATATGTTCTGGGACACGGTGGCTCAGTGGGTTAGGATGCTGAGCTTGTCGATCAGAAGGTCGGCAGTTTGGCAGGTTGAATCCCAATTGCCGCCTAACAGAGTGAGCACCTGTTACTCATCCCAGCTTCTGCCAACGTAGCAGTTCGAAAGCACGTAAAAATGCAAGTAGAAAAATAGGGACCACTACGGTGGGAAGGTAACAGCGTTCCGTGCGCCTTTGGCATCTAGTCATGCCGGCCACATGACCACGGAGATGTCCTCGGACAAGCGCTGGCTCTTCGGCTTTGAAACAGAGTTGAGCACCAGCCCCTAGAGTTGGAAACGACTAGCACGCATGTTCGGGGGAACCTTTACCTTTACCTTTATATGTTCTGAAAATGCCATCTATGGCTAGCTAGGAGACCAGTCTTTCATGATGATATATTCTAGGGCTGTTTAGATTTCCAGAATGATTCCAGTGGCTTCCAAGGGGCTAGCTAAATACATAATTAATCTACATAATTTTATAACTGCATCTTCCCTTATGTGACAACAAATCAGAAAACAGTCAAGAATTTCTTGCAACAAAACAGGAGAACTATTTTATTTTCATTTGAGCTAAGATCTACTCAAGCTCTTCAGGCCATGGTGACTATTTTTTTTAATGTGCCAGTAGAGAGACACATTAAGTGGAATAAAGATACCATGTATCCCCTATGTCAGGGCTTTTCGACCTTTTCAGAGATTGTACCATTTTAAGATATGGCAATATTCGAGTGCAACCAGTCGCCTAGCAAGTGGGCGTGGCCTTGATGCCACTCACGACAGCTGGGTCAGAACGGAACGAGTCACACCAGCTAATTCGATGTGGGGACAACTCAGTTCCCCACAAACTCGCCTCCCCAAACTGCTGGCAGCCAAGCACGTGCACACGCATGCACACAAACACCACATTCCAGGTTTGGGGACTTATATCCACTGAGGAAGGAGAGGGACTTCTCCCCAAGCCCAGGCATGACTGGCAATTTGCCAGCTCAGATGTGGATACAAGTCTCCAAGTTTGGAATGGTGTGTGTGTGTGTGTGTGTGTGTGTGTGTGTGTGTGTGTGTGTGTGTGTGTAGCACGCTAAAGAGATGTTCTTTTCCCAATCCCAGACATTGCTGGTGTTTCCCTGTCCGATGCCCCCTCCTGGAAAAGCAGGAGGTAGACATTGTTTTCAGGAAGCAGTTTCCTCCAAGTCCAACTTCTGTCTTGACAGACCTCTGGAAAGCAAGAGGAGGCAGCAGGGGAGCAGTGCTCCCGGGTCCTGCGCAAGGGAGGATGGCCCTTCTTGAAAGGGGATTGCCAGCTCCAATCGTGCATGGTAAGGATGCTAACTTGTTGGGGCAGCCTCCATATTGGCCACTTCTACCTCTCCAAGCTTTCCTTGTCCCTAGCACAGACATAGTTGCTGCTCCTCACCATATAGCTGGGGCGGGACTTGCAAGTGTTTCTGTCCGCTTCGTCCTGCAAAAGACGAAGCAGACTGAGGTACTTGGAGGTCCCGCCCCAGCTATGGCGAGAAGCAGCAACTGTGCCCAGGAGGCGAGGAGAAGGAACTGGAGGGGCGCGGTGGTGGGGCAGCCTTCTGGCCCTCTGGATTCGGGTTTTTGCTTTGATTGTGAACTGGGGTGGACCAGCCCCTCACTGTCTCCAGGGCGGCCCCGGGCCAAATGTAAACACCCCATGGGCATGTCTATTTAATATCCTCTCCTCTCCCCCTCTTGTCTTTGGCATAGCTGCAACTGATTCCTTTCCCCAGGCTGGAAGCGCCAGTCAGCTGGAGCCTGGCGCGGATCTTGGGCACTCAGCAGAACTCTGGCAACACCGCGGCTCTAGCTGATTCTCCCACAAGCCTGTGCTGCATTGCCGCCCCTTCAGTTCACCCCCACGCTACACTTTTACACTTTTTTTAGACTTTTTTTTACAGTGCCTTTCAACCCATCGTAAACATACCACCTGCCAGGTGCTGACATACCACCAGTGGTACACGTACCACCGATTGAAAAGCCCTACCCTATGTCCCTAATTTTGTTTTAGAAATGATGTATAGTTTTATTATTCATGTACACATATGGCAGTGGCAAATAAATGAAGTATCTGTTGAGGTAGGCAATTATTTGATTTATGAAAGTGTATCAACTCTGCCAGGTTTCCTGTTTATTCTATTTTTTTCTTCAACAGAGATTATGGGTGCCCTACAGATTTATAGATTTGAATTTTCAGGATTACTTAGCAAGCATGACCATTGTTGAGAATTCTTGGAGTCTACATGTCTATTTGGGAACAACTGGATTAGGGACTTCACACTCACAATATCATATAATTTTTTTTGGATCCAAAAATGGTAGGTTTTCATAAAATCAAATTTACAAGTTTGAATTTGTATTACGGTTTCTAAGCACTGGTCCTTAGAAACCCAGGAAACAAAGTTTTTATTTTTTAATGCTAGCAATATTCACTCTTATTAGTTATGCTAAACAACCAACACAAAATAATAGAAAAAAAATAAAAATATTTTCCTTGTTATGCAGTATCATCAACATATTCATATCTGCCACAGCAGTAGAGTAGGGAATTTCAATCGCAGCCTAAGTATAGCACTTTCACCAACACACAAAGAAGCTGCAACTGCTCACCTCTTAGGTAATACTTATGCCAAAGAGGAGATTTTGATGACCTACCTTCTGACATAGAACCTAAATTAACCTAAACTAAAGAATTTCAGAATAGACAATCCATGCAGTTTCCTGTGACATCCATTCATAGTCATAGGCTCCAAATTTTTTTACGGTTTTTTTTTGGCAAGTAAAAAGTCAATAGAGAGCAACAATCATGGCTATGGGAAATCTCATATCCCTTCTACTCAGTCTAAAGCAGACATGTCAAACACAAGGCCCGGGGGCCGGATCCGGCCCGCGAAGTGGTTTCATGCGGCCCACGAAGCCATCCTGGAAACAGTGAGAGAACGGCCCCCACTGCCTTGGCCCTGGCCCAGAGACCCTCCTTCTGCCAGAGACCCTCAGATCTGTCCCACTCCTGCCCAGGCCCCCATAGGCACCCTTGATGCGAACGAGGTAGAGCTGGCCACGCCCACCCAGTAGGCCATACGTACTTTAGCCATGCCCACCCAGTAGGCCACACCCACCCAGGCCACACCCACCCGGCCCCCTGAAGGCAACCGCAATGCTGATGCGGCCCTCAATGAAATTGAGTTTGACACCCCTGGTCTAAAGCATCTAGTTTGTATTTTTCTGATAACGTAATCAGTCAAAACAGTCAATCTTTCAGCATTTTCATGCTTTTTTTTTTTTAAAAAAAAACCCTCTTAAATAAGTTCTCAATGTGGTAGTTTACAGCTTACAGAATTTGGAACACTATGTGTAGTTTCTATTAAAAGTTTCACATTTTCCCAGGTGAAAGTTCATTTAATTTTTTTAAAGTATTAATTTCTACATTACTGATGTTCCAGTTCCATAGCTAAACTACCTACACTGTTTTTCTATTCTTTGTTTCTATAACAATGAAGAAACAGAAACACAGCCTTCTTATTTAAGCATTGTAGCAGACATTGCCGCGGTCCATAATTACACTGTAATATTTTAGATTGCTTCTTTCTGACCATCCTAGACAAAACTATGTGAGCCTTTTCCTATTTGTTTTGTATATTTCTTGAGTGCTCACTTTGACTATGGCTTATGATAAGAATTTACAATACAGAATTCAGACCCCAAGTTTAAACTGAAGCCCGAAGGGGCGCAGCATAGCGTTTGGCAAGTGACTTTTCCTTCAAATTGAGAGTCAGAAACAGGAATTTGGATAGATCAGGAAGTAGCAAAAGAGGAAAAAGTTACATCGGAGTACCACTTCATTTTTAATTCTGGCATCTCACGCATTTTAATTTTTCTCCAAAAGTAAAGGAAAAGGAAAATATAAAGAAAACAACAGTCCTGAAGTTCATGTACAATCCTGAAACCAACTTTCTGCTGGGAATATGGTAAGAAAATATCCAAATGTCTAAAGCAGTGATGGTGAACCTATGACATGTGTGTCACAGGCACATACCATGTCATTTTTGGTGTCATGCCAAGCCTTCCAGAAACTTTGGAAGTTGCACAAGAAGGTCTTGCTCTTGTATAGTCTCTGCTTCCCTGCCCCCCCAAATCACGTGAGCATTCCCATGCAATTTTCTGAGGCGTCAGAAAATGCAAGAACAAGGCCCTCTCATGCAACTTCTGGAGGGTTTGGAGAAGAGAGTTGGGAGGGAAGGAGAGTCTGTAGAAGTCTCTTTTTGCCTGGGGTGGGGTGTGACAGCATAATCAAGGAAAACATCTTCTGGATTTCTGATATGTTGAACCCAAAATGTTCGCAATCACTGATAGGGAAAATTTGCATGAATCTACATCCAGGGACTTTGAACTATGGTGCTGGAGAAGACTCCTGCGAATCCCCTGGACTGCAAGGCGATCAAACCGGTCAGTCCTAGAGATCATCAACCCTGACTGTTCTTTAGAAGCTCTTCAGATCCTGAAGTTGAAACTCAAATACTTTGGCCACCTAATGAGAAGGAAGGACTCACTGGAGAAGAGCCTAATGCTGGGAAAGGTTGAGGGCAAGAGAAGAAGTGGACTCCAGAAGATGGTAGAGGACAGGAAGGCCTGGAGGAACGTTGTCCATGGGGTCATGATTGGTCGGACATGACTTTGCAACTAACAACAACATCCAGAGAAAGAGGGGCAGAAAATAAATATGTGGGATCACTGTATGCAAATGTTTAAATATGTAGCCATGGAATTTTAAAGCACCTAGTAATAAATTGCCAATGACTATGCTGCTCAGTAATCCATCAAGAATAATAGTGTTTCCATCAAAGAGAATCCCTAACATGGATATGAAAGCCAGAGGATTACTATCCAGAAAGTAATCCTCTGGGTAGAAAAGAGATTTCTGCTCACATTCATTTAAAATGGCACAGAATACTTAATCTAAAAAGGTAACATTTTATCATTTGCAGTTACTATCTGTCAGATGCAAAGCAAGGGGAACAATTACTACTGCTATTTTACATTCTAAGAGTATATTCTTTTGTTTATCCTTATAAGAATTTTATGCCATCGTTATTACTTTACATGTTTAGAATTAGGTACAATTCACTACAAAGACACAAAGTACAAAGGTACTTTATTCCTCATGCGGTCAAATCTTCTTTTCAGTCTAGAAATATTCTTATAAATCTGAATATGCTTTATGGCCTCTGCATAAATAATAGAAGAAAAACCTTCTAACTAATTATGATACAGGAAAGCTAAATATTAGCAGAGCTATTATGATTCTTAACAGGTGGTGTTGTGATCTATTGGCATCTGATATTTCACTGTTATTGCACCTGGACTTTAGAACACACTAGACACTGTATGTTGTATAATTGCAAACTTGGCTAAACACACAGAGCCAAGGGAGAAAAAAGGCTTCATCTGTATGGAATTACCTCTGGAAAAAAAACATTTTTTTGAAAGAGAAGTCTAGTGCATCAATGGAACTTGCCTGGCGTTAAGGGCATTTAACACCAATACAATAAAATCAGTAATTGCAATTGCGCACTTTGGACTGAAATAAAATGCAGCTGGAAATGGCCCAAAGTACAATTGTGGATTTATAAATTCAAAGCAGAAAGTCAGTTCAAGAGACTGATTTGGTTCTGATTGGGAGGAAAAGAATAATCTTACATTGTTGGAAAAACAGTGTAACTCTTCATAAATGTTCTGTCCTTCTGCATAAACTTCCTGTTCTGCAACTACTAAACAACTTCCATTTTATAATGAGGGCATAGTTTTGGAACTAAAATCTAGAAAAGGGATTTATCAACACATATTCCAGTTTTACCAACTCTATTTCAACCAAAATTAAGGCTCAATGAGAGACAGTGGAAGCAAGTCTTTTCCCTCTGACTGGATAGAGAGAGAAGATGGACTCTTTGAGGTAACATATTTGGGCTCTTTGATTCCAAGTAGATTCCAGGTAGCCATTCAGAATTGCAAAAATGAACCTTGCAGTACATATACTAATATTTCCTTAGTTGCAGTGATGAAGGTGTTGGCCTAGACAACAGGAGACTGTGAGTTCTAGTCCTACCTGAGGCATGAAAATCAACTGGGTGACTTTGGGCCAGACGCTCTCTCTCAGCCCAAACCACCTCAAGGGGTTATTGTTATTGTTGGGAAAATAGAAGGAGAAAGGAGTATTACGTAAGCTTGCTGCCTTAAGTTATTTATAAAAAATAAAATAAAGGCAGAGTATAAATGAAAAAATAAATTTCTCCCCCCCCCAAAAAAACACACACAACTGATATGTATTTTTACAACAAAACTGAAATATAATGATCACAATAAAATGTGATCAATAAGGAAATATTATTCCATTCTTTCAGGGAATCCAAGGCAACATATGTAAGTTCTCCTTTTATCCTCAAAAGGACTGGAGATTGGAAAGTTTCTCTCCTCCCCTCTCTCTTTCTCTGGCCATAGTAAATCACTTAAGGGTTTTCAATAAAATGGCATAAATACAATATAACTATGAAGGATGTTTTTCAGTTCACATGGGAAAAGGCAGTGTCAAGTAAAATCTCACCCTTGGGCTTCTCTCCAGGCCTTTTACTCAGCATGGAATATGATCAGGCCAAAAAAACTCATTCAACAGCGCATAGCAAATGCAACAGAACCAACTGGACCTGGTCTATGAGCATAGTAAAGATTTGATTGTCTGATTACATATATCTGCAAGTGTGGAAAGTCAATGTAATTCTGCAGATACTTTAAAACCGGGGAAAAGCAGTTGATATTATATTATAAACATTCTAAGAACAACAATTTGACAGCTGAATCAGAGATAATTTCCTTTTACTAAATGCACATTTTCCATTGGATTCCTAGACTGAGCAAGGGTTTTTGACTTAAAAGGCTAAATGGTCGCCTTCCACTTCTACAACTCTATAAAAAAGGATTTTTATCATTTACTAAATATCAAATGTTGAAATAGGCTGAATACTATTTTTACCTTTTTCAAGACATTGATGAAATATTCCACAATATGCAACTTCATACATCCTATTAAAATGTGTAATTTATATACTGCATAAAACAAAACAAAAAAAAAGACTATTGCTAAAACATTCTATTTCAAAGTTCCATTTATTGGTTATTTTTGTAAAGAAACAGATGCTCTTAGTTAAACCAAATACTTGTTTTCTCTGTTCTTGAAAAATTCAAGACAAAGTCTCTCTAAAGGGCATACTTAATCCTTTAGTTCAGGGGTCTTCCACCCTGTCTGTGGACCGGTACCGGGCCGCGGTATGCCATCACCCAGTCCACACAAACAAGCAAAGCCCCATCCACGGGATGCAGGCAGCACACAAAACCACACACTCTCCAGTCCATGGAAAAACCTCTCTCCACAGAACCAGTCCTGGTGCACAAAAGGTTGAGGACCTCTGCTTTAGTTGGACTAGAACTGTAACCCAGTCCTTTGTTGTCTCATCTACTGAACAGAAGAATTTTGGTTTTTTTCTGGAGTCTCAGTTGATTTATCATATCTAGTCCTTTATTCAATAGCGGCAGAGGTCTCACATAGCTTCTTTGGCTTAAGGCCACAGAGATTAGAGGGGTGGGGGAGATGGAAATTTGCATACAGAAGAGACCCAGTCCCAAACACCAGACCACCGATCACAGAGACTATGTCCACCTAGCTTAGTATTTTACTTTAAACCCTAACCTTCAAATCAGTTTTTGATTCCAGCAAAACTGCCTAGATAAGTCCCTGCAGTTTTCTTGGAAAGATTTTGTAAGTGTTTTTTCATTGCCTCCTTCCTAAGGCTGAGAGAGTCGTTGGCCCAAGGTCATTCAATAGGGTTTGTGTCTAAGGTGTGTCTAGAACTCATGATCTTCCTGTTTCTAGGCTGATGTCTTAACACTTTACCAAACTGCCTCTAGCTTAGTATTACCTACAGCAAATGGCAGCTTTCCTTCAAATCTATGGTCTGCCTTCAACTTAAAAACATGGGGAACTGAGGTCTGAAAACCCCCATTGCTGAAGGCTAAGTTACAATTCCCTAAGACCAAGTTGCTCGGCCAAGTAGAAGTACTGTGACATAGAATCCCACCTCTGGGTCTCTCAGAAGAAAAGTGAAAAATAAATTTAATACAGTGCCAGTGATAATGGTGCTGATCATCCACAATATCCAAAGGAATCATCTGTATGGCTTATCCATGATGCCACCATTCATTCAAGAATATTTTTTCAGAAGAGGGAAATTAAAGGGCTAATCAATCATTGCCAAAAAGTACAAAAGCTGCTACAGAAGATAGTAATGTAGAAATATGTTTTCCTAAAAGCTCTCTCATTTCTACCATTTTTTCACTGCAACATGCAATTATTGAACGAAAAGAGAACCAACAGAAATTACACACATCGGACAACAACGAGCATATTAGAATATTTTTCAGATTCCATAATAATATACAAAGGTTCCTCAGCAGATAAATGAGGGGAAAAATATCAACTCTTGGAGTAAAGTGTTTGTAAAACAACTTTCTTAAAATAAAGTTAAACATTGCCTCCATCTGCTGATAGATATAGGGATAACTGCACAATGTAAATAGATTCAATTTTATTCTTTTGATAATTAAACATGCACTTCATTTCTGATGGATAATTTCCAAGACACAAAATAGGATAAATTTTACAAAATTGTTTACTAAAACTCACCTTCCATTCTGGGAAGTATTACTGGGATGGGAGATACGATATAAAAATAGCTGTTTCCCATGGCTGTCCTCTCACATACAAATTGGGTTCTATAAGGTGTCAAGATCTCGATTATATTTTCACTCCCTATTCTATTATGATATTTTGCTGGAAAAGGAACTGCTATCCCCGATTCCTGAAGCAAAACCACTGCAAATATCTGGAAGATGTGATGCCAATAAATTTATTTATTTAGCATCAATGAAGAAAAACACCTGACCAAAACAGATCCATTTGCACAAGAGAAAACTGTATGATTTCATTTTCTGGATATGTACTGATTTTTTCAGGTATAAATTTCATTCTCCGGCCTGCACTCTTAGCCGTTTGCAACCGCCACGAATGGGTGCCAACGACTCCTCTATGCCCTATACGGCGGAAGCGGCGGCAACGAAGGCGAGGACGGCGGTGACAGCCTCTCCGGGCCCCGGTCGACCGTTTTTGCCCAGGGCCCTCTGACAGCGGCGGTAGCGGCGGAGGCGAGGCATCTACGGCTCACACCCTGAGCCACCTCTTCGAGGCACCTTGAACGGAGACGGCAACAGCAGCGACATGACACCAGGGACTCCCATACCTCTGGGAGGCCACGCTCCGGACGGTCCCCAACCAATAGGGGCCTATGGAGTTGCGGCCGGGAACAACGCCCAGAGGATCAGGGAGGGAACTGTTTGGGCGGCTGAACCACCAGAGCTGACGCCAATTAAGGAATCCCTCCACCTTGCCTTCTGCCCACTCTCAACCACCCTTGCCCATTCTCTCCCCACAGGACATAACGGGCCTGGGTGCAAGCCACGGTGGCAGAGTGGCTTGGCCTTACACCTGCAACCCCATAGAGGTGAGAGCTCTATGGGGTATGCTTCACCCAGAGTACGTTCTGGACCACCCCCGGAAGCAGAGACACAACCCATCGTGAGAGGATGAGGAGTGGCCTGCTTCTGGGGGTTCGCCCGGCCAAGTGGCAGTGGCAGGGCGACGATCCAGAAACGCACCTACCCGACTCGACCCTCCTGCAAACTCACCATCCAGGGGACTGCCTTCCCGGAACCCCTTGTGACTATGCTCGTTCAATACTCCAGCACAGTACTACACGCCCTCAGGGGTTCCCCACTCTCCTGGGTGCGACCCGCCTGCACCACATCCAATCTCGATGACGGGCCCAACCACTGGGCCTCTGAGAGATGGCCGGGCAGGGTCAGGGGCCTCCAGCATAAGCCCAACAAGAGGCCCCTGATTAAGTTCTTAGTTAAGTTTTTTGTGGGGTTAGGGAGGGGGGAGGGAGAAGACTATGGTTGCGCGGGAAAGGCACGCCTTCCACCCACCACAACACATGCCAGGCCCACGACCATTCGCGACGGTGTACAACGAGGACCAGTCGCCGATAATACCCAGTGGCGTACTGACAAACATCCCATTCCCAGGATGGTGGGGAATGGCAGAAGGTGCACAGACAGAGGGCCGTATCGTCACCGGGAGTGTCATCTCCGCTCTGTACAAGCGGTGAGACGCTCCGACCCTCTGTACTCCCCCGGAGGACCCGGGAGCGAAGGTGTGCACCCTCCCATGCTAAGGCTGGTCTACCTGAATGCAAGGTCCGTAGCTAACAAAGCTCACCTCATTCGTGACCTAGTGGAGAGCGAGCATGCGGACCTGGCTTGCATCACGGAAACCTGGCTGGGCCCAGAGGGTGGTGTCCCTCTGGTTGACCTCTGCCCGCCAGGTTTCCAGGTGCTGCACCAGCCTCGGGCCCATGGGAGGGGCGGGGGAGTGGCAGTTATCATCAGGGAATCCCTTAGCCCGCGAGAGACCACCGTCCCTCAGATGGTCGGGTGTGAGTCTCTCCTACTGAGATACGGCCCAGGGGCGCAGTTGGGCCTGCTGCTGGCGTACCTACCACCTAATCGTGCAGCGGCGGCCCTGCCCGAGCTACTCGATGCCCTCTCAGGGTTGGTGGTTGAATTCCCAAGACTCATGGTCTTGGGCGACTTTAATCTACCGTCCCTGGGAGGATCGTCCGAACTGGCTCGGGAGTTCATGGCTTCCATGGCGGCCATGGACCTGTCGCAAATAATTTCTGGACCGACTCATGAGAGAGGCCACACCCCAGACTTGGTGTTCTTGTCTGGACGGTGGCGTGATGATATCGGTGGGGGTGCCACAACTGTTACGCCCCTGTCATGGACCGATCACCACCTCTTGCGGCTAGACTTCCCCCTTGCCACCCCCCACCGTGGGTGCATGGTGCCAGTCAGATGGTACCGCCCTAGGCGCCTAATGGACCCTGATAAGTTCCAGGCAGCGCTTAGGGACACACATGCACTCCCTGCTCACAGCTCGGCAGATGCCTTAGTGGAAGCCTGGGAAAAGGCAGCCACGGAGGCTCTGGACCGAGTTGTACCCTTGCGGCCTCTGACCCGGCGCAGATCCCAGCGAGCCCCATGGTTCACCGAGGAGCTCCGGGAGATGAAGCGTCGGAGACGGGGCCTAGAGAGCCGTTGGAGATCCAGTCGATCCGAATCCGACCGATTGCGACTAAGAATCCTCACCAGGTCTTATCTCGCTGCGATAAGGGTGGCAAAATCCAACTACTTTTCCACCCTCATCGCGTCCGCAGATAATCGCCCGGCTGCCTTGTTCAGGGTAACTCGCTCCCTATTAAACCAAGAGGTGAGGGAGGAACCCTTGCAGGGTCGAGCCGAGGAATTCGGTCAATATCTGCTGGATAAAATTGCTCGGATTCGAACTGGCCTGGACTCCAACTGGGCTGAGATGGAAGAACAAGACATGGACAGTCTTGTCGACGTCATCTGGGAGGAATTTGATCCTGTAACTCCTAAGGAAGTGGACAGGATTATGAGAAGGCTGAGCGCCTCCACATGCTTACTGGACCCGTGCCCTTCCTGGCTGGCCTATGCAGCTCGAGAGGGGACACGAGGCTGGTTCCTAGCGGTCATCTCTGCTTCTCTGAGTGAAGGTCACTTCCCCACCGCCTTGAAGGAGGCGGTGGTGAGACCTCTCCTCAAGAAGCCCACCTTGGACCCATCCTCTTTGAATAACTTTCGTCCTGTCTCCAATCTTCGCTTCCTTGCGAAGGTTGTTGAGAGCGTGGTGGCGCACCAACTTCCTCAGATCCTGGATGAAGCGGTTTATCTAGACCCGTACCAATCGGGTTTCAGGCCGGGCTACAGCACGGAGACGGCATTGGTCGCTCTGATGAATGATCTCTGGAGAGCCCGGGACAGGGGCCATTCCTCTGTCCTAGTCTTATTAGACCTCTCGGCGGCTTTCGATACGATCGACCATGGTATCTTGCTGCGACGCCTCAGGGGACTGGGAGTGGGAGGCACGGTTCTGCGTTGGTTCTCCTCCTTTCTCCAGGGTCGCTCGCAGTCGGTGCTGACAGGGGGACAGAGGTCGACCCCGAGGCCTCTCGCTTGCGGAGTCCCTCAGGGGTCGGTCCTCTCGCCTCTCCTGTTCAACATCTACATGAAACCGCTGGGTGAGATCATTCGCAGCTTTGGAGTAGGGTACCATCAGTATGCTGATGACACCCAGCTTTTTATCTCAACTCCAAACAATATCAGTGATGCCCTCGACGTGATGTCCCGCTGCCTGAAAACGGTCCGGGAATGGATGGGGAGGAACAGGCTTCAACTGAACCCGGACAAGACTGAATGGCTGTACGTACCGGCAAGCCAGGATATTCAGAACGTCCCATTGCTTAACATCGGGGACAAGTTACTACCCCCTGTTGATAGGGCCCGCAACCTGGGTGTCCTCCTAGACTCGCAGCTCTCCCTGGAAGATCACATAGGAGCTGTGACCAAGGGGGCCTTCTCCCGGGTTCGACTAGTTCGCCAACTACGGCCTTATCTGGACCTGGATTCCTTACGTACAGTCACCCATGCCCTTGTGACCTCTCGCCTAGACTACTGTAACGCTCTCTACATGGGGCTGCCCTTGAGATCCACTCGGAAGCTTCAACTGGTGCAAAGTGCAGCGGCACGGACACTCTTGGGAGCCTCCCGATACTCCCATATCACACCTCTCCTCCGTGCGCTGCACTGGCTTCCGGTTGCCTTCCGTGTGAAGTTCAAGGTGCTAACAATGACATACAAAGCCCTACATGGCATGGGTCCGGACTACCTACGGGAGCACCTTCTGCCAATGTCAGCACCCCACCGTCCTGTGCGCTCCCACAGAGAGGGCCTCCTCAGGGTGCCACCGCTCAAGGAATGTCGGCTGGTGGCCCCCAGGGGGAGGGCATTCTCAGTGGGTGCGCCAGCCCTCTGGAACAGCTTACCAACCGAAATCCGGATGGCCCCCGACCTCCGCACCTTCCGACGCGACGTAAAAACTTTCCTGTTCCAGCAGTCCGGCCTGGCATGATAGCTTTAATTGGGGTCACAGTTTTGTTTTTACTATTGTTTTTTATTGTTTTTTATTGTTCAATCTGTATACCTTCCTTCCTCTGTACACCGCCCCGAGTCCCTCGGGAGAAGGGCGGTTTATAAAAACAAATAAATAAATAATAAATAAATAAATAATGGTTCTCATTTTCCTTAGGAGAACAATAAATTCCGATCAAATTCATGGGGATTTTTGTTTTTGCTTCCTCATAGGGAAACTGAAACAATTTTATAACAGGTTATAATATAATTTCACAATCAACATTTTATAATTTCTTTCTCAAGAAAGTTCAAAAACTGTATGTTGAAAATACTTAAAAGATATACTAGCCTCATCAAAAAAATAACAATTCTCAAAAATTCTTGGACAGAATGTTATAAAAATGGACAATCTTTCCATGTTTGTAACTGCTGAACATTGCAATATACTCACCCTACGGAATGACACCACATAGAATGTATCTCCCCTTCTGTGAATTGCATCAAAAAAATCTTGATAATTTCGTGGCGAAGCATAATAAACCTGTAGCTCACTTCCTGAATTCCTACTGAAATACATGAGAAGATACTATTGGAACTAGCGCACATAAAATATCTGAATATATTGTAAAATAAACCAAGCATCCAATAGCATCATTTGCCCTCCAAATTATCAGGAACAGCATGCTTTACTGCATTTGTGATATCACTGTACAAAACCAGAAATCAGTACACAGTATCATAATATTTACCATTTTCTTTTAATGAAAGTACGTACAAGCTACCAGTTTTATAGAAAAGAATCTAAAAATATAATTAGTGCACAGATAAGGAGAAAATGCAGAAAGAAATTACTTTGAGGTGTGGGAGAAGCTATTTTCTGCTGATTGCAAACTGTGGAATCGCAGACAACATGAATGAGGTTTTAGTTCTGATAAGCAGCAAGGAATTTATATGGGGGTGGCAGCAAGATAATTGTTTGCCACATGGTATTTATAAGTGTTTCAGAGTAGAAAAAGTAGGAAAAAAATGCTCATGCATGACATGAGAGGCCCCATGTATTAAGACATATTCAATATTTTCTGTATCCTGTGTACCAGAACTAATGAAAGGGAAATATTGATGTTCTTGTGTACATTTGTGAATTTTCTAGAAAAAAATGTATCTGGCCATTGTAGGAAATGGAATGCTTGACCAGATGAATCCTTAAGATCTTGAATGAAAACTGGGTTAATGAGTTTGCCAATAAATATATCTAGCTCTTTTCAGTAAAACAATTAAATATTTCCTACAAAGGCAACATTTTTAACTATATAATATTATACTGATGAGAAGATTCTATTTTGACTTACCCAACACTGTTGTCTGTATAGGGAAGAGTCATGAGTTCAGAATTTTTTCCAGAAGCACTCTGGGGATAGGAAAAAATGAACAAGGAAATAACTTATCACCAAATTAAATATAAAAACTAACTCTCACTTATAGGCAACTGTGATTTAGCATTACTGAAATTCTATAGAAGATATACAAATATGCAGGAAAAACTATAATTAAGAGTATATATTTTTAAAATGCAAGGAATTTTCAGATATTCCATAAAACAATTGAAACTACCCAAGTATCTCACATGATACTTAAGTTCAAACATTAACACCGAGATGTGGGGAACCATTCATGGGGGACAGAAAAGTATTCTAAAATTCACAGAGACACACACACACACACACACACAGAGTGTGTGTGTGTGTGTTTGTGTGTGTGTGTGTGTGTGTGTGTGTATGTATATATACACATACATACACACAAACATACATATATAGTATTTTTAGAATACATTATAGAATTCATATATATGCACACACATATACATATATATACATACACACACACACACACACACACATATCCACAAATGCAGAATTTTTTTAGAAAGAGTACTTTCATATTCCAGAATCACTTAAATAACAAAGGAACAGAGATAGGGGACCCTGTAATACGGTATCAGAATTTTGTCCATTCCCCAGTATACGCATTTTCTCTTTTGATCTTCTGGGCCTGAGGACCTTATTTCCCCCCCCCCTTCTGCCACAAAATATAAATGCTTCCACAAATGTACCTGGACAGTTTGCTCTTTTTGCTGCTGATTATTTGACATCCTTCTTGATCTTGTTCTTTCTGCTTCATGTCTATGTACCCAACCTCTTAGTTCATGACTTAACCTGTACATATAACATGGAAATTAAACAGAATGATGAGAGGAATGAAAAAAATATATTCAAGGACAACCTTTTCCATAAGAACTTAAAAGCACTGATTTTGAACTCATATTCAGCTTGGTCTCTTGTTTATACCCTTAAATAAGAATCTCGGAAATAATGTCTCAGTTTATCTACATCAGATTTCAATATCTGAATTTGGTTCTCCCAAACAGTTTGTGCCTGCTTAGAGTAAGTGAAGATTCGTAAGATATAAAAAAGTAGATTTGCTTATTCCTAAATGATATTAGGAATGTACTACATAACTCCGGTACAGATGCCTATAAAACACTTTTGTTTTGAGCTATGGCACTGAAATGGACAGGGAGTTGCAAATTCATCAAGAAATAATCCATTAAATAGCTATTCTAACTCATTGTATTGACTAATATTCTTTCAATATTACATAATTTATTTGAAATGCATAATGTGCATGAGAGGACACTTTTTATATAGTTGTTGTTGTTAGTTGCGAAGTCGTGTCCGACCCATCGCGACCCTATGGACAGCGTTCCTCCAGGCCTTCCTGTCCTCTACCATTCAAATTAAAATTAAAAAGATAAAAATGAAAACTTAAGCAAGATACAATAGAGAAAAAATAGAAAGTTCAGAAAATAGAAGTAAAAATAGAAAAAAAACAAGAATATGCTAAAGAAAATAAAAAATAGAAATAGACAAGAAACAATAATATACTAAAGAAAAAGAAATAAATGACTTCCCCGTTCATCACAGTACAGTATAAACAATTTTAGAAAGTTATCTCCTTCTCTTAAAATACAACACTGATCTCTTCCTTCCATATCTCATCCCTTTTATTTTTAATCCTTAAGATCTTGTTCAGTCCTCATTAGCAAAAGTCCATTAAAAGTTATCAGAGATAACATGTCTGCTTTATCCTTGATTGATAAACCAACTTGATATTCCTTCCTTTTACTTTTAACTATCTTGATATTTTAACTAATGCCCTAGAACTTGATTTCTTTTCATTTTTTTTCTTTGTCTCTTGGCACAAAATTGTTCAAAACTTTAACAAGTCTGTTTTAATAAATCCAATATAGGAAAATTATCCAGGTTGCACTTTTGGCTTGTTAATTATATATCCCTTTTAATCATTAAGATACCAATCAGTTTCATTTGTACATCCAGTGTAACATCTGTTGACAGACAGGTATGGGGAACTGAATACTGAGGAAGTCAAACATTAGGTTCTAATGCCTATCTGGCACTAACAGCCAGATCTGGCACTAAGAGCCTTGGTGGAGCAGTGGGCTAACGCCTCCTTAAGTAACACCAGCTGCCTGCAATTAGTGCAGGTTCGCATCCCACCAGGCTCAAGGTTGACTCAGCCTTCCATCCTTCCGAGGTAGGTAAAATGAGGACCCAGATTGTTGGGGGCAATAAGCTGACTTTGTAATAATGCCGCTTGGGGGGGGGCGAAAGCCCTAATAAGCAGGCATATACATAGAATGAAGGCTATTGCTAAGCACATTGGTTTGTGCTTAAATTGTAAACCGCCCTGAGTCTTCGGAGAAGGGCGGGATATAAATGGGATTAAAATAAAAAATAAAATAAAAATAAACATCTCTACTATTTATAAGCAAGCATCTTACCTGAGTGATTCTGTCCGGTTGATAAATGGTTGGCAAGGTGGAGGAGGAACATATATTATTGGTTCCTCAGTAACTACCATGAGTGCTTTGTTATCCGAAACCGAGGGCTTATATCTAGGAAATAATTTTAAAAAATATTTAACACTGTACATTTATGTTAAAATGTATTATACAAACACTAAATTAAAAAAAGAATTGTATCTATGAAACTAATAAAAGGATTCGACAAATGAGATAAAAGATAAAGGTAAAATAGATTAAATCAAGTAAGATACAAAATACAGTATTTTGTTTATTCAGTAAAAACATATGACTGAGTGCCTCATAATATTTTCCTTCATAAAATGATATGAACCAGTTGATATCACTGTTAAATAGATTCACAGCTGACTGAATTACCACATGAAAAGAATGTTCATGGCTGGAAATACTGAGTGAGCTTAGGATTTTTATCAATGATTTAAGAGATTTTGTATCAAGTTTGGAAATGACACAAACTGGGATGAGACTAAGACTGTTGATGTAAGACAAAAGTTTAGAAAAATAAAATAATTAGCCTGAAAAAAATAGGATGGATTTCAACAAGGAGGAGGATATACTTCTGCATCTAGATAGTAAAGGATGGAGAAAGCCTATCTTGGCAACAGTACGTACAGCCTTGCCTTGCTGTAACTCACACTTCTTTCTTCCAAACTTCTCGCTTTTCAGGTAACAGTGAAAAACATTTCCAAATCTATTTTTTGGTGGGCGGGCTTGCCAGTTTTGAGTGCCGGATTCTTGAAGTAGAAATAGTTGGAAAGGAGAGTAATAACTCTCCTGTAGGGTTTTCAGCTGCAAGGTTTTGTGCAGTAAACAGTTTACGAGAAGTCAGTCTGGAATAACCAAGAATTAACAAGAAGCAGTTGGAGGGATGCAAACACTCAAAAGGGAGAGCAAGAAGAGAAATGGACAATGTCTGGCTACAAATTTGGACTAAGAAGCAGCCACATGTATGGCCACACAAGAATTCTTGGAACCTTAGGAAGGGCAGGCTCAGTCAAATATAACATGGGGGAGTCAGAGCTGGGATTAGGTGGAACATAGTCAAGAAAAAAATGAGACAGCGGGTGTAAAAGAAATACATCAGAGCATGGCAATATGAACTCTCAGAATCAAGCACAGAGAGAAGAAAAAGATGCAAAACATATGCACTAGCTAGCAGAAATGTGCTGGCTATGCTAAGCAGAAGAGAAACTGTCGGTGAAGTGCTAACTTATCTCCACCAGCACCTGGAACCTAAAATGTAGGCCAAGGAATAGATAGTCAAATCAACTCAACCAAAATATTACAAACTCAGCGATGAAGTGTGCTAATATTACATGTGTGAGGAAAACAGAATGAGAAATTTCCCAAGCCCTCCTACCCCAAAAAGCCTCTGTTTTAGCAAGTTCAAACATAAACAGTATTGGCTTTCTTTCAACACACATGCCTGTGCACAGTTTATGATACAGAATTTTAATTGTAAAGACATTACAAATAGTCTCATCTTACTGCCTGCTTTCAAAACATTTTCAGCTATTTATGCTTTTGGCACATCTGTGGCTATCTTGGAAATGAATAACTCTGCTAGGTCTAAATCACCTATCAGCTGAAAAAGCCAAATTTCAATCAGAAGATGATTAAGTACACATTTACTTAATACCTAAAGTAAACTTCTGCAAGAAGCCAACAAGAACATTTGCAAACAATCCATGGAAATCACTGTAGGCAATTGAGGGACCAGACAGCAACCATAGGCACACTAAAAATTGTCAGGATCAGAAGAGTTATTCTTCTACAGTAGAAATGTTCACATAGCTACCCGTACGAAGGGATTTTCTGAGTCACAAGTGGAGTTTGCACTCTTATGTCACACTGACATGTCTGGGGTGTAATACAGGAGTCATTGACTTACATCCATTGATCCCAAAATGCCTGTTGTTAAGCAAGACAGTTATTAAGTGAGTTTTGCCCTATTTTATGACCTTTCTTGCCACAGTTGTTAAGGTAGTAACATGATTGTTGAGTGAATCTGGCTTCCCCATTGAGTTTGCTTATCAGAAGGTCACAAAAGGTGATCACATGACACACAGGACACTGCAACAGTCATTAATGACCCAGTTGCCAAGAATCCAAATTTCGATCACGTAACCACAGGGATACTGCAACAGTCATAAGTGTGAAAAATGATGTCACCTTTTTCAGTGCTGTTGTAACTTCAGATGGTCACTAACTGAATGGCTGTAGGTTAAGGACTACCTGAATTGCCTGAAGCAAACAAAGCTGTTGTGTTCCTGATGCTCTCTGAGCTTGGTTGCTTTCTTGCAGTCATTCCATAACCAGGCTAGGTAACATCATCATCACAAGAGCTGACAGATAATGAAACATCTGAAAAACAATTCAGCTGAAAAGAATGCCAAGAACCTGAGCTATATGCGTTCTCTCCATAACACTGAGAGGCATCAGAAGGGAAATGTACAGTTTGAAAAGTTTTGGATTTAGATCTTAACCGACATTAAATATTTGATGCTAGCCTTTTGGAACATTCAAACAGATTTTTTGCATGCTTTTTTGTTGTTTTTCCTTTCCCCTCAATCACTTCTTCATTTTCCAAAAGAGTACGAGGTGATGTTACTACTTCCTTATATATTCCTTCTCTGGTAAATATTCCTTGTATGGCTACTGTGACACATTTCCTTTGTATTTGTTTTATCCATACTATAATAGAATAGTACACAATTTCCAATCTACCAACTTCCTTCCGAAAAGTACCGTATATACTTGAGTATAAGCCGAATTTTTCAGCCCACTTTTTGGGCTGAAAAATTCCACTTCGGCTTATACTCCAGTCAACAAAAAAACTTACCGAGGACTTGTGCGCGGCCGAGGCTTTGGTGCTTCCGGGATCGCCCGCACCTCTCCCAAGCCACCGCCGTCCGAGACCTGCCGAAGTTTGGGGAGGTTTGGGGAGGTGCGCGCGCACCTCCCCAAACTCCGCGCCTTGCCTGCCTGCTTCTTTCCGCAGCGGAAAGAAGCAGGCAGGCAGGGCGCGGAGGAACGGAGACTTGCCGACGTTTGGGGAGGTTTGGGCGCCTCCCCAAACCTCGGCAGGTCTCCGTTCCTCCGCGCAGACCTGCCGACGTTTGGGGAGGTTTGGGCGCCTCCCCAAACCTCGGCAGGTCTCCGTTCCTCCTGCCGACCTTTGGGGAGGTTTGGGCGCCTCCCCAAACCTCCCCAAACCTCGGCAGGTCTCCGTTCCTCCTGCCGACCTTTGGGGAGGTTTGGGCGCCTCCCCAAACCTCCCCAAACCTCGGCAGGTCTCCGTTCCTCCTGCCGACCTTTGGGGAGGTTTGGGCGCCTCCCCAAACGTCCCCAAACCTCGGCAGGTCTCCGTTCCTGTTTGGGGAGGTTTGGGCGCCTCCCCAAACCTCCCCAAACCTCGGCAGGTCTCCGTTCCTCCGCGCAGACCTGCCGACCTTTGGGGAGGTTTGGGCGCCTCCCCAAACGTCCCCAAACCTCGGCAGGTCTCCGTTCCTGTTTGGGGAGGTTTGGGCGCCTCCCCAAACCTCCCCAAACCTCGGCAGGTCTCCGTTCCTCCGCGCAGACCTGCCGACGTTTGGGGAGGTTTGGGCGCCTCCCCAAACCTCCCCAAACCTCGGCAGGTCTCCGTTCTTCCTGCCGACCTTTGGGGAGGTTTGGGCGCCTCCCCAAACCTCCCCAAACCTCGGCAGCTCTCCGTTCCTCCGCGCAGACCTGCCGACCTTTGGGGAGGTTTGGGCGCCTCCCCAAACCTCCCCAAACCTCGGCAGGTCTCCGTTCCTCCGCGCAGACCTGCCGACCTTTGGGGAGGTTTGGGCGCCTCCCCAAACGTCCCCAAACCTCGGCAGGTCTCCGTTCCTGTTTGGGGAGGTTTGGGCGCCTCCCCAAACCTCCCCAAACCTCGGCAGGTCTCCGTTCCTCCGCGCAGACCTGCCGACCTTTGGGGAGGTTTGGGCGCCTCCCCAAACGTCCCCAAACCTCGGCAGGTCTCCGTTCCTGTTTGGGGAGGTTTGGGCGCCTCCCCAAACCTCCCCAAACCTCGGCAGGTCTCCGTTCCTCCGCGCAGACCTGCCGAACTTTGGGGAGGTTTGGGCGCCTCCCCAAACGTCCCCAAACCTCGGCAGGTCTCCGTTCCTGTTTGGGGAGGTTTGGGCGCCTCCCCAAACCTCCCCAAACCTCGGCAGGTCTCCGTTCCTCCGCGCAGACCTGCCGACCTTTGGGGAGGTTTGGGCGCCTCCCCAAACCTCCCCAAACCTCGGCAGGTCTCCGTTCTTCCTGCCGACCTTTGGGGAGGTTTGGGCGCCTCCCCAAACCTCCCCAAACGTCGGCAGGTCTGCGCGGAGGAACGGAGACCTGCCGAGGTTTGGGGAGGTTTGGGGAGGCGCCCAAACCTCCCCAAACAGGAACGGAGACCTGCCGAGGTTTGGGGAGGTTTGGGGAGGCGCCCAAACCTCCCCAAAGGTCGGCAGGAGGAACGGAGACCTGCCGAGGTTTGGGGAGGTTTGGGGAGGCGCCCAAACCTCCCCAAAGGTCGGCAGGAGGAACGGAGACCTGCCGAGGTTTGGGGAGGTTTGGGGAGGCGCCCAAACCTCCCCAAACAGGAACGGAGACCTGGGGAGGTTTGGGGAGGCGCCCAAACCTCCCCAAAGGTCGGCAGGTCTGCGCGGAGGAACGGAGACCTGCCGAGGTTTGGGGAGGTTTGGGGAGGCGCCCAAACCTCCCCAAACAGGAACGGAGACCTGCCGAGGTTTGGGGAGGTTTGGGGAGGCGCCCAAACCTCCCCAAACGTCGGCAGGTCTGCGCGGAGGAACGGAGACCTGCCGAGGTTTGGGGAGGTTTGGGGAGGCGCCCAAACCTCCCCAAACAGGAACGGAGACCTGCCGAGGTTTGGGGAGGTTTGGGGAGGCGCCCAAACCTCCCCAAAGGTCGGCAGGTCTGCGCGGAGGAACGGAGACCTGCCGAGGTTTGGGGAGGTTTGGGGAGGCGCCCAAACCTCCCCAAACAGGAACGGAGACCTGCCGAGGTTTGGGGACGTTTGGGGAGGCGCCCAAACCTCCCCAAAGGTCGGCAGGTCTGCGCGGAGGAACGGAGACCTGCCGAGGTTTGGGGAGGCGCCCAAACCTCCCCAAACAGGAACGGAGACCTGCCGAGGTTTGGGGACGTTTGGGGAGGCGCCCAAACCTCCCCAAAGGTCGGCAGGTCTGCGCGGAGGAACGGAGACCTGCCGAGGTTTGGGGAGGTTTGGGGAGGCGCCCAAACCTCCCCAAACAGGAACGGAGACCTGCCGAGGTTTGGGGACGTTTGGGGAGGCGCCCAAACCTCCCCAAAGGTCGGCAGGTCTGCGCGGAGGAACGGAGACCTGCCGAGGTTTGGGGAGGTTTGGGGAGGCGCCCAAACCTCCACAAACAGGAACGGAGACCTGCCGAGGTTTGGGGAGGTTTGGGGAGGCGCCCAAACCTCCCCAAACGTCGGCAGGTCTGCGCGGAGGAACGGAGACCTGCCGAGGTTTGGGGAGGTTTGGGGAGGCGCCCAAACCTCCCCAAACAGGAACGGAGACCTGCCGAGGTTTGGGGACGTTTGGGGAGGCGCCCAAACCTCCCCAAAGGTCGGCAGGTCTGCGCGGAGGAACGGAGACCTGCCGAGGTTTGGGGAGGTTTGGGGAGGCGCCCAAACCTCCCCAAACAGGAACGGAGACCTGCCGAGGTTTGGGGAGGTTTGGGGAGGCGCCCAAACCTCCCCAAAGGTCGGCAGGAGGAACGGAGACCTGCCGACGAGCCTTGGCCACACAGGGTATTCCTGTGTATTCAGGCTTGCAAAATGGCGGATTGAGCCTCTGCTGGCGGCAGAGGCTTGCAGAACGGCGGATCGGCTTATACTCGAGTCAATAACTTTTTCCAGTTTTTGGGGGTGAAATTGGGGGTCTCGGCTTATACTCGAGTCGGCTTATACTCAAGTATATACGGTACTTTCAAATGTTTCAACATAATAAAATTAAGATGATTTAATACGTATGCTAATTAATTTCATTGAAATGTTGCTTAAAATTAAACAAGATTTAGTTTTCATCAACTATGTTTTGAGGTATACTTCCAAATTGTCACTAAAAGTTCAAAGATAGCTTTCCACCTTACAAAGAGCTGAGCGCTCCTCCTGCAAGAGGTTTGCTGGGTGCCTTTATTTTTGTAAATATGAAGCCAACATTTCACATACTCATATACAACGTAAATTCTAATGAACAGACCGTGTCTTGTTTTCTCCACTGTTATGCACAGTGTTGACCCCCTGTAGCGTTGATGCTACTGGATTATTACTCTCTTGTGAAGTAATATGATAGGAAGAGAAACCATGAACATTCCTTCGCAATTCAGCACAGATTCACTTTCCAAGAGGAGAATTTCTTTCTTCACTTAATTAAAACAACTAAACTATATGGTTTCTCTCTACCGCAGTACGTTACAGAAAATTCATTGTCCTCCCAGACTGGGGCCTAGTCTTCTGAACTGCTTAGAACAATGTGCTCAGACAGAGAAAGGGAAAGCTCTAGGGGAAACAAACAATAAAATCACTCTACATTCACCATGCCTTATTCCCTTGGCAAGTAAGAGCAGGATTTTCCACTGGCCTTTTGGTCCATATCCAGCTTAAACTCTGTGCTAGTCCTACTAACAGAAAAAAATCATATTAAGATAAAAGTAAAATAAATTCCCATTCCAAAATTATATGCCAGTAAACCCAGACTTGTCCTGAGGTCTTCTTAGATCACGGCTCTAAGGATGAGCTCTTTTCCAGGCTATAAATTGGTACAAAATCTGTCTCAGAGCAGAAAGAAAACTCCCAATGTTTTTTCCAAGTTCCCTACATAGAATGATTGCTATATCCAAAGAAAATAATAAGTTTATTTTCCAGACAAAGGTTCCAGCAGTTTGAATGCCCCTTTTTGGGGGATTTGGTTATCTGAACAAAATGCTTCAGAACAGGCCTATTTGGAATGGAAAAAGCCTACAACTCAGAAGATTTCAAAAGTTTCCAATAATGCTAGACTGATCCAACTGGGAAAAACAAAGTTGTTGAATAAAAATTAAGGGAGACAGCAAGATGCAGGAATTCAAACATTTGTAAGAAACATACATAAACTAAACCTAGAAGCGATTTTTGCTGAAATATATTTGTCCTTTTGCAGAGCAAAGCATTAGAGCAGACATGTCAAACTCGCGGTGTCATGTGACATCGCGCAACGTATCGGGACACTTTTGCCATTGCTGGCAATGGGGTGGGCGTGGCTTCCGGATGACACGTCCGGCCCACGGGTCGTGAGTTTGACACCCCTGCATTAGGAGGAGGAACAGGAGGCCTTCCTGGTACTGCTGGATTCCAAGTTATTTTACGCTGACCATTTCTATGATTGTAAGCCCAACAACAACTGGAAAAGCACAGACTCCAAACCCCTACTTTACACTAAATGAGTGTTAGTTTTCGTACCTATAGACTAGTTTTCATCCCCCAGACAAAACACAACTTACAACAGTTCATTTAGTAACCGCACTGAAAAATGTGACTTAGGACCGTTTTTCATGGTTACAACTTTTGCAGCATCCCCATGATCCTGTGATAAAAAAACAGATGCTTAGCTCATTTATGACCGTTGCTGTGTCTAAAGGTCATGTGATCACCTTTTGCGACCTTCTGACAAGCAAAGTCAATGGGAAAGCCAGATTCACTTAACAACCAAGTTACTAACTTATCAACTGCAGTGATTCACTTAACAATTGTGGCAAGAAAGATCGTAGAATGGGGACAAAACTCACTTAATAAATGTCTCAGTTTACAGAAATTTTGAGCTCAATTGTGGTCATAAGTCAAGGACTACACTCTCCCCTTTTATATTTTCCTCTAGACAGCAGCAAGGTCAGATGCTCAGTGAAACCATTCAAAATAAACATCAGCAACAAAATAACGAATAATATGCAACTTTATTTTATTTTAAAAATATGTGATCAGTTCCTGTTAAAACTTGCTGCTGTATTCTGTAGCAGCTGAAGCTTCTTAACACATAATTTAGATCTGACAAATACATACAGAATTATGGCAAGATCAGTTTCATGCAGGATATCAATTTTGCTTGGAAAAGACAGCACTTTTCTGTTAATTGGTGAGAACAGGAATTTCACAGCAGCCCAAACACTCCCCAACTTGTAAGGTCAGATTTTCGGATAAGACACATAGTACTGATAGCCTCAGGAATACTTGGGAAATCGTGTCTTGCTACTTTTTCAACATTTCTGAGACAGAATATATGCACCAGAGACAGAGAGGAATGTTAACAGATCAAAATAGTTAAGTATCTTTCAAAAAAACAATTATGGACCCTGAGGCTTCCGGATGGCAAGGCGACGCTGGAGGCAGCCATTTCTTGGCTGTCAGCCTCGCGGCTCCGTAGAGCTGCCGAAAACAGCGCCAATCGGCTGTTCGGCGGCTCGGAAGCCCCCACCTCGGGAGAAGAGGAGGGGGTGAGCGTCCAGGTAGGGGTAGAGCTCTCCAGGGCCGCCAGAACTTAGAGTTTTGGTGGCAGAAGGATTGAGCCCCCCCCGAAGCCTGGGCATGCTCCGGACTGCGAGGCGCCTCTGCTCCGGGTTTTTTGGTTCACAACCATCCCTGCTAGCAAGGAAGAGCTTTTGAGAACGAGGACGCAGGCAGAGCGATGCAGGAGATTTTGGTGAAGATGATGTTTTGATCTTTAACTCAATGGACTTTGCTGAATCTGCATGTGAAAGTGCGTAGTTAACAATAGAGGGTGAAAATGGCGGCTATATCTTCTAAAGTTCCTGCCCTGAGGCAGCAGTCTTCGGTGAAAACTTCATTGTCCTCTGCATCTGAATCTGTATCAGCTTTTACAGCAAAAGATTTGCAGAATCTGTTGCAAGAGACTATGGAAAAGCAAATGGAGCAATTTGTTGAGATAATGGAGAAAAAGTTGGAGAAGTTTACAGAGAAATTAAAAGAAATGAGAGCAGACATCACATCTGCAAGAGAAAGTATGGTTAAAAGTATTGAGATTTTGGATGAAAGAGTGGAAGATCTTGCTCAAAATGATATTAGACTGGAAGCCAAAATGACAGAAACTGAAAATGTAATAGAGAAAATGGACTATGACTTGATTTCGACACAGTATTCTCAGATGGAGTTTGCTTTAAGAATCAGAGGCCTAATAGAAAATCCTAAGGAAAATTTGGAGAAAATGGTTTCTGAGGCTTTGGAAGGGGTGTTGAAGCGACCAGCAGATGAAATAATGCAAGATATAGATAAAATCTTCCGTGTTAATTCGTGGATCGCAAGACAAAGGAAACTACCCAGAGATGTGGTGGTTTATTTTACAAAGAGAATGATTAGAAATGAAGTTATCCAGGCCTCCTACAATATTGATTTTGTAATTGCTGAGCAAAAAGTTCTGATTTTAAAAGAGATCCCTGCAAAGATTTTAAGAAAAAGGAAGGAATTTGCTTTTTTGACACAAGAATTGAGACGACATGATATTAAGTTTAGATGGCAAATACCAGTGGGGATGGTAGTGACCTATGAAGGTACAAGGTACTGTTTTACCACGGAGATTCAGGCACGTGATTTCTACAGTAATGTTTTAAAAGCAGTCCCCATACCATTTTTGGAATCTACCAAGAAAAAAGGTGAGAGAGAGTCTCAACGTTCCAGAGAGAACCCGCAAGTTGCTGAAGGGTTAACGCAGGCAGATGTGAAAGATACAGGAGTGGGTCAAATTTCATTATCACGGGAGAAGGCTAGAAATTGGAAGAGGCGTGCTACTTCTGGACGAATGAATCAAGCTTGAAGATTTAGTCACATAACTGTAAGAGACAATAATGCAATAAGGATTACGGGAATTGGAATTGCTAGAAGGACTTATTTGGGGATATATTTTTTACCCTTATAAAATAATTATGTATTATTTTGTGTTGCTTTAGTTCTAAGAAAAGTTAATTGGGAAGATTTGTAGTAGTGTTTATTGATATTCTGTAGGTTATGATTTGTTATTTGGATGAAAAATTTTAAGCTTTTAGTTGGACAGAAGAATAGTTTTATAAAATTGATATAAATTGTTTTCTTTGTGATTGAAGTTAATTTGTAATATTTTTATGGGTAATATTGCAATAGGTAATAGAATATAAGAATATAAGAATGATGTGATTATATAAAAAAATTTTAAGTTTGGAAAGTAATCTATGGTATTTTAAGTTGTATAACGTATTAGGATAATGTGAATTTAAAGCTTAGCTGGAATGAGGAATAGTTTTAGACAATTGATATAAATTGGCTTATTTGAGATTGTTTTTATTGGGTATCAGATTGGAAGGTATTATTTTGTATTTGAATAATCATTGATATGATATATATATGTATGTTTGGAATTTACCTATATGAGTTAAAGTTTGATAGTTTGAATAGTTTAGGATTGTTTGCGTAAGTTAGATCATGATTGCTTGTATTTTTATACCCTGTGTTTTGCTCTGGGAAGCCGGGGGGGGGGGGGAAGGGAGGGAGGGGTTGGGGAGGGTTGGGGAGGGGGAAGAGGGTGGGGGGTAGGTGGCTGGGAGGGTTTTTTTTTCTTCTTTTTTGGTTTGTTAAAGATAAAATGTATTGTAAAACTTTTTAATAAAAATAAAAAAAAACAATTATGGACCCTTAAGTAGAAATATGCAATACGTTAGCCATTTGTTACATTTGCATATGTAGAATATTGCAAACTGGAAGACACTAAAGTATAAAGGTTTGTGCTTACTCCTCATTTTTGCCATCTGTTTCCTGAGGCCTGCTTCCAGAAAATTCAAGAAGCTGTCGACTTTGGTAGCTAGTGCTGGCACGATTTTCAGCAGAATCAGGTCCCCATTCAAACCCGCTGAAAGAAAGAGACAAAGTAGTTTAAATTCAGTACATTTTCATGCTGCATCTTGCATAAATTCATGGTGGTGCACATAAAAAACCAAACTGTGAGATTTATGTACTGGTCAGGTGAGATCCACTTCAAGTGGGCAGTCCTTAAGGTACCTGGGTACCAATCATATAAGGTTTTAAAACTCAAAAGCCTAGACTCTTGATTCCACTCAGAAGCCTTTTGATAGCCACTCAAAGCCCGGGACTTACGTGTGAACAGTGGCACCTGTCTGTTAACAAGTGGGCTGTTGCATTTTTGGACCAACCTATGTGTCTTATCATAGGCAGACCTATGTAGTATATGTTGCAATAATATAACCTGGGGTAAACAAGCACATACATCACTGTTGCCAGGGCCCAATTCTCCAGGAAGGATGCAAGTGATACACCATAGCCTCCATCTGCCTATTCAAAGAGTTGCAGTGAGTTGAGAAGTATCCCCATGCTGTGAATCTGGCCCTTCAGAGAGAAGACTATTTCCAAAGTTTCTAGAGACCCAAGGAGAGCTCTCCTCCCCTCCTTTTGTTGAACCTAGGTCAGGGGTAGGCAACCTTGGCTCTTTTATGACTCATGGACTTCAACTCCATGCTGGCTCAGGAATTCTGGGAGTTGAAGTCCATGAGTCATAAAAGAGCTGAGGTTGCCTACCCCTGACCTAGGTCAATGTTTGGAACCCAAGCTAATCTCCCCAAGTGCAATTAGCTGTCTTGTAACTCAGAAATAGGTAACATTTTGTGATTTTTATTTAAAAAAAAAGACAGTTGAGGGTAATAAGGCATACAGCTAGATAAAAGCTTTAGGAGACTCATACAACTTAAGACAAAGAGAAGCCTTTTTTTAAAATTTTTGGAAGACAAAAGCTGGTATTTGACCATAAACTTTCTAGGATATTTCACAACAGCAAAACACCTTACTTTAAATAATCTGTCATATACAAAACCAAGCATATCCTTCGTTTCCTCTTATAAACATAGGAAAACCAATTTAAAAGCAAATGACTTTACATCTGTAGCCATGAGTACAATCGCGGAGCTGGATATCTTCTAGGAATAAGAATCCAATACTACAGTAGGGAGCTGGAGGCTGCTAAAACAAATGAAGAATGGTTGCAGGAATTGAGTTTAGCCAGTCTAGTGAAAAAAAGGACCGGGGTGACATTATAGAAGTCTTTCAATATCTCAGGGTCTGCCACGTAGAAGAGGGGCTCAATCTACTCTCCAGAAGCACCAGAAGGCGAGATAAGAAACACCGGATGGAAACTAAGCAAGGAGACAAGCAACCTAGAACTAAGGAGAAGTTTCACTGACAGTGAGAACAATTAGCCAATGGAATGGCTTGCTTTCAGAAGTTGCAGGCTCCTTCACTTTTTAAGTAGAGCCTATACAGCGACTTGTCTGAAATGGTGTAGGGTCTCCTGCTTGAGCAGGGCATTGGACTAGAAGACCTCCAAGGTCCCTTCCTGCTCTGTTAACTGCTACTTATGGCAGTGCAAACATATCACCTATCTGCAAGTCAATAGGGAGCTGGCTCTGCTGCCAGGATAGCAAGGCTACTGCAGCCAAAAAAAAACAACAACAAAAAACCAGGAAAGGAACAAAGTACATAGGAATTACAGTGCATTCATTAAGTATTCAGATCCCTTTCCCTTTTGTCAATGCTGCAGCCTAATTCTACTGTTGTTGAACTTCATTAATCTACACTCAGTTCCCCATAATGACAAAGTGAAAACAGAAGTTTAGAAATGTCTGTAAATTTATTAAAAAAAAACCACACTGAAATATCACGTTGGCAGAAGTATTCGGACTCTTTGCAACAACACTTGAAATTTAGCTCAGGTGCCTCCCATTTCTCTTGATCATTGCTGACATATTTCTATACACTGACTGGAGTCAACCTGTTATTTAAATTAAATTGATTGGACATGATTTGGAAAGGCACACACCTTTCTATAGAAGGCCTCACAGCTGACAATGCATATTGTAACACAGTAAAAGCCCTGAGGTCACAGGAACTGCCTGAAGAGCTCAGAGACAAGTTTATTCCAAGGCACAGATCTGGGGAAGGCTACAATAAAATTTCTGCGGCTGAAGGTTCCTAAGAGCACAGTGCCTCCATAATTCTCAAATGGAAGAAGTCTGGCACAACCAGGACTCTTCCAAGAGCTGGTCGCCTGGTCAAACTGAGCAATCGGGGGAGAAGAGCCTTAGTAAGAGAGGTGACCAAGAACCTGATGGTCACTCTGACTGAGCTCCAGAGATCCTGTGTGAAGATGGGACGGCATTCCAGAAGGATAACCATCACTGCACCCCTCCACCGATCTGGGTTTTATGGCGGAGTGGCTAGACAGAAGCCTCTCCTCAGTGCAAAACGCATGAAAGCCCACTTGGGAGTTTGCAAAAAAGCACCTGAAGGACTCTCAGACTGTGAGGAGCAAGATTCGCTGGTCTGATGAAACCAAGATTGAACTGTTTGGCCTCAGTTCTAAATGTTATGTCTGGAGGAAACCAGGCAACGCTCATCACCTGCCCAATATCATCCCAACTGTGAAGCATGGTGGGTGTTTTTCAGCAGCAGGGACGGGGAGACTGGTCAGGGTTGAAGGAAAGCTGATGGAGGAAAGTACAGGGATATCCTCAATGAAAACCTGTTCCACAGCGCTCAGGACCTCAGACTGGGCTGAAGGTTCACTTTCCAACAAGACAACGATCATAAGTACACAGCCCAGACAACACAGGAGTGCCTTAGAAACAACTCTGTGAATGTCCTAAAGTGGTCCAACCAGAGCCTTGGCTTGAACCCTATGAACATCTATGGAGAGACCTGAACATGGCTGTCCATCGACGGTTGCAATCCAACCTGACTGAGCTTGAGAGGATTTGCAAGGAAGAATGGCACAAAATCCCCCAGTCCAGGTGTGCAAAGCTTGTCAGGTCATACCCAAAAAGAGTTGAGGCTGTAATTGCTGCCAAAGGTGCTTCAACAAAGTACTGAGTGAAGGGACTGAATATTTATGCCAATGTGACATTTCATTTTTCTCCTTTTAATAAATTTACAGACATTTCTAAAATTTTAGAATTTTAATTTAAATTTAAATTCTAATATTTTAAAATTCTAAAATTCACTTTGTCATTATGATGTAGATTAATGGGAAAAAATTAATTTCAACAACTGTAGAATCAGGCTGCAGCATAACAAAATGGAGAAAAGGTGAAGGGTGTCTGAATACTTTGTCAATGCACTGAATATGCAGTTCGTGGCTTGAACACACTTCTGGCCCTGGACACTGCATTGTGTTGCTTTTTTTTTTTAACAATTAGGAGGTGTCAAAACTGATTTTCTACATGTGATAAGGTACGGTATGGCAAGAATTCATATCCAATGTGAAGTATTAACAGAGCAAGCGATTGTTCTTGTATTCTATGAGGGTAATATTCATGTCCTTAATTATTGTGCAATGCATTATCCTCAATTTTAATTAGCCGCTGCACTTAATTGTAATAGTAGATTGATTAAAAAATATATATTCTTGTTCTTTAAAGAAAACGCACTTGGAACTATTCACAAATAATTTCTTATATGGCCAAGAACCTAGTTGTCCCTCGTGAAATGGAATTAAATCTTTTCCTCAGAAGGCCTCCAGAGTCCTAGCCAATGACTTCATTCACCACATGAGAGAGTTCCTGAGGAGAGTTGTAGTTTCTTCAGCAAGAAATTTTCTATTGTACTGAACGTGGAGGTTAACTGTGAGCCAAACGTTAAGAAGCAGCAGAGACAATTTTCCCCCCAGATACTGCACATAAAAAAGTAGGTTCAACTGTACTGCTACTGACATTGGTATATAGTAGAGGTAACAATGACTTTCTGAAAGCCAAATTAGAGTAAATCAAGGACCAACTTCAAGGCTCTTTTTGAGCTATATGGTTCTCTGAGTCGTGCTTAGCAACACAATGGAATGAAAGTGGACTGATAGAGCAAAAGAACACACAGCAAGGAACCTAATCAGCAACCTGCAAGTTTGCCCAACATCCTTCGGTACTTAGTTCTTGCTCTTCCTTCTCTGGGCCACATATTATTTTGACAAATTGGAAGGCTATCTTTCCAGCAAGCTGAACTAGATATGATTTCTACATCTGGCTAAAAACAAGGTCTGTTCAAGTAAAAAAAAAATCAGATATTTTTCATTTAAAATTGTACAGTAACTGCTTTGCTCCTGCCAACAGTGATATCATCCCAAATGCATGCTAGTTATAAAAAGTTTTCTAAGGACAAAACAATCCTGAAATCGGGGCTGGGAAGTTTAAGCAGCATAAATGAAAAACTGTTGAGGCAAAGGTCAGGAGAAAGATCTTTCCCTTTCCAGACAAAACTTCCACAAAACCCTTGAAATGGACAATACCGGATACAACTGAATTGCTTATAAAAATCAATCATATTTTTTCACTATTACTCTAAAGGTTGGATGTTTTCAAATTTCTTGTGCAATTTTAGCTACAATTACCTACAGTTGCCTTTGAAGTTGTAAGATTTTCAGTAAAGTATATACATATATAAAGAATGACAAGAACAATGAAAGAATGCTAAAGACAGAGGGGGTAGTACAAAAAAACCCTCTGCATAATAAATGTTGGTGATGTTGCTCATATAATCTTAACTCTCTGAGAATGGCCAACAAAAGCGCTGAGGAAACTCTAGTCAGCTTTTGGGGTGACACTGGGAATATGGATTTCTTGACTGCCCAAAAAAATGTTCTCCCTGTTCTTTGAATATGTTATGTTTCTTCTGCAATGCAATGCTCAATTCTACTGCTATGTCTTTCACAAATAGTTAAGTTCTATGTTATAAGAAAAGTTTGTTCCTGTCACAGCTCAGCCTGGACTCAGCAATAAATCTCTCTGTGGAAGTAGAAAAACATATAACAGAAGATTCAAGGATGAGACTTAGATAAGTTATTTTTACTGCAGGTGTAAGTAAAATAAGCTGTTATTAATGATGAAGAGCAGCTATTGCAGAATCCAGAAATAGAGCCATACTTAAAACACTGTCTCCAGTGTTTAAACCCTGTGTTACTTTCTCATATCCTTATACAGTAATAGATATTTTGCTGCCCATTTCTCAGTCCTGGATGCTGAGTGTCTATCCGTACAGTGTTTCAAAAACAATTTTTTCTTGTCTCAGACTTTATTTCCAACCTTGCTGGATTCAGACCTTGCACTTCCCAGTGTTGTCATAAACTAAACCAGTGATTTTCAATTGTAACGATCAGGAACACAACACATTTGAAAAATGAAACAAATATTCTCTGCTTATCATATAATCAGTATGCAGTAGAAGATTCTGTTGTGTTATCGAGAAGGCTCTCTTGAGATTGGTGCCATTCCACTTTCCTACAGATGCAATTTCCAGTGGATGATCAGTAAGTCAGTCAATGAAATCAATAGAATTTTACCAGCTAACCCCAAGAAAATTACTTCTGAAATGACAAATTATAAGCTCATATTTTGTGCTTATTTTGCAACTGCCCCCAAGTATATTCTTCCCTATGAACCTTACCTTAGCCGATCATAATTTAGCATTACAAAAGCAAACAACACCATCACGCAGAATGCTCTTCTTTTTGGAGAGGACCCTTTGAGATTCTGATTCTAGACAGGAAAGGAAAAAGTAAAGAAAAAAAATTATAATCAACTTGCTTCACTTTCAACATTGAAAGGGCCATAAAGGGGCAGCAGCCTAATACTAGCTATTATTGCTCATTTTTCTCATGATTTTGCCAATATTGCAAGTGTCATTTGTGATCTCACTGAACAGGAGAAATTATATGCCTATATGATCTTCTAGGGACAGTATGATAGAAAATGTACATGTCCTGATCAATGTTCTAAGGATTGCTGAATCAGGTATATATATTGGATGACAAGGGTAGCCAGAATTGCTCAAATTACTTTATTCATGAATATTAAGATCTATAGGTAATTCCTGTTTAGTATCTGATTCATTTAGTGACTGCTTGCAGTTACGCAGGCGATACCAGTCCTCGCATTTACAATCTTTGCAAGTCTGTAAAGCAAAGGGAAGTCGAAATACAATGATGAAATTGCGATGTTTCACTTAGTGATGGCTTCACTTAGTGACCAAGTTGCTGGTACCAAGGGGTTGCTAAATGAGCTAATTAACTTAGCTTGCCCACTTTTAATTCAGTTAGCATGAATTATGCTAGAGAAAAACTCTGAAAAGATGCAAAGAGATGCTGCTGATTGTTCCCACTTCTCACTGAGTGTGTGTGCCTAAGCCTTGGCAGCATTTACCACGATGAGCAACTTTCTTGAGGAAGGTGACTGGCTTGCAGCTCTGGAGGAAACAAGATTATCTGGCCATTTTCAGTCTGACATATAATACTAAGATGCCGTTAGTCTCATTTGTTGATGACCACAGACTTGGAATAAGGGAAGTGCATCCATCCTGACCTTTCTTTAACGCTTACCAATCTTTCATAGCATCAGTCAATGGTACCCTGTTGGATAGGTAAGGGTTAAGACGGTGTTGTGATGGTATTCCTCCTTCCTCCAAGGGAGAAAGGTCTAGTTCTAGACGCTTGCTCTGCAGGGTATCTCATGGGTCTATTCTAACCATAGTCTATTTGTTTGGGATCTCTTCAGAACCTGAATCCAGAAATTTCCCACTGTTGTTTCTGGAAGAGACGGTACTCACAGGATCAGTCTGCAATTTGGGCATTTCCTGGACTCATGGCTCCTGTCTGAAGAACAGGTAGCAGTCGCGGCCAGGAGGCCTTTGCACGATTCCGTCTTTTGTGCCAACTGCATCTCTTACTGGATTGGGAGGTCTCATTTATGCTCACTCATACCTTAGTTCCATCCTGGTTGGACAAATGCAATGAGGACAACATGGGGCTTCCTTTAAAGGCCACCCAGGAACTGAAATTAGTCCAGGATGCAGTGACATTGGTAATCCACATAACATTATGGCACAACCTGCAGTAGCTCCCAACAGACTTCCAAATGCAATGCAAGGTACTCGTTATCATCTATAAAGCCATGCACGGCTCAGGCTCAGATTATCTGGGGGGTCATTTGTCTCTATTTTTGCCATAGTTGGATGGGCGTGTTCTAGATCCCTCTCCTGAGGAAATATCACCTGATGGGAAGTATACCTTTCCTTGGCAGTGTCCCCCTTTGTAATGATCTTCTCTAGCCAGATTTGGATGGCCACAATCCCATTAGTCTTCTAAAAAGCTTCAAAGTCCTACTTTTTCTGCAAGAATTGGGCCAGGTCAATAGACAATCCATCTTCTGGGAGACGGGTTGTATATGTCTGGTTGACCTGGCCATATATTGTTTGATATACTGTCTGTGGAATTTGTTCTATCTGATTCTGTATGGTCTTTTCAATCTACGATATCACATTTTCAATGTTTGGCAACGCTTAGTTCCACGGAAAGCAATTTTCCCTAATTACTGTGCTTACCTCCACTCCCAGTTCATCCAGCTGTCTCTTCAGTGAACCATTCTCTCTTTTAAGATGATCGTTTTCTATCAGAGCAGCCTTCAGTCTAGCTTCTAAACTCTGCATATATTCCTTTTTCTTCCTCCGCGACTGACAAGCTGATTCCCGGTTTTTTATCATGCGTTGCTGCCGTTTTAGAACATTCATCTGGGAATAATACATATGATGAAAAAAAACTGCTCGAAGCTCAGAAAATTTGCAAAGGAACAGAGCCAACACGGGGCGACTGACAACACTACAAGCTTTTCTTTAAAAGGGAGGGGGGGAAAGGGGAAGGATGCAATTATATTGCACAAAAATAAGCATTCCTAAGAATTCTAGAAGATCCCATTTTTCCTGTTACTTGAATTTATATAATTTTTTTTATAAATCTGATATTCTATAGTCAGATTGTCCTCGATTTATGACCACAATTGCAACCAGAATGTCCATTGAGAAGTAAAGCATTAAGACCTTTTTCGCTAAGCTAATCACCATGATCATTAAGCGAATCACAAGCTGTTAAGTGAAAAAGTGACTTCTCCCATTGACTTTGCTTGTCAGAAGCCAGCTGGGAAGATAGCAAATGGCAATCATGTGACACCAGGATGCTAAAACTATTTTAAATCCATGCTGGTTGCCAAGCTCCTGAATTTTCACCACATGACCATAGAGATGCTGGTCATAAGTGCAAAGACCAGTTCTAAATCACTTTTTAAAGTGCTGTCGTAACTTCAAATAGTAAATGAATGGTCATAAGCTGAGTATTTGACAGTACTCTTTCCAGACACTTGACAGATTTAAGATTACATTACTAACTTACAATCTTGTCTCATCAAGCAATTAAATATCTTTAAAATTATTTTCAAACTATTTCTCGTATCCATGTGACACTGCACAAGAGCACCAGGAGAAATCAGATTATTCTTATTGGACCACTATTAATAAATACCTAAAAGGAGCCAACACGTCACACGAATAAAATTCAGCTCCAGTTATTTCAGTATTTCCCCATTCTGAGTAATGAAATGGTGGTAGTGACGCCAGAATAATCCCTGCATCTCCCAGGGAATGGACAGAGATTAAAGGATAAGGCCTGGTGAGTAGCTCACTGCCTCACTGAGTTCCCTTAATAAACCTATTTATTCTACCATCGCTTCCTCTTCTACACAGCTGCTAAAAGCTCCCCTTCCAGCCACACGGTAGATCAAATGGAATTTGGTTGCTTCATGCATGGATTAGTTGAGAAAGCTTTTTGGTCTCTATACTGATGATGTATTGAAGTGAGTTTTTAACCCAGCTTAACAGGAGTAATTTGCATTCATTTTGCTTGTATTTATAATGTGTTAGGCAGAGTGTTGACTTAGCTGTTGGGGGGAAAATAATAAAGCAGAGATTACACTCGTTTCAGCCTCACTGACCCAATGCTCACCAGATGGTTTGACAAGGCATTTCGTTAGCACTCCATTTGACAGTGAAAAAAATGCCAAGCTGCAAAGGCAGAGCTGATCAGTACTTTAATTTCTGTTAAAGTGGCAAACTGGTATCTGATTCCTTCAGACTATATGATTTAACATCCCCCATACAATAACAAAAATAAAAAGCCTTCCAAGACACAAAACTAATGTAACAAGAATTCTAGCCCACTGCAGTCTTGTTTGGCAGCTTTCATATGTAGTTTCCTCCCCTAAGGGAGTCAGGGCGGTGCAACAGTTGTTGGACTTGGATTGGAAATGCAAGTGAATTAACAGTGGTGTGAACAAACGTGAACACAATTCTATCACATCATCATTTTTCAAATTTTTGCCAAACACTCTTGCCAGTATTAAATGGGAGGGCAGATGTCCAATTAACTTTATGACTTTACACTGCATTAGTCAACTGTTATTGAGGGTGGTGCGATGGCTCAGCGGTTAAGATGGTGGGCTTGTCAGCTGGAAAGCCAGCAGCCCAGGTTGGAGAACCAAACACCATGCAATGGGGTGAGCTCCCGTCCTCGCCCTAACTCCTGCCAATCTAGCAGTTCCCAAAACATGCAAATGCAAGTAGGTGAACACTGTATCATGCTTGGCCACATGACCATGCAAATGTCTTCGGACAGCACTGACTCAATGGCCTTGAAATGAAGATGAGGACCATCCCCTGCAGTCAGCAATGATTAGCAGAGTAAAATCTACAAGGACTCCTTTACCTTCTACTCAATTGATAGTTCACAAAAATTAATAGAGATACACTGCCAACTACTCCTGCCCTTAGACAGCAGGAAAGAGACCCAAGGCTGTGAGCTCTGGAGCTGTTTCCCATGATGAAGATGAGCAGCCAGCAAGACTCAAGAAAAAATAAAATAATTTCTCTGTCCCACAATACCGTAACTTCACCGCAGCCCAGAAACAACTGCCAGAGGGGGTGTGTTCTGTGGGTGGAGGTGTGCTCTGATTGGGTGGGGGATTAAGTGTGTTCTGATTGGGTGGGAGTGTGTTTTGAATGGTGGGTGTGTTCTGATTGGGTGGGGGTGTGTTTTGAGTGGATGGGCTGGTCTCAGCTGCCAGCCTTAGACCTGAGCTGGTGAGTTGTGCTGCTTTTGTTTGGCTTCGTGTTTGTGGTGGTGCCATGTTTTTATAGTGGGTGTCAGTTTGCTTATTGTGTGGTTTGGAGGGGTTTAAAGTGGCTGATGTTGCAGCTGTAGTTAGGTTTCTGTTTTGTGGTTGTGCCTCGTTATCATTGTGAGTTCGGATTTGCTTTTTGAATGGTTGTGTGGTGGTGATGTCATGTGATGTTATCATGAGTTTGGGTCTCGCGTCATTCTTAGTGGTTGGGACTCGTCTGTCAATCAAGGCGGGTTTCCAAATGGCTGGTAGGCGAGAGGTATCATCTCGTTTGTTCATGCTGTGGGGGCGTTTTTCTATCTCAATGGCTTCTCTGATTATTCTGTTGTTAAAATGTTCAATTTTGGCGATAGTTTTGGTTTTTTTAAAATCAATTTCATGTCCCGTGGCTTCAAAGTGTTGGACCAGGGATGAAGTTTGTTCTCCCTTTCTGAGTGAGTTTTTGTGCTCTTCAATGCGTGCACTTATTCTTCTGTTGGTCTGTCCGATGTATGTGGTGGGGCAGGTGGTGCATGGGATTTCGTATACTCCTTGGTTTTCTAACCCAATTGTGTCCTTGGGGTTTCTTAGGATGGTATATATATATAAAATGAGTGACATGCTTTAATTCTAAAGGCCTCAGTAGTGTAATATCAAAGGTGTGGTAAAGGGACACACAACAACTATCCCTTTCCAGTCAATTCGAGTGTAGGCTCTGGGTTCCAAAGGCTGTTACCCAAAAAGCCATACCATAATTTCAAAAACTGTTTCTCCTGTCTGAATAGTCAGCCACATGTAAGTATGTGGGTGCACACACACACTCTCAGAGTCCAACCCTGGAACTATCTCCACCGCCAGAAATACAAAGGGCAAAGAAGCCCCAAATTGAAATGTCACCACTTGAATTTCCAAGCCTTTAGCAGGTACTACTTACAGTATTTTCCAATATTCTCTTTAGTAAGAAAATCTAGAAGATTGCTAGTTTATAGAAAAGTTTGAATTGTTGGGAGCTGAAATTCCACTGTGGACATTGCATGTTGTCAATTATGTCACTAGTGGCGTGTGGCTAAAACATTTTGGGGATCCCCCAAGCTTTCCAGGTGGAAGGGCTACTTACAAACAGAAGCTGGGAAGAACTTACATCCATGTTTGTATTTGAGGAAGTGGTGTGAAGGACAGGCTTAACTTCTGCTAGGTTCCCACTGGTCAAACCCTTTCCTGCAGTTTGTGGTAATACCCTAATGGTGTGACCTGTTAATGGTTTTACTCCACCATTAACAGCAATGGCTGGATTTGAGGCAGTAAGGATTCCAGAGGTCTGAAGATGAACCACAGCAGGCTGAGAAATCATCAGTGGCTGACCTAAGAGAGAAACAAAAAGTTTTGGTATGCTGATTTAGCACTTACCAAAAATGTTAAGTTCTATACACGCTATATTTTGCCTCATGACAGCTGTACAAAGATGAGAAAATACTGCTTTACTTTATAAAGCTAAACATGCACAGGCCTAGAACATTTCTATCCTAGGCATCTAGTAATTTTTGAAGAATTCGGAGGTGTTGCTTTTAGTCCTATACTGAAGATTCCTTCATTTAAGTACCACACCCTAAAGCAGACATGTCAAACTCGCGACATCATGTGATATCCCGCAACGTATCGGGAGTTTTGCCATTGCCGGCAATGGGGTAGGCACGGCTTCCGGATGACGTGTCCGGCCCGTGGGCTGGCAGTTTGACACCCCTGCCCTAAAGCATATCATGTATCACTTGTTACTTTTGAGGTTGTGATTAAATTTTAAAATGGTTGCTATATGTGGCACATGAATTGTGGTTAAAAGAGCAGATTAGGGCCACTTCTACAGTGTCAATCCAAATCACCTGCTACCAACAACTCACACAAGGCCTACATAAATTATCCACAAATTGTTCATAAGCAGCATATCTAGACAGAGGTGCTTATCAACCAGCATACTATAAACAAAAGTTGAAAATTATAGATATACTGCTTTTGAACATAGCTTATTTATATTATGTAGGTGAGTTTCTCCTCATTTCCAAAGGAGACAAAATCATGCAGATCACCCAGGACTGGTTAATGGCCAGCCATTCCACTTTTAATGTACTAATGTTAATTCTGATATATTTACAACAGAAAGATATAATGAATCCTCTCATCTTTCCTCTCATCTTCTATTATTGCTATCTTATGATTATGTTGCTTTGTTGTTTGCATGTTGACAGTTTACGCACCGGAGAAAGATTCGCTATGAAAGTAAAAGAAGCTTTAAAGAATTGTACTCACATCTTCCTAGGTTTCAGTAAAATAAAAAATATCATTTCCCAATGTTTTAAATAAAATCCTCAATTTCTTGGTCATACAGGCAGTCCTCGCTTACTCAACACAGCTCGGATCCGCCATCGTAAAGTGAAAAATCACATGACCATGCTCACTTTATGACAGCAGTTTGACAGTTCCAGCTGTGGTTGTTAAGTGAATCACCATACGGGTCATTAAAGCACAGCATCACCTAACTGTAACTTGCAAGTTCCTGCCAGCTTCTCCCACTTTGCTTATAGCAGGCTGGCTATAAGGGTCGCAAATGGTGATTATGTGGCCATGGGATGCTGCTATCAATATAAATACCTGCCAGTTGCCAAGCGCCCAAATCACAATCACGTAACCATTGGACACTGTGACACCTGCAACTTCAAGGACTAGTTGTAAGTCTCATTATTCAGTGCCCTTATCACTTTGAACAGTCACTGAATGAGCAGTTGGTAAGCAATGACTACCTGTAAATAGAGGTCAGGAACCCTGCCACTTGGAAATTAAATTACTTTTTTCATCTCCAAAAAGCCCTTTTAGACAAAGAACTTGATATGTTTGCCACTAGATGCTGACAGAAAACTAACATAAGTTTAAAAGTTGGACCTATTAAAACTGCACCCATTTAAAGCAATTCTACCTTCAAAATACTTAGCAATCCTCTCTTAGGAAACTGCAGTGTCTGCATATCAAACATTCCACATCATTTGCTGAATCCTGACAACAGACCTGGCATGCATCCCACTGCAATCTTAACTCATATACCTTTTGGAGGCGCTGGCTGGATAGTTACAACTGGCTGTTGCTTGGGCAGCGTCAGGAGAGTGGGAAGAGCTGGAATGACAATGGCTTTTGCCTGGAGATTGGGCTGAGTCTCATAAAAGGCACGCAACAGAGGCTTGGGCTGAATTAACGGTTTTGAGGCTGCTGGATTACTTTGATTAAGGGTCACCGATGATCCATTTGCTGTAGAAGAGAATGTGCATTTGAAGATTTCTTTTTTTTAAAAGGCTACATTCCTCCTCATGCAACTGTCTGAAGTTCAACAGAAATAGCAGTGCTGACAACAAGGAGGGCAGGAAGAGGAACTTCATTAAATGAAAGGAACTGTACAACACAACCTAGGATCAAACCTGCCTTTAAAGAATGCACACTTTACTTATTCATAATATATGGACTCGTTCAAACATATCAGCTGGAATCAGACCAAGTAAAGCCTGGCATTTGTACACTCCCTTCTCTTCCTTCAATGCAATAACTGTATTGGCTTTTAAGTTGCTCAAATCCTGGCTTATTCTTAATATAAATTAGAAAAGGTGATCTGGCTAACTTCAAATAAGTGGTACACCATTTATTACACAGATAAGCCTAACCAGAAAGGAATAGCGAATTAAGTTCAATTGCTTGTGTACTTAGCATAACATTATAGTGTAATCAGCCTAGTGGTTCTACACACTTGAAAATAAATGAACAGCCTTAGCTACAGCAACTGTTTTATTATGTTTTAGCTGTAGAAATGCCGATATATTACTGCACACCTCTGTTTAAAAATCACAAACAAGTAAGGAAGACATTATAGAAAGAAAAGTGGCGAACACCTAATTATTCTCAACTAACACTACTTCTATATTATATTTTAATTCACAAAACAGTACGGCAGCACTGTTTAATTCAGCTAATTAAAAGTTTTTTAAAGTGCCAATTTATACGGCTGCAAGTTTCTAAATCTATTTTAAAACAATTATTTGTAAAAAATGTGAGCAATAGGGATTATGTCTTTACGATGAAGTACCTTTTCTATAATAATGCCACCTATTATATGAGCATACTTAATCAAAAAACAAAGAATGATTCTCAGGAACTATTTTGTGCATGTGCAAATGTACTTCGATCTAAGCAAACCAAAGAAAATGTCTACATGATATTTAACTGAGTGAAAGACAAAATTCTTAGTTATTCTTACTAATTTAGACCACTGTTATTGTTTCCATATTGGAAAATGGGCAAATAAAAATCATACCTGAATAACGCATAGTTTTAGGCGGGGACTTCTCAGTTTGCTCTATAGGTAATGATGATCTGGAGCTGCGTTTGTCATATAAAGATGCAATGGATAAGTGAGAATTAGTGCCAAACTCCACACCTTCCTGGGAATGTTTTAAAAAAAATTACAAACATTGTAATTCTTCTTGTTAACAACAAACAAGCAAAAGACAAATACATTGGCAGAACTATTTTTCCCAATTATACTTTAGTTAAAAATGTAAAGGTTCCCCCGCACATGCGTGCTAGTCTTCTCTAGGGGCCAGTGCTCATCTCCGTTTCAAAGCCGAAGAGCCAGCGCTTGTCCAAGGACGTCTCCGTGGTCATGTGGCCGGCATGACTAGACGCCAAAGGCGCACGGAACGCTGTTACCTTCCCACCGTAGTGGTCCCTATTTTTCTACTTGCATTTTTATGTGCTTTCGAACTGCTAGGTTGGCAGAAGCTGGGACAAGTAACAGGCGCTCACTCTTGTTACGCGGCACTCGGGATTCGACCTGCCAAACTGCCGACCTTCTGATCGACAAGCTCAGCGTCCTAACCCACTGAGCCACCACATCTCTATATACTTTATACTATATACTATATACTTTAGTTACAATGCATTTAAAACACTTTTGCATAACACAGGAGACCTCAAAAATTCTGAACTAGGCCAAGAAATCATTTGCATTTCAGTCCAAAACTCTGCAAGTCCTCCAACTACCACAGAAGTTGATGAGGTAGATAAAAGAATAGGGTGGGAACACAGAATTAAGTAGATGTGGAATGTTGTTGAGGCCACAAACGTGCAGATCTAACAGATCGTCTCAGTTTCCAGATTTGGCAAATTTATCTTCAGACAGCAAGGTCTCACCCACTGACTCTGGCAAGTCTCCTAACCTTGGATTTCAGAACTCTTTGCATCATTCCTTCTGAATGCTGATTGGTTCCCAGATACTTGGAAAGAACCCAGTGCCAGCAATAAAGGAAAGGTTAACCAGCAATGCAATTGTTTCTTTGCATCTGTATTAGCTGATGATAGATTATTTTGAATATCAATCTGGTTAAAGATTACCACATGGCATCTAACTAGCCAAAAGAAATTACTTACAGGTACATGTTGTACTGGAGAGTCCACAGGTAAAGGAGAAGGAACAGAATCTGTTGAAGCAGTTGGTGAGAGGGGTTCTGCTTTGCACTCTATATCTTCAATAGAAAGAATTAAAGAAAATTAAGAGATTCCTCTCAGGAAGAATTGCATCCAAAGGTACATTCCACATTCAGTACATTGGGGACTGAAACATAGGGTTTGAATGGTTTGGCTCTACCTTCCCCTCATAAAGAGGGCACTGGGGATACGGAATTTATTTCTCCTACAGAACCTTTTTACTCTAATTGCAAATTTCACTGTGAATGCACTTGATGTACAAAATGCTGAATTAACAATAAAATGAAAGTAATGAGTTCTTTTATTTTATATGGGCATTTGGGCTGATCTTTCTTGAGAGAGTAGAGTAGAGTAGAATCCATATTTACAAATAGAATTTGCATCTGTATTTACAAAGGGAAAAAACAGCCCAATCTATCAAAACCAGTGCCATAAAAAACAGAATAGAAACGCAAGTTAAGATGGGCAAGAAAATGGTAAGTGAGCACCTGTCCAGCCTAGATGAGTTCAAATCACCAGGACCAGATGGATTACACCCCAAGGTTCTGAAGGAACTGGCAGATGTGATCTCAGAGCCACTGAACTATATCTTTTAAAGATCCTGGAGCACTGGGGAACTAACTACCAGAGGACTGGAAAAGAGCTGAAGTAGTTCCTATCTTCAAAAAGGGGAAAAATGGATCCAGGAAACTACAGACCTATCAGTCTGACCTCAATACCTGGGAAGATCTTGGAAAAGATAATCAAGCAATGAATCAGTGAACACCTAGAGGCAAATAAAGTCATTACCAAAAGCCAACATGGGTTTGTCAAAAACAGATCATGCCAGACAAATCTTATTGCATTTTTTGACCAGGTGACAAAATTAGTGGACCAGAGGAATGTGTGGATATAATTTACTTGGACTTCAGCAAGGAATTTGATAAAGTAGTCCACAACCTACTACTTGATAAGACAGAAAAATGTGGGTTAGACAGCATCACCACCAGATGGATTCATAGCTGGCTGACCAGCCGTACTCAACATGTGGTCCTCAATGGAACTGATCTACATGGAGGGAAGTGTGTACTGGGGTGCCCCAGGGCTCTGTTCTGGGCCCAGTGCTCTTCAACATCTTCATCAATGATTTGGATGAGGGGATAGATGGGGAAACTCATCAAAGTTGCAGACGACACCAAGCTGGCAGGAATAGCCAACACTCCAGAAGATAGGCTTAAGATACAGAAGGATCTGGACAGACTCGAACACTGGGCACTATCTAACAAAATGAAATTCAATTGTGAAAAAAGTAAGGTTCTACATTTAGGCAAGAAAAACCAAATGCACAGGTATACAGTAGTATAGGTGGTACCTTGCTCAATAGTAGCAACTGTGGGAGGGAACTCGGAGTCCTAGTGGACAATCACTTAGATATGAGCCAGCAGTGTGCTGCAGCTGCCAAAAAAGCCAACACAGTGTTAGGCTGCATTAACAGAGGGATAGAATCAAGATCACGTGAAGTATTAATACCACTTTACAATGCCTTGGTAAGGCCACACTTGGAATACTGCATCCAGTTTTGGTCACCACGATGTAAAAAAGATGTTGAGACTCTAGAAAGAATACAGAGAAGAGCAGCAAAGATGATCAGGGGATTGGAGGCTAAAACGAGGAACAGTTGCTGGAATTGGATATGTCTAGTCTAATGAAGAGAAGGACAAGGGGTGACATGATAGCAGTGTTCCAATATCTCAGAGGCTGCCACAAAGAAGAGAGAGTCAAGCTATTCTCCAAAGCACCTGAAGGCAGGACAAGAAGCAACAGATGGAAACTAACTGAAGAGAGAAGCAACCTAGATAGAACTAAGGAGAAATTTTCTGACAGTGAGAACAATTATTCAGTGGAACAACCTGCCTCCAGAAGCTGTGAATACTCCAACACTGGAAGTTTTTAAGAAGAGACTGGACAGCCATTTGTCTGAAATGGTATAGTGTTTCCTGCCTGAGCAGGGGGTTGGACTAGATGACCTCCAAGGTCCCTTCCAACTTTTTTATTGTTGTTGTTGTTGTTGTTATTTAGAGTAGAGTAGAGTAGAAGAGAAGAGTTCCAGTTTTGCACAGTAGCGCAGCAGCTGAGGGATTGCAGGGCTCTGCTCCCTACGGCTGATTTCTGCCTGCCAGCAGACCCTAAATGGGCCTGAAGTTGCCCCGTAGGGACCACACAGAAGGGGGGAAGTCCCACTGATTGCGGAGAGATGACGGTCAATCTGATTGATTTGGGAAAAGCCCCTCCAGAAACCAGCAGGAGAAGAGGCTAGCTCACCTTCCGAGTCTAGCCCAAGGTACAAGCAACCGAAATCAAAAAGTACTACTTCAAGCTGACTGTAAACAATGTGTTTGGAACTGGGTAAGAACAATGATTTTCTATCTCCTATTTGGAAATTGATTTCCTGGGGGGGGGGGGAAGAAAAACCCCAAGAAGCAAAAAGCCTCTGAAAGTGAGGAGGAGGGGACTTTTGCTCAACCCTCCTGCAGACGAAAGTGGTGAATTAAACCTTCCAGGGGGAATAAAAATATATTGAAATTAAAAGGCTATAAGACTTAATTTGTATAAGTTTGAAATCGGTGGAATCTGTTAAGATTTTCCTTTTATATCATGAAAATAGAAGTAAATAATTGTCTATTACTGAAAGAACTGGTGCTGACATCTAGTGAAGGATGAAAATATACAACAGCTGCTTTACTATAGAGACTGGCAAGGCCCAGGAAAAGATAAATTTGATTTTGGTGACTTTCAAAGTTTTAATAACAAAGAACAGTTGTGACAAAAGAAAAGAAAAGAAAACATCTTGGGCTGTCTACAAAGTGAGAATTATAAACTCTTAAAAAAATGACCTTTCTGGATTACAAATAATAACTCAACTGTGACTCTAAAGCTGTCTGCAGAGAAAGAAAAACTTTGATTTTTGGCTATCATGGAAAACCAGAGATCTGCAGAAAGAATATACCAAGAAAAAACAAATACTTTCCAGAAGGAGATCTATGTTATGTTGCAATTAAATCAAACAACAATAATCTCAAACCACGAGAAAATTAAGCATAACCTTGAAAACATAAATGAACACATCTCCAATTTAACTTTGCAACATAAAAATTCTCAGAAAATAAAAATAAAAAGCAGAAAAAACACTTAACTGACTCCGAGACAAAGGAGAGAGATTTCAAGATGGAATTTAACAATACAAGAAAATATGACTTAAACCAGATGGAAAATTTTTTACAAGAAACTATAGATATGGAAAAGACAAACTACACTTTAAGATTACAAAATAAGTTTGACTTTTTCCTTGTTATTAATATGTCAAAACTTTTTTATTATCCTTGATTTCTGTTACAAGTCTTCGTTCATTCTGAGCCTTTGCTTTCCTGACTTCATCTTTGCTATGTTACTAGCTTTTTTGAATAGCTGACATTTTCCCTTAGCTTGGAGGGCTTCAATTTTTTCTAGCTCTTTTAAATCTGAAGTTGATTAAACAGTTATACTTTCACAGATAATCGGGAATATTGCAGACATACTATACTGCTTTTACTTAGTATCATAAAATATAATTTCAAGGTAGTTTTCTCCTATTATAAACTAGCATTTAATTTTTTTCTAAAGGATTTTTTTTGCAATTAAATTCTATGCTGTTAAGTTCATTTTCCTAGTCTGTTCATATTATTTTGATTAGTTATTTCCTCAATTCTGTGTTAACAAAAATAATGAATAGTACAATGTCTAGGAGAGAACTCTGCAACTTCACAAACAACACAGTAGGTCTTGCTAAATGATGATTTGTTTAGCAACTGTTCGAAGTTATGATAGTGCTGAAAAAAAGTTACTTATGACCTGTCCTCACACTTACAACCATTGCAGCATCCATGCAGTCACATGATCTCAACCTGGGCACTTGGGAAGCAGATTGCACATGCAACCGTTGCTGTGTCTGGCTTGCACTTATTTCCTAGGTTAGATGCTCTTGATAAGTAGTGAATAGAGTAGAGTAGAGTAGAGTAGAGTAGAGTAGAGTAGAGTAGAGTAGAGTAGAATAGAATAGAATAGAATAGAATAGAATAGAATAGAATAGAATAGAATAGAATAGAATCTGGAAGGAACCTTGGAGGTCTTCTAGTCCAGCCCCCTGCTCAAGCAGGAGAACCTATACCAGGGGTCGGCAACCTAAAAAAGAAAAAGAGCCACTGGGAACCGGTTCCATCACAAATTAAAAAAAGAGGGAGCCGCGTGCGTGTGTCCATGCACGCGCATGCGCAAAAAGGTTTTTTGCGCATGCGCGGACGCACGCGGCTGCCATTTTTTAAAAAATGAGATGGAACCGGTTCCCGGTTGCCCGATGGCGACGGCCCGTCTGCAAAGCTGCCGCTTTCGGCAGCTTTGCAGACGGGCCGTGGCAGCTTCCTCAAAGAGCGGCGCCCCTGCCCATTCCGAGAGGTGCGCGCGCACCTCTCCGAACGACCGGAGGTGCGCGCGTACCTCCGCGCGAATGGGCAGCGGTGCCGCTCTTTCAGGAAGCCCGCCGCGGCCCGTCTGTGAAGCTGCCGAAAGCGGCAGCTTAGCAGACGGGCCGCGGCAGCTTCCGCAAAGAGCGGCGCCCCTGCCCATTCCGAGAGGTGCGCGCGCACCTCTCCGAACGACCGGAGGTGCGCGCGCACCTCCCCAAACCTTTGGGGAGGTGCGCGCGTACCTCCGTGCGAAGGGGCAGCGGCGCCGCTCTTTCAGGAAGCTGCCGAAAGCGGCAGCTTCCTGAAAGAGCGGCACCGCTGCCCGTTCGCGCGGAGGTACGCGCGCACCTCCCCAAAGGTTTGGGGAGGTGCGCGCGCACCTCCGGTCGTTCGGAGAGGTGCGCGCGCACCTCTCGGAATGGGCAGGGGCGCCGCTCTTTGCGGAAGCTGCCGCGGCCCGTCTGCTAAGCTGCCGCTTTCGGCAGCTTCACAGACGGGCCGCGGCGGGCTTCCTGAAAGAGCGGAAACGCTGCCCATTCGCGCGGAGGTACGCGCGCACCTCCCCAAAGGTTTGGGGAGGTGCGCGCGCACCTCCGGTCGTTCGGAGAGGTGCGCGCGCACCTCTCGGAATGGGCAGGGGCGCCGCTCTTTGCGGAAGCTGCCGCGGCCCGTCTGCTAAGCTGCCGCTTTCGGCAGCTTCACAGACGGGCCGCGGCGGGCTTCCTGAAAGAGCGGCACCGCTGCCCATTCGCGCGGAGGTACGCGCGCACCTCTCCAAAGGTTTGGGGAGGTGCGCGCGCACCTCCGCCCATTCGGGGAGGTGCGCGTGCACCTCTCCAAACGGGCGGTGCCACTCTCCATTTGGAGAGGTGCGCGCGCACCACTGCCCGTTGGAAGAGGTGCGCGCGCACCGGGCGGCTGGGAGCCGCAAGAGACGGCTCAAAGAGCCGCATGCGGCTCCGGAGCCGCAGGTTGCCGACCTGTGACCTATACCATCTCAAACAAGTGATTTCTCTCTCCTGGCTTAAGTTCTCTGAGGAAAGGGATATCTTTTAAAGAGTTATACAATTTTACAACTGCTTACTGTCATAAACAACTCAATCAGAAATTACCTGATGGTGTCTGCTTCATAACCTCCCATGCATCTGAATCCCAAGACATCAAGTCTAAATCAAAGTCAAGGTCACCAAGACTGCTTTCCTATAAATGATAATAAGCAAGGTTACGGGAGGACAGGCAACAAAAGAATAGTGGCTAGCTGCAAAAGAATTACAGCATTGCTTTGCTTTATCAAATAAGTTCCTTGATAGGTTGAAAATAAAGGATAAAAATGCTAGGCTGCTATCAGAAGATCAATTTTACTACCTTCTCACCTTTGTTTCTTGGCATTATAATTCTGAAACTATTTGCTTTATATATCAAACACAAACTTGCCATGCCTTCCAGGACACAGCCTAATAGCTGTTTACCAAGATAATATTTGACACTGTACTCTTTCATGGTAGTACGTATGTTCTCTTTTATTTTTCACCAGCATAAGGTATTACAAATGGGGAAATTTGGACCAGCAATATTGCACAATCCCCCATAAAACACTGCTTTAATAATCCACAGCACTGGTATTAATTATGTCATGGGTATATAAATATTTAAACAGACTCAGTAATTATTGAATACAAATTGCTTAAACTACAGAAATGTTTTATCATTTTACTCATTGTCCATTACATATCTGTTAGTACAAGTATAATTCACATATCAATGCTTTTCATACTATTCTTGTGATTAGGAAGATCATAAAAGCACCAAGGCTGATAAACTTCCATTAGCTGATCTTTCTATCACGTACTTCTCTCCACCTATTAAATATGGCCATTTTCTGTTCTGCTTTTTCTGTAGTTGAACAAAATCCTAAATCCCATGACATAAAGTTCTTTGCAGCATTTTATTGGATTGAAAAGAATGAAAACCAGTATAAAGAAAAATTAAGGTTAAGAATGCTTTCCTCTTACTCACATAGGTTTCATTCTCTACATCTAGCTGAAGTTCATCTTCTCCTAAGAGATCACCAATTTCACTGAAGAGAAGAGACTCTAAGATTTAAATAAGCACATAGGGTATATAAGTCACACAAAATAATTCAGGCCTTCCTCATTTCCCAAAAACAAGAAACAGACCATTCCACTGGGCAAATTCTGCAATGGTAACAAAACAAAGCAGCAGGACATAATTTTATTGTATGTCATTTCAAATTTTCATTCCACGATTCAGTGTTTAAAATATAGAAATGCACACTTTTCAGGAAATGGACTCTTTACCAAGTTTATTTACATATTATATATATACTTCTTCAGTCATCATTGGACTTTAGGTGGTTTGCTAAAATAATACACCTACATTGTAAAGCTTCAATAACAAAGTTGCAACAGTTAATGCCAATTAATAACAAAATATATAGAGATAAATATACACACATTTCTACACCCTACCCGTAGCCCAGCCCTCCAAAGGCTTCTGGAAAAAGCAAATTTACCAGCTTGCAGGCCATCCTCACCTCAGGAAGCAAACTGTTCTATAAGAGGGAGTTGTCAGCAAAACATCCAATATTTGGTTCCCTCTTGATAGACGCGAACTCTTAATAGATACTCTCTAGCCATCTGGAGTAGATAGCTAGAGGCTATCTGAGAAAGATGATCTCTTAGATACCAAGCACTGAGGGCTTTCAAGGTAGCAACAACCATTATACTGAGCTGCACTCACAAACACACTGGCAACCAGTTACAACAATAGTGTGTCATTACAGTACCAAGACTGGTCAACAAGCATGCCTGGCTCTTGCATTCTGGACCAGCTGAACTTTCCAGGTGGTCTTTAAGGACAGCATTAAGGAGATCAAATTACAGAAATCTAATTAGGAACATCCTGTTTCAGATAAGGTCACAAGTGGCATACCAGCCCCAGCTGGGTAATGGCCCTCCTGCTTACATGGTCTCCCAGAGCTATGAATGAAACTATGAACTCAAGAGGAGAACAACCCTTTCGAGAGTCAAAGATGGCATAATTCTGGAATCAGAATGTTCTTCAATTAAGAGTCACTCTGTCTTGAGTCAAGTCCCAGCCTGCCTTTCCCCATTCAGTTCCTGAAAGTGGGCAGGCCCTGGGACAGGACATCTACTGCATCTCTCACTGGGCTGAGTTTGCAGATTAGAAGGCATATCATCAGCATCCCAATGGATGGCCTCTTCTGGTTGTTTCATATTCAGTAGTGGTTAAAAGTTTCTGAACCCTTTTAGAACGTTCAGTATTTCTGCATAAATATGACCTAAAACATGATCTGTTTTTCACAAGTCCTAAAACTAAATAAACAGAACCCAGTTAAACCAATTAGTTAAAAAAAACATAGTTCATTTATTGAGGGAAATGATCCAAAGCTCTATATTTGTGCATGGCAAAAGTACGTGAACTTTTCCTTTAGGAATTGATGTGCTCTCTTTGGGCCATAAATGCAACTAAACATTTTCAATAAAGTTGACTAGTTCCACACATCAGCTTGGGGGAATTTTAGTCCATTCCTCCTTATAGAAGAGTTTCAACTCAGGGATGTTGGTGGGCTTCTTTGCATGGACCGCTGTTTCAAGTCTTTCTATAACATTTTTATAGGATTAGGGTCTGGACATTGACTTGACCTATTTTTTGAGCACTACTCTCACTTGGCACTAGAGCAGGGGTAGGCAACCTCGGCTCTTTTATGACTCATGGACTCCAACTCCCAGAATTCCTGAGTCAGCATAGCTGACTCAGGAATTCTGGAAGTTGAAGTCCATGAGTCATAAAAGAACCGAGGTTGCCTACCCCTGCACTAGAGGAACCAGCAGACTGTTCAGCCATGCTTCCTGCACAGAGCCAGTGCTGCAAAAGAGTCTTGCTATGTTTATGATCTGAAGCAGAGTGCCTCTCCAATGGTTTTGTATCTTCCAGGAAGTAGCTGTGTTTTTGAAGTAATGGAAAACAGAATGAGGTTTTTCATTTTGCTAAGTATAGGCTTTTAGGAGCTCCAACTGGGCCCAGCTGCTCTGTCCACTAGGCAAGATGGTCTAGGACAGGGGTGTCAAACTGCCAGCCCATGGGCCGGACGCGTCATCTGGAAGCCGCGCACATCCCATTGCTGGCAATGGCAAAACTCTCCCGTTACGTTGCGTGACGTCATGTGACATCGTAAGTTTGACATGTCTGGTCTAGGAGGTAGGACAAAACTACCTACCAGGGGAAAGGAGTAGGAGTCAGAGTTCACTCAGCACAAATGGAATTACTCTTCTCTGATCTTTCTTTTGAATGATTAAAACTTGATCCATATGGATTAAGTTCAGTTTCTTAACTTTAACCAATTTAAAACCTGAACAACTATCTCAGGGGTAGGCAACCTCGGCTCTTTTATGACTCATGGACTTCAACTCCCAGAATTCCTGAGCCAGCATAGCATAGCTGGCTCAGGAATTCTGGGAGTTGAAGTCCATGAGTCATAAAAGAGCCGAGGTTGCCTACTTCTGAACTATCTGATATAAAATTGAGAAATATTGAAAATTCACAAACCTTTAAGCACCACTGCTGATGTATGCAACAATGTTGCACTGTGAGCTAGATTACTTTTCAAGTACTGGTCTTACATCAGCCCATGAGATGACACTGGCATATTTGTATGTAATATTATATTAAAATTCCAACATGTTACTGCAACTTGCATGATAATTTTCATTTGGATACACCCACAGGCCTAAGTAAATAAACAACAGAAGCTCAAAGTCTAGGAATTCTTTTTTTTTGTTTCTCTGTTTCTCTGCTAACACATCAAAGTCAAAAACCATAATATATTGATGATAGCTAATCCTTAGCATCCTCACGAAATAAAAGCTAGAGAAGGATCTGCTTCAAATATCACGGAATGTTTTATCACTTCCACCACTGACAGGAGTCACACAGAAGATACTTGGTGTGCACCATCACAGAAATTAAACAAAATTATTTGTAATTTAACAAAATTATTAGATTTTTGCACAACCTATAAATGGAGTCATAAGCTACCTGTGGACAATTATAACAGGAGTGCAATACTGGAGGACAGTCAACATTTTTCTCTCATGCCATTTCCCCATCTTAAGCACCTTCTTCCCACCCACCCCCAAAAAAGGGTAACAAGGCCATCAGCTTTAGAGGCAAGAATGTCATTTGGGCATTCCTGAGCAGCCCATTTCCATTAGAGTTGGCCATTATAATAACCATAAAATTAGCATTTGGTGATGTAGGTATTGTATATTTCCTCCCCCCACCCCCAAATTTCTCTTTCTCCCCGTAACTGCATTTTTAAAGAAAATAAATCTGAGGGCAGTAATTGTCAAGGCTTTTAATGATTCTACAAACTGCTCCAGAAATTTTTCAAGTTGGAAAACAGAGTTACAAAACTATCGATCTAGTTAATAAATATATGTATTTTTTTAGAAGTCCTTGCTCTTGCTCAATCAGGTTCCAACCTTATTTAATTGAAGTTTCACAAAGTGCTTATACAGAACCTTTTGTAAAAAAAAAAAGGAAATCCATGAGCCTCTGCCACAAATTTCCTTGATGGCTTTTAACAAGGTTCTTCCTCTCCAGGAATAAACGCCAACCCCTCAACATAGGAATACAAATAATTCCTGTCCTATAAGATTACAGCAACATAGGTCATAGGAAATACGAAGGGGAGACTCATAAGGGAAAGCTGGCGGCTGGGCCCGTGGTGGGAAGATCCCTAGATCAACTTGGCCAAGTGCTTCCCTTAAACCAGGGGTAGGCAACCTCGGCTCTTTTATGACTCATGGACTTCAACTCCCAGAATTCCTGAGCCAGCCAAGCTGGCTCAGGAATTCTGGGAGTTGAAGTCCATGAGTCATAAAAGAGCCGAGGTTGCCTACCCCTGCCTTAAACGAATCGTAATGATTTAAGAAGGGATCAAACCAGCCCGACATGGCAACTCTCACTAAATCTCTTCTACCCGAAGCAATTCCCCCACCACCACCCAATTACTGCCGGCGGTGACCAAGAACGGCTCTTCCCTCCCACGGCCGGGCCTTACCCCATTCGAGACTATGGTCTCCGGAGGGCCAGCCGGCGATCGACGCCGCCATCGCTGCCGCCATCTCTTGTCTTCCGGGATTGCACACCAAGCTCGTAAACTACGCAAACAAGGTACATTCATCCTACTCGCAAACCCCGCCCCTCGACTACAAAGGCCGCGAAGGGCCAAAATCGTTGAAACAACGTTAAGCGTCTCCCTATTTTGCTCTCGCGCTCTCGCAATCCCTCTGCGGAGGTTAGCGACAGCGGTGAAGCTGGAAGACGTTTCTGTCAATAATGTTGTCTATGCAAGCTTTACACACACACACACACACACACGCTTTTGAAAAAGACAGGCTAGGAACTTTTTCAAAGAACTTCAATGCACAGCCTTGCAGATTTCCAAGCCCGACTGGGCTCCCTGCTTTAAAGTTTTGGTTTTGTTTTGTGCTTGAGTCAGTCTTGATTGTGGAGTCCTTGGTGCTCTCCGAGTTTGGTTGTTTGCTTGAAGACGTTGCGTTGTCCAACTAGTTAACATCGTCAGCGCGTAATGATCCCCTGCAGTTTTCTTGGCAAGATTTCAGAGGTGGTTTGCCATCGCTTTAGACACCTTTGTACAATCTTACTTAGGGGCTGCTACAGTTGGTTGTGGTGCCTGAGTGCTGTGTTCTTAGCCCCAAATCAAAAATTCTGGAAGCAGAAATGTGGTCTTGGCATTACATTTTTTAAATAATATTTTATTGGTGGTCTCATTTTACAATTGAATATTTAAAAAGCAATGTGATGACTGGGTTGATCAATAGTTCAATAGCATACATAAGTCTTTAGTATAAATCTCATGTTACAACATCAAATATTTCCTCTCTTTTTTCCTTTAATATCTGCTATCTCATATTGGGCTAGTACAGTTCTTATTATTATTAACTAAGTAAAAACAACTGTTACAGTTATCAATAATTTTTAGCTTATACCTTAATTGCATTTACGCTTAATCCTTGTATACAATCAATGTCCTGTTATTGCTTTTTTCAGGCTTTAATTCTATTAATATTTAAATTAACATTATGATTTCCAAGTATTTTATATTTAGGTGACCAAAGTTTCCCTTATCTCAACTTCTCCCTTTTTCCCTTTTCATAACAAAGTCTAATATTCTAGTTACACAACTTATCTATTTGATTATATTCTTGCTCTGTTTTCTAAACGTTATCACTTTTCCACCATGTTAAACCATCTAATTAATAATACAGTATCCCCTCTATAAGTCAAAACCATTATATGTGTTAAGTTCATCTTAATTGTGTTTGCACTTAATATCCTTATATAAACAATGTCCTATTATTGCTTTTTCCCCCCTCAAACTTTAATTTCCCATCAATATTCAAGGAAATACTATTATTTATGATTTCCAAATGCTTTATGTTTAGATGACCAAAAGTTTCCCTTATCTCAACTTCTCCCTTTTTCCCTTTTCATACTGAAGTCTAATAGTCTAGTTACACATCTTACCTATTCCATTATAATGTTACTTTATTTTCTAAAAGTTATCTATTTTCCACCATATTCAACCATCTAATTAGTAATATAATATCCTCTCTAATAAATCAAAGCCATTATTTTCTTCAGCCTTACTCTGGCTTTCTTCCTTTGCCAGCTAACCGTCCGTGTCAATGCCTTTGAATCATCAAATAGTTCTCCCTCTATTTTTATATGTATTATCTGGAATAAGAAAGACCATTTGGTTGAAGTTTTTTTTAGAAGAACGAGCCCATTGGTATTCATTAAATCACCTCACCTTTACTCCAATTTCCCATAATTGTCCTGATAGGTTTATCTTCCATTCAGTCGGTTCTTCTTCCTTTTCCATTTTCAATGTTGACATTCCCTTTTCTGATTTTTCAGTTGGCTGGGTCTGTTGGTCAATTGGGTCCTCTGTCTTAGTGTTTAGTTGTTCCAATTTTCCTTTTGTTTTCTGCACTGTTAGTTCTTTGCTTGTAGTCAAGATCTGAGTTTTGGACTTCCGGTGGCTCCGCGGCGACAGAGACAGCCTTCCCGGGCTGCCCGCGGCTCAGCTGTTGTTTTTTCGCCCGAAACAGCGCCGATCAGCTGTTCGGGCGAATTTGAAGCCCCCTCCTCGGGAGAAGAGGAGGGGGTGAGGCCCCAGGTAGGGGTAGAGTTCTCCGGGGCCGCCTGAGCTTGGAGCTTGGGCGGCTGAAGGATTGAACTCCCCCGAAGCCTGGGTTGCTCCCAGCTGGCCAGCGTCTCTGCTCCGGATTTTTTGGAGCAGAGCCAGGCGTCTGCGACCACCCCTGCCTGAAGAAAGGACTATGGATTAAAGGAGCAGGCAGAGCGGTACAAGAGGAAAAGGTGAAGAGGATTATTTTATTATACTCTCGAGCTTGATGGACTTTTTAAACTTTAAGTGAAAGTGCGTCACAATTGAAAAGTAAAAGATGGCGGCTAAACCTCCCCCTAAAACTCTTCGGAGTGGTGGATCTTCTCCGGTGCAACAATCATCATTACAGGCGTTGCACCCTCCTGATGTACTGACACCGAAGGACTTACGAGATGCTTTGGATAAACAGGCCCAGGTATTTTTGGAATCAATTAATCAATCAATGGGTGATAAATTTGCACAGATGGAGGAGAAATTGGAGAAACTGGAGGAGAGAATGGAAGAGAGGATGGAACAGAAGCTCAGCATGATGAAGGTAGACATTTTGTCTTCAGTGCATAAAGTGGCGGAATGTGTGGAAGATTTAGATGAAAAAGTGGATGATTTGACTCAAAAGAATGCAATATTAGAAGTTAAAGTACGGGAGAATGAAAATTTAAGAGACAAAATGGAAAGGGAGTTAAGCCTTGCCCAATATTACCAGATGCAGTTTGCTGTTAGAATCAGAGGTTTAAAAGAGAACATTAAGGAAGATTTAAAGCAGCTGGTTTCTGAGGCTTTTGAAGTGGTATTGAACCAGCCAGCATCTGAAATAAGAGCAGCTATGGATAAAGTGTTCCGTGTAAACTCATGGATTGCTAGACAGAGAAAGTTGCCTAGAGATGTGGTGGTTTACTTTGCAAAAAGAGAAATCAGAGATGAAGTTATACAAGTTGCCTATGATGCTAAAGTTGTGATTGCTGATCAAGAAGTCTTGGTTTTAAAAGAAATCCCTCCAAAGATTTTAAGGAGAAGGAAGGACTTTACATTTCTTGTGCAAGAGCTCAAGCAACGAGACATAAGGTTCAGATGGGAGATTCCAGACGGGCTGATGGTGATGTATGAAGGCAAAAGGTATCGGTTGATTACTGTGAAGCAAGCGCGTGATTTCTACAATACTGTTTTAAAAGCAACCCCATTAACACTTCTGGAAGCTGCAAAGGGATCTGGAGAAGGAGAAGGAGAACATCAAGAGGATGAAACAGAGGAAAATGGTGCTGGAGGAGATCAAGCTATAACTTCTTTGGATGATCCTAGAGAGCAAAGGGTAACGCGTGCTGCTTTAAAAAGAGCAAAGAAAATAAAAGAACAAGACCAGCAAAAGTCTTCAGAATCTTCACAACGTACTCATAGCCAAGCAGTGGGAGGAGCACGGCCTAAAGAAGATAGTCCTATCAAAGCAGTGCTTCAAGAGCTTTGGGAGGATATGCATGGCAACTAAATTTTTGACTTGGAACGTTAATGGACTAAATTCACCACAGAAGAGAAAGAAAGTTTTTCAATATTTAAAACAATTCAAGATAGATGTTATATGTTTGCAAGAAACGCATATTAGGGCTATGGACCAAAAGTTTTTATTGAACTCAAGACTGGGTACGCACTTTGTTGCCTCTGCAATGAATAAGAAAAATGGAGTGGTTGTTTATATTAAAAGTGCCATAACAGCGGACTTAATTGAAGCAGACAAACATGGAAGATACGTACTGATAGACTTGTTGCTAGAAGGCAAAAAGACGCTTCTAGTTGGACTGTATGCCCCTAATCAACAACAACAACAGGCTGACTTTTTTAGTTTACTTCATACAAAGCTTACCCAGTTGGATTATAAATCTTTTATTTTTATGGGGGACTGGAATGGTGTTTTGGATGTACAGATGGATAAGGCTGGAGCTTTTAAGCGCATTCCAAGTCATGCTAGACTGCCTAACTCTTTTTTTGAAATGAAGGATGACTTGGAATTGCGAGATATTTGGCGTGAGAGACACTTGCAGAAAAAGGATTATACTTTTTATTCTGACAGACATCAATCTTTTTCGAGGATTGATTTTATTTTGGTGACTAATGATTTTTTTTGAGGACTAAAAAGGTCAAGATTTGTGCAAGAACTATCTCTGATCATAGTCCAGTTTGGTTAGAGATTGATAAGGAGAAAAGAGACAGGCGCTCGTGGCGCGTAAATGAGAATTTGTTTAGAAATCAGAGAAATGTGGAAGAATGCAAACAGCGGATGAAGGATTTTTTTGAAATTAATATGAATAAAGGTACTTCTATGGATATGGTGTGGGATGCTAGCAAGGCATACATGAGAGGGGTGTTGATATATATGAACAACAAACATAGACGTGCTGTGGAAGCTAGGAGGAAAGAACTGGAGAATGAAATAAAGGAAAAAGAAAAGGCTTTGATTTTGAATTCAGAGGATGTGAAGACTAAGGAGGCTATTAAATTGTTAAGAGGACAATTTGATAAATTAATGGCCGACCAAGTGGCAACCAATCTGCGGTTTGCCAGGCATAATACTTTTTGCAACGCTAATAAACCAGGTAGATGGTTAGCTTATAGATTGAGGAAAAAACAAAGGGCTTCTAATATAGACAAGATTGAGCATAAAGGAAGGGTTGTGTTTCAACAGGACCTTATCAAGGACGCTTTTGTGGATTTTTATTCTAAATTATATGCTAAGGAGAAAATTAATGAAAAAGACATTGATATATATTTGGAAAATGCTAGCATCCCGGTTCTTACGCAAGTACAAAAAGAAGGGATTAATCAACTGATCACAGAAGAAGAAATTTTTACAGCAATTAAGGAATTGAAGGTGGATAAAGCACCAGGTACGGATGGCTTGACTGCGGCCTATTACAAAAATTTACAATTAGAAATGATAAAACCGTTAAAGGAACTGTTCCAGACAATCCAGAGGGGGGGAAAGGTGCCACCGTCTTGGAGAACAGCTTTTATCTCTTTGATTACTCAAGTTAAAAATTATAGATCGATATCGCTTTTAAACACAGATTACAAGATATTTGCTAAGGTTTTGGCTAATAGACTGATGAGGGTTCTGCAACAGGTGATTCATGGGGATCAAACAGGGTTTATTAGTGGTAGGCAAATGAAAAATAATGTGAGGCATATAGTTGATGTGTTAGAGTTTTTGGAAAGGAACAACCAGATTGCTGCGGTGCTAATTTTTTTAGATGCTGAAAAAGCTTTTGATCAATTGAATTGGAAATTTTTGCTGAAAGTTTTAGATAAAATGGATTTTGGGGAAAATTTTTTACAACCGATTAGGGCATTATATCAAAAACAAACTGCCCGAATTATAGTTAATAATAGCTTGACAGAAGTATGTAATATTGAGAAGGGCACAAGGCAAGGGTGTCCGTTATCGCCCTTGTTATTTGTGTTAACATTAGAGATATTATTGGTTAAAATTTGGAATTCGGAAAAAATTAAGGGGATTCAAATTGGAGATCAGGACTACAGATTGAGAGCATTCGCAGACGATCTGGTTGTTACAGTGACCCAGCCAGAGAACTCTGTTGTGGACCTGATGGAGATAATAACACAATATGGGAAGGTTTCTGGATTTAAGGTTAATGTACAAAAAACAAAAATTTTGGCCAAAAATATGACAACACCGCAAAAGGCCCTTTTAGAAGGATTAACTGGATTTGAGATTGTTAAAAGGGTTAAATATTTGGGGGTGATTTTGTCGCCCTCTAATACAAAGCTATATAAAAATAATTATGAAAAACTATGGGGGAAAATTCAAAAAGAATTGGAGAGTTGGGAAAAATTGAAATTGTCCTTGTTGGGACGGATTGCAGCAGTAAAAATGAATGTCCTGCCTAAATTTTTATTTTTATTTCAAATGATACCGATTCTTAAGAAAGATTCTAATCTGGAGGAATGGCAGCGAGGTATCAATAAATTTGTGTGGGCAGGGAAAAAACCACGAGTTAAACTTAAGATTATGCAGGATACTCGTGAGAGAGGTGGCCTTAAATTGCCTAATTTTAAATTATATTATGAAGCTGCTGCATTAGTAGGAATAAGTGACTGGATTAATTTGACGCAAGGGAGGTTATTAAATCTTGAGGGCCACGATTTGTTGTTTGGCTGGCATGCATATTTGTTGTATGATAAGAAGGTAGACAACGTGTTTAGGGTGCATATTTTAAGACAGGCATTGCTGAGAGTTTGGAAGAAGTATAGACATAAGTTAAGTTGCAAGATACCATTGTGGGCAATTCCAAAACACGCAATAGAAAATATACATGCTGGCTTCAAACATGACCTGACTACGTACAAGGAGATTCTCAGTTTGGAAAGAAACGTTTGGTGTTTGAAATCATATAGCCTCTTGCGAGAAGAGAAGGTTGTTCAAAATTGGTTTCAATATACTCAGTTACGGGCCAGGTGGAAAGAAGACCAGAAAAATGGATTTACAATGACTGATGAGAATTTGATAAAGCAAATTAGGAATCAGGGACCAGCACATATCAAACGGATATATCTTGCATTGATAGAGATTGACTCAGAAACAGAGCTTGTTAAGGATTGTATGATAAAATGGGTCCAAAATATCCAGGAAGTTATCACAATGGATACGTGGGAAAAGATTTGGGTGAGGAACGTAAAATTTACTCAAGCTCAAAATCTAAGAGAGAACTTTTATAAAATGTTTTATAGATGGCATTTAGATCCTAAAAAGCTTGCAAGTATGTATCCGAATTATCAGCCTAAATGTTGGAGGTGTGGTGATGAAGATGCAACATATTTTCATATATGGTGGACATGTAAGAAGGTTAAGGCTTTTTGGATAAAAGTCTGGTGGAATATGCAGAAGATTTTTAAACAGAGGATAAAGTTTTGTCCGCAACTTTTTTTGTTGGGAATAATTGCAGACGCTACAGTTGTGGACATTAAGTTGATGCTGAACTTAATTACGGCGGCAAGACTTTTGATAGGCCAATATTGGAAGAAAGAGGAACTGCCGACTATAGAGGAGTGGACTTTAAAGGTTTCCGACCTGGCAGAGATGGCGAAGATTTCGGCCTATTTGAAAGATCATTCGCAAGAACGCTATATTATGGAATGGAGAAAATGGATTGATTTTATCCAGAACAAGTATAGGGTTAAGAAGTTTTATGTAGCATTTGAATAAGTCTTCTTTCGTTTTTTTTTTCTCTTTTCTTATCTTAGTTTCTTTTTATATATATTTAATATTATTAAGGTTTGTCTTATCCTATATAAGCTAGAGAGTGATGGATTTTAGAGTTTATAATTGTTAGTATATGATTGTTTATGATTGCTTTTTATATATATACCTTGTATTTAGCTCTGGGAAGTCGGGGGGGAGGGGGGGACGGGGGGAGGTAGGGAGGGGGGAGGAGGGAGGGGGAAGGGGGGATTCTTAAAGGTAAATTGTATTTTAAAACTTTTCAATAAAAAAAAATCTGAGTTTGTATAATTAAGCCAGCACCTTGTTCCTTTGTGTTGCTTCTTATTTTGTCACAAACTGAAAGGATGCTTTTGTGTATTGATTTCAACATGGAAAGGATTTTTTCCTGATCTTCATCCATATTCTCTTGCTAGTATGTTATGTTGAAGACTTTAGAATCAAACATTAAAAATAATTTTTGTCTTTTGTAGCTGGGTATGGGACATCTATTTCACATTTTATAGGTGGTCTTTATAGTAGAAATTGTTTGTCAAGTAAGAGTTTATAATCCAGGGTGTTTCATCATCTCGTGTAATGCCATATGCTTCTCATGTAGGGAAAAAGGAAAGCAATTCCCCAAGTATAGCTCTGAAAGTCAGTAAAAGTTTACATTCATAGTTCAAGCAGGCCAGATAAGCCACCCAGAAATCCCTTCTTTGCAGCTGGGTTTTTCGAAAGTGGTAACTGTCAAGGTCAAACAGATTTTATCTGAAGTCTGGGCTTCAAGCCAAGTCTCTTTTAGGCAATAACAAATTGTAATACCATAATTCGCCACAAGATGTCACCAACACTGTTTTAAGCTTTTTAAATCCAAAACTTATATGGTGGTTTTTCAAATCTTATTTTTTTTAAAAATAAAAAGTCTCCAATAAGAAAAAGGAACACTTTAGTCTCCAAGTTTCAAAAGAATATACATCCAATTAGATTAAAATTATTGATAAAGTTGCTCTGTTTCCTCGGTAGTTAGTCGCCGCTTTTCTTAGAGGGTGGGGTAAAAAAATCCCTTCTCTCTCCCCACAGGGGAAAAAATGCTTTGGGCAGCTTTTACAGGAAAGAAAACTCAGAATCTTGAAGAGAGAGTCAGGTTTCACCCAGTTTCACCCGCATTGCTTGAAAGTTGCTTGCTGGTACCATATTGGTATGGCCGGTCATTCCCCTGCTGGTTTGGAGGGCTTCCCTAGATCAAATGGAAGGGCTGCCACCCTCCCACAATCAAACAGGGGTCCCGTCCTTGCTCATCACCTCTACGGGGCAACTTTCAACCCTTCCCAGCATCCCCCAGTGGAACAAATTCAGACACAAAAGACGGTGCCCATCTTCCTGTGTCCACGGCGCCATGATGCCAAGCCGGAAGTCATCTTGGCATTAGATTTAACTGGATCAGAAATTATGCAGGTGAAGTAGCCTGATCTTTCACACTTCTAACATATAATGGGTTGTGGTAACGCACCCCCAAATAGTTTTTACTAGCCCCCCCACCAAATTACAAGAATAAGATGTCAGAACCCATTCTTTTCCTGGGGGAGGATCTATTTCAATTCTCTCCATTTCTTTCTGCGGGTTGTACCATTCCCCTGAGAGGGAGGGGGGAAGGCTCTGTGGTATGTTTTCTGCTTTGCTACAATGTATACTTTCCGCTATTTGTTCATACTTACTCTTTGAACTATCCCTTGTTGTCAACCAGGGGTGAGAAAGTAATGTCCCTCCGGCCATCTGGCTTATATCTTGCTGCAGAAGGGAAAGTGCGAAGACCCAACATCTTCACAATCATGGGAGCAGACCCCGTTATCAGCTCTGTTCCCACAGCAGACTTAACCCCTAGGGATTGGCTCATTTAAACCAACCGGATAAACTATTGGGGTGGGGTTTGCTTAGGACTCTTTTAACCTATTGATCTGAGCGGGAAACCCTCAGATCCTGCCTTCTATGCCTGCTATCAGCTTCTCTTAATAAAAGTTCCTTTTGGAATGAAACTGTTCCAAGAGTCCTGCTTTCTTGGGATGAGGTTTTGAAGTGAGCCCTGACAGCTCAGGAAAAGAAATACAGAAACGATGTTTCACTCATGAAGCCCCTGGCTATTGCAAAAAGCAGAAACATTGAATCAGACCTGTTGATTCACCAAGAGAGCTCAATGGAGGTAATAGACTAAAAGATAAGGGGGTAAAATTAATTACATTTATTTGACAGGATTAAAACCCAAGGAAGTCAGTATTTTAGACCCATTGATAGCCTTTGCAAAACAGGCTAAACAAATCTAATAAAAGCACACAAAGCAAGCCTCCAAATTACGAAATGTTATAAAACTATAAAAATCCTTGTATTCATGAAATCAATTTGTCAGCTGTCCCAGAATTGCATGCTGTTGCTGGTTCTCATCATCGATAAATGGGAACCTTCTTTCAGAAGCAGCCTCCATTTTATTCCCAGTTTGGAACTGGACCTGATTTTTTTTTCAACAGGGTCAACGATGAAGAAAACTGATGCAAAATCAATACAGGGAAAATAGTGCTAAGGGAAAATGTGTTGGGTACTGTGTGAATGAAGTCAAGGTCAGTTCCTGCTGGAAAACATTATTATTATTTCGTAATTCAGTCCACAGAGAAAAAAGAGAAAGTTATGGAGAAAAAGCACACTCAGGTGTAAAATCTGTAGGGAAAAGAGTCCCTAAAGGTGAGGAACAATGATAACTGGCCTGGGGCCAGAGTACATGATTTGAAGAACCTGCTGGCCTAAGGGGAAATCACTGCTTTGAGGTAGTCTTAGTTAAACTCTCTATATTAATTATTTGCTCTGTGTTATGGATTTGCTTACTTTAGATATGCAACCTTTAAAAAAACAAAAGACAATGTATTGATACAGTATGGAAAGAAAATATGGTTTGCAAAGATATAAAAACAGTGATATGATGTTAGTATAAACTGTATCTAGAGTTCTTTTTCTGTGTTGCCTCCAAATTCTTTTTCCCCCTTTTTTATGCACTTTGTGTAACATTGCTCAATTCAAAGAGTATAGTGTGATGAATATAAATATATGCAAAAAGACTCATTGTCCTTTTAATTGTGAGTGTCCTGTTCTCAGCTGCTGGAGCATGAATTGGCTTGACAATATTAGACATATAAGAAAGGCTGAGAAAAATAATGAAAATCAAGGAAAGTCTAGGCAAGGATTTGCTGGAAATAAAATGCACAGAGATGTCGTTCAAGCCAAAAGAAACACATATGAATGATAAAATCAGTTTTACCATTTGAGAGAAATTCTTCAGAAGGCTAGATGTCCCTTAGAGGATCTAAATTGGTTAAGATTAAGAATAAAAGACAGTTCTGAAATATGAATACAGATTCCATCCAAACAATTTTATAGTCTTAACTATCTCTCTAAAAAGGGACACGGTGGCTCAATGGGTTAGGACGCTGAGCTTGTCGATCAGATGGTCGGCAGTTTGGTGGGTCAAATCCCGAGTGCCGCATTACAGAGTGAGCGCCTGTTACTCGTCCCAGCTTCTGCCAACCTAGCAGTTCGAAAGCACATAAAAATGCAAGTAGAAAAATAGGGAACACTACGGTGGGAAGGTAACAGCGTTCCGTGCGCCTTTGGCGTCTAGTCATGCCAGCCACATGACCACGGAGACATCCTCGGACAAACGCTGGCTCTTTGGCTTTGAAACGGAGATGAGCACCGGCCTCTAGAGTTGGAAATGACTAGCACACATGTGCGGGGGAACCTTTACTTTACCTATCTCTCTAAAAAGTGACAAGAACTAAATAATTGTCCAGAGATCTTTTGCAACATTGTGGAAAGCTTTGATGATCGGAGCAGGATCTATACTGGAGCCTCTTCTGTGGGGGCATCTCCACTTTTGTGGGGTTTTGTTAAAAACACAGTTGCTACTCAGTAGGCAAAATAGCACAATACAAATATTGGTAATATTTTAATCACCTAAAACATTACAATTTCCTACTGCAGCCGTTTTAGTTGTTTTAAACAAAAATAAGTAAATCACTGTCTTTATATCACAATCATATAATTTATAATATTGCCCCCCAAACCACCCTATTTTCTTCCTAGTTACAAAAAATATAGCTGTTATGAAACAATAACATTAATTTGAAAATAATGAATTTTATTACATTTACAATCCTCCCATTATCATGATAATATACCTTCCATCACTATGAGATAGATTAGGCTGAAATTTGACAATATCAAATGAATTTTGTGAGGATTTCAATGTTACTACTTTAGCATGCTAGGAAAGTTGCCTTTTCTAGTTGTAAATACTAGTAGACAATGAAAAAAGCAATGAAATGTAGCAAGATTTGTTCAAGTCTGAAATATTTGAGTGTGTTGGAGCAATACGTCAACTAACAATAGCTAACCAGATAGTTGACCATAACAGTAACAATAATAGAGTTGGAAGGATCTTTGAGGTCTTCTAGTCCAACCACCTGCTCAGGCAGGAAACCCTATATCATTTCAGACAAATCGTTGTCCAATCTCTTCTTAAAGATGTCCAGTGTTGGAGCATTCACAACTTCTGGAGGCAGGTAATTCCACTGGTTAATTGTTCTAACTATCAGGAAATTTCTCCTTAGTTCTAATTTGCTTCTCTCTTTGATTAGTTTCCATCCATTGCTTCTTGTCCTGCCTTCAGGTGCTTTGGAAAATAGCTTGACTCCCTCTTCTTTGTGGCAACCCCTGAGCTATTGGAACACTGCTATCATGTCACCCCTAATCCTTCTGTTTATTAAACTAGACATACCCAATTCCAGCAAACGTTCTTTATATGTTTAGCTTCCAGTCCCCTAATCATCTTTGTTGCTCTTCTCTATACGCTTTCTAGAGTCTCAACATCTTTTTTACATCGTGGTGACCAAAACTGGGTGCAGTATTCCAAGTGTGGCCTTAACAAGGCACTGTAAACTGGTATTAACACTTAACATAATTTTGATTCTATTCCTCTGTTAATGCAGCCTAGCACTGTGTTGGCTTTTTTGGCAGATATAGCACATTGCTGGCTCATATTTAAGTGATTGCCTACTAGGACTCCTAGATCCCTCTCACAGTTACTACTACTGAGCGAGTTACCACCTATACTGTACCTGTGCATTTGGTTTTTCTTGCCTAAATGTAGAACCTTACTTTTTTCACCATTATATTTCATTTTGTTAGATAATGCCCAATGTTCAGGTCTGTCAAGATCCTTCTGTATCTTAAGTCTATCTTCTGGACTGTTGGCTATTCCTGCCATCTCGGTGTCATCTGCAAATTTGATGAATTCTCCGTCTATCCCCTCATTCAAATGATCAATGAAGTTGTTGAAGAGCACTGGGCCCAGAACAGTGCCCTGGGGCCCTGACCAAACTGTACTTTTGAGATAATATTGATTTTTAGAGCATTTTGATAACTAGCCATGTTAATTATAATAAAGGGAATGCTCATTTAAAATATAAAGCATGTTTGACTCCTGAAAATGAACAGTATATGATCAGCACTTTTGAGTTTTCATGTATTTGCTACATGTGCAGAATGTGTCATTGATTGCAGCATACGATTTCCTAAAGTTGCCTTCTTTCATTTTGTTTTTGAAAACAAGATTCTAGCCATTATTTAAAAAGAAATTCCAGTATGTGAACAATTTTTGGTAAAGTCTCAAAAGCCACAAGGGTGGCCACAGAAACATTTTGAAAAGCTGGATGTTCTCTTTCAAAAATATAGAACACAGATGTTTTCTGTGTATTTTTTGTATTTTATTGTATTTTTTGCATTATGAAAAGCAAGCTGTGAAAGAACCAAGATTTATTAAGTCTTTACATCTGTATCTTGATACAAGAAAATAGAAACAATTTTTAAAGTCAGTGTTGAAATTATTGTATCTTGGAAAATCAGTCACAATTTCCAAAAAAGACTTTTTCGCATATGTACAGCATCTTTTTAGCAATAATGGTTTGCAATGTTATAAGTAGTCAGAAGTTCAACAACACGAGAAGAAAATAGGTCATTTGAGAACATCTTGGTCAGTAGATAAATGACAATGAGTTTTGGGAAGTTTTAATTGCTGTAGCTGGATGGTGAATGGAAGCTCCATGCAAAGTATCTTTTAAAACTACATGTTTCAAACATTAATTTATTGTCTGACTTTCTGTGAGCCCAAATCCTAATCAATAATATTAGTAGAACTGAACTGAGGTGCATGAATATCCCATTTGCATCTGCATTTTTCTTCATAGCATGCTCCAGATGAGTTCTGTGGATATAAAGAAAAAAATAATCTATTTATTCATATGAAAATGATGCTTATATGGCACATTCTAGGTAGATTGAATTTCAGCTTACACTCATGCTTTCTGGAATTATAGGTTTGGGTTATGGTGGCTGAGATTTATGGAAGATGAAATCCAACTCATTTGGCAGCACCGGTTTGAGTAAAGCCATAAGAGAAAATGCTATAATTAAAACAAATTTGTGTAGTGCTAGAAGAAATAATTAAATCGATGGATTTAATGTTGAAATAATTGTTTAAGAAAAAAATCATTGGGAACACAGAAGTTGTCAGGCCCAAAGGTGCTTTTTCAAAAGGCAACTGGATTTTCTTTGTTTTTCCTTGAAGATGTTTCGCTTCTCATCCAAGAAACTTCTTCAGTTCTGACCGAATGGTGGAGAAGAGACAGATTTATATTCTCTGCAGTCATCTGGTCATTAGCACTCTCTCTGAGAGTCACTGAGGCCATTTGGTGGCTTATCAGTGCCCTTAAGCACCTTTAGGACAATCATGACCTGGATGACTGAGAATCTCCATAGACAGAAATTGTCAGGGTGTTGAGATAAGTTTGTTTATGGATATAGGTGCATTTTCTTTTTATAAAAAATATATCTTGTCTAGTTTGTGATAAATCAGTAATTTGTTTTCCTATGGGATAATTTATATTATTATTTCAGTTCATGTAATATATTTCCATATATTGGGCACTCAAGACAATTAGCAATGGAAACAATGTAAAATATCATTTGCAGAGATAGGTAGCTATAGAAATTAGATAGATAGATAGATAGATAGATAGATAGAGAGAGAGAGAGAGAGAGAGAGAGAGAGAGACAGACAGACAGACAGACAGACAGACAGACAGACAGACAGACAGACAGATCCCATTTTAAAAGCTAATATTAATCTTTGAAACAGCTGATCCATGGAGAGTGTCATGTTGGTTGCAGGTAAGTTATGGATTTTTCAGATGCAGTGGGGAAAAACATACTGTAAAGCCAGTGGATTGCTTCTTTATTGTGGAAAAGCTCTTGGTTAATAGAGGTTGATGCTGTTGAATAGAAACCTGCAGAACTAAGAGTTTTGATAGCCAAGAGTCATTCACAGACCCTGACCAAGTCTCAGATCCTAGAATAATCCAACAACCCTGAAGCCTTTAGCTAAAGGAAGGGCAGAGGGAGTTGACACTCAATTAAAGAACAAATTCAAGCTTTGCAGTAACTGTAATGTATCAGGCTGACTACAGTACAAGAACTACAGGAGGCGCTGTTGCTGGACAGCTCCGGTAAGGAGCAGTATTGGCGGGAAAACCAAGTAAACCTATTGGCTGACAGCCAGGCGGGAAACCAAGGTTTGAATCTATTGGTTAGCGCCCACCTGGACCGGTATAAGAGGACCCAGGTAACCCCAGTTCCCCAGTCATTGTTATTCCAACCTGCCATCCAATAAAGATTCTGTTGCAGCCATCGCGTATGCGTCTCATTGCTCCGTGACCTAACAGTGGTGATGAAGGTGGGATCCTGCTTCAATCAACGCTGAGACAGCCGCAGCGGCAGCCGTGCTCACCGGTCACCCCAGCGAAGGCTAGAAGCAGGATCGGGACCCAGGAGCAGGATCGCGGACAGATCAGACGCTATGGCACAAATCGGGCAGATACTGGCATTCGATATCACAGACCTGGAGCGATGGGAGTCGCACATGGGTCAAGTCGAACTATTCATGAAGATCAATCGCATCAAGGACGATGACTTAAAGGTGGCAGCCCTACTCTGCACTAGTGGTTTGGCTGTTTACGACGTAGCAGTGGGGTTGTGTGCACCGACAGCTCCCGACGAAGTCGCCTACAGCGATCTCCTAGTGAAGTTGGACCAGCATTTCAGCCCGTGCATGTCGGAACTGGCATGGAGGTTCCAGTTCATGAAGCAAGACCAGTGGCCAGGCGAATCAGCCACTAACTTCATTGCAGGGGTCCGGCAAGAGGCCCGGTTGTGCAAATTTGGTAACCTGGATGAGAGGTTACGGGACAGGATCATCTTCGGTCTCCGGGACTGAAAACTGCGGCAGAAACTGTTTGCACGACCGAAGCTGATGCTACAGGAGTTCCAAGATGAAATTCTGGCCCGCAACATGGCTGAAGGACCAGAACAGACCGGAGCCCACACCAGCAGCCCCAGTGGAGACGTTCACCAGGCAAATGTGTTCGGGGAAAGCGGCGACACCAATGACCAGGCTGAAGTGGACATGATTCAGCCGAAGCAGGGCCAGCCACCGGCGCAGCGCGACAACCAGAGGGGCCAACGGTCAACGGCAACCAACCAGGAGCGGAAGTGCTCCGGATGCAGCTGCTGCGTCTCCAAGCAGAAATGCACCGGGTGTGGTGGCAACCACCCCCGGGCTACCTGCAAGTTCCGGACAGCCAAGTGCAGGGCTTGTGGCAAGACCGGCCACATTGCAGCTGTCTGCCAGAACCGTAACCATAACAGCTTGCATGACGTGGACACAGAAGACCATCAACCGACAGGTACCGGGGCCCAACAACAAATCACAGCAATTGACTGCTCTGAAGGCTGGCAGGCCGTCTGTAACACGGGGACCCGCTGACCATTAACCCAAAAAATCAGGCTGGTCATATGGCTACAAGGCGTCCCCTGTAAAATGGAGCTTGACTCCGGCTCAGAGGTCTCAGTGATCTCACACGAGACTTTTACTCAAATATGCAGCTGGAGCAAGCAGAGGGCCACCTTGAGGCCACCCAGTCTCACGCTAACCGACTTCCAACAAACACCGATCAAAATCAGGGGGGAGGCTACTCTTACAGTGCAGTACGGGGGGGGGGGTTCCAGGGGCAATTGGATGTCCTGGTGGTTGAGGGCCAGAGGACTAGCCTCGTAGGATTAAACTGGTTCAAGGCCCTAGGCATCGGCATTACCGGAATCAATAAGACCCAAGCCCACAACATCGAATCCGTCTGCAATGCATTTGCAGACGTATTTGATGAGATTCTAGGGAAATACACAGGGCCACCCATCGCCTTCAAATTAAACCCCAACGTTTCCACCATTAAAATCAAGCCCCGGAGGGTACCGTTTGCCCTGAAGCAAAAGATAGAGCGAGAGTTAGATAAACTGGTCACGCAGGGAGTCCTAAAACCGGTTGAGGGAGCCAAGTGGGAGACTCCTATAGTCACCCCACTCAAGGCAAACGGAGAGGTGCGGATCTGCGCTGATTATAAATGTACAATAAATCAAGCATTAAATCAGCATGCTTACCCGACAGTCAGCAGCATACTCGTGTCTCTGCAGGGCGGCGCCATCTTTGCCAAACTTGATCTCGCGCAAGCATATCAGCAGCTCCCAGTTGACAGGGAAACAGCCGATGCACAGACCATAGTCACCCACAAGGGGCCGTTCCGGGTAGACCGGTTGCAGTTTGGAGTTGGCGTAGCTCCAGGCATCTTTCAGGAGATCATGGAGCAAACACTCAAGGGCATCCCAGGAGTATGCCCTTACTTCGATGACATCCTAATTGCAGGGGACAATGAGGAGGTATTGGCTGAGCGTTTAAAGGCTGTTTTGGGAAGATTCAGGGCTGCAGGTCTCAAACTTAAAAGAGACAAACGCAGCATTGGGGTAACAAAAACTGAGTTCCTGGGGTTCAGGATAGATGCTCAGGGCATCCACCCTGCAGCATCTAAGGTGGGGGCAATTAAAGGAGCTCCCACCCCAAAAAATAAGGCAGAGCTACAAGCCTTCTTAGGTCTACTCAATTTCTACCATGTATTCTTACCCCACAAGGCATCTATAGCAGAACCCTTACACAGACTCCTGGATAAGAACACTGGACCTCTTAGCGAGTGATGCCACAATCACTCATTTCATAGAATCCAAGCCCATCTGCATTGCTTGTGATGCATCCCCTTATGGAGTGGGCGCTGTCCTAAGCCATTTAGAAGACAATGGGAAACAAGTTCCCATTGCCTACTACTCCAGAACATTGTCAGCGGTAGAGCGGAATTATGCCCAGATAGACAAAGAAGCCCTGGCGATGGTTGCTGGAGTGAAGAAGTTCCATGATTACTTGTATGGCAGAGAATTCACCATATTCACTGACCATAAGCCCCTACTAGGCCTCTTTACCACAGATAAACAGACCCCCCAGATTCTGTCACCCAGAATGCTCAGGTGGTCCATTTTCCTGTCGGCATACTCTTGCAAGCTGGTCCATAAACCAGGCAAGGAAATGGGCCACGCTGACGGGTTAAGCAGGTTACCCTTAGCCAGCACTGAACCCGATCCAGCTCCCGCATCTCAAATATTGGCATTGCAAGATCTCCCTGAGTGTCCTCTCAGTGCAAAGGACATTGCAGCAGCAACGCCAGCCGACAAAATACTGAGTAGGGTACAGACGTGGGTGAGCACAGGGTGGCAGGACAAGTCCCCAGGCCTGGAGTTCCAGGCATACTTCATCAGGCGACACGAATTGTCTGCCCACAAGGGTTGTTTGTTATGGGGGTGCCGGGTCATCATTCCGGAGATGAGGAACAGGGTCATACAATCACTTCACAAAGGGCACCCCGGGATTGTGAGAATGAAGGTAGAAGCTACCTGTGGTGGCCAGGTTTAGACAAGGCTATAGAGGAACAGGTAGCTGGGTGTTACACCTGTCAGAGGTCCCGGCCAGAACAACCCCATGCACCAGTCCACAAGTGGGAGGCCACACACACTCCCTGGTCCCAAGTCCTTATTGACTATGTGGGACCATTTCAGCAACAAACATTCTTAGTGGTAGTGGACAGCCACTCGAAGTGGTTGGAGGTGGTGCCAGTAAGTAGCATGACCACGGGGAGGACGATCCAAGTGCTCAAGGAACTCTTTGCCACACATGGCCTCCCTGACGTGTTAGTCTCTGATAACGGTCCACAATTTACTTCCACGGAATTCCAGGTGTTTACGAAGACCAACGGAATTAGACACGTCACGGCTGCCCCATTCCACCTGTCTAACGGAATGGCAGAGCGCATGGTGCGCACAACCAAAGACACTCTGAAACACATCATCCAAGGGGACTGGAAGCAAAGGTTAGAACAATTCTTACTCCATCAACACACCACACCCTGTACATCCACAGGAAAGAGCCCAGTGGAACTGCGTTGGGGCAGAAGACTCATAACAAAGCTAGACAGACTCCACCCTGACAGAGTGGCAGCTGACACAGACCAACCCAAACCCCCGAGACACCTCAACAACAGAGAACTGGTCTGGACAAGGAACTACGGCCCTGGGCATGCATGGGTGCTGGGAGAGGTGGTTGAAAGAACGGGGCCATTGTCGTTCATTGTAAGGGTGGAGGGGGGCTGTCAGTGGAGAAGACATGTAGACCAGGTCAGGAGGAGAGGTCCTGAGAATGTACCAGGCAGCACACATCGGGCAGGCCCAGCAATGCACTCCAACCACCCTGACCAACCCGACACAGAAGAGACCAGTGGGGACACTGACCTGTGGACAATAAGACCTACACAGACATGGCAACAACAGGGCCAGGGGGACCGGGCGCCAGAAACAACCATTGTCCCGGGTCTTCCCCAGACTCCTGGTCAAACCAGCAATGTGGACAACACCACACAGGACTCGGGGGGAACACTGAGGCGTTCAGGCCAGGAGCACAGGCCCCCGACCTACCTCACGGACTATGTGCGGATGTGAGGGAAGCAAGGGGTCAACAAACAAGGTGTAAATAGTTATGTTGGGGGGGAAAGGTTCAAGTGGATTGGCATTGTCTGTTCTTATGGGGGAAGGGGTGTAATGTATGGGGCTGACTACAGTACAAGAACTACAGGAGGTGCTGTTGCTGGACAGCTCCGGTAAGGAGTAGCATTGGCGGGAAAACCAAGTAAACCTATTGGCTGACAGCCAGGCGGGAAACCAAGGTTTGAATCTATTGGTTAGCGCCCACCTGGACAGGTATAAGAGGACCCAGGTAACCCCAGTTCCCCAGTCGTTGTTATTCCAACCTGCCATCCAATAAAGATTCTGTTGCAGCCATCGCCTACGGGTCTCATTGCTCCGTGACCTAACAGTAACAAACTCATTTCCCTTGACTAGCAACTTGCTATTCTTGGATTTCTGAATTCTTGAATTTCTGACTGCTTTGATCTCAGACCAACATATCTTGTATTTGCATCAACTTCTCTCATGCTTATGAACTCTTCTAGGTGATTCAGATCAGTTTACCTCATTGTGTCTCATCTATTACCTAACTTAGACATTTTGCCTGTGGCTCAACTTCCTCACTGCATTGTTTACAAGCTCACAGCTATGGACTATCTTGACCAGAATCAGGCTCATGGTCAAATAATGCATCTGGTTGCCAGAGGAAGGTTGGGACAGAAGTCAGCCTTGAACCCACTCCTGCTGCTTCCCATCCAAGAGGACAATAAAGGCCTTAGAAATTGACATGACAAAATGAAGCATCTTTGATCTTACCTTAGGAGACAGAGTCAAATGCTGAATTGGAATATGTACCAGGTACCCCCAAATCACTAAAAAGCAACAGATAAATAGCTATCATTGTATAATTCACATCTCTTAGGAAAATAGAGCCAAATGCCTCAAGGCACACTTTACAATTAGTGTTTTGAAAATCTCAGAATTAATTTAATATTTAATATTCCTAGTGCTTGAAATTGCTCAAAACCTCATCCTGTAATTTGCTTCTATTCTCAGTAGTGCAACATCTTTTGTACTGAGCTTCCAGTAACAACAATTTAGACCAAAATAAGAATGAGTCTTCTGACACCTTAAAAACTAACACATTCATATCATTTAACATTTGTGTAATCAAAATCCACCAAAAAGTTAGTAGTTTGACACAAAACAGTTCAAGTGCAGTTCTTACAAATCAGGTCATACATAGCATTGGCTGTTGGCCTAGCTTGTGAGTAGATGTTATGCTGTTTGCTTTAATTTGCACAATAACCTGATCAGCTAAAGCAGGGGTCCCCAACCCTGGGTTGTGGCCCACTACTGGGCTATCGGAGCAGTGGGTAAATTTGCAAAGCTTCGTTTGTGCATGCATAGGATTTAGGTTGTGTGCACAAAACCATTCCCCCTACCACTGAAGCCGTCACTGCTGCCGCCAGTCCACAGAACCAAAAAGGTTGGGGACACCTGTTACACATGAGACACCCACTCACACAGCAAGACAACTTATCCATCTCTCACCCATTTATTCCCACAGGTACCCCCAGTTGCTCCAGGATGTTTCCAAATCCCCTGTTTCTTTACTATGATGGTACATAAATTAAAAGCCAATTTGCAAAGCGTTGGGAGAAGCCTTTCAGTCCTAAGCAAATACAATAAACAGCAAGTTCTATTTGTCCTAAGGTACGTATTCCTATTTAGATTCATGCTATGAGTCTGGCTACCTTAAATTGTTCAATTCACAAATGAAATGTATACTTTTTGTATATACCGGTATTTGTTCATCTTTACATGTTTTTGGGGGGAAAAGTCCCACTCTATCCCCTATCTTTCATTTTATGGACATCGTATTTTACTTAGTATTTCATATACTTAACCATCAATCAGCACAGAGCTGGACGGGACCTTGGAGGTCTTCTACTCCAACTCGCTGCTCAAGCAGGAGACACTATACTGTTTAAGACAGGTGGCTATCCAGTCTTTTCTCAAAAACCTCTAGTGATGAAGCACCCACAAGTTCTGAAGGCAAGCCATTCCACCAATTAATTGTCCTGACTGTTAGGAAGTTTCTCCTTAATTCTAGGTTGCTTCTCCCCTTGATTAGTTTCCATCCGTTGTTTCTTGTTTTGCCTTTTGGTGCTTTGGAAAATAAGTTGATCCCCTCTTCTTTGTGGCAGCCCCTCAAATACTGGAATACTGCTATTGTGTCACTCCTAGACCTTCTTTTCTCTAGACTGGCCATATCCAATTCCTGTAATGGCTGTTCATATGCTTTTGTCTCCGGGCCCTTAATCATGTTGATTGCTCTTCTTTGCACTTTTTCCAAAGTCTCAACATCTTTTTTGTAATGTAGTGACCAAAACTGGATGCATATTCCAGGTGCCGTCTTACTAAGGATTTATAACGTAAAGGTTCCCCCGCACATGCGTGCTAGTCATTTCCAACTCTAGGGGCTGGTGCTCATCTCCATTTCAAAGCCGAAGAGCCAGCGCTTGTCCGAGGATGTCTCCGTGGTCATGTGGCCGGCATGACTAGACGCCAAAGGCGCACGAAACGCTGTTACCTTCCCACTGTAGTGGTCCCTATTTTTCTACTTGCATTTTTTATGTGCTTTCGAACTGCTAGGTTGGCAGAAGCTGGGACGAGTAACAGGCGCTCACTCTGTTACGCGGCACTCGGGATTCGACCCGCCAAACTGCCAACCATCTGATCGACAAGCTCAGTGTCCTAACCCACTGAGCCACCGCGTCCCTCTAAGCATTTATAAAGCTAAACTAATACTTCACATGATTTTGATTCTATGCCTCTGTTTATTCAACCAAATATTGTATTAGCCTTTTTGGCTATTGCCACACACTGCTGGCTCATATTTAACTAGGACTCCACGGTCCCTCTCACACTGTTTTTGAGTCAGGTTTCACCTAGTCTGTACTTGTAACTTTGGTTTTTCCTGCCTAAGTGTAAAACCTTGCTTTTCGCCACATTAAATTTCATGTTGTTGGATAGGGCCCATTGTTCAAGTCTGTCAAGATTTTTTTGTCTTTTGGGGTGTTGGCTATTCCTGTCAGCTTAGTGTCATTTGCATATTTGATGGGTTCCCTTTCTATTGCCTCATCTAAGTCATTTATGAAGATACTGAAGAGTACTGGGCCTAAGACGGAACCTCCTGATACCCCATTTCTTACTTCCCACCATATAGATGCAGTACCATTAAGGACTACTCTTTGAGTACGGTTTGCTAGCCAGTTACAAATTCATCTGGTGGTGATGCCGTCTATCCCATATTTTTCTAGTTTACCAAGATGTAGGCCGTGGTCTACTTTGTTGAATGCCTTGTTGAAGTCTAAGTATACTATGTCCACAGAATTTTGCTAGTCTACTAATTTAACAAAGTATAATAAAATCTATAAAATCTTATGCAATGATAAATGAATTAGTTTTGAATCTTTGTGGAAATTTGCATTGTTTTGTACCTTAATGTAAGAAATTTAAGGTAATTTCATATTGCAGTCAGTACCTGGTATGACTTAACAGCTTCTTTCTCTCCTCTAATGGAGTCATAGTTCCCATTAGATGATGTAAAAAGACAAAAAGATAGATTAATCCAATTACAATATTACAGTATTACAATATTACAATTACCATTATTAATATAAGCATTAGTTAAAAATAGCAGCCATTCTGATGCAAGGATGTAAATATTTATATCACATATTCTCTTCTTCAAGTTCAGGGAACCTTTCTTTGTTATTTCTGTAATAAGTCTTATTATTCTCTGCTAGGTAACACAATAATTTTCCAGAAAGGAAATTTTACAGAACATTTGGTTAATCGTGTCAGTTACTCCTCTGCTAACTAGCCAAACTCTGTTAGGGAGGAAAAAGACAGACTTTTGGATTGACCCATATTAATAAACTGAACATGGTAGAGTCATCGTGGTTAATTTAAACTTAGCCATTCCCACTGATTGGAGGGTCAGTTAATAGCAATAGCACTTAGATTCCTATACCACTCCATTATGGTTTACAGCCCTCTCTAAGTGGTTTACAGAGTCAGCATATTGCCCCCAACAATTTGGGTCCTCATTTTACCGACCTTGGAAGGATGGAAGGCTGAGTCAACCTTGAGCCATTCAGGATCAAACTCCTGGCAATGGACAGTTAGTCTGTCATACTCCATTCTATCCACCATGGGCCACCATGACTCTCTAAGCAACATTATGCTGCTTGTTTACAGGAAACACAAATTCTGAAGAATTCTGGCTGACCATGCCATATGAATACATTGTTTTGGCTCACTAAAAGTGTTATTCTAATGTCAGTGTTGGATTTTTTTTTAGGTCAATACAAATGAACTTACAATTATGTGGTTTTGAACTACAGACTACAATTGAGCCCAAACTTTCTGTTGCTAAGCAAGACAGTAGTTAAGTGAGTTTTGCACTATTGTATAACCCCCAATTGGATAATGTAAATCTTCTTACCTCTTTTGCCAAGACGCTTAATTGCTAGAGCTATCAGACCCCCAGAGATCATAACAACAATAAGGGATGCTGTGATTCCACCAGTATAAAGCAAAAGTTGCTTTAGGTAAATGGCAGCATTTTCTGAAATTTAATATATTAGAAATGAAATAAGTCAACTAAAAAGTACATTCTTCTCTTGTAAGACTCCAATATTCTAATATTGGCTCTATAGCTCTACGGATCGCCATCTGTTTACCTCAGATCTAAATCCCCTGAGAATCTGAACAATGCTTCACGTACTTTGTATACTTGGAAGTAGCATTATGAGAAAATGCTCCAAGCTAAACTTTCTGAGAAAATGAAAGAAATTGAGGGTGGATGAGTGGGGAAGATATTTTTTTTAAAAAAACTTCACCTTATCTTTATGAGTCATTTTAGAGAAATAAATATTACAGCAAAATAATGCTATGGTTTTAAATATATTAATTAGCCAGTGCTTTCTAAGTTATTCCTAGTGATCACTATGTCAAAAGAAACATGTTAAGTTCTTATAAATTAAAAACTTCAGTTTTGAAATGTTGGCTACGTGCTTTATTATATTTCTAAGAAAGGAGATAATAACAGCAGCTGTAAAACATAGAGACTGTTGTGAAAGTAAATATAAATTACTTTTTCTCTGAAAATAATTAGAGTAAACCAGCAGAGGGCAGCACTAATACACACTTCTTTTGGCAAAAGTCCTACCCCACCCACTACACTACAGAATTGTTTTGCAACTATTTTTTGAAATTATTTTAGTAAGATTAAAAGAAAAATGTATATTGGACTACTGTACTGTGATCCTTAAAAAAAATAATAAGTGGGCACCAAAACAGAATAACTGAGGAAATGTCAGCAACCACCGACCCAATGTTGGCTTAATAGAGCAGATGATTCTCATGCAAATTGCAGTTTGCATAGAAAGAGATCCTGGTACCTTGACAAACGGGCATCTCAGCAGACCATCGGCCATCAGCCTGGCACTGCGTCCTACTCGTTCCATTGAGAATGAAGCCCTCCGTGCAGTAGAAGCGACATGCGGAGCTGTAGCTGAAGTGGCCCCAGGGATGGGAGCAGTTCTTTTTCATATTCTCCGTCTCTTTAAGGGGGGGACACTTTATGGCTGTGGGGCAGGCAGGAATTAAAATTAAGAAGAGTACATCACAGGATCTTTTAGAGCTGGAGAAAGGCTGATCAAATGATCACAGTGTGAAGAAAGGTCACAGTGTTGGTTGTGAGCTTACTGAAGGAGGGCTTTTGCAGATGGTCTTACTGCAAGGTGAAGATGAAAAAGGTTAGATGCTCCTTCACAATTAATATAGGAGGAGAACCATGTTGGTCTGTGGTGGCAAAAAAAAAATCAGAAGTCTGATAACACCTTTCTCATGCAGCTCATTTTATCAGATGCACAGAGTGGCTTAGACTGATGCAGGATTTAAACTGAGCGAAGCTTTTCTAAAATAGTCATTTTGAAGTCTGCTACTTTATGGAACCATTGAGTCAGAAAGCGCTGTGTTCACAGACATCAAAAAGTCTTAGACATTTTCAGAATGGGTTGTTAACATATTAGGTTTGTAATACAGTACAACTATGATATATTGCTTGTAATCTGTTTTACGCATTATCTGTCTTCCTTTCACCCACCCCAAACTTAGCCCAGTTTAAATCCTGCATCTGTCTGATCATTTTGTGCTTCCGCTGAAGTAAGTCTGAGCTCACAAAATCATATGGCTGTTAATAATATTTGTTCATTGGAAAAGGTGCTACCAGACTCCTGTTTTTTGCCTTCAGTTACACACATTATAAATAACCATGTGGCATGAAACCAAGAAGGAGCGGAAAAGTCTCCCTTAAGTCACAGGAAATGGAATAGGAAACCATCTTAATATATTTTGTTCATGTACGTTCATTTATTAAACAGTTTCTCCAATAGAAGAGAAGCTAAGCGTTGAACTGTGGAATTGTTTGTTCTCTCTGAGCTTAGCTGTTTGCTTGCAGATATTTCCCTCCTGCATTTCAAGCAGTATATAGCACTCTGTCTGGTAAGTTCTCTGACCTTCACAAAACGGTGCAAATCCAGTCCACTCTCCTGTGGCCGTACAGTTAAGCCCTTTGGATCCAATTTTTTTAAAACCCATGTCACAGGAGAAGACGCAGCTGGAGTTATATGTGAAGTTTCCATAAGACTGAGAACATTTGAGCTGTCCATTCTTTGGAGCCTGCAATTCAGGGCACTTGAGAGCTGGCGAAAAACAAATTGAAACCTTTAGGGGAAAGATCTACAAATGTTGCGGAAAGAGGCAAGAGGAAGAAAATATTAAGCAATTAATAACAGAAAGAGCAAATGAAGGAGAAGGCCTTTAGTGACTGATGGGCTAATGCACATTAAATTCACAGACTAGAAACATCTGGGAATATTAGATGCTAGGCCAAAAAAATAACACTAAGCTTGCTTGTGAAACTTGCTTATTTATTTTAAGATTTTTAAATTATTTGCATCATTTCTGCAGAAAGTTCACATTCTACCTATCATTTATTATTTAATTTGATTGTGGGAGAGCACTGCTTCTTTGTTGCTAAATGCTTAAGCCTCAATTATATCTGTAGCTCATTCACTAGGATTGTTTCTTTATGGGAGACAGGGAAAACAGGGGAAAAACGAACAATCAATGAAAAATAAATGTGGTGTTCTGCATAGAGCATTTGCATATGTACTTTGGTGTATTACTTTATATTATTATATTCTGATTTTTTTAATACAAGTTTTATTGATTTTAATATTTACATATACATGTATTTGTGAAACAATATGGTGGTTGGGTAATTAAAATAAGAAATAACCATTTGTAAATAGTTCAGGTTACATCAACAGAGATATTCTCTCTAATTCCCTTAGTGATTAAATAATCAAAATAAGCAAGTTAGTATATTTCTGGTTATAACCAAGTCAATCAACAGAATTCAAAATATATTTTCACTAATACATATCAATATCCTGTTTTTAAATTTTATCTAATTGCAATAAAATATTTTAGCATAGCCTATTATATATATATATATAAAGGTAAAGGTAAAGGTTTCAATGCACATGCGTGCTAGTCGTTTCCGACTCTAGGGGCCAGTGCTCATCTCCGTTTCAAAGCCGAAGAGCCAGCGCTTGTCCGAGGATGTCTCTGTGGTCATGTGGCTGACATGACTAGACGCCAAAGGCACACAGAATGCTATTACCTTCCCACTGTAGTGGTCCCTATTTTTCTACTTGCATTTTTACATGCTTTTGAACTGCTAGGTTGGCAGAAGCTGGGACGAGTAACAGGCGCTCACATAATTGAATTCTCAATAGAGTGTATTTGAAGGCTTTTAGTGTCTTCACTCTTGGTGTTGCTTTCTTCAGGTGCTGTTACTTTTTGGCTTGTAAGTTTTGTAGTTGCTATTAAAGTATGGACTTTTAAGGTTTTCTGTAGGTTGCTTTTGTTGTTCTTTGAAATCTCCTGTTTTAGTGTTAGTTTCCACTTCTTCTATTTGGTTTTGGGTTATCTTTTCCTCATTTAAGGTCAGAGTTTGATTTGGTGGCTTTAAATTGTCAGATTTTTCTTGCAGCTTAGCTTTAATTTCCTCTGTCATGTCCAGTATCAGTTTATAATCAAGTGGCAGGATGTATTCCTCCATTTCATTGTTGTTTACAGTTAAATCTTCCATGGAGGCTGTTTTAATAATAGTCAAAAATTTTCCACCTCCTAAAGAGTTGTATTCAGTGCCAGGTGTTCCCACACTTATCTTCAAGGACAGCTCTGTTACTCAGCGAGCTTTCTCAACAGAAAAAGGAAATTTACTTGCTGTACCAGGTTTCGCCACAAGATGTCATCAATAACATATAACATGCAATGTAAGGGGTTTTTTTTCTTTTTCTTTTTCCAAATTAATATAGAACTTTTGTAGAATTAGTCCAATTTTTTTTAAATTCACAATTTAAAGAAAGAGTAGGATGGTGAGTCCCCAGCAACAATTAGAAGCTTTTTAGTAAGTACAACTGAAATTGCTTAAATTCTTTGCTGCATTAATTGGATTTCTTTTGTAACTTTGAGGCTTTAAGCTTTGTTCCCAAAGTAGGTATTCGCCGTTTTCTCAAAAATAGGGAAGGAGATTTTCAGGAAAGTCCCACAGGAAGATGATTAAGGGAATAGGAAAGGTAAAAGCTCACCCAGGTCCTCCAGATTGCTTCATAGTGCTAGGTAGTATTTTTGGCTTTTGGCAGGGAGTGGCTTAGTGATAGGCCATCTTTATGGCTGGTCTCTTCTTCGGGCCAAAGGAGATGATCCCGGATTCCATCAGAGGGCTTCCGCCCTTCCGCGATCGCAGGGAAGTCCTCCTCTTGGTAATTGCCCCTCCAGGGCCATTTTTGACCCTTTTCAGGGTCCTCTAAACAAGAAAGAAACGGACGGTAGGAGACAGACTGTCCCTGCACGTCCGGAAGTGTCGCGCGTGCGAACCGGAAGCCCATATTCTGATTTTTATTATGTCAGGCATCCAGATTCACTGGGAGGTGGGTGGTTTCTAAATCCAATAAAAAAATTTAAAAATGTTGTGTGTTCTTTTAATAAACTAAACATACAGAAAGCGTTTCTGTTGCTAAGGTGTGGAAAGGTATCAAATTTGTTGTCTCTGCTGCTTGTTTGTAATTATAAACCAAGAAGGCTGTTCAAACAGGCAGTGCGCTGTAAGAGTAAATTATGTTATGTAGCTTTATATCTGTCAAAGACTACAAAAATAAGACCAAAGGCATTATAGGATACATAGAAATCGGGAAAATTGACTTACTGAAAATTAAACACTTCTTTCATTTTTTTGCAAATTTCAACAAATTATATTTTTTCATCTTCTGAAGCTCCTATGACTTTACCACCTCTAAAAATAAGGCTACATTCAATTTGGAGATGAACCACCATTATAGAGATGGAGAATTTCTAGCCCTCAACCCACATTATTTCCTAAAACCTACCTTCACAGATGGGTGTATCTCCAGTCCAATTTCCCTGATCTGTGCAGTTCAACTTCTCGGATCCAACTAATTCAAACCCAGAGTTGCAGGAGAAGATGCAGCTGGAGTAATATGCAAAATGTCCATAAGGATTAGAGCAATTTTCTTTGCCATTCTCTGGGTTTTTCAGTGGCGGGCATTGGATAGCTAAAACAGGTACAAGCACAAATTTTAAAAGTATGTCATCATCTTGGATGAATCAAATATGTTCCCACAGGTAATCAACTAGTTCCATACTGTAAAAAGGCAGTTATGCTACTTTCTGCTCCTGTCTTTCATCAACAATAAGGGATTTCAGAATTACACTTTTATAGAGTCAGTGTTCTTTTGAAGATACAGCATTGCAGACTTACTGTATTTTAACTATTTCTATTAATTTGTAAGTTGATTAGAAGGAAGCAGGCAAATTTAGACTAATTATTAAAGTTTTATCACCTCTTCTGAAAGTAAGCCCCTTGCAGTGCTTGAAGGCTTACAAAGCTACGTAATGCTTCCCAGTCTGGTGGTAAACTATCATCTTTTTTGTCGTTCATTAAATGAATTGTTTCATCTCTCACCTGGATAAATAGCAATGTATTCAGTCACTAGCCAACACTAATTGTTAAAGCTACTAAGACAGACTATAAGAAGTGGAATGTTGTTGAAATGGGATCTCCTTTCCACCCAAAGCATTTATTGAAAATGAGAAAGAATATTGGCAGATAAACTCCATGGACTTCATTGTCTACACCAGGGTAGGCAACCTTGGCTCTTTTATGACTCATTGACTTCAACTCCCAGAATTCCTGAGCCAGCCATGCTGAGAGGAAAGAGAGAGGTTTCCAAGCTGAGCCATGCTGGCTCAGGAATTCTGGGAGTTGAAGTCCACAAGTCATAAAAGAGCCAAGGTTGCCTACCCCTGGTCTACACATTAATGCTTCTAGCATGGAAATAGAACAAGAATAGAAGAGCAAATATGATTTAGTAGACATAATGAAGACAGGCTAGGCTGACTACTCTGGTTGAAATAAACATTGAAGTGTATTATTTATTGAAAGGGACTGGTACCAAGTCTTTAAAGGTTTTAATTGATTAAAACCAATAATTCAGTTATACTTCAAACTGAATCAGTAATAACATCAAGGCCTGTAGTATCAATGTTAAATGCTCCCAGCATTTGGAGACTATTAACAAATGGGCTGCTGCATTCAGGATCAGATATAATTTATAAGTGGTCTTTAAAGACAGCCCCAAGTAGTCTATATGGGTGGTGATGAGGACATAAGTTACTGCAGCTAAATCCTCCTATACCATGTAAGGTTGATGCTCCAGTTCAGCTAAGCAAAATCCTTCTAGACATAGTTTCCATCTCCTCTTGATGCACCTGCCCATAAGTCCAGAAGAATTCTGAAATGGAGAATCTATTCTTTCACAGGTGGCACCTGCTCATCCAGAGGCACCGTTGGGATTGGTGGTGAACCAATGTACAAATAACAACTCCGTCTTGCTTCTGTTCAACTTTAGCCCATTTACTCCCATCCAGACCTTTGCAGTGTCTAGACACCAGGATAAAACATCAACAGCATCTCTCCTATAGTGTGGGGTAGCAATGTATATCATCAGCTGATAGTAATGATACTGCACCCAACCATTAGATGACTCCTCCAGTAGTTTCATGCAGATATTAAGAAATGGGAATGAATCTGACATTTCTGGCACCCCATAAATCCAGGGCCATCCCTTCATTTCCCAAAGTAACAGAATCTCCATTGAGGAAGAAGAGGAATTATTGAAAAATAGCATTCCTGTCCCCAACCACTGCAAGCAAAATATCATGACAGATCAAATAAAAAGCCGTAAAGAGTCCTAGAAGGACCGGGCGAGGAAGACTACCTCCAATGACATCATCTAGAAGAGTCACAAAAGTCATCTTTGTCTTCTACATGGGTCTGAACCCTGATTGAAAAGAATACAGATAATTTGCTTCTTCTAGGGTGCTATGTACTTGATCCATCACCACTGATTCAACAGTCTTTTCCAAAAAGGAGAGCTTTCTAGGATCACAGGAAATAGATGTGGCCTTTTCAAAAGACAGCACTTCATAGCCTCCCTCAGGGCTGCAGGAAGCTCCCACTCACTTGGGGAGGAATTAGCAAAGTAACATATTCAAGTGATCACCTTTCTACTTATTCCTTGCCACAGTCAGGATGAACAGAGGTTCATATTATATGTTTGAAGGACAATCTAGAACAGGGGTGTCAAACTCAATTTCATTGAGGGCCGCATCAGCATTGCGGTTGCCCTCAGGGGGCCGGGTGGGTATGGCCAGGGTGGGCGTGGCCTACTGGGTGGGCGTGGCTAGAGTGCGTAAAGCCTACTGGGTGGGCATGGCCAACTCTACATCATTCGCATCAAGGGTGCTTATGGGAGCCTGGGCAGGAGTGGGACAGATCTGAGGGTCTCTGGCAGAAGGAGGGTCTCTGGGCCAGGGCCAAGGCAGTGGGGGCCGTTCCCTCACTGTTTTCAGGATGGCTTCGCGGGCCACATGAAACCACTTCACGGGCCAGATCCGGCCCCCGGGCCTTGTGTTTGACATGTCTGATCTAGAAAATACCCTATCCACTTCTTTAAAGGTAAAGAATCAAAAGGAATCCCAGATAATATGGCAATATGGCAAAAAAGCTCTGCCCATGAGAAAAGATTTTGATGAATATGAGCAACTGTTGAGCAACTATGCCAACTGGTCAAAATGCTCAGGCAGGAGTTGGTTACCCTAAACAAGGTTGCTGGATGATAACCTGACAATGCAATAAGGAGAAGCGAGCCCACTTTGCCTCCCTTATCTTCACAGTGTAGGCTGCAGGATCGGATTCACTTTAGTTTTTCTCTACAGATGTGCCAAGCATTGCATCTGGCACTTCATTTCTCAGATGGTGTCAGAAAGTTTCTGTATCCCTAATAGGAAAGTGTACTTAATACTGACCTTTACAGAAAGGCATTTCTTGAGTCCAGTTTCCTGATGCTGTGCAATCAAGTGTTGCCAGCCCAACCAGCTGAAAACCGACATTGCAGGAAAAGTTGCAAGTGGAGCCATATGCAAAATGACTATGAGGATGAAGACACTTTAAATGGCCATTTGCTGGCCTGTGTAGAAATGGGCACTTGGCAGCTGAAATGGACAAAGAACAAGCTGTGGCTATAATAAGCTGTACATTTACTTTATATGTGCGTGCTTAACAAAGGTGATATAGGACTCTAGGAAGCAATCAAACAGGAGAGGCAGGAGCCCCTAGTGGCTTAATGGTCAAAGAAAGAAATGAAGGGAGGACCCCCACCCCCCAATGAATCAAATAGTTAAAAGTAGAGGAGGGACGTTTGTACCTTCAGACTTTCAAAATTCTGTTAATGTAGCCTTACAATAAAATAGAATTTGTTTATCTGGTTGTGTTTCCTGTCTGGTTTACCTGGAAGGGCAGACATCATTCGTAACTCCTTTTTTCCATCTCCTTTCTCCACTAATAAAAATCTGTACTAAATAAAATAATTGTTTGTTTCTAGTTTAGTAGATAAGAGTCTGCTTCTTATTCTGCCTTACCATCTACACAGCACTGCCTTCTCTGTCTAACTGCCAGGGTTGTATTCTCTATTTACCTTCACAACTGGGTGTGGCTGCAGTCCACTTTCCCAAATCTGTGCACTGAAGTTGACTTGTTCCAATCCGTACAAAACCCACATCACAGGAGAAAGCACAGCTGGAATTATAAGCAAAACTTCCATGTGGATGGAAACAGTTTAGTTCTCCATTCTGAGGAGCATCCAGGTTTGGGCATTCAATAACTAGAATAAGAGAGATTGTTGGTGAAAGAAAGAATTATGACAGCCAACCCAATCATTCCAAAAGAAAGTCCAAGAATGAAAGCAATGCTCTTCAGAAAAAAGGGGAGGCAACTATTCCAGATGACAGTATGGTGGTTAAGTTGAAATTGTCCAAAGTTGAAAGAGATGACCAATTACAGAAAGTCATTAAATTTCATTGCAGAAAACAGCAACAAAGATCAAGGTGGGGAGAAGGAACATTACCCTGGCATGCTGGTAATGGAGAACTCCAGTGCCTGGTTGCCAAGCAGAAGGTTGTGTTTGCTCCAGCCAAGAGAAAGCCAGGTTCACATACAAACTGACAGGTGGATCGGTAAGCAAACTCTGCAAACGGGTGTGAGCAGGCCATCTCCCCATTTTTAGGATTCTGCAAATGGTGGCATTGCATAACTGAAATTAAAAACACCCATAGGTTTTATAAGGACACTGACTTTCAAGCACGGCTCAGTTTTATGGTGGATTTTTCTTAAAAGAAATCATGCTTAGATACTCATTCAGTTATTGCTATACATGCTGCAATTACCCTTGCTGAACAAGGTCCATTCCTAATCTTTCCTGATGTCTGAGCATCCACTTTCACAGCAGGGTGATGTTGTAGTCCAGGGGGCTTCAAACCTGGCCCTTTTATGACTTGTGGACTTCAACTCCCAGAATTCCTCAGCCAGGCATGCAGAGTTTCACACACAGTTACGCTTCACAGAGCTTCTTGAGCACTGCTCTCACTAAATTGAAGTGCTCCTCCGTGGTCTCCGTGTAAATCAAAATGGAAGACCAAAATTCCTTTATATAAATGTTCATGCAAAACCTCATTTATCAGCTGCATGAACACTGCCAGGGCTCCCTGGGTCCAAAAGGGAGGACCCAGAACTGGAAACAGCCCAGGAGACAATTAAAAGAGTCTTCCACTCATCCCCCTTCTTAATCCACACCTGGTAATAAGCTTCCCTCAGGTCCAATTTCTTGAATTTTCTCCCCTTGGCCATTCTCATTAGCAGCAGGGGGTATGCATTCTCTATGCAAATAGCATTTAGCCCCCAGGGATCAACACACAATCTCAGAAAGCCATCTTTCTTTTCTCTAAAAGGCACTGGTGCAGTTGCAATGGATGCTGCAGCCATCACTGCAGATATCCCTGAAGCAAGGGATTGTTCCCCCTGGGCTGACCAGTTATGCATTCCCAAGTCCTGGAAACTTCCTCTCAAGTGGTCAAGTGCTGGGTCAGGCACTGCAGCCGGATGACCTTGGACTGAGGGGTTGTCCCACTTCACGGCTTGTTGAGCTCACCTCTGTCTCCCTTGGGTGACATTAAAACTTGGAGGGGGCCCTTTCTCCTCAGGGGGAATCCTTCCTCCGCTCCTCTGGTGCTGTGGAGGGAGGCACTCCCTTCGGGCAGGCACTGAGCTCCATCTGGTTGGCCTGGGCCCCCTGCTGGGTTCCCGAGGCCTCGGGCTCTCCTTTTGGCCTGATCCCCTTCTTCTCCCCCAGGTTCTTCCCAGGGAGGGACATGTTTGCACAATCTACGTAGATGGCTTTCTCTGGGTAGATTGCTACTGCAGATCCAGCTTAATATCACCCACAGTTCCCTTCCCCTCTTTTCTATGGCAGGCTGCCAGCGGCAAGTAGGTTGCGGTGCAGCTTAATGGCAGCCCTAATGTGATGGCAAAAGAAGGAAAGCATTATTGTATCCACCACTCATTCTTCTACCTTTGTGAAGGGAAAGATACAGACATATAGAGAAGCCTGAGAACTTAGTCATAGTATGCAGAGAAGGGAGCAAGAGGGGCTGTAAGACATGTAAATACATGTATAAAAACATAGTATTCTATTGTAGGCCTTCAATCTATCATTTTGATCTGATGTTCTTCAAGAAGATATTTTTCTAATTACCCAAAAGTTTTCAATTACTAGGCTAGTTAGTTGCCTTCTCCTGATATGCATAGAAATGAGCCCAAGGGTATGTGTTGGCTACCAGTTAATGATCATTAGCTAAGACAGAAATACTTTCACCAACTCCACACACACACACACCCCACACACAAATGGAAGTCAACTGGGTCACCTCTGGTCTTCCCTGAAGACTATAGCCCTTTATGGCATGGGTCCAGGCTACTTGAGGAACTGTCTCACCCAATGGGATTGGCCCACCCCACTTGTTCTGTCAAAAGGGGCATGCTGCCGACCCCATTGGTCAAGAGATTCCAGCTGGCGGGATTTAAGAGAAGGACCTTTTTTGCTATGGCCCCTGTCCTCTGGAACATTGTGCCCCTTGGGGTGAGAACTGCCCCACTCTCTTAGTCTTCATTAAGAACCTTAAAAATCTAACTAGCTTGCAGTTCTCATAGGGGCATTCCATGCTGGAGGTGGTTACTGGACTAAGGAGAAGATCCCACTTCCACCCCATAGTATTCTATTTTAGTAATTTATTTAATCTCTATTTAAGATTTTAAGGTTTTCTAGCTTTGTTTTTTTGATGTTTATAAGCTGCCCAGAGTTGCTTGGCACTGAGATGAGTAGCCTATAAATTTAACAAACAAACAAACTAATAAATATCAGATTCTAGGATGAGGTTACCAGGACTATTATTTCTAAAACTAGCAAACAGAGCCCTGTTTATTCTAATGAGCAACTGGAAGAAAGGAGGATACTGAGAATCAACCTATAATAATTTAACTTGTTTTCCAAATCTAGCTTTTAACAACTAGGTGGAAAAGCTCCATTTTTGTGATGCAGTTGGTGAGTTACACCCAATCTTACAACCTTTTTGCTGTGGTTATTAAAAAAACCCACATGGTCATTAAGCAAATCTGGCTTTTCCCATTGACGTGATTTGTTTGAAGCCCCCTGGTAAGGTCATTAACAGTGATCATGGAACCATGGGACGCTGCAATCTTCATACATACATGCCATTGCCAAGCCCTTGAATTTTGATCATGTGAACATGGGGATGCTGCAATGGTTGCAAATGTAAGACCTAAGGAGCCTTGGTGGAGCAGAGGGCTAATGCCTCCTTAAGTAACACCAGCTGCCTGCAATTAGTGCAGGTTCGAGTCCCACCAGGCTCAAGGTTGACTCAGCCTTCCATCCTTCCGAGGTAGGTAAAATGAGGACCCAGATTGTTGGGGGCAATTAAGCTGACTTTGTAATAATGCCGCTTGGGGTGTGTGTGAAAGCCCTAACAAGCAGGCATATACATAGAATGAAGGCTACTGCTAAGCTTGTAAGCCGCCCTGAGTCTTCGGAGAAGGGCGGGATATAAATGTAATAAAAAAATAAAAAATAAAATAAATAAATAAAATAAATGTAATCACTTCTTTCAGCATTGTCACAAGTTCAAATGGTTATAGGTTAAAAAATATCAGGTAATGAATTTTTATTTATCAGACTGCTGCTAAAGACATAGGAAGTCTGCAATTAAATCTTCTAAATGCATGAACATAGTATGAAAATGGGTTAACTGTATAGATTAGCAATAGCTTTCCAGACCATGTATATTTTTGATGTTAGTCTTAAGAGCAAACAATAGCTATTTAGATAACCACGTCAAGCCTCACAAACTGAATATCTGTGTATGTCCTTGCCTGTGCTTGGATTATTAATTTTTGGATGTTTTTAACTTTTGGTTACTTTTATAACATTGTGTCCTGTCTAGTGGTTGGGAAATGCTGGGAGGTTTGTTGATGAGGCCAATAAATTCATGATTGCCATAACTCTTTCTGAGCAGACCAGTCTATAACTGCTGCCTAACCACAGCTTTCCCCTCCTTAACAGATGTCATGGACATAAACAAACAAAAAACATTTCCTCATACAAAGAGAACAAAATGACTTAGCAGTATCCCTAACTGGTGTGCAAAATGCAAGAGTGGTTAAGTGGCCAGTATGTTCTGACCAGAGAGAAGAAGTAAAATCGAATGAGAGGGTGAGGAAGTGAACACCTTTGAAATGATGTTACAGGAGGAGCATCTTTTTTGGAAGGGAGAAGCATTATGGAATAGCCTGGAACTCTGAAAATTGCTGTTTCGGAGTCGAGCTTTTTCTTTCAAAAGAGATTATCTGCATCACACTCCAATGCATGGGAGAAGTATGCTATTACAAATATAGTGTACAGTATTGGCATTGTTATGACAACTTGTGCATTTTGTAACAATGGGAACATAGTAAATCAGTCCTCATCTTGCTATGCCTGCTAAATATTATTCAGTTCTCATCCCTAACACCAGAATCCTGAAATGGAGATTAAGGAGAAACAGAAAGCCCCAAACCTTGGCAGATTGGCTCTGACGCGCTCCATGTTCCAGATGCTTCGCATATAGTGGTCCCTGCTCCATTGATCTGAAAGCCTTCCTGGCATTTAAAGTTGCACCTAGACTGGTAACGAAATTCCCCATGGATATGAATGCAGCTGAAGTTTCCATGTACAGGGATATTTAATGGCTGGCACTGGACAGCTAAGGGCAGGAAAGAAAGAAATCAGGTACAATGCTTTATAACACCACAAGAGATGTAAATGTTCTGGAAAATTTGAATGATGAACAATTATTTTTTAGAAAACTGGAGACAAAACAGAATTATACAAAGAACTTATTTTTAGCACATTTAGCACATATATTATGGCCTTACTCTATAAAATATTATTTCACAGAAGTATATTTAGCCTATAACATAGAAAAGTATAACTTTATTATTAAAATATATATTTTATGTTTGTCACAAATGGAACTGCAAGCTGCTGAATTTTACACAATACAGCATCACTTCAGCCATGTTGGGAAAGATACAAACACACGGTGAAGCCTGGGACACAGTCATGGTACATAGAGAAGGAAATAAGAGGGGCTGTAAGACATGTAAGCATATGTATAAAAACATACTATTCTATCATAAAATTCAGATACCTGTAAGGACCTACCTCAGCTAAGCCACCCAAGAAAGCAAAACTCTTGAAACAATCATTATCTCAAAAGGAAACTTTTATTAGGGGCTAGTGACAGTAGGGAATCAAGGCGAGATCTGAGAGAAAAACCCACAAAGCGATATATTAAAAGTAGCATTCAGGCTTCCAGTTTTGACATCACAGAGAAACGGATGCAGGAAGATGGGGCTCCATCTTTCGTGTCTGATTTCATCCTGCTGGGGGACCCTGGAAAGGGTCGAAAGTCACCCCGTAGAGGCGACAAGTAAGGAGGGGACCCTCACTGATCATGGGGGGGGGCAGCAGCCCTCCTGTGTGATCTGAGGAAGCCTTCCAAACCTGCGGTGTAGCCAATCCTAAACTGCTGACAGCGGAAGACAATAAGCACCAACAAGCAACATTACAGCAACGTGGATGAAGCTGGGTGAGACCTGATCCTCTCTTTATGATTTTAAGACCTCTTCCTGAAAAACTGCCCAAAGCACTCCCCCTGATGAGAAAGGGAAGGGGAATTTCTGCCCCACTCCCTCAGGAAAAGAAAAGAATAGTCTTGAAGATACGAGTCTCAGGTATATTCATGCTTAAAAACTAAAACCTGGCTCCTGCCCCCTTGTGGTCAGACCCATAACACGCTCATTGGCTAAATGATTGGCATTAGAGAGATTATAAGAACCTGATTCTCAATCCTGGCTGACGGAAGCTAAGTTTTAAATAAAAATTTTCAGTCTTGGTGATCTGGGTTTTAGTTTTTAAATATGAATATACCCAAGACTCGTGTCTTCAAGGCATAGATAGATAGATAGATAGATAGATAGATAGATAGATAGATAGATAGATAGATAGATAGATAGATAGATAGATAGATATAGATATAGATATAGATATAGATATAGATATAGATATAGATATAGATATAGATATAGATATAGATATATATCCCTAATAATTATAAAAATACAAATCCCGGACATATCTGTATAGCAGTATGAAATTCTCGAACTCTGGGAAGAATATCAAACAGCTGTTTATTGCTAAAATAGAAAAACAATAAAAACAACTATTTATAAACCTAAAACAACCTTAGCTTTCGCTGGTCCACTGCCAGCGTCATTAGAGTAAATGCTAGGGGGTGGGGAGTTTGTTAATAAACCTTGTTAACTCAGTGCCCTGCCCATTGATTGTGTAATAGAGCTGCATGTCCTAATTAACCATAATTGTCCTAGCTGTCCCACTTCTCCTTGCGCGTGTTCCAGTCCTATTACTTTCTTTCTTTCTGTTTTTCCTTTCTTTGCCCCTCCTACCTTCTTTGCCCTCAGTCCTACCCTTCGTTGTTGTGCCTCCTCTCCTGCCTTTTCTATCTTCTCAACCCGTCCTCCTTGCATCCAGCCATGTGATGCTATTATTAATCCATCTTCAAAATGCCCCCCTTCTGCAGTCATCATAGGCTGTGTGTCCTGAGCTGGCATTGTATACGCCCCTCCATTACCATTCCCCCTTTCCTTCCCTAGTGCATCTGTCTATTGTTTACGCCTTCTGCCATTCAATCCTGCCGATCTTGTCTTCTCCGATCGTTCATCGCACGTGGGTGTGTGCAGATGCTGTGGTGCCATTCCCCCTGCCTCGTCCACATGCAGTGGGTCAGAGTGGCTGCTGGATCATTCTCTGTCTTGTTGTGCCATCCACTTTCAGCAGGTTGCTCCTCACGCGTAGGAATGCACGTGCATTGCGGCATCTTCCCTCCCTGTCTCGTCCGTATTCGGTCAACTGGAATGTTTGAGGGGTCATTCCTGATCTTACGATCAATGGGCAGGGTATTGAGTCAACAAGGTTTATAAACAAACTCCCCACCCCCTAGCATTTACTCTGATGATGCTGGCAGTGGACCAGGCTTGGGGGCTGCTTATCTGTGTGGCAGAGACATTAAACTATTCTAAAATTGGCCTGTCTGAACTACAAATGCAAATACTGACTTTCAGAACTGTATTGTGGAACTACTTTCCTGGTGAAGAAATATACACTATTGCCTGATATGATAGAACATTTTGGATTATAAATCTTGACTAATAAACAATTTTTAAAGGTTCTTTCTTCTGCCTGGGTAGAAAGGATATATTTCTCATTGGACAGAAAAAATGAATTTTACTTATATTTGCTTAGGGAAGGTTTAAGAAAGGATTGATAAGTTGGTTGGACAATCTGGAGCTCCAATAATAATTAACTGAAACTTCCTAAGTTTTCAAACAGATTTCTATAAAGGCCATTTACAAAACATAAAATGAATGTTCCATATTTGGCTCTAAATGGTAAAAAATCCGTCCTTAACCTTTGCCTCCAGAAGCCTCAGTTTGACATACCACCAAGAAAATACTGATGAATCACAGAAAAAAATTCTCTCCATGTTGAAATTAATACAAGAAACAATTGCCTTAGCTCATGATGAGATTAAAACTAACACAAAGGAGATAATTTAAATTTTCTAATTTAAATCTACAAACTCAGAAAATAACCACAGAGAAGGAACTAGCAACCCAGAAAGTAGAAGGAAAATTAGAGAAAGCTGACCCAAATAAGGGGAAAAAAAGGAAAAGGGAAAAAAGGAAAAACTAATGGCCAGACTCAGACAAATGAAGAATTAGACGATGTAACAATAATACTGGAAATGGAAAAGACATTTTATCAACCAAGATTTCAGAGGATACTGGAGGATAAGGAAGGAAAGCCGATGGAATGGAAGATACAGCTGTTACCAGAACTGTGGGGAACTGGAAAAGGAGGGAGGCTGTTTAATGAATATCAATGGACTGGGTCTTCCAAAAATACTGTAACTAAATTGTTTCTTTTGCTCCAAATAATATGCACCAAAATAGAGGAATAATTATTTGATGATCAAAATGCACTGACTTGGAAAGTTAGTTGGCAAAGGAAGAAAGCTGGAGTAAGACTGAAGAAAACAGAAGCTTTGATCTATTAGAGGGGATTTGTATTTGCTTAATGTATTACTGAAAAAAGAGAGGAGGTATTGGATGGTGTAATATTGGATTTAGTTTGAAGAAGCTTATATGTACCACAGAATTATTAATGGACCCAGTCAACACGTTGTCTATTAAGCACTTGTTTATAAAAATAGAAAATTAATACAATATTTATAAAAAAGAAGTAGCATTTAATACTCCTCCTAGTATTCATTTGAATCCCAGCCAATCCACAGGTGGCATCGTGTTTTGGTAACTGATTTTTTTGGTGGACTTTTCAAGGCCTCTCTCACTTTTGATTTCTTCTGGCTCTAAGCATAAACTGTCTCTCAGATAAGGGTGAGACATTCCATCCCCCTGGGGAAAGGGCAACAAGGCAACAAAGCAGACAGTGCAAAGTATCCCCAAAGGCTCCCTCCTCCCAACAGAATGGCAGGCAACAAAGAAAGCTACAAAGCTGAAATAACTGAGGATACATTTCTTTGGGGCCTGACAATACCATTTTGATCTGATAATCATTCAAGAAGAGTTTTTTTTTAATTACCTAAAATCAAAAACTTTTCAACTACTAGACTAGTCATTTGCCCTCTCCTGTTATGCATAAAAATGAACTCAAGGATATGTATTGACTACCAGTTGATGATCATTAGCTAAGGTAGAAATGCTTTCACCACCCCAAAAATTGTGGGGGAGTCAGCTGGGTCACCTCTGATCAGTGGTGGGATTCAAATAATTAAACAACTAGTTCTATTCATCATCATCACTGGTGCGATGCACCTCGCATATTTGTCATCACCACATTGTTGTCGTCACCGGCACGATGCATGTCGCATTGACATCATCATTGGTGAGACACACCTCACAGATTTATCCTAACTGGTTCGCCGAATTCAACAAAAAGTTAGGTATCGGTTCTGCCGAACAGTATGAACCGGCTGAATCCCACCACTGCCTCCACTCTCCCTGAAAATATATTAGCTCCTGGTATCAGGTTGCAAGGACTATTATTTCCAATACCTTAAGCAAAGAGAGCCTTGCTTATTCTAATAAATTACTGGAAGAAGGGGGGAATGCTGAGAATCAACCTATAACAATTCTAACTTATTTTTCAAATCTGTCTTTAAACAGCTAGCTGTTATTTACTGAGGTAGTAAACTTGCATGGTGTGAAAGGTCAAAGTATGATATAGATAGTGTAGCATATTTTGGACATGTCACTATTTGGACACATGGGGAGTGTTACACTATGCAGCACACACAAGACTCCTATCTGTAATTCCTATCAGTATCCTTCCTGTAATAAAAATTCTGTTCACAAGAATCCCCTTCCTACCTCTTTCTTGGTTTCCTACTTTTTTTTTTCTTTCCTTCAGTGCAATTGCTAAGGGTTAAACGAGAATCCATTCCTTTTCCTAAATGTTGAAAGATGAGTTGTTTCTCTTTTTCAAAATAATTTCTACATGGGCAAGAAGAGCCTTAAGAGGAAACTCCCAACCTTGGCAAACTGGGGCTGGGGCTGTCCATTTTCCAGAAGCTGTACACTCAGTGACTTCTTCTCCAAGTAACCGAAAACCCTTGGTGCAAAGAAAAGTGCAGCTGGATTGGTACCGAAATTCCCCGTGGAGATGAACACAGGTGGTATTTCCATGAGCAGATGCCTCTAGTGACTGGCACTGAATAGCTAAGGAGGGGAGCAGAAAAGTCAGTCAGGATGAATATAGATAACAGGTTTAAAGAGCATTGAAGATGGCCTGGAAAAGTTACTGCTTATTTGTTTATTTATACACTCATATACTGTCCCTAGTTACATTGTTTCATCTAGAGGTTAAGATGAGTCACATGATAGCAAAATGGATCCTCCATTAACCAAAGAATTACACACACACACACACACACACACACACACACACACAGCACATGGTCACCTGAGGACAAACCCACATCCCGTACACACAGCATCGCTGGTGAGATTTAGATTTATCTTTATTTGTTAATTGTTATGTTCACCAGCAGCTCTCACCAGCAACTCAGTACTGCTTATTTTGTATTTGGGTTCTTACTGTATGTATTTCTATTTTTCCCAGTTTCACCATTGTGTTCCTTTAATAAAGCATTCAGATCTATGTACATGGTCTGTTTTATTGGAGGATAGGTGGGCTTAGCTGCATGTCAAACTGCACACAGAGTAATGTGTAGTAAGGACAGAACAAAGCTATAAGCTTTCACGAGCAAGTTCTAACTTGCACCTGCACATCCAACCTGTATTCACTTCTCCCCACCCCATCCCTGTTCACCCCAGTTTAAATTCTACATTATTTTAGGCACTTTATGTATTTGAAGTGAGTGTAGCTCATAAAAATGTATTCATTTTACTAGAATTGGTTAGTCAGAAAGGGTGCCACCAGGTGCTTTCTGATTCTTTGCCTTTCAGCCAAGTCATTTGCACTTTAAATCAATCCTATCACAGGAAGATACTCATATTCTATATGTAATTGGAAGGACTTGATTTAAAACTGATGTCATTTTATTCAAATAACCAACCTCTGTACATTTTAAATACTTGTGCTAATGAGTCCTGGATTTTCTTAAAAACAAACATGATTTTTTTTTAGGTTTAGTAATAAGTCAGTTGTTGTTGGTCTTCTCCTTCTCACCAATTAGTTCACAACATCAGTTCCACCTTTTAACTATAATGTAAATCAGGCATGTCAAACTCACAATGTCACATGACATCGCGCTATGTATTGTGACTTTTGCCCCATTGCTGGCAATGGGGTGGGCACAGTTTCGGCATGACGCATCCAGCCCACAGGCCGGCAGTTTCACATGCCTGATGTAAATAGCTGCAGAAGGCTAATAAACTTTAAGTGAATTGTAATCTGTGAATTCTTAATTTTAAAGTGTAATAGGAGCTAAGGTTTGTTTAATTCTAAACAAGAATGGGTTAACTGAATCTCTGTTGTACTTCAATTATATCTACTGAAATCTATTGAAATCACTGAGAGCAATTATTCATGACTAATCTAAATCTCATTGATTTTTGCATGCACCTTATAAAAATCTTCAGACATAATCCAAGTTATGAATAAATAGACTAAACAGAAATTTAGACATCAGATTTCAGAAAAGACCCATATAATTCCATTAGATACCATACCTTGACATGTTGGTACAGGAGAAGTCCACTGACCAGATGCACGGCAAATCAAAGGCTGGGAATCACTAAGTTCAAAGCCCACTTCACAAGCAAAGCTGCAAGTGGAGTTGTAACTATAATAACCAATTGGGTTTACACAATCCATCGTTCCTCTTGCAGGTGGCTGAATTGACTGACATTGCTTAACTAAAAATAATAATAAGAAAGAATGTAAATGCAATTAGAATACGCAGAATACATACCAGCAAAACATGCATAAAAAGACTGTGCAAAAGATAATACTTTCATCTGATTATGTAGTAAATGGGAACAGTTAATTATTACTACATTTCCCAAAGTTCCTAGCCTTCCCTCATACCAGCATGACAATTTCTCAATGAACCCAGAATTTGTAAAAGGTCTTCATGACACAAATTAGCATATTTTAAATCTAACTTAATTCTATGCTAGCCAACCATTTTCCTGAAAGTAAAAATTATTGCACCTTGACTTCTCAAAGCATAAAGGTAAAGGTAAAGGTTCCCCCGCACATGCGTGCTAGTCGTTTCCAGCTCTAGGGGCTGGTGCTCATCTCTGTTTCAAAGCTGAAGAGACAGCGCTTGTCCGAGGACGTCTTCCGTGGTCATGTGGCCGGCATGACTAGACGCCAAAGGCGCACAGAACGCTGTTACCTTCCCACCGTAGTGGTCCCTATTTTTCTACTTGCATTTTTTATGTGCTTTCGAACTGCTAGGTTGGCAGAAGCTGGGACGAGTAACAGGTGCTCACTCTGTTATGCAGCACTCGGGATTTGACCCGCCAAACTGCCGACCATCTGATCGACAAGCTCTCAAAGCATAGGCCTGCCCTATTGAAAGAATCTTTTCCAAACTTAATATACCCACTATTTGTCTATAACACCACAGCATAATGCCGTGTATTTCTAGCCTCCAGGTTCTAAAACAATCGCAACATGTCTTTCTTGTCTTTTGGAGCCTGACATCAGAAAAACTTGTGCATTTTGTAACAATGGGAACACTAAATCAGTCAGAAGGTCTCTTCATCATCTTGCTATGCCTGCTAAATATTACTCAGTTCTCATCCCTAACACCAGAATCCTGAAATGGAGATTAAGGAGAAACAGAAAGCCCCAAACCTTGGCAGATTGGCTCTGACGCGCTCCATGTTCCAGATGCTTCGCATATAGTGGTCCTTGCTCCATTGATCTGAAAGCCTTCCTGGCATTTAAAGTTGCACCTAGACTGGTAACGAAATTCCCCATGGATATGAATGCAGCTGAAGTTTCCATGTACAGGGGTATTTAATGGCTGGCACTGGACAGCTAAGGGCAGGAAAGAAAGAAATCAGGTACAATGCTTTATAACACCACAAGAGATGAAAACGTTCTGGAAAATCTGAAGTGATGAAATATCATTTTTAGAAAACACAGAAAATTTGAGACAAAACTGAAATATACAGAGCACTTATTTTTAGCACATTTTACACATATGTTGTTACTTTATAAAATATTATTCTGTAGAAGTATATTTAGTATATTACACACAAAAGTATAGTTGTATAATTATAATTATTTCTTATTGTTGTCACAAATGAAGCTGCAAGCTGTTGAATTTTACAGAATCCAGTAATAAACAGTTAACACTGGATTTCTCACACATCTATAGCCCATGGTAAAAAAAAAAAACTGGCATTCTGGGCCAGAAAAACAGGAACTAAAGATGAATGCAAAATTGGTGGAAAATGAAAATGTGAAATAAATAGTAATTATTTTAAGAAAGTTTTATTTCATATATGCATTATCTGTAATTTTTAAGGCCTACATCAAAATCAAGTTACATGGTCAATATATTTCTTCTATTACATGTGTCTTTATATACAGCTTTTCCTTTTAAATCAGTTATGATAAGTAAATGGCCCTATCTAATGCATTATATTCACACTGCTGTTTCTATTTAAAGCTTAATACCAAATTCAGAGGAGTACAGACAGCAGCAATTTAGTTTACATAGTAGTTTGAGAAATACGGATTTTTAAATTTTCACATTAAAATACAATCTGGATAAACTTTGTGTTCATCCCTACTTCTTTTCTAAATAATAAAATACCAAGGATAATTGTTAGATTAGAATTGTACTTGAATCCCAAACACAGCAGGGTTGTAAAAGCCTCCTTCCATTTTTACTCAGCTAACCTATTACCAATGTATGGCCTTGGCAAGGATCCATTATGCCAACGCTTGGCACCAATCATGTTGGGTCATACCTGCACACTGAGGTACTTCTGCTGTCCATTGCCCAGATGACAAACATTGCAAGTTGACTGGGCCAGTTATTGTAAAACCTTTGTCACACCTGAAGCTGCAATGAGATCTGTAACTGAACTGCTCCAACGGATGAGTGCAATTCATGAGCAGGGCCTGATGGAGAGGGCCAAACAGGTTGCATTTTACAACTAAACAAAGACATGAAAAGATAACATTAAGCCATCATCATCACTGACAAAACTGTTTTTCCTGTATTGCAACAGAGGGAGGGAAGTTCTTGAATTCTGCTGAATTCAAGGGCGTGGCATCTAAACTGTCCATTAAGACAAAACCTCAAGTCTTTTAAAAGCTCCCAAAAGAATATGACAATTATTTTAATAGCAAGAGATTTAATTTTCTTGAAAAGGTGGGTTCATCACTTTCTCTGTTAAATAAAATTGCTGAAAGAAAGACCACTTATGATTTAAAATATCTTAGGACACTTCTTGACAAACCTTTACTCTAAGCCAGGGGTAGGCAACCTTGGCTCTTTTATGACTCGTGGACTTCAACTACCAGAATTCCTGAATTGAAGTCAACGAGTCATAAAAGAGCCATGGTTGCCTACCCATGTTATAAACTCTACCTTGTCCTGTTGTTTTCAGTGTGTTGCTAGACTATTTCTTTAAGTCGCTGATATTTTTCATTATGCTTGCAAATAACAGAAAAACAGATGTTGTTACATTGAATAATTTAAAGTTCTGATGTATTATCATATTTAAAGATCTCTACAGAGAAATTCAACTGCTTATTCAGTAATAACCATAGGAATCCATGCTCCATCCCTGTGATGTAACCGATGCAGCTTTACTGATGTTTTCCTTGCAGTGTTTTACAGAATGTTAGCACAGTGAATTCCTTTAAATATTGTTTCAGATAAAATCAATTAGGTTTCATCAACAATAAACAAAAATCACAACATAGGAGTTCCCACTCACAAAAGAGAAAACATTTTCTTCCTTTGTGACCAAGGTCTTCTTGGAAAAATAACTGGGAGACTGTTCAGCCTATTCCCCCAGAGAAAATAATAGAGCTGAAATAGAATGCTTGTAATGCTTCAAAGACCGAGGACCAAAGCGGACGTGCCATTTTTCATGTAGTTTGCTCTTGCATTAGGGAATCACATTGATTGTATCAGTACCGTGTCATGGAAACCGGAATACTTAATTTTGTTATTCTTGCTGAGAACATGCCTCCTCCCCTTATGGTCGCTGCCTCTACAACATCTAATCACAATAGGAGGAAAATTTCATTGGTTCCAACTGACTCACCATTTTCACACCAAGGGCCATAAAAACCAGGGTAGCATTGACAGGTGTAGTTCCCGATGGTCTCCACACATTCACTACGTTCATTGCAGGAGGAAGGTTGACAAGAAGCTGCATAAAAAATAAAATTGGATTAGAATTATGTAATGAACTCTTTTTTTCCTTCCATTAAACCATGCCCAATTCCTGGACATGTTCCTGGAGCTTTCTTAGCAAGGTTTTTCAGAAATGGCTTCCCATGGCCTCCTTCCCAGGGCTGAGGTAAAGCAACTGACTCAAGGTCACTGGCTGAGGTAAAGTGACTGGCTTTGTGCCTAAGAAGGGACTACAATTCATAGTCTCCCACTCTCTAATTTGATGCCTTAGCCACTACACCAAAACGTCTCTTGTCATGAACATACTAGATATTTAAAACTTTGGCTTCTTTCAATTACAAAAATTCTTTTGGGACAGAAAGCCATGTCAATAAAACTGGAAAATAATCTTATGACCAATTTCTCTTGCATTCAATCCAACATATGATCATTCACAAATGGGATCCATTGTAATGCTGACATATCAAAAGTGATGGTAAACTAGGAAAAATGGGACTTTGGCATGTATTACCAGTACTTTACCCATAAAAATAATCATTCCCAATTAGCAATATCTGAAAATCAAAATGTGACAATTTTTTGTTTCATTTCCATTCATTCCCATCAGATTGTGGAACTGCTAGTCTTGCACCTATCAAAGATTAATGTGCTGTATGAAAAACAATATTTGACTTGGCTGTCACAAAAAATAAAGTATGTTACTATTTTTAACCCTCAATAATTTCTCTGTTCTCAGAACAGTATGTTTTTGTTGAAGAACATTCTTTAGAAAATTCCATTGCAACTGAACTCTTGCTAGCCATTTTCATGCTTCTTTATTTGTGTCAGAAGCACCTCCAAATTATAGACAAATTAAGTCTATAATTTTCATACTAAGAATACACTTATTTAAACCTTAACATTAAAAATCAATTTCATCTTTGTACTACCAGTATTTTATAGTACCTTTGTAGGATCTAGAATTTTTTTTGCTATGTACTTCAATTTCTTTAAATGTCAAATTTATCATACATTCAATAAATGCAATATATCTTTTATTATGCATTCCAGGTAATCCTCAGTGTTAATTTCTTCTTTGACTCAAAAATGCCTTCAATTTTATTGTTTACTTTTAAGAAATAATTTCCAACACAATGCTCATTAATGGATACAACATATTTGCTCAATTCCTAGGAGAGACAAGCTGCTGTTAAAAACAGGGACCGAGATCAGCAAAACAAATGGCAAACAATATTAGAGACTTATGATATGATAGGACATTTCCTCTTTTTTCTGTTGATTGCATTATAACACTCAGCCCAAGTAAATCCACTTCAAAGTTCATAAATCTTTCTCTTTCTTTTCCTCCCTCATTTCAGTTGCACATGAATATTGGATTCCAGTAGCCTAACCTATGCTCATGAGCATTTGTTTTCTCTTTAGAAGAGTGTCATCTCCAGATCCATTTCTCATCACCTCAAGATCCATTTCTACTGCCTATCGCAGAAGAAACCCTCAAATAAATTTCCAGTGCAAAGTCTTCAGTGGGCTTACAGATTTGAGTGATGCAACCTGCCTACAATCTCAATCTTGCCTCATAGAGTGAAGTTGACTTGTCAATGTGTTTGTTACCAATTACTAACAATTTCAAAAATCAGTCTTCCCTTGCAACTATTCCATATAAGCACATCAAAAAGAGTGCTTTGAAGACTACTGAACAAAATATATTCAGGAATTAATTGAAAATGGAATGGCTAGTGATGTGATAGTATTGCTAGCATTTTCTGCAGAGATTGTAAGATTTCTCTTGAAGGTCAAAAAAAAAGGTCAACTTAGTTTGGATGTGCATTATATTGATTTTCTTATGTCTATCATGAACTGTTTGGTGTAATTGTTAAGGGGCAGACTTACTATTCCAGAATACTTCCAATGAAATTATGGGCATATCTAACTTGCCCCCAGAAATTGTGGGTGCTCCATCACTGGAGATTTTTAAGAAGAGACTAGACAGTCACTTGTCTGAGATGGTATAGGTTCTCCTGGTAAAGCTGGGGGTTGGAATAGAAGACCTCCAAGGCCCCTTCCAGTTCTATTCTATTCTATTTAGGCAAGAAAAACCAAATGCACAGGTGCAGAATAGGTGGTACCTCGCTCAATAGTAGTAACTGTGAGAGGGACTTGGAGTCATAGTGGACAATCACTTAAGTATGAGTCAGTAGTGTGCGGTAGACTCCAAAAAAGCCGACACAATCCTAGGTTGCATTATCAGAGAGATAGAATCAAAATCACATGAAGCATTAGTACCACTTTATAACTCCTTGGTAAGACCACACTTGGAATATTCCATCACGTTTTGGTCACCACAATGTAAAAAAGATGTTGAGACTCTGGAAAGAGTGAAGAGAAGAGCAACAAAGATGATTAGTAGGCTGGAGGCTAAAAAAGAATGGTTGCAGGAATTGTGTATGTCTAGTCTAATGAAAAGGACCAGAGGTCACATGATAGCAGTGTTCCAATATCTGAGGGGCTGCCACAAAAAAGAGGGGGGGGGGTCAACCTATTCTCCAAAGACCTGAGAGCAGAACAAAAATCAACAGATGGAAACTAACCAAGGAGAGAAGCAACCTAGAACTAAGGAGAAATTTCCTGACAGTGAGTTCAATTAACCAGTGGAACAAAAGTTGTCTCCAGAAGTTGTGCTGCGGTATCACTGGAGATTTTTAAGAAGAGATTGGGCAGCCATTTGTCTGAAATGGTCTAGAGTTTCCTACCTGAGCAGAGGGTAGGACCAGAAGACCTCCAAAATCCCTCCCAACTCTGCTAACCTGTTAGTTGTCCCATTGCCAGAAATGGACAGTGCCAGGCTTTACCTATCTCCCACTGTAAATTTTATATCAAGTTTATTTTCCTGATGTAGTCTTTTCCTCTGAAAAGCAGTCTTTTCCTCATAGATCCTCTTGATTGCTTTTGTTCTCTTTAGTGGACCCTTTTACTTCCTTACAGGTTAACTTCAACAAGTTGTCCATTGGCTACTTCACTCCCAGAGGAAGAAGTGCTCCTTCAATTGAGGCAAGAGTTGCTCTAATCTAAGAGTATTCTCGCCTTCACAATTAGTATTAAAATAACATAGTGGCTAAGAGTGTCCCTGTGCCTAACATTAGTTAAGATTATATTCATGTAACACACTGTACCACAGATTTAGCCAAGCAAATGTTGACCTAGCATTTTTGGGGAACCCAACTTGTGCTGTCAATTTATAGTTCAACACATCAAACAATTCCAGAAAACTGAGTTGGGTTAATCATACCCAAACTAATCCCAAGCTGGTACATTAGGCAAACAGTGCCTAGTAGTATACAGAAACTCTTATAAGCCACTCAGTATGTAATATTTCACTACCTTTATAGCACAGTGCCCGCTTCTTCTTCCAACAAGGCTCATCATTCCATTTTCCAACTTCAAAGTCCCTCTTAATATAAATCTCAACACAATCTTGGCTGGAGTGCCTGTTGTTAGGTTCCCGATAAGCCCAGTTCTCTGCCTCTTTGGTCAGGGCCTTTCTGGTTCCTACCCATGTCCAGGTGTTGTTTATTTTCCGGATCCCAATCCAATAGTATTTTGAATGTTTTGGTAAGACTTCATTGAGATAGGCAATTTCTTCTTTGTTCTGGATTGCTACCAGGTCAGTATACCAGGTCTGGCAAAATTTCCGTGCATCTTCCCAGGTTAGGTCTGATTTGGCCCCATAGTGGTAAGTCCAGGCATCTACATGAAAGAGGAGTCCTGCCAGAGGAACAAATAGCATCAGGAAAGAAGAGGTTTCATCTATACTATACTAATATTATTGGAAACAATAATGTACCAGGCCATTTAAAGACTGCAAGACTATCTTTACCCTGAAAAAGGAAGAGTGATTTGTGCCACCAGTTTAATAATAAGAGTGAGGTTCTCTGATGCTAATAATTGCTACATGACAGGAGTTCAACAAATGCAACTTTTCTGAAATAATATAGAATAATTGCTATTAACAGTTTCTTGAAATTAAAACTTCTTGAGAGAGCAACGTACCACTTACAAAGGAATTATCTCTGATTAACCATTCTTTACTCAAATATAAATAGATAAGGTTTGTCTGATGTCTGAGTTTCATGCCTTATATCTATTCTTCATAACCTTCCTTAGACAAAAAAAATCCAGTTTTATGTAGCTGGGCAAATCAAAATCTATGAAATCTACAATCAATTGTTGTATATGATTTTAAATGTTATTTTAATAAAGTAAAATGACTATCTTTAGATTATTATCTCCAAATAAAATAAATAAGCATTCTAATTTTTATTATTCAACTAGACAACCATGATCCTTTGGGTCATCTTTTCAGAGAGATTTCCTCTCTCCTCAATGCCTTTAGCCATAACAGCGCTTCTAATGTACTTCCTTCACTGGAAAAGCTAGGATACATTTAGAGATGTATCTGTGTTAAAAATAGCCCATGTTGAATTATATAGCACAGTAAAGCATCAGAATAGGAAAATCTTTTATGATATCTTGTATTATATCAAAAGCTGTTTTACAATCATTTTTATGTCATAAAAGGTTTCCTAAAATTTGCCTCGGGACTCTTGGGCCTCAGATTTTCAATGCATTCTGTAAGTTAGCCCATTTGACATACCTCGGTTCAAAACGTTTTGCCCTGTAGTACATCTCTTTTCCCAGTTAAAAATTATAGGAAAGAGGGTTTTACTAGTATATTCATTTTTATTTTTAAAAATGTTTTATTGATTTTCTAGTTTTACATTTAAGTATTTAAAAAGCAATGTGGCAGCTGGGTTAATCGATAATACAATGACATACAAGTATCTTTAGTACAAGTCTCAAGCTACTACATTAAATTTTTCCTCTCTTTTCCCCTTAGTATTTACTGTCTCCTGTTTAAACTAATACAATTCTTATTAAATCAATTAAATAAAAATGACATTCTTACATTTTTTCAATAATTTTTGTCTTGTACATATCCTTATTACTTTAACATTCAGTCTTTATAGACAATGTCCTAATTAGTTTTTCCCAATTTTTAATTTCAACTTTAACATTTAATATTTATAATTTCCAAGTTTTAAGTAACCAAAGTTCCCTTTATCTCAATTTATCACAAAGTCTAATATTCAGAATATACATCTTATCTATTTGGATATATTCTATTTCTCACCATCTTACATCAAATAATTGATAATGCAGTATTAACATTCTTATTTTCTATTAATTTCCAAACATCTTAAATTTAGTAACCAAATTTTCTCTTGTTTCAACATCAAGTACTTCCTCTCTTTTTCTCTTAATGTTTATTATCTCATATTTAATCTATTACAGTTTTTATTATATCAGCTAAGTAAAAACATGTTTATTACATTTATCAATATATGTTTAGCTTATATAGATCTTAATTAATTTTACATTCAATCTTTATAAACAAATCAATATTCAAATTTGACTTTTAATATGTATACTTCCAAATTTTAAAATAACCAGTATATACATTTTTAACACTCCTATGAAACCACTGTTAGGCATTAGCATTTTTTAAAAAAATATTTTATTTTGCACCGATGATGTCACCTAGTTTGGGTAATGAAATGTCTGCAAGAAAACAACCAAGCTCAGAGAGCACCAAAGACCCTTATGTTTGATTTTTTTTAAAAAAAAAAGCAGTAACAGCTATTTCTTTGTAATTTTTTAATTTTTGATATTTAAATATCATTTTATTCTTATCAAAACTACTTTGAGCTTAGAAAATAGCGTATAAGATTTTGCATTAATGATTTTTTTTCCTGATAACTACAGGAAAGAAGACTTTGCTTTCTAAAAAATTACATGCTACAAGCAAAATGTCACAATTGTGACCATTTCACGAAATTGTCCCTGATAATAAGAAGTAAAACATCTGGTTTAACATGATTTCCAGTGCAATATACTTTTTTTCCTGGAATGGTGCCCATATCAGAATCAAGCCAGCCACAAATACATTTTGGTTATACAACTTCTAACCTAGAGTTTCTTCTTTTTTTACTCCATAATTTGTGCATTTCATTGCATAAAATCAAAATGTTATTTTCGCTAAGTTTAAAGATTACTTACCCCAACTAATAATAGTTATCCAAAAGCAGTCATCTGCCCATCTGTACCAGAACTGCCCATTGATCAAAGCCTGTGGATGAAAAATAAGCATGTACTATCCAGCCATGACCTTAAGCTCCAATAAATTAATGGAAGTCCAATAGCCTCTATATTTGTTAGTAAACTATAGATTTCTAACCCATTGATTGGATGCACTCAGAGACTATCTTGGCTACTGAACAAACGAGGTTTAGATCAGGATGCTTTATGGAGGAGTGATGTCCAAATCTATACCATTTAGCGAAAACTACTTTACCACTTCTAAAGTGGCCTTTGTTGCCTTCATTGACTTAAAGGTGGTCTTTCACTCCATCCCTCATGACAGGTTCTGCAATAAATTAGCCAGAATATCTTTTTTGTAAAAGAAAAAGGTGCCGGAACTCACACATGTCATACAACCCGCCTTGCCTACCCTACAAGGTTCCATCCAAAAAAGGTGCCGGAACTCCGTTCTGAGAGTTCTATGAGGGAAAAAAAAGCCCTGACTGCAGGTATCTAGACAAAATGCTGTATTGCATTCTTCTAATGAGAACAATTAGTACTTTTCCATAGGATACACTGAATTTTCTTAATTGCAGTGCTATTGCAGAGAGGGGCATATGCCATCCCCTGACTATTTAACTATAATCTGGGCTATGTCACATACCTAGGAAAAAAGAGTACCTACCATTTTCATAGAGATTCTTTTTATTTCCTCTTACACACCTTTCCTTATGCGGCTTCTTGTATCAGCACTTCCTCTAAAAGTGCCTAGAAGCTGATTGCATCCTTTTCCTATTGCCTTCTTCACTGGACCGCCCTGCCCCAGCCACATGCAGTTAACTCCTTGCCAGCTATTGGCCTGAATATTTAAGCCTTGCTTTTCTCAGATTTGGGCATAAATCTAGCTACATGGTGATATACTTTAATTTTTAAGACTGTTATAATGAATAGTATCCATAGTATAAACCTGAAAGCAGTAAGTGTATGTGTGTTTGTGTGTGTGTGTGTGTGTGTGTGTGTGTGTGTGTGTGTACATACACACACACACACACACACACACACACACACTAAAATCCAGGAATAGTCAGATGTTGTGGTAGATTCATAGAAACATTTTGGTATAATCAGGAATAAATTCTAAGAGGCACTATTTTATGTGTTTTCGGGCACCTTAATACTAAGTACAAAGGTAGTCTAAGTTTACAATAGCCCAGTGCTACGTGTTTTGCCAATTAATTAGTTTCATGAAAAACTACAACATCCTGTGCAAAAACATTAAAAACTAAAGAGAACAACAGCAATTAAAATCCAGCAGCCATAAGGGATTTGGAAATGGGGAGTGGGCAGGCGGGGCTGGAGGACTACGCATATTTTTTTTTTTCAAAGTAATATTTTTATTAGGGCTCTTTTCTCTGCTGTTTCATACATTCCTAGAACTAAGTTCCGAGTTACTATGTTTGCATGTTTGTAAATAAATTTTGTTTTTCTCAGTTAGGACCCTTGTTCATTATTCTATGCTTAAGTGTCAGCTGTATCAAGTTGTGCAGTCAGTCCTAATGTCAGGCCCACACCTGACATTAAGTGTGCAACAAAGTCACTTTATTTTGGCTTGCATTTGTCACTTTCAAACTTAATGTTTGCTTAATGTTCTCATACTAAGATCTTTATCTAATTCAATATTATTTTACAAATCTTTGATTCTGTATTGTGTTTGATTCCTACATTTGCTACAGCTTACATATTTCAGGTCTGGATGGGGAGAAACAGGCTTCGTCTCAATCCCGCCAAGACTGAGTGGCTGTGCATATCGGCATCTCGGGTTAACCAAGTTATTCCACCTCTAACGATGGGGGGTGAGGTGTTACCCCCCGTTGATAGGGCTCGCAACTTGGGCGTCCTCCTGGATTCACGGCTCAATTTTGAAGATCACATAGGAGCCGTGACCAGAGGGGCTTTTGCACAGGTTCGCCTGGTGCGCCAGTTGCGTCCCTATCTGGACCGAGACGCCCTACGCACAGTTACTCATGCGCTTGTGACCTCCCGTTTGGACTACTGTAACGCTCTCTACATGGGGCTGCCCTTGAAGACCACTCGGAGGCTTCAACTGGTGCAGAATGCGGCCGCGTGAGTTGTAATGGGGGTTTCCCGATACTCCCATGTAACACCTCTACTCCGCGAGCTGCATTGGCTTCCGGTTGCCCTCCGGGTGAAATTCAAGGTGCTGGTTATCACCTATAAAGCCCTACATGGCCTGGGTCCAGGGTATTTGAGGGAACACCTGCTGCCGGCATCAAACGCCCTTCGCCCAGTGCGCTCCCACAGGGAGGGTCTGCTCAGGGTCCCGCCGGTAAGAGATTGCCGGCGGGTGACACCCAGGGATAGGGCCTTCTCAGTGGGGGCGCCTGCCCTCTGGAACCAGCTGCCGGTGGAGCTGAGGACTGCCCCCGACCTCCGATCATTCCGCCGGGGCCTGAAGACCTGGCTCTTTGAGCTCTCGGGCCCAGGCTGAGGAGACATTTATTTTAATTGGGGTTTTTAATAGTACAGGGTTGATTTAATATTTTTTTAAATTGGGTTTTAACTTTTGTATGGTTGATTTTTAACTCCCTGTAAACCGCCCTGAGTCCTCAGGGAAAGGGCGGTATATAAATGCAATAAAATAAATAAATAAATAAAATATTTGGATTGCATACATCTGAATGACCCTTTAGAGGACAATAAAGGCATAGAGCCTTGGTGGAGCAGTGGGCTAATGCCTCCTTAAGTAACACCAGCTGCCTGCAATTAGTGCAGGTTCGCATCCCACCAGGCTCAAGGTTGACTCAGCCTTCCATCCTTCCGAGGTAGGTAAAATGAGGACCCAGATTGCTGGGGGCAATTAAGCTGACTTTGTAATAATGCCGCTTGGGGTGTGTATGAAAGCCCTAATAAGCAGGCATATACATAGAATGAAGGCTACTGCTAAGCTTGTAAGCCGCCCTGAGTCTTCGGAGAAGGGCGGGATATAAATGGAATTAAAATAAAAAATAGAGGAAACAAACTCTTCAGCATCATCTAGTTGTGACTGAGATTTTTGCGAATTACATCCGATCACTTGTACTTCTTTGCAAACTGTTGTGCTATTGCAACCCATAGGAAACATCAGTGTATATTATACATGTATACAAACCACACACCAAAAAACCCAGGATTAAAATAGAAACAAAATCCAATACAACATAAGCCAAAGACATTGCCAAAAAATTCCTCTGAGTCATATTGGTACAGCTTTGGCAAATGGTTTTACAGCCTCTGTTTGTGATTCTGGCAAGACCTAATAGATGACTTAGACAGTCAACCTCTTCTTATTTTCCTTTCTTTCTAATATGGTGGCAATCTCTATTAATGTCTATGATTCTATCATGGTCTGTGTAGTGTATGCTCTTAAAGCATACATGGAATGTCAGCACAGCAGGGGGCTGGACAGCTCCAGGCTATAACTGCTTTTGGCGGGAAAGCCTGAATAGAGCTAGTCGTTGACAGCCCCAGAACCCAGCAGAACACAAAACCCGGGCACCGCAACACACACACACACACACACACCACAATCCACCACAACAATCACAACAAGGAAGAGAGTCTAGACACAGCACCACACCACCAGGTTAACCAGTCCCAAGAAGATCAAGCAGGCCGCACAAGGCTCCAAGCTACCTCGCGGACTATGTGCGCTCTTAGGGGGGTGGAGAAGCAACCAAGGAATAACAATTGTAAATTTTGTGTATAGTGTAAATAAGTGTATATAGTTATGGGAGACGGAATGACAGAGGGTAATTCCTCACTATGGGGGAAGGGGTGTAGTGTATGCTCTTAAAGCATACACGGAATGTCAGCACAGCAGGGGGCTGGACAGCTCCAGGCTATAACCGCTTTTGGCGGGAAAGCCTGAATAGAGCTAGTCGTTGACAGCCCCAGGGCATGGTCAGCTCTGGCGGGAAGCCAGGGTTTAAATCCATTGGCCACCTGCACTGGCGGGAAGCCCAGGTTTGAATCTATTGGCTGAGATTCACCTGGGCAGGTATAAAGAGACGCCATGTAACTCCTTTGCTTCAGCTTCATTCCTGATCAAATAAAGAAGTACTACCCAGCTCAAGTGTCCATCTCTCTGTGCGACCACGCAACATTGTAGTCTGATTTCAAGGGATCTCCTCAGATGAAGAAGAGAACCAAGAAGATACACTGCAAGAATTTGGACCCTGTACTACCACATTATATAAACCAGGAAGCAAGCTGTAACTGTAAGCATACATGCTTGGATCCAGCTGATTCTGATCTACACCAGGAGTCTTTCCCCGCAACCTTCAGGAAGAAGACCTAAGAAGACCTAATGAGCCAAAGACAAAAGAAAGAAGAGTGCTGGGCTACACTAAGATACCACTAGACTTTGTAGGACTCCTCACAGGTAACTTGCTGAAGGAAACCAGGCCTGAGTGGTAGTCAGAGGCTGCTGATATTTAAGGAGCAACCTGGATTTGTTTAGCTTTCCTGGAATAGAGATGCCCCGTGAAGGGCTGTGTGTCTCAAATCTCCCAGCTGCAGACATCTCCTGGAAATTTACTTGGATTTTTTTTTTTAGTTATATCTTTGGATACTGTCTGCAGAGTAAATCTGCTTAGGTAGATGAAGCTTAGCCTGAATTCATGATTTGATGAAGGATTTACTACAAGGGTACACCAAATAAGGACTGCTATTTTTAAGGCAAAGAGCAAAATATTAATACAGGTAGTCCTCATTAAAGACCCTAATTAGGACAAGCATTATGTGAAGCAGGCATTAAGCAAAAGATCACATAACCACCCCACTTAGTGACCATCCTACATAGTGACCACTGGGTGAGGCCATTAAGCAAATCACATGCAGTTGTTAAGCAAGACAACCATGACTGTGACTTGTGCCTCCTTCCCTATTGACTTCGCTTGTCAGAAGACAGATGGAAATGTTGGAAGGGGTGACTTCAATAGTCGTAAGTGGTCAGTGCAACAGTCATTAAGTGTATATATATATATCCTATAAGTACATGCTGAAATTCCCTTTTTTCCCAGAAAAGAATTCTAAACCAAATTCATTTTCAACGAATTACAGGAGAAGTAGTAGAAGAAACATCAAGAGGATTGGAATCGGCAAAGGACTGGTTACAACATTGATTAAGAAAACATGATAGTTACATAGGTATATGTCGTATATGAATTTGTACTAGAATGGGGTCATTTTGCCCTCTGCAACAAATTTTTTGGAACAAGAGATTTCTTTAGAAATCAGATAGTTTGTTGCAGTGCTTTTTTTGAAAAAGAAAAAGGTGCCGGAACTCACACGTGTCATACAACCCGTCATACAAGGTTCCATCCAAAAAGGTGCCGGAACTCCGTTCTGAGCGTTCTATGAGAAAAAAAGCCCTGGTTTGTTGGAGTCTTAATGATGCTATGAATCTTTTTCTTACGTTCAGCTGGTACATCTTAGAACACCACCATGCCATGCATTTCCAGTTGCTCCTTTCCTGGAAAATGTATCTGGAGTAAGTCCCAAAAATTATTATTCCTTCTGGAATGGGGATACATGATTTACAGTATAATGCTGGAACACACCCAAAATCTGGTGCAAACAACTGGAGAGCTACTTCTGATTCTTCCCAATTTATTTTTTCTTCACTCGAAATGCCTTATCTCTATAGGAAGCTCTTTGATTCATCTGATTTTTTCCAGACGCAAAGCCCACTTGAATTAAAACAAAACAACCATGTTTCCGATATTCTCAATCGGCTCTGAGTAGACAAAGGGAGGAAGTGACTTTTCAATGCACTTTCTAGAAATGTCTTTAGTGGATTCTTTAGTTGACCAGACACAAAGGACATGCAAAGAAGACAGAAATTCTCCACAAAGATTGTTTATTTGGATCCAGAAGAAGAACAGAAAAAAGCTGATGAAAGACAGAGAATGAAAAGTCAGTTAGCAGTGATGGGGGGGGCATTCAAATGGACTTGGGAAATATACGCTCAGTTGTTTCCAGTGTCATTTTATATGTGATGGGAAAACAAAATGGGATGCAACAAATGTGAAATAATTTATAATAGTCAGGATGGGTATAAAATAGACGAAGGCTATTGAATTCTTCTCATCTCCTGCCTCTATCAGTTCAGGCACTTTCCCCCCACTGGTTCATTTTCTGTATCTGAGCAGGCTGGCATGACAGAGAGGAAGGCAGGGATGTAGATGAAAGTAGAGACTGTCTTTAAAGTTATGGCTTAGGTATCTGCTTGACTACTGCCTCTTCAGGGAGGACCATCCTGTCTGGTGTGATCAGCTACAAGGAGATGCTAAGACTGGAGGAGGAATGAGTGGATTTTGTGTTATGTCCATATGTATGAAGCAAGATGCTCCTGTAGATCCCAAATTTCATTCTAGAAAGCAGTAAAGAAAACCCAAACATTTTGTAGTGCCTTTGATGTCCATATTTTGGACACCAGGATGTGGCTTTATTACTTTATTACTATTTGGTGATATTCTAATGCTTGAAACTGCCATGAATTTAAGTTGGTAGTCAACAAATAAGGTACGTAAGTTAATATATTTCTTTAGTCTTCCATTGTAGTTTATTGAATCAGATATGTAGATCTTTATTGTTATAAAACCTCAAACTGTACTTGATCAGAAGTAATAGCCACAAAAATATACAGCTCTGGGTGGCATTCAAACTACGTATCCTTACCTTCCTTTAATATACAATACAGTTAGTGCAATTGCATTTCAACAAGCACAGAACACATAGATCTGCTGGAAACGATAGGAGTTGAAGTCAGCCTTACTCAAAGGCTGACTTACCTGAGGAGACCTAGTGTGTAGAGACATGCAAAAAGAAAAAAAGCTTCAAATTTCTATGTAATCTTTCTTCAGAGCAAGTCTCATGGAATAGGGCTAAACTTTCTAACTGAAGTGAACATTTGCAAACATATTTCTGTGTTTTGACTTTTTATATATATATATATATATATGCTTGAGAAGGAGGAATTCAAGCTGCACTAGTTGCCAGTGTAATTCTGAGAGTGATTCAAGTTGCTAGTTATGACCTACAAAGCATAGGGCCTAGTTGTTTAAGGGGCCATTTTATCTCCCATGATTTCTGCTCATCTGGTACAAGCTAATAGAGTCGGTATGCTGCAAGGCCCATGAACTGAACAGCTTCATCTTTTGCAACCTGGGAAGCCCTCCTTCTCTTGTGCAGTCTGTGCCTTCCAGAATGAGGTCCCCCTCCAAGACCCTGACCCTGATAGCCTTGCGGTAGAGTCAGCGGAACCCTTGTTAGATATGTTTGACATCTGTTGTACATATTGTGGGCTTAGCTGTCCAGATTTTCCAATTTATTTATTTTCTTTATAGGAAAATACATTTTTATTTTTATTGTTGGGCTTCTGACATGTTTATTTTAATTTTGTTTCCTGCCCAGAGTCAGTTTGGAGCTGGACAGCAACAAAGTCAAATAAAAAAAAATTCCTCTGCTAAACTGCATTTTGTTTTTGGTTTTTTTTTCCTCTTGCCCAATTGCTTGATGGTTTGAGGAAACTGTTTGCAATCTCTTCTATGACTTTTTTGTGATATCTTTTTATTTGTAAGCAATGAAAGAAGAAAGGATGTTTAATGCAGAGAGGCAGGTCCAAGCCGTTGCTTTGCTTCTAATATGTAATGCTAATTGATTGGTATCAGCTCAAAAATTTGTATAGACAGCTATACACTATAGAGTGTAAACACATACACACAAGGGGGGGGGGAATTAACAAGAGTTGCCAAGAAAAAAAATGAAATCTGGAACTGGCAGACAGGAAGTTTTAAAAATTGCATAAAAACTATTGCACAGGACAAAAGAAGGTGGTACCCAGCTATCTTAGAACTGCCAGTGCTATCTCACAATCTGAGGAAATGAACCTTTGCTCTTTTCTGTAAATTTGGCTTTTAAATGAAAGCCGACTATTTCTCTTGTCTGCTCATACACTCTTCCTTTGTGTAGCAAACAAGAAAAGACAATCAGGGAAGCCAGATTCGCTTAATGACCGCAATGATTCACTTAATAGCTGCAGCAAAAAAGGTCATAAAATTGGCAACAACTCAATGATTTAGTGATGGAAGCTCTGGTCCCAATTTTGGTCATAAGATAAGGACTACCTGTCCATACACAAAACTGTTTCCTCCATCGTCTGCTGTGTCTATTGCTGCTGTTTCGTGCATAGAAGCATTAAGGCCCACTTTGGGACTCACTCATTTTTTTAAAAAAATATATTTTATTTTTTAAAAAGCCTAAAGGTAAAGGTAAAGGTTCCCTCCACATACGTGCTAGTCGTTTCTGACTCTAGGGGCCAGTGCTCATCTCCGTTTCAAAGCCGAAGAGCCAGCACTTGTCCGAGGACATCTCCGTGGTCATGTGGCCGGCATGACTGGACGCCAAAGGCGCATGGAACGCTGTTACCTTCCCACCGTAGTGGTCCCTATTTTTCTACTTGCTTTCGAACTGCTAGGTTGGCAGAAGCTGGGACGAGTAACAGGCGCTCAACTCTGTTATGCAGCACTCGGGATTCGACCCGCCAAACTGCCGACCTTCTGATCGACAAACTCAGCGTCCTAACCCACTGAGCCACCGCGTCCCTATTTAAAAAGCCTACAGACAAATCAAAAGAAAATAAATTAAAGTTAAGAAATATGACTTCTGACCTTCTTTTCAACAGTTACAATGTAATAGTCCCACCTCCCTCTTAGATATTATAAAAGTCCCCATCACCCCTCATTTTATCTATGTCTTTCTTCAAACCCTTAAGGCATCGTGTAATTTTACCACTTTACGATTCTCCATGCCAATTATTGTTTGCAGTGGTCCCAGTAAGCCTTTTGATATAGTAAATTGCATACAAATGTAAATTGTTGCTTGGCATTAATTTCTCTTTCCCTCACTGGTTTTGTTTGCCTTTTGTCCCATTTTGCCAGTTAACTGTTGGATGTTTGCTGATCTGTAATAAATAGGCATTAAGCTACATTTTTGCTGGCTGAAATGAGAAGCATGTGCGCTTGCTCTGATCTGGATATAAGGAGTGATTGGGCATGTGCTCACTCAACTACAGGTTATGCAACTTGAAATCACACACAGCAATTTCCCAACAAATATTGCCACAAACTAAGTAACATTCAGATTTCTATCAGATATAAGGTCACTCGTGTAAAAGTATAATGCCAAAATTCTCTAATAAAGGCTGCCGTAGCCATTGGCTCAAATAAGAGTAAAGGACACATTTTAAAGATCACATTCCAAGGGTTCAGTCATACATGATATGTTCCACATGGGCATTGCCTCCGTAATACTAGATTTTTTTTTGGGGGGGGGGAAATCTGCTCTCCAAGGTGGCTGAAAAGAGCCCTAATAAAGGCCCATCTACAGTAGAACTAAGTACAATAACACAACTATATGGCAGGTATGAGACTCTGTATTCCTCCAAGGGTCAAGACATTTTTGTGATAAAAATGTAATGTATTGGGAATGAAGGTCTCAAAACTCAGGCTGCACTTTTTCACAAGATGCAAAAGAGTTACAGGTCCCAGCTATGTCCCATGGATTGATTGATTGATTGATTGATTGATTGATTGATTGATTGATTGATTGATTGATTGATTGTCATCAAACCATTTTTCACTATTAGCAACCCCATAAATAGAGTCACCTGAAATGTCAAATGATTATGAATATATTTGCTCCATTCTCTGCTTTATGTTTTGCTTTTTGTTTTGTAAGTTTTGACATTGAAAAGTATGTAAACTGTTTTAAAGGGTTGAATTGAAGCCTGCTTTAGGTTTGAAGAAAACTCAGAAAATTCAAGCCAGCTCAGGAAAAAAATGTAAATATATCTGTTTTTTACCCAAAAGATGTTCTTTCAGTTTCAAATTCCAGCTGCAAGAGTGGAAGAATTAAGAATTACCTAAGAGAGGGGCTTTGGCAAAAGAGACTGGTAGCCAAAGCAAGAGAAAAACATGTCTATCTACATGTGGCTCCATCTCGGAAAACATTGTCTACATATCTGCATTATCAAGAGAAATTCAGGGCAAAAACTTCTCACATGGTCCTGCAGAAAAGAGCAGGAGAAGAAAGGAGCACTTTTTTGAATAGTGCTGAAAATTTGTTTGGTATAATGTGATCTATTTGGTCTTGTAGTTTTAGATCTTGAAAGCTCTTCTTCTTCTTCTTCTTCTTCTTCTTCTTCTTCTTCTTCTTCTTCTTCTTCTTCTTCTTCTTCTTCTTCTTCTTCTTCTTCTTCTTCTTTTTCTTCTTCTTCCTCCTCCTCCTCCTCCTCCTCCTCCTTCAATCAGAATAGAGCTGGAAGGGACCTTGAAGGTCTTCTATAATAATAATAATAATAATAATAATAATAATAATAATAATAATAATAATAATAATAATAATAATAATAATAATAATAATAATAATAATAATAATAATAATAATAATAATAATAATAATAATAATAATTTGGAAGGAACCTTGGAGGTCATCTAGTCCAACCCCCTGCTAAGGCAGGAAACCCTATACCATTTCAGACAAATGGCTGGCCAGTCTCTTCTTAAAAACTTCCAGTGTTGGAGCATTCACCACTTCTGGAGGCAGGTTGTTCCACTGATTAATTGTTCTAACTGTCAGGAAATTTCTCCTTAGTTCTAGGTTGCTTCTCTCCTTGACTAATTTCCATCCGTTGCTTCTTGTCCTGCTTTCAGGTGCTTTGGAGAATAGCTTGACTCCCTCTTCTTTGTGGCAGCCCCTGAGATATTGGAACACTGCTATCATGTCACCCCTCACCCTTCTCTTCGTTAAACTACACATACCCAATTCCAGCAACCGTTCCCTATATGTTTTAGCCTCCAGTCCCCCAATCATCTTTGTTGCTCTTCTCTGTACCCTTTCTAGAGTCTCAACATCTTTTTTACATCGTGGTGACCAAAACTGGATGCAGTATTCCAGGTGTGGCCTTACCAAGGCATTGTAAAGTGGTATTAGTACTTCACGTGATCTTGATTCTATCCCTCTGTTAATGCAGCCTAGCACTGTGTTGGCTTTTTTGGCAGCTGCAGCACACTGCTGGCTCATATTTAAGTGATTGTCCACTAGGACTCCGAGATCCCTCTCACAGTTACTACTATCGAGCAAGGTACCACCTATACTATACCTGTGCATTTGATTTTTCCTGCCTAAATGCAGAACCTTACTTTTTTCACAATTGAATTTCATTTTGTTAGATGGTGCCCAGTGTTCGAGTCTGTCCAGATCCTCCTGTATCTTAAGCCTATCTTCTGGAGTATTGGCTATTCCTGCCAGCTTGGTGTCATCTGCAAATTTGATGAGTTCCCCATCTATCCCCTCATCCAAATCGTTGATGAAGATGTTGAAGAGCACTGGGCCCAGAACAGAGCCCTGGGTCACCCCACTACACACTTCCTTCCATGTAGATGCAGTTCCATTGAGGACCACACACTGAGTACGGCCTGTCAGCCAGCTACGAATCCATCTGGTGGTGATGCTATCTAACCCACATTTTTCTATCTTATCAAGTAGTAGGTTGTGATCTACTTTATCAAATGCCCGACTGAAATCCAAGTAAATTATATCTACAGCATTCCTCTGGTCCACTAGTTTTGTCACTTGGTCAAAGAATGCAATAAGGTTTGTCTGGCACAGCTGTTTTTGACAAACCCATGTTGGCTTTTAGTGATAACTTTGTTCGCATCAAGGTGTTCGATGATTTGTTGTTTGATTATCTTTTCCAGAATCTTCCCAGGTATTGAGGTCAGGCTGATAGGTCTGTAGTTTCCTGGATCTATTTTTTTCCCTTTTTTGAAGATGGGAACTACATCAGCTCTCTTCCAGTCCTCTGGTAGTTCCCCAGTGCTCCAGGATCTTTGAAAAATATAGTTCAGTGGTTCTGAGATCACGTCTGCCAGTTCCTTGAGAACCTTGGGGTGTAATCCATCTGGTCCTGGTGATTTGAACTCGTCTAGGCTGGACAGGTGCTCACTTACCATTTTCTTGCCTATCTTAACTTGCGTTTCTATTCTGTTTTTTATGGCACTGGTTTTGGTAGGTTGGACTGTTTTTCCCCTTTGTGTAAAGACAGATGCAAAAAACGAGTTAAAAAGTTCTGCTTTCTCCCTGTTGCTTGTCACCTTCTTGCCACTTTCCCCCACTAATGGACCAATCATTTCCTTAACGTTTTTCTTGTTTCTTATATGTTGAAAGAAGCTTTTTTTGTTATTTTTGACTTTGGTCGCAAGCCTTAGTTCATTTTGAGCCTTAGCTTCCCTCACTTCATCTTTGCAGGCACGGGCTGTTTGCTGATATTCTGCCTTAGTTATGTGCCCCTCTTTCCACTTCTTATACTTGTCCTTTTTATCTTTCAGTTTATCAGAGAGTTCTTTATGCAGCCATGCTGGTTTCTTTTGAAAGCTGTTATTTTTCTTCTTTGTTGGTATTGTGCTAGACTGGGCCTTTATTATCTCACTTTTCAAAATTTCCCAAGCTTCTTGAGTTGTTTTCCCCTTTAGGATTCTCATCCATGGAATTCTTCCCAAGTTATCTCTAAGTTTATTGAAATTAGCTCTTTTAAAGTCCAAGATTCTAGTTTGGCTGTATTCTATTGCTTGTGCTTCCATAATGTTGAATTCCAATATTGCATGATCACTTCCCCCCAAGGTCCCTGTGGCTTTGACACTTTCTATCATTTCATTTCTGTTAGTGAGAATTAAATCCAATATGGCTAATCCCCTAGTTCCCTTCTCTACTTTTTGGGAGAGAAAGTTGTCTGCTAGGTTTGTCAGGAATCTGTTAGATCTTCCACTTGGTGCAGAATTTGTCTCCCAGTGGATATCAGGGTAATTAAAGTCCCCCATTACTATTGTGATGCGCTTCCTACATACCTTAGTTCAGTGTTTCCCAACCTTGACAACTTGAAGATGTATAGACTTCAATTCCCAGAATTCCCCGCGCTAGCCATGCTGGTTGGAGAATTCTGGGAGTTAAAGTCCACACATCTTCAACCTGCCAAGCTTGAAAAACACTTCCTTAGTTAACTGACTAGCAAAAAGTTCATCTATTTCCTCTGTTTGGTTGGGCGGCCTATAGTATACACCTATGGCAATGTCATTTTTTCCCCTTTTATATTGACCCAAATACATTCAAGTTTACAGTTTTCATCATTGTAGTGCTCTATTTCTGTAGAGATAAAGTTATTTCTTTTATATAGAGCAACTCCACCTCCTCTTTTGTTTAGTCTATTTCTTTTAAATAATTTAAATCCCTCTAGCTGTGTGTTCCATTTGTGGGTTTCGTCCCACCATGTTTCTGTAATGTTTCTAGTCCAACCCCCTGATCAAGCAGGAGACCATTTCAGACAAGTGACTGTCCAGACTTTTCTTAAAAACCTCCAGTGATGAAGCACCTTCTGAAGGCAAGCTGTTCCACTGGTTAATTGTCCTCACTGTTAGGAAGTTTCTCCTAAATTCCAGGTTGCTTCTCTCCTTGATTATTCTAGGAGAACTTAAGCATGGTGAAATAGCGGTCCTGGGCTAATAGAAATGGAAGGATCCTGCAAAAAGGAGGAAACGAAACATATGCCATACAGCAAAGCAAGGCATAACGGGGTGTAGCAAACCACACAGGAATCCAGTCACCCTGGCTTAGTAATTGTGCAAGGCTTGTGGGAAACTGAAAACAAGAGTTCATAAAGTTATTTTCTCATAACCCAATACCTATATTTCTTTTCTGCTAAAGTCTTTGCTGCATTACTATAATTGCATCACTACTGCACTTTTTTTTCTATATTAGAACCCAATGCATATTTGCACAACTCTGCCTTAGCAGCAAGATCCTTGGCTTTATTATTGCAATGAACAGCTTTGTCAAGGAAGCAGTATCTCTGTGCACTGAGGTGTTAACTCTTTTTGTCTACAATTAAGCCTTGCATTTCCCACTATGACACCTTGCTGTAAGACATTGTTTTATTCTGGAAATATTTGCAGAACCAGAGGCTTGGTCATCTCCTAGATGCATTCATTACACTGGGCAGGAATGTAGGAGCCAGGGCCTCATTATTTATGCCAGCCTCCCTCAACTTGAAATCTACCAGAAGTGCTTGGACTACCAGAGTTCCAGCCATTGTATCCATCGACTTACACGGTTCCTCATTTTAGGTTCTGTGTGCCCTCCATTCACTACAGCTATCTGTTTGATTTTTACCCCAGCATTGTTTTTGGCCAACTCAATGCATAATGCTCCCAGCTCCTATTTTTCCCACCACCACCACCACCACCAGATGAGATGGACCTTTCTGAGAGAGAGGAAATGGCCCAAAGTCACTCAGCTGGCTTTCTTACCTAAGGGAGGACTAGAACTCAAGATCTCGCAGTTTCTAGTTTAGCACCTTAGCCGCTACATCAAACTGGTTTTAAAAAGTAAAAAAAAAGCCAACTGCATACCCCACCACCCCACCCTTGACAATTACTGGAATGCCAGACTTTCACCACCTGGATGGCTACCCTTAAAGGACTGCAACTTTTCCGGTCCATCCAAGGCCACATCCAGAAAAACAAACCAGTTCTGAAATAAGTCCACTTCCAGCTTATCGAATAAACTAAGATTTTCCTTTCAGTTCTCCAAACAGAATAAGGGGGTTGCTCTTGCCTGGCCAATCCTTTTCATTCCATCTTTCAAAGCCTATAAATTCTCTGGATACAATTTTTCTTTTCTATTTTCCGGCATAAATTCTTAGCATAATTGTGTGTTTAGCTCAAAATGGACTAAAGCTTCTATGATCATTTCTTATCACATTTTCTAGCACTTCCCTGGCTCTACTATGGGCCAGTGTTGCCTATTTCTTTCCCATTCCTTTGAACCATTTGATTTGTTTCATTTGGTTAGAGAGATCTGTTGGCCAGAAACAGGCAAGAACAATGTCAGGGAATCTAAGGATTAGCTTCCAGTACGGTGTTGTGCACCTTGAGAGCCCCTGTCTTTTTTTTTTGTTGTTGTTTTTGTTTTTGAAGGGACCAGTACTGATATTCCAGCTGCAAGGCCTCACTGCAAGCATCTGGTTATTACCAGAGGGTATGTTTATTCTTGGCATGTGAAGAGATGCTCACTGCAAACAAAAAAGAAGACTTCATCCCATCAGATGTAGTTAGACTTTGTCTCATTGGATCAAGCTAGCAGCCTGGGAACTGCATATTGTAGACTACTGGGAGAATTCTGAAAGAGTGAAGAGTTCACCATAAACATTAGTGAAATGGACTTTGTCTCCTTAGAAAAATAGTGGACTAAGGAAATTCTATGGGTATAATATACTTAGATAGCACAGTGATCACTGTGTACTGCAGAATCGCAGAACAGAATTAGAATACTGTAAGCGAAAAGGCGGGTGTAACACTTTCACAAGAATGGCACGATTTGGAAGAACATCTAAATGTACTCTTGGGGGACTGAAAATGGGAAAGTGTTGTGCAAGTTAAATTGTGAAAGAAGATTACATACATGGTAGCAACTCAATCTTGTGGTCCCTTTAACCTGGGCTGAAATCTCTGGAGCAGTTAGTGGATTTTATAGAAGCCATCCAAAAAGCTTTCAGTAAGCAATGCATGAACACTCAATGTACCGTATATGTGGTACCTTTGGTTTGTTAGAGGAAAAGTGGCAACTAAGCCATGGGGAGAGAGATGTAGCTAAGGGCAGATCTAGCATTTCTTTTATTAATACAGTTTGCACCATTCTCTTTACAAGCTGGAAGGAAGTTCATTTCACATTGTAGATGAGGATCCTGTTTTTGTCTCTATCTTTAGCACAAGTTCTCTAAATGAAGCATGAGTGATGTTGTCTCTTCTTTGCCATCTAGTGGTGAAGAAAAGTCCAGCAACTGCACACCACTGCTTGCTTCTCCCACCCACATAGTGCTTCTATGCAATTTATTAGTATGCTTTTATTTGCTTATGCTCTCAGGTAAATGCTGCAGAGAATACTTCCAGGCACGCTTTCTATAGAATTAGTGTTCTACTTCCTTCAGGAATTTCACAGAGATTCCATAGACTGCTTCATCAAGTGGTAAAAATGCTAATGGTTTTCTCATCTTCTTTCTCAGCAAGAACGTTTTCATACTGGACTGCCAGAAATTCTACCTATACATCATTCCTAGTAGACTTTAAAATTTTCAGTATTTTACCTTTATCTTCACCATATGTAGCCATTAGCATTGCACTGAGCCATTAATATCCAAACCTGTGATTCTGAAATTTGCAGAGAACATTTTTAGCCAACCATTCGGTCAAATATTGAGTTTAGTGATCTCCATTTGGCTTCCAGAGCCCCCTGCATTAACAGCAGCCCTTCTACGTCCTTTGTAGAATGAAAGCCAATATGATTCTAACTCTTTCTTCATTCCTTTTCCCATTCAATGCATTTGTGTGCATGTACAATTGCCTTATCATTTGCACAATATTTCTCCCAATATTGCTATTATTAATCAAATTGATATAGCTGTCCATCTTACCTAAGGCAACTTTGGGCAATACACAGCAAAAGACAAAAATGAGAATATAAAAATAGCAAATACAAATATAACAATCATAATAATAAATATCCTGAAAAACTGGAAATCCCATCATTGAAGGAAAGAAAAACAACAATGTCCTCAACAATGGAGCCATCTAGACAGATCTCTCTAATTCCTATTGCATAACCAGGTGTTAAGAGCCTTCCAGAAGGTCAAAAGTGATGAGGGCAGTCTAATTTGGGGTGAAAGAATATTTCATAAGGCAGGCATCACAGCAGGGAAGGCATGTTTCCTGAGACCTACCTCATGCACCTAGAATTGGACCCCAAGGCAACTGGCAATCAATGCAGCTCACAGTGCTGAGATCTAATATGTGTTGCCCTATGAGTGCACATAACCATCCATACTGCTGCATACGGACCATCTGAAGCTGCCAGATAATTTTCAAAGACAGCCCTATGTATAGTCCATTGCAGTAGTCCAATCTGGCAGTCACTGGGACATGAGTGACTGTAAGCAGGGCCTGCTGATCCAAGAATGGACACAACTGGCATACATGACAAATCTGTGCAAAGGCCCTTGTAGCTATGACTGCCATCTGCTCCTTGAATAGGAGTTGTGAGTCTAAAGGACCCCCAAATTGCTTTGGATGTATCTGGAGTAGTGCAAACCCATTCAGCCTCAAAGATGGCATAGTCCTGAACAGTGGTGGGATTCAAATATGTGAACAACCAGTTCTCTGTGTAGATGCTGCTTCCAGAAGTTCATTCTGGGCCTTAGCTACCAGTTCTGCCAAACTGGTGCAAAGTGGCTGAATCCCACCACTGGTCCTGAATCAGTAGGCTCTAAAAACCAAATCCATTTGGTTGTGCTGGGGTTCAGCTTAAGCTTGTTGTCCCTCATTCAGACCCTCATAGCTTCTGGCACTGGGATAAGATATTCATGGCAATACTTAATTCACTGGGGGTAGAGATGTACATTGGCTATTTCAGCATACTAATGACACACAGCATCACCACCAGATGAATTTATAATTTATAACGAGTAGTGATTAATGGTGCTACATCTACATAGAGGGAAGTAAGCAATGGGGTACCACAAGGTTCTGTCTTAAGCCCAGTACTCTTCAATATCTTCATAAATGACTTAGATGAGGGAATAGAAGGGGAACCCATCAAATCTGCTGATGACACTAAGCTGGCAGGAATAGCCAACACCTCAGAAGACAAACTCAGGATCCAAAAAGTTCTTGACAGACTTGAACAATGGGCCCTATTCAATAACATGAAATTTAATGTGGAGAAAAGCAAGGTTTTACACTTAGGCAGGAAAAACCAAAGGTACAAGTACAAATTAGGCAAAACCTGGCTCAAAAACAGTAACTGTGAGAGAGACTTTGGAGTCCTAGTGGACAATCACTTAAACATGAGTCAGCAATGTGCAGCAGTAGCCAAAAAAGCTAATACAGTCCTTGATTGTATAAACAGAGACATAGACTCAAAATCATGAAGTATTAGTGAAGTATTAGTACTACCTTATAAAGCCTTAGTAAGATCACACCTGGAATACTGTATCCAGTTTTGGTCACCACATTACAAAAAAGTTTTTGAGACTTTTGGAAAAAGTACAAAGAGCAACTAAGATGATTAAAGTCCTGGAAACTAAAACATATGAAGAACGGTTGCAGGATTTGATGACTATTGTAAAATACTTGTTACATAGCAGAGTGCTGTGGCGGTACAGCAGCCCTGAACTAAAATTGTTGTCCATTTTTCCCCTCAAACAGCCATTTCACAATAAGCCTGGGAAGTGTAAAATAGAAATACTAAAATTTAGGAGTAAATAATTATAGAATTGTACAATCATAAATGCAAAGTGTGCAGCATAGCACATGTGCAATTTAATTACAAATGATTAGGCATATACTATCAAGCTATTTACACAAACTGAAATCTACTTAACACAATTCCACATCAATTAAACATATAAATGTATAAAATTAAATTTTCTTAATATACCTAAAGATCAGTTGGATAAAAGTATAATATACCGGTAAATCAATACAAACAATAAATCAAGCCCTACCTATACTGTATGCACACATATACATCCATGATCTAAAACCAGTCCAAGAGAGAAAAAGATTAAATCAGATGAACTACAAGTCAAATAACTGTTCACAATCATTCACAACTCTGACCTAAATATCTCATGCTAGATTCTAAATGTTCACCAATAAATTGGGATTTTAAAAATATCTCAATGAAGTTACTTTATTTGATTTCAGTAATATATTCTCTTAACATCTTCATCTGATCCAAATCCATCTCAGTGTTGCTGTTATGTTATTTTAGTCTTTCCTACTAAGAATGGAATATTCATAGTAATAGTATCTAATTTTAATTAAAAGTAATTCAAAACAAATAGATTTTCCTCCTGATCCACACTATTTCATGACCTAACTCCACATAGTTTTTGAATATTCAGTTCTCATGCTACAGAAAGATAAAATGCAGTCCCCCACAGAAAAAAAGTCTGGTTTCATTGTATAGCTGAATCTCTGATCAGTAATCTAGTCAAACTCGTAATGTCACGTGACGTGTCGTGACATATCGTGACTTTTTTCCCGTTGCCAGCAATGGGGTGGGCGCAGTTTCAGCATGATGCATCTGGCCCGCGGGCCGGCAGTTTGGCACTCCTGATCTAGTCCATCTAAACTGAAATTTTATAGCTAAACATTTTTTATTTTGAAAAACAAGCCCACTAGCACTTTATCAGCTTTGGTAGTTCAGCAGTTACGAGCTGATGAGTTGCTACCGTACTGCCTTTCCTGTTCAGACTGTTGATGATTAAATGGATAGGGTTGACCTGCAAGTTTGGTCTTGTGCAATTCTTTCTTTCTTTTCTTTCTTTTTTTTTTTGCTTATATGTTCCAGGATTAGTTCCATTTTTTTCTCGGATTATGTTTTGAAGCAGAGGTTAACCTTTTTTTTCTGCCTGCAGTGACAAGCAGAATCTGCTCCTCTCAAAAACCATAAATGCTATTTACAGAGGTATAATTCTGGCCATTGGTTGGTACTATCATTTTTTTCTCTGCTATTTACATGCTTCCTGTTTGTTAAAATCCAGTTAAAACACTGCTTCAGGGTGCATCATTTTTCTCTTAGTCAAACAATTAGATTTAGGGGGCATAAATAATTAGTAAACATCAATGATAGAAATTTAATTTAATTTTTTAATTTAATTTAATTTATATACCGCCCTTCTCCCGAAGGACTCAGGGCGGTGTACAGGGCAATAAATACCAAAAGTACAAAATACAAAAATTAAAAACAAATTATTTTTTTTTATTTTTTTATTTTAATTCCATTTATATCCCGCCTTTCTCCGAAGACTCAGGGCGGTTTACAAGCTTAGCAGTAGCCTTCATTCTATGTATATGCCTGCTTATTAGGGCTTTCGCCCCCCCCAAGTGGCATTATTACAAAGTCAGCTTAATTGCCCCCAACAATCTGGGTCCTCATTTTACCTAGCTCGGAAGGATGGAAGGCTGAGTCAACCTTGAGCCTGGTGGGATGCGAACCTGCACTAATTGCAGGCAGCTGGTGTTACTTAAGGAGGCATTAGCCCACTGCTCCACCAAGGCTCTTATTAAATTAAACAATTGTGCCCGAATACAATAAATTAATTAAAAACAGTAATTAAAACCCCAAACCCATCAGACCAGGCCGGCTTGTTCAAATAAATAAGTTTTTAGATCACGTCAGAAGGAGCGAAGGTCGGGAGCCATCCGGAGCTCAACCGGTAAACGGTTCCAAAGGTCTGGCGCGCCCACAGAGAACGCCCTCCCCCTGGGGGCCATCAGTCGGCATTCTCTGAACAGTGGCACCCTGAGGAGGCCCTCTCTGTGGGAGCGCACTGGGCGGAGGGAAGTTGACTACGGCCGCAGGTGCTAGCAATGGGAAATGCTAGCAATGGGATTATTTCAATTAGTTGTTTACTTTATTTACTCTAGGGAAAAAAGTTAACAGCTAGGATTTTGCAGTATAAATGGTTGCAACTGAATTTATCCCAGAAAAAAACATAAGTAAGATGATGGATATGCTTTAGCTTGACTTTGATGATCCAGAATAAGATACTGTACTCCTAAAAGGCTACATCAGTTAACGTCCCAATAAAGGGGATGGGAATTAATTAATGAAGGCAAGACAAGAAGCAAAAGTTTAACTTTGCTAATTTCTTTTTGCAGCTGTTTGATTCCCTTTGGTAAAAGTGTAATACAAATTAAACAAATTAACAAACTATGGGTAGGAATTAAAGCTAGAAAAAGTAGACCTTTGAAATACGAGTTGGGTTTTCCTCCAGACAGCTAAAAATGAAACTTTTAATTATATATAGAAACACGTTCCAGACTATTTTCCACTGCCAAAAACAATCGTATTTCTCAAAGTGTTTACAAGAGAGAATAATTAATAGAATGGAGTGGAGAATTTCCATTACGCAGTCAGTGCAGGGAACCCAGTTGCTAGTGTTTTGATGTTTTTATCAGTCCTGCATACCACCCTCCTTACAAGGTTGCAAACTTTAACCAACACATTGCAGTGCATTCAAAGACCATGTATGGAGAAAATAAATCTGCTACTCCTGTAAGAGTATGTCAGGAATCACTGCTATCTTATCACCTTAAACTTTTCATTTCCTACCCTAATGTGTTGGAAAAAGTCTCTGGACTCTTTTGTTTAGGAGTAAGAATGGCAGCAAAGCTACTAATCATTGGGAAAGTATGTTTGATACAGTGTATGTGGCACAAGATATTCCAGATAAAAGTATATCATTTTTCAGATACAGATGGTCAGCGACCTTTAATGAAAGTTTACAGAGGCTCTAATCCAGACATGTCAAACACAAGGCCCGGGGGCCGGATCCGGCCCGCGAAGTGGTTTCATGTGGCCCGCGAAGCCATCCTGGAAACAGTGAGAGAACGGGCCCCCACTGCCTTGGCCCTGGCCCAGAGACCCTCAGATCTGTCCCACTCCTGCCCAGGCCCCCATAGGCACCCTTGATGCGAATGATGTAGAGCTGGCCACGCCCACCCAGTAGGCCATAGCACTTTAGCCACGCCCACCCAGTAGGCCACGCCCACCCATGCCACACCCACCCGGCCCCCTGTGGGCAACCGCAATGCTGATGCGGCCCTCCATGAAATTGAGTTTGACACCCCTGCTCTAATCCATAAGGAAATTCTTCTCAGTGAACCAAGTAAAAAATCTTGCGTATCTGTCTTACATAATATAATAGAAACAGGAAGCTGGATAGAAAGTTTTTGACACTTTTGAATTTTAGAATTGGAGAAGATTCTGGAGAATACCGTGGACAGTCAAAAAACAAACCAATAAATCATCAAAGAAATCAAATCCAAGTTCTCACTGAAGTTCTCACAAATGATCAGGCTCAAATTATCCTACTCTGGACACATTATGTGAAGAGCCAGCTCTCTGCAAAAGACTCAGGTCTGGGGAAGGCGGAAGGAAAGAAAAGAATAGGACAACCAGCAACAAGGTGGATGGACTCAGTAGCAGTGGTGATAAGACTTGAAAGAAGAGGTTAGGGCAGGGGTCGGCAACCTAAAAAAGAAAAAGAGCCACTGGGAACCGGTTCCATCACAAATTAAAAAAAGAGGGAGCCGCGTGCGTGTGTCCATACACGCGCATGCGCAAAAAGGTTTTTTTGCGCATGCGCGGACGCACGCGGCTGCCATTTTTTAAAAAATGAGATGGAACCGGTTCCCGGTTGCCCGATGGCGACGGCCCGTCTGCAAAGCTGCCGCTTTCGGCAGCTTTGCAGACGGGCTGTGGCAGCTTCCTCAAAGAGCGGCACCCCTGCCCATTCCGAGAGGTGCGCGCGCACCTCTCCGAACGACCGGAGTTGCGCGCGCACCTCCCCAAACCTTTGGGGAGGTGCGCGCGTACCTCCGTGCGAAGGGGCAGCGGCGCCGCTCTTTGAGGAAGCTGCCGAAAGCGGCAGCTTCCTGAAAGAGCGGCACCGCTGCCCGTTCGTGCGGAGGTACGCGCGCACCTCCCCAAAGGTTTGGGGAGGTACGCGCGCACCTCCCCAAAGGTTTGGGGAGGTGCGCGCGCACCTCCGGTCGTTCGGAGAGGTGCGCGCGCACCTCTCGGAATGGGCAGGGGCGCCGCTCTTTGAGGAAGCTGCCGCGGCCCGTCTGCTAAGCTGCCGCTTTCGGCAGCTTCACAGACGGGCCGCGGCAGCTTCCTGAAAGAGCGGCACCGCTGCCCGTTCGCGCGGAGGTACGCGCGCACCTCCCCAAAGGTTTGGGGAGGTGCACGCGCACCTCCGGTCGTTCGGAGAGGTGCGCGCGCACCTCTCGGAATGGGCAGGGGCGCCGCTCTTTGAGGAAGTTGCCGCGGCCCGTCTGCTAAGCTGCCGCTTTCGGCAGCTTCACAGACGGGCCGCGGCAGCTTCCTCAAAGAGCGGCACCGCTGCCCATTCGCGCGGAGGTACGCGCGCACCTCTCCAAAGGTTTGGGGAGGTGCGCGCGCACCGCCGCCCATTCGGGGAGGTGCGCGTGCACCTCTCCAAACGGGCGGTGCCACTCTCCATTTGGAGAGGTGCGCGCGCACCACTGCCCGTTGGAAGAGGTGCGCGCGCACCGGGCGGCTGGGAGCCGCAAGAGACGGCTCAAAGAGCCGCATGCGGCTCCGGAGCCGCAGGTTGCCGACCTGTGGGTTAGGGATAAATCATCATGAAGAAAATCTACCCATGTGGTTACCGGGAGTCCAAACTGAATTGATGGCACATAGGCAATCAGGTTACTCTGAATCAGGACATCAGCATGGGTTAATGTGAGGTTTTTAAAGAGATTAGCTTTTTAGATTAGCATTTATTGTATTTATTTATTTATTTTATTTGTCACCCATCTCATCCCAAATGATGAAGTTAATTATATGCCAGATTATTTTATTATTTTGCTGCCTACAAGTCAGTGTTGACTCCTGGCAACTGCCTAGAGAAGTCCCTGCAGTTTTCTTGGCAAGATTTCAAAAATGGTTTGCTATTGCCTTGTTTCTAGGGTTGAGAGAGAATTAACCTAAGGTCATCCACCTGATCTTGTGCCTAAGATGGGGCTAGAACTCACAGTCTCCCAATTTCTAGCCTGGTGCCTTAACCACTGGCTCTCTATATGCAATGCTACTTGGAGCTAAACTAAGTCCTTGAGGTGGGTTAATTTCCTGGGTCAGTTTATCTTTTTTGGGAGTATCCACATCTTAACCTCCTCACTGGACCAATTAAACATGCCATGAGAATAGGGCCATCCAGTCTGTTAAGAGTATATATCAACATGTTTTTCATTTGTAAATAAATTCAAATTCTCAAAAATGTCACAAGTCTCCATAAGTCTCTGTAAGTTTCTTCTATAAGAAACCAAGCCCAGTTAAATATTCCTTAAATGTAAAGGTTCCCCCACACATGAGTGCTAGTCGTTTCCAACTCTAGGGGCCGGTGCTCATCTCCGTTTCAAAGCTGAAGACCCAGCACTTGTCCGAGGACGTCTCCGTGGTCATGTGGCCAGCATGACTAGATGCCAAAGGCGCACAGAACGCTGTTACCTTCCCACCATAGTGGTCCCTATTTTTCTACTTGCATTTTTACGTGCTTTCGAACTGCTAGGTTGGCAGAAGCTGGGACGAGTAACAGGCGCTCACTCTGTTATGCAGCACTTGGGATTCAACCCGCCAAGCTGCCAACCATCTGATCGACAAGCTCAGCATCCTAACCCACTGAGCCACCGTGTCCCTAAATATTCCTTACTAGAATAATTTACTGGCAGAAGCAATGGATTTATATATGTCTCTTTAATTGATTTATTTCTTGAACGAACCCTAGGAGTTTGATTTATTCACTGATCATAAATCATAGAGTAATTTTCAACCCCTAACAACTACATACTGTAACTAGATCTTCTGCATGACAATCTATCCCTAACCTAGGAATTTAATTTGTGAGAAAATGCAAGAAATTCAATGATAGCATCATTCAGTAAAGAGCACGCTCTTAAAATATTGTCAGGGGGAAAAATCTGATGTGCTAGATTTATGTATTTTTTATTTTAATTCCATTTATTTTAATTCCATTCTCCGAAGACTCAGGGCGGCTTACAAGCTTAGCAGTAGCCTTCATTCTATGTATATGCCTGCTTATTAGGGCTTTCACACACACACCCAAGCGGCATTATTACAAAGTCAGCTTAATTGCCCCCAACACTCTGGGTCCTCATTTTACCTACCTCGGAAGGATGGAAGGCTGAGTCAACCTTGAGCCTGGTGGGACTCGAACCTGCACTAATTGCAGGCAGCTGGTGTTACTTAAGGAGGCATTAGCCCACTGCTCCACCAAGGATCATTCATCTAACCTTGGATAGTTTACTTAGTGGAACTATAGCAGTGAAGAGCTCTTCCAATTACTAAGTTTTGAACTTTACACCTGCAAATCTGGATGTTCCTCTCTTTCATTTTGTTTATAGGATTCTAATTTATTATATTTCATATCCTTTTATTATTTGATTTTATTTTATTTTCTCTTGAACTGCTTTATTAAGCCACCTAGAGTTTAAGATAGGTAGCCATATAAATCTTCTAAATAAATCAATACATGAATCTGCAGATTCGTATGTTAAATGAGTACTGGAAAAAAGACGTCTGATGTTTTACTGTTTAGTCAGTATTTCTTCCCAGAATCTCCTTCCAGTCCCTTCCTCTGCCCCTTCCAGAAAACATTTGCTGGATAAAACTGTGTATCTCTTTGAGTTGGCAAAAAGTAAAGGACTGACCTTTCTGTGAACTCCCAGGGAATTTCCCATATGTATGACCTTTCTGTGCTCTTCCATTGAATGTCTTTGCAAAGTACAGTGTGACGTAGAACAGGGTATGATTGTATCTTGTGCGTGGCATACTGCATATCAAACCATGTATGAACTCTACAAGCTACAAATGTAAACTTTGCATCAGCAAAGCTATCTAAATTTATCAACAACATACTGTATAGGAGGTTCCATGGGAGGTCATTGCAAGATCATGCGAAGAAGACATTGCACTTTGCAAATAAACCTGTGGATTATAAGAAATCCAGGCTGAGTCATCCATATGAGATGGGACTTGGTTACACTCTTTTATAGCATTCTTCTTGAAGTGCAATCTCAAAAGACAATTCCAAGGGGCCTCCTTAAGTAACACCAGCTGCCTGCAATTAGTGCAGGTTCGCATCCCACCAGGCTCAAGGTTGACTCAGCCTTCCATCCTTCCGAGGTAGGTAAAATGAGGACCCAGATTGTTGGGGGCAATTAAGCTGACTTTGTAATAATGCCGCTTGGGGGGGGGTGAAAGCCCTAACAAGCAGGCATATACATAGAATGAAGGCTACTGCTAAGCTTGTAAGCTGCCCTGAGTCTTCGGAGAAGGGCGGGATATAAATGGAATTAAAATAAAATAAATAAAATAAATCTTGTTCCACTCTTTATTACAAGCCTATAGCATCCTTCGTGCTTTCTAATAGATACACATAACTGCTGGGAGGGCTGATGCCCAAATCTTGTTTCCTTCCATCAAAATCAGAATTCAGGAAAGCCATATTGGAGGTGGATGGTTTGTAAAAGATAAACAAAAGAATCCAGATAGGATAGAGGTGTTCCTGGTTCGACAAAATACACACACACACAATATAGTTGCATCCTTTTTGAAGATTCAGGTTTGTGATCTGCTGAATTCAAGTATGTTTTCAGCTTCTCTGTTTGATGGCAGCCAAGTAGGCAATTGCACAGCTAAAGCTAATACACCTCTCTTATTTAAAGAAAGAAACATACAAATTCTTATTCAGTGATCAGTTTGGCCAGAGTAACATATAGATTAGTTTCATCCTATCTGGAGTACTATTAACATTTATCAATTCTTAAAAGGATGGGATCTAAGTACTTGAGAGACTGTCTTTTGTGCCCAATGGCTTCTGAAAAAGTTATCTGGGGGAAACAAAACATAATATTTTTAGTAGCTCCTCTCTAGCTTTGAAAATTCCCACCAAGGCAATTAAACAGATTCTTCCATTGTCACATTTTTTTTTCAATTACAATCAAACTTCGTTGAGTGGGGTTTTTTGAGAATATGCTGGTCTGGCTACTCAACTGAATGAGACTGTGTTTAATTGTGTTTATTTTTTTTCTACTATTTTTTATATTTTATTCTTATAAGTAACTTCCTCAAGCACCATTATTTGGTTAAAAAACCCAGGCTGATAAAATGGACAGGAAAAACACAGGAAATTGCATCAGCAAACTAGGAATTAATTGCTTCTCACTTATGCTTACCACTAGATGGCAAAAAACAAAATCCAACTGACGAGTTTTTATGGATGTCCATATTGTTATTTGTTCTGTTTTGTATTTACAGCGTGTTTTGATTGTCAAAAGAGGCTGGTAAGGCAAACTTGGTTTACTCTTCTTTTATTACATTAACTGCTTTTACCCTGAAGAACTAAATGAAAAGAGCCAAGCAAATGAGATGTAATCTTATTAACAATGGTGTTTGCATTAATCTGACAAGCAGCAGGTTTTGTGGGTAAATAAGCCAATGGATGAATTGCTAATTTTATTTTACTTTATCTGAACTCCAGTGCCTAAGGAGAAGTTCTAACTTAAACGTTTCTTTCAATATTCTAGAAGAAGACATTTTCTTGTTTTCCTTTTTGTTCCTAGGAAACTTGTCAGATCTTGAAATGAAAAATTGTAGTTCCTGCCTAGGGCTTAATGTGAAGTTAATTAGCTAAAGGTTAACAGCTATCAAACTTAGTGTCCAAACATGGTATAAGCCTCCATATCCCAATGTAACCCAGAGGCAATTGTGACTAGTCAGAAAGGAAAAGCTAATAAAGTGACTGAAAAACAAGTATCTCAAGAAAGTAAGCCAGGGCATAAAATCAAGCCACACACCGACCAGCTTCAGGCATTCTAGAAAACATTTATTATATTTTACAGATGTAAAATTATGTAATTCCCAAGTAATCCCAGTTGATCCATAAAAAATGATTTCCAAGACATGTAACATAACATTTTTTTAAAAATGTCATCAACTAAAGGTCTAGTAACATATATACATTATAAGAATAAGGAATTTAGCAGAAAACATGTACCCATTTTATAGATAAGGAATAATGAGACTGAAAAGTACAGAGTCCCTCTGTGAGGGAGATGGGCAGTTTTACAATTAATAAATAATAAATAAATAAATTTGAACCCATGCATTCATCACAACTTGCCAATATTCCAAAAAAGGCAGAGAAAGAGAGAAAGGCAGAAAAATCCCAGCTTCTGCTGCTGTTTTCAAAGAAGGTTATAGGTGAGACAGAATTTTTGGCTCAGAACAAGTACCGTAAGAAGGCTAGAATAAACTGTTTTTGTCCTATTGATTCCCTAGTTCAGAATAGAAGAGAATAGAAGTTTCCATAGCCCAATAAGAGACTGGATCTGATCAAAAGTGGCCAGAGTTTGATGAACCAAATTTAACGATTCTAGTTAAATATTTTTCCCAACAGGCTTAACTCCTTTAAAACTAGAGTTGGCTTCCTGGAAGCCACCACTGTCAATGTTACCACATCTTCTTCTTCCTATCTCCTTAGGAGTAGGAAGATGAGTAGATCTCTTTAGCAATAGCAAATAAAGGAGGTAGAGCGTGAAAATGATGTAAGAAGGCATCCAGTTCCCCTTTTACTGATCGGCAAAGGAGCAGTCTTGCAACTTATCTTGGGCAGCTAGAAATTCCCTAGCATGAGCCTTCATCCCAGCATAGTAGAATGCTCTTCCTCCTTGATGGAAGCCATTGGAAGATTTCTCATCTCCCCAATATTTGCAAGGCTGCCTGGCCATGCTCAGCAGCATGATGTCTTTGCGCTTGGGCCTCTGACTGTAATCACAGTGGATAACATAACATGTTGCTAACTTCTGCAAAGCAGCTTGTAAAATTTGGCAGAAATCGACTGCTATTAAGAATGAAACAGATTCAGCACAATTCTTACATATTTCTATTATGTTTAACCTTCTAGTCACTTTCTTTATTACTATAGACTACTACTACAGAATAATACTTTACTACTATCATTTCAATATGCAGAGAATCAAAGCATCTGTGTCAAACCTGACTCAACTCCATAGTTGCCTGTACCTGCTTTTGCTCACAGTTTGCCAAACAGTGACGGGAGAGGGGGTGGTGAATTCCTGAGGGGTGGGGAGGCTAGAGAATACAAGAGAGCCTTCTGTTGCTGGCGAGACGTTATCCAGCAAGGTCAAGCTATGAAAATCTTTGAGCAATGCAGACAGTTTTTCCCAAAACAAAAGAACTAAACTCAAGTGGTGAACTAAGAACTGTGGGTGGCCCGGAGGGGAAAAAGGGGTTTTACCTATGTGTTTTTCTTTGCAGGAAAATCTCAGAAGAAAATCTCAGAATTACAGCTTCTACTGTGCCTAGATGGATCTTTCAGTAAAGCTACTCTCTTGGTCATCCTAAAGGGATCAGAGTTTCTTTTGTTGAGTGTACCAAATGGGACATTTGACATTAGTGCCTACCTGGATCCCATCTGGAGGCCAAAAAGACCAAGATGTCAGCAACAGGCAAAGACTCAGAGGAGAAGAATAAGCCAGAGGAGCCTCTGGCTCAAGAAGTCCCCAGAAACACTGCAGACCGGGGCAGGGACGCAGTTGGCAGGAGCACGTCCCAAACTGAAAGCTGAATATTCAGAGAGGGAGTGGCTGTGGGACTGAAGACTCACTGGGTGAAAAACATGGGGAAGGCGGCAGAGGACCCCCTAATACCCACAGGAGTTAATGTGACCTGAGTGAGCAAATGGAAGGCAAGGCAAGGGACAGGCCAATCAAGCTCGCCGCTGCCACCTGCAGCTCATTGATGGAGCAGCTGGGAGAGAATTTTGGAGGCCTGGAGTCCAAGGGAGTGGCCTCACTGGGAGCCAAGGCAACAGTGGTGAGGACAGGGGGAGTGAAATTGCTAACTACCCTGCCTCCTCCCCTCCTATAGCTGGTGGTGCCAGCAGCTGCAGGGGCAATTGGATCCCCTTCGCAGGGACCAGCGGCAGCAGATTTCGCCCTCTTTCCCCCAGCATGGCAGCAAGTAGTCCCAATGGCTCAAGCAGGGGTTGGGGCTCCTTCACGTCCCCTCCCTGTGGGAGCAGTGGTCTTACCGCCTGTGTACATCATGGTGAGAGACGAACAGCCACCGTTCCCCCCCCCATGGTCCAGTTTGATGGGGATTTGGGCAAGCTGGCTTACTTCTTAGCCCAGACATGGCATCACATGGAGTGCTATGGGGGAATGTACCCAGATGATGCAGTCAGGGTTCACACAGTCCAACTTGGAGGGCAGAGCAGCCAGATGGCTGGTGTCCCTGCACCATGCTGGGATGCAGGAGCTGGATGACCTAGATGCATTCATGCAGATTCTGTGTGGACAGTTGGAGGATCCTGTGGCGGCTTGGAGCACTGAAACCCGCATCCACACTATTAAGCAGAGAAAGCAGCTGGTGGCAGAGTACATCCAGGACTTTCACAGCCTGGCCAGCCACCTTCCTGAATGGCCCAAGTGCATGTTGGTCTCCTACTTCCAAGGGGGGCTAGATTGAGAGCTACCATTCCTCCACCCACTAGCCAACCCAAGAAAGCCCATGAAGTCAAAGGAGAAGACATGGATAGGGCAGGAAGTTGTTGAGTTCTCTCCTCAGTCCAGTGAGGAGGAGGGAATTCCAACCAAACCCAAAATGGATCCAGTCTTCTAGGAGACCAACAGTGAGGGTGAAGACAACCCAATGGTAAGTGGCATCATCATCCCCATAACAGCGAGGGTGGAGACCTAAGCTTTAATGGTTTTTTTTATTCTCTCTCTCTCTTGCTCCCCACCTCTTACACACACACACACACACACACACACACACACATACACACACACTCTCACACAAACATATGGATGTATGCATACCCGCATAGATAGCATAGTTTTCCTTCCCAATACAGCCCCCAGGTACCTTCCACATGGTTTCAAAGTGAAAAAGAGAACAAAGGCATAACAGCCAAAAATTAAAATTACAGGGGAAAAGAAGATGAGAAGGAGGGAAGGAAGACATTGGCAAGGAAGGCAAACAAAGGTGTCTTGGAAATAATGGATAAGACAACTTTCCTTCCATAAAATACATTTGAGATACAGATAGTCCTTGACTTACGACCAGAACTGAGCCCAAACATTTGGTTGCTAAGCAAGGCAGCTTGCTTAGAGTTTTGCCCCATTTTATGACCCTTCTTGCCACAGTTGTTAAGTGAATCATTGTACTGTTTGCTTAGTAACATGGTTGCATGTTGGTTTCCTCATTGGCTTTGCTTTTCAAAAGATCACAAAAGGTGATCACATGACCTCAGGACACTGCAGCCATCATAAATATGAGTCGGTTGCCAAGTGTCTGAATTTCGATCATGTGACCATGGGGAGCTGCAATAGTTGTAAATGTGGGAAATGGTCATAAGTCACTGTTTTCAGTGCCAGTGTAACTTTGAATAGTCACTAAACAAATGGTTGTAAATTGAGGACTAGCTGTAAAAATAATTACCTTTCTCATTCATGCATTGAATTCCAGTATCTTCATTATGAAGAAATCTAAAAGGAAAGCTTCTTAACATTCATCTTTAACAACGATAAACTTTTCTCTGCTTTTTTGACAGTGTGTCTGTTTAACATTCTACAATCCAGAAGAAGTAAAAAGACAGGATTATCAGCCATGATACAGAGAAGCTGACACTGTTGAAACTCAAAGCTGTTGGCATTGAAAGAACAAGAATTATTTAGCAGGAAGGCTTTCAAAGATGAAACTGTTACAAACCTAAATGAAACACTGATGCTGAAAGGAATTCAATTAATAATGATCTGATGCTGAAACTTTTGCCATTTTCAGTAAGCCTGGAAATAGTTTACAGGATGCTAAAGACATTAATCTGACAGAACATTCTCTAGAATATTAAAAGATTGCTTAACTTAACAAGGTATTTTAAACCATTTTCTTGGAATAGACAATAAATACAAGATTGTGAGGAAATCATGCGTAGCAGGGCTGGCTGAAAGGCTTTGCGGGAGCCTGCCTGAGCAGAGGGAAGCTTGGACAGTTCCTCCTCACTTCCTGTGAGCTCCAGCTGGGAAAGACATTTTATTAACACCTTGAAAGGGGAGCTGCAGCGCGCAACGGAGGAGAGCTGGACTGGGAGGGCCTGTGCTTTGGTGGCCTCTGAGGGGGTAACGCTACACATGGTTCATCTCATAACAACTAAACCTCATAGTCTTGAATGCTGCGTTGGCATGTGTGTCATGTTGAAATCCAAAACTAAAGAAGAATTTCAGTGGGAATCAGAAAAACAATACTATATCACAGTGTCTCACTCAACAGTTTCGTAGATATCAGCATTTTTGTGCATGACAAAATAAGACCATAGAACTGAGGATGCTGTAGAAACACGAGTGCCAATAAGGTTTCAAAGAATTCAGTGAGTCTTCCAAGCACCAGCATTTCTCCCACCCAGTTTCAAGTGCACCAACTATCTTAAAAAAAGAAAAATGCACATATTCAAAATAACATTAGAGGAAGTATGGCAGATGGTGGTATGATAGGTTTCTTTAACTTTACAGTATATAGCTGTAGAATAATTACATGTCGCATTTATATACAATTCAAGCATCAGTGCATTTAACCAGTTAAGTAATTGGACTCCATAATACACTGCTAACGCAAAAGAATAAAAAATCATATGTTATGCAATAATGAAATAATATAATACTATTGAAAGGAAAAATACTAATTTTCTATGGGTTTTTCTTTTTTGTTTTTCTGATAAATGTCTTGTATTTTTTTCCCACTGCATAATTTTTTCCAACAATACAAAAAGCAGCTGACTGCATGTTAGAATAAACTTCCCTTGTAGTCCAGAGTCAGACATTTGTCTCCTTCAGTTTTTCTATTTTTGTGATGAAGAGATTGGACTGCAATCACCAAGAATTAAGGGATTACATCCCTTCATTGGAATGTTGAAAGCCTTTTGCCTTGAGAAAAGAAAATGAAATGAATTCTATAATAAAACAATATATGGATAAAACAAATGTAAAACTAATGTTTACTCATTTGGTTAGACTGTTATCAGTGTATAGCAAAGTAAATGCTAATTTTTGGAGTAAGACACAGTTTAAAATCAAACTGCCTCCCAGCAAAGGCCAGGGTCCATGACACCATTAAATTTCAACAGGGCTTCTGTACGTGAGGAAAGTCATAGAGCAGTAACAATTATACATAGCTGAAAAGAATTTGAAATATAATTATCCTTTTTGCAAAGCCCAATTTTAATTGGCTATGCATACTTTCGTAACTAGTTCGGTTAAACTGCACGTTTTAATCCAGCAGATTTTTCAGGTGCTGTGTTATCTTTAACCATTAAGCTAGCCTAGTGTGCTGGGCCATTGTATGATCATGAGACTTAGGTCATGGATTTTATTTATATGTTTGTTTGTTTGTTTGTTTGTTTGTTTGTTTCATATTTCTAAACCACCCATCTCCCTCAGATGCATTAGGAGGTGCATATTTATTTATTATATTTTTATACTGCCCTTCTCCCGAAGGACTCAGGGCGGTGTACAGGGCAATAAATATAAAAAACAGAATACAAAAGTTGAAAAACCATTAAATATAATGCCCAAATTTAAAATTTAAAACAATAATTAAAAACATATTAAAACCCCAACCCTAACCCATCAGACCAGGTCAGATTGCTCAAATAAATACGTTTTTAGATCGCGCCGGAAGGAGCGAAGGTCGGGGGCCATCCGGAGCTCAACCGGCAAGCAGTTCCACAGGTCTGGCGCGCCCACAGAGAACGAACTCCCCCTGGGGGCCACCAATCGGCATTCTTTGATCGGAGGCACCCTGAGGAGGCCCTCTCTGTGGGAGCGCACTGGACGGAGGGAAGTTGACGCCGGCCGCAGGTGTTGCCGTAGGTAATCCGGACCCATGCCATGTAGGGCTTTGTACGTCATTACCAACACCTTGAATTTCACCCGGAGGGCAACCGGCAGCCAATGCAGCTCGCGGAGCAAAGGTGTAACATGGGAGTATCGGGAAACTCCCAGTACAACTCGCGCGGCTGCATTCTGCACCAGTTGAAGCCTCCGAGTGTACTTCAAGGGCAGCCCCATGTAGAGAGCATTACAGTAGTCCAGACGAGAGGTCACGAGCGCATGAGTGACTGTACGTAAGGCATCCCGGTCCAGATAGGGTCGCAACTGGCGCACCAGGCGAACCTGGGCAAAGCCCCCCCTAGTCACAGCTCCAATATGCTCTTCTAAAGAGAGCTGTGAATCTAGAAGGACACCCAAGTTGCGCGCCCTATCTACAGGGGGTAATAGGTTAACAGTGAAAAGTGTAAATACATGCAAAAACCTTAAGAATAAAACTCCACAATTAATAACAGTGATCATAAAAAGGGGGAAAAAGAAAATAAACTGGAAAAAAATATGTTCTTTTAAAAAATTGTAATATATTGCCAAACAACAGATATCAATAATCCAGTGGTGGGATTCAAATATGTGAACAACCGGTTCTCTGTGTGGATGCTGCTTCCGGAAGTCTATTCTGGGCCTGGGCAACAAAAAAAGTAGCTACCGGTTCTGCCAAAGTGGTGCGAACCGGCTGAATCCCACCACTGCAATAATCCATTACTACAAATCAGGACTAATTTTTTTCATCCAAAGTAGTTTCATAGTCTCTAATCCACAACTCTTTATTTTTTTATTTATTATACAGATTTCTATAGCTGCCCAACTCCCACGGTGACTCCACAGGCCAGTGCACAGCATTAAAACTCTACAGTTAAACATCTACAGTTTTAAACCCCACCCCCTCTAGCCACCCCTACTTCTACAGCCAGATAGACTCCTATTTCTGGGGATTTAGCCAAAGAAACATATGCAATTTTAATGCACAGCAATTAGTCACCATCATAATGACAAGCCAAAGGGCAACATGTTGATGTCAAGCCAAAGGACAACAATAACTGAGGAGTCCTTGGTGCACTCTGAGTTTGGTGGTTTTCTTACAGACAAACAAGCTAACAATAAACTACAGTCTGATCAAGAAATCACCGAGAACGTTCCCACCAACATTGACAGGGCAAGCCACTAGTATATAAAAAGATAGCAAACCCCACTCTCTTCTAGCACTGATGATATTACATAGTTGGGTAATGAAACATCTGCAAGAAAATAACTGAGCTCAGAGACCAGACAGTTCAACCCTAAACCGCAAATATTCTCATCTAGTGGTAAGAATAATTAAACAAGATACATACGTTAATATTCCAACTTATGAATCATGTCTCACACTGTGTGAGCGCAACCCATCCCAATTAAACTTTCTCAGAATTGTCAAGTATGCATTAAGGTGGCAGTGTGGGGTGTGGTTGTTGTATTAATCTCATTTTAAGAACATAGGAAATTAATTCTCTCTTAGTTTATCAGAGGACATTCAAGCTCATTAATCCAAAGGTTGTGTTAATTTAATTTAATTTAATTTTAATTTAATTTAATAATTTGATTTCTATACCGCCCTTCTCCCGAAGGACTCAGGGCGGTGAACAGGGCAATACACAATAAAAATATTATACAAAAATTAAAAAGCCATTAAACATTATGCCCTTAAAATTAATACATATTACAATTAAAACTATTTATAAAAACCCAACCCCATCCCGTCAGACCAGGCCAGCTTGTTCGAAAAAGAAAGTTTTGAGATCGCGCCGGAAGGAGCGAAGGTCGGGGGCCGTCCGGAGCTCAACCGGTAAGCTGTTCCAAAGGTCTGGCGCGCCCACAGAGAACGCTCTCCCCCTGGGGGTCACCAATCGGCATTCTTTGATCGGCGGCACCCTGAGGAGGCCCTCTCTGTGGGAGCGCACTGGACGGAGGGAAGTTGACGCCGGCCGCAGGTGTTGCCGTAGGTAATCCGGACCCATGCCATGAAGGGCTTTGTAAGTCATCACTAACACCTTGAACCTCACCCGGAGAGCAACCGGTAGCCAATGCAGCTCGCGGAGCAAAGGTGTAACATGGGAGTATCGGGAAACTCCCAAGACAACTCGCGCGGCTGCATTCTGCACCAGCTGGAGTCTCTGGGTGGACCTCAAGGGCAGCCCCATGTAGAGAGCATTACAGTAGTCTAGACAAGAGGTCACGAGCGCATGAGTGACTGTGCGCAAGGCATCCCGGTCTAGATAGGGCCGCAACTGGCGCACCAGGCGAACCTGGGCAAAGGCCCCCCTAGTCACAGCTCCAATATGCTCTTCCAAAGAGAGCTGTGAATCTAGAAGGACCCCCAAGTTGCGGGCCCTATCTACGGGGGGTAATAGCTCACCCCCCATGGCCAATGATGGGATAATCGGAATTTCCCGGGATGCCGGCACGAACAGCCACTCAGTCTTGTCAGGGTTGAGTCGAAGCCTGTTCCTCCCCATCCAGACCCGGACCGCCTCCAGGCAACGGGACATCACGTCGAGGGCATCGCTGGGGTGGTTTGGGGTAGAAATAAAAAGTTGGGTATCATCAGCATATTGGTGATACCCAACTCCAAAACCACGAATGATCTCACCCAGCGGCTTCATATAGATGTTGAACAGGAGAGGCGAGAGAACTGATCCCTGAGGAACTCCACAAATGAGAGGTCTCAAGGTCGATCTCTGCCCCCCTGCCAACACCGACTGCGAACGTCCCAGAAGGTAAGAGGAGAACCACTGGAGAACTGTGCCTCCCACTCCTAACCCTCTGAGACGCCGCAGCAGGATACCATGGTCGATGGTATCAAAAGCCGCTGAGAGGTCTAAAAGGACTAGGACAGAGGAGCAACCTCTGTCCCGAGCCCGCCAGAGATCATTCGCCAGCGCGACCAATGCCGTCTCCGTGCTGTACCCGGGCCTGAAACCCGATTGGTACGGGTCTAGGTAATAATAACTAATAACTAATAATAGGTAATATTATTAGGGTCTAGGTAATAATAACTAATATCAGTTTCATTGACTTCCATTTTTTTTAAAAAAAGGTTACTATTTAGGAGCTCCAGCAAGTCTTTCGAAACTTCCACCCACTCTTAGACTACAAATATAGAAATAACATCTGAATCAGATATAAACCAAACAAAAATCCTTAAGTCTTGTAAACAGAAAGCATTGTGAGATAAATCAAACCCATACTTTAATTTTGCAACAAATGTTTTTAAAATGGCTCCTTCAGAACACAGCTGATCAAAAGTAATAATGTTCTGAGACGCTCAGCTTATGCCCTAATATCAACCACTTTAAAATAATTTTTCCCATAACATATGGCTTTTATGGGTAAACGGGTCAAAATTATATTGGTAATCCAATATTTCCCATCTATTCCTTGCCACATTAAGTCTACCTGTTAAAACTAATTTGTGCAAACAACTTTCTCAACAAATATTTGTACTTCATATAATGAAATTTTTTGGAAAATAAATTTAATCAATGCCATATAAAATTACTTATAGCAAAGTGATGGAATATACACAGGGAAGCCTCTCAGAATACAATAAATATTGAAGCAAAAATCACTTTAATCATATTATTGCTAAGCACATTGGTTTGTGCTTAAATTGTAAGCCGCCCTGAGTCTTCGGAGAAGGGCGGGATATAAATGGGATTAAAATAAATAAATAAATAAATAAATAAATAAATAAATAAATATTGATTTTACCCCAAATTGAAAGGCATCCTAGATCAATATCTTAAAAAAAAATACAATAAATTTTCAGGAATCAAGCATTTCATGATACAGTATTTAGTCTGCCAGAGTTAACTCCTAATATCAGGAATGGCTAAACTTAGGCCAGTGCATTTGAGATTCAGAAGCAGTCCCACTATTAGTTCACTGATGGCAAACCTTTGGGGCTTGACCTTTCAAAAATTTGGAAAATGCCTAATTTGACTCTTCTAATCTGTCTGTCTGTCTGTGTGTGTGTGTGTGTGTGTGTGTGTGTGTGTGTGTGTGTGTGTTTGTGTGTGTGTGTGTCTGTGTATGTGTCTATCTCCCTCCTTCCCTCTCCCTCCCTTTCTCTCTCTCTTTCTCTCTCTCTCTCTCACACACACAAATATGAACAAAAAAGAAACAATTCTTTATCTCCCCTCCTTCTCATCTAGGCCACCATGAACAATGGCATTTTGCAACAATACCAATTGATGGCCAAATATGGCTCTATGTTTGTGCCTCGGTTTGCTGGATCTTAAATAAGCAACCAAACAGAAACATCATTTATGATTTATTTGAAATGTTCCAGGATAAAAAGGATTGCTTTATACAAGAGAGAGAACGAGAAAAAGAAAACATATCTTCCCCTTTAAATTTAGCATAATCAGGGCTTTTTTTCTCATAGAACGCCCAGAACGGAGTTCCGGCACCTTTTTTGGATGGAACCTTGTAGAGTGGGCAAGGCGGGTTGTATGACGTGTGAGTTCCGGCACCTTTTTCTTTTACAAAAAAAGTACTGAGCATAATAAAAAGTGTATTTTTTATTTATAAAATAACATTTTGATTAGATTAGGGGGGGAAATCATCTGTCTAGTTACATCATAAGAATAAAGTATCCAATAATATGTAAGCAAAAAGATTGAAAAGATATTATATTCTGAACAAAAGTAAAGAAAAAGGCAAGGCAAAACCATTAGAATGTGTATTGGTAAAGGTCACAGTCGCTTCTTAGCACTGGGTTTAATGCTTCATTTGTTCCTCCTTGCTTGGGAATGGCTGAAAATGAAAGTGCTTCAGCAAGATCCCAGTATCTGTAATAGAGGCTTTTTACATTCTTCCTGCAAGGGTAAGCTTATGGCCAATTATTAACAATATATAAATAAGGCAAATTAAAAAACAAGCAGCCTCAGAAAACCGCCCAAAAGCACAGCCTGTTTCTTGTGTGATTTTCAGAGGCTCCACAGGCCACACAAAAGCACAGACCTCTCATGTGACCTCCTGAGGGTTTCTCACGCAGCCTCTGCAGCTTCCAAAAACTGCGTTAAGAACACGCTTTCAAGAACTGTTGTTGTTGGGTGCTGGGAAACATGGCATGTTTCCTACATGTGTTATAACTTCACCATCACTGCTCCATTTGGTTTTGCAGGAGCTCTATTTGTCAAATGCCATTATCATTAGCAGCTTAGAGACACATTGGGCTTTTATGGGTGTTTCATAATAGAAGAGACACTTCTTTCAAACTGCTTTCAACATTTTGCATGAACTAATTTTAACTCTCTATATCAGGGGTCCCCAAGCCCCGGTCCGTGGACCAGTACTGGGCTGCGGCATGCCAGCAACTGGGCCACACCAACAAGCAAAGCCCCATCCACGGGATGCAGGCAGCACACAAAACCACACCCCCTCCAGTCTGTGGAAAAACCTCTCTCCACAGAACCAGTCCCTGGTGCCCAAGAGATTGGGGACCTCTGCTCTGTATCAACTAGTCTTGATATGCGAGAAGTTAAGGAGATGGTGGATTTGTCAAGGCAGCATTAATGGCCCTGCATTTGCTTTCCTCCAAGTCTTGTTTTCAATCTGTTTCCTTTTACCAAACTATCTGGCCTTACCTCTTAATTTTACAGCTTCTTTGACCTGATCTAAATAAAATGATGTATGTATGGAGCAACCAGCCAGAGGTTGACAGAGGATGAATTGTAGGCTGCTGTTGAAGGAGGAAGGTGCAGAGTGGAGGGAGGGAGCACTGATGTACAGAACAGAGGCTTGTTTCTGTATTTGTATGCCTTTATTACGTTTCCTAAAGGCAATTGCCTAACAGTATCGCACAAAACAACAAACACCCGATGAAATGGGAAAGCATGCTTTATTTAAGACTGGTTGAAAAGCTGGTTAAATATTTTTAATCTGACATCCATCTGTGACTTGCACTTTTCAAATCACAAACTACTGCACTCTAGCAAAAGTTACCATACAAATTTAGAAAAAAAAAAGTTACTACATAGTTAAATCTACTGGAAAGGTTTTCTGCTTAGTCCGAATGCAATGAATAGAAGTATCAGAAGCATATAATTTGCATACATTCTATTCATTCATGACGTTTGCGCAGGAGAAGAATTTAGAGGTCTTTGCCAACATTTATTATATATGAGCCTACGAGTATTAATAAAGAAGTAAGATGAATATAAATATATAACCAATGTGTGTTATTTAATAATAAAAATAGGATAACTAATATCAGCTATGACAAGACCACTATCTCACTAGCAGGCTATAAAATAATCAGAATAAAAATCTGCCATGCTCTCTTCTTCCCCCCACCTCCCATCCCCCACGCACAATCTGACATGCAAGCCCTTCAAAAGTAAATAGAATACAAACATGTTTTACAACTCCATTTTTACGGGAAAGATTGGAAGCTTCTGTCTGGCAGGACATCTCTATTACCAAAAAGCAAACAGTAGTTTGGATCTACTGATATTGTTAAAATATATCTCAAAGATCAGGAAATATTTCGCATTAGTATTTGCTGTAGCAAACCAAAGAATGATACAATTTTCAATGGAATCCTTAAGTCCTTGCAAGAATAACATGCAATGTGTCAAAGCTGCAATTCTGACTTACTTGATTTTTCCCTTTTCACAATAAAGTTCTTACACCATCTGATGAAGGTTTTTCTTTCACTGCCTCCAAAATGGTGGGCACCACTAGGTGACCTAAACCCTGCCATGTTTTAGTGTTGCCCACGTTGCATACATGTAAAAAGGCATGGGGCTTCACTTGCCCAATTGCACCTGTCAACCTGAAGCCAGTAACCATTGCAATGGATACTCCTATCTGACAGACCAAATCAAAATAAGGGATGTCTGCTAATATGATAAGCAATCTATTTTTTAAAAAATGGAGAAAGATATGGGGCAGATTTTTCTTCCTATTCAGAAAATAGCCTCAATATATTCTGTGCTGTGAGATTAGGGGGGGAAATGATGCATAACTCTTTAATTTTCATGATGTTGCTGACATTTAACCCTACTTTTTAGCTAGGCCTGATACATTTAGTCTGTTAGGGTGGAAGCAAAATTTATAAGTTATTTTTTACGACAATTTTAACAAGCTTGTTGAACCTTTGTTTATTTCAAGTCACCAGGAATAGCACAGAGCCAAGTAAGTAGGCTGCTGGGTTAAACTTATTGACCAGCTCCTTCATACTTCAGGATAGAGTAGCCTATGGCTGTAATTGGAAAATCAGGAATGAGGCAACTGAGGCCTAGTGAAGTAAGAAGATGATAGTGATGGTGCAGAAGAACAGATAAGGAAAACAAAACAAGGGAAGCCAAACATGTGGGACCTCTTCTCCCTGTTGTTGTTGTTGTTTTTCTTTTGCTACTCAGGATGCAGGGGAAAAAAACTAAACCATGTAAAGACCCCATACTGGGCCCAATCCAGTATGACCATCTTTTGCATGAGCTCCACTAAATCATGTAAAGGGCATGGTAGTAATTATGGCTTACCTCCCCTTTTGATAAAAATAAAATATTACAAACATATTACAATCAGAAAAAAATATTAGGTTAGAGAGGAATTTAAATCAACCTCTAGTTGGGTGATGTTAGACAACTTGTCAACTTGAAAGTGACTTCTATGCACATCCTGCCATAACACTAAATCAGCATGGCTGTCAGGCAGAGTTACCACAGCTGATGGGCAAACAGCATTGAGAGATTTAGTCACTCTCTCACCTATATTGAATGGTTGACTGGTACTTTTCAAAGTAGAGGTTTTGATTGTAAACTGATTTTTAGACTATACAATTGGTCTATTATTTAAAAAATGAAATGCATTTTTCATCTCTTTCTGGATGCCTTTTCTATTCATATCACTGCAGGCTAAATATCTTGAACTGACTAATACATATATTACAAGAACATTTAAATCTTGTGGTTAAAGTGTATGGTAAAATAATACTTTGGGAAGTGTGCTACAGACAGGTTCAGCTATGGTTCAGCTTAAATATTTCTATCATAATTCGTAAGAAGATTTCAGGGAGGTTATTTAAAGCTGTGCATGGGCACTGGACTTTGTGCAGGGCCATTATGAAAATATAACACTTATAAATTTAATACGGAAAAGAAATAGATAAGAGAGGTAACAAAAGGCCTGGGTTGTTAAACAAGTCATACTGTTTGAGCAGGTCCGTTGATTTATTCTCAGTCTTACCCCTTCCCTAAATATTTTAGTAATAGCCATTTAGCACAGGATCTGAATTTATCTCACATCTTTAGCACTGCACAATGGATTCTGAATCCATCACTGTTATTCCAAAAATGATTCTCTGTTCTCTGTTTAATAATAGCTAGAACTTTCACAACTGAAATCCTCTAAACTGTGTATATTCCACAGGAAGCTTAAAAACAGGTTTTATTGACTGATTAAATCTGCAAAAATAGAAGATTTAATCAAGTGGTAGATAAATTTTAGTGGAATGCATTTAGCTTGATGGGTGACAAATTGTCCAGATTTACATTCTTCTATGAAGAAACTTTTTATTTAAAATGGATACTGTAATTGTTTCATTATTGTACGATTTCTATTGTCTGCTAGCTATGAGGGTATCTATCAATTTATGATTTTCATCAAGCTGCTCTTTTAGTAACAAATTAGCCCAGGATTTTGATCAACTGCTTATTTAATTCCAGTAATATATTATTGCTCTTTGTCATATCATTAACTTTGGGTTGTTGTTTTTTTTCAATAAACCCAAAATCATCCCCTTCTTGCTACAAATTGCAAATATAATTCAAGGATTCTCATATTAGGGTAACTTGGTTTCATTTGAGGGATATGTTGTTAAATATTTCCTTATTATATGTAGCAAATGCTGGTATTTACCAGTTTACATTGTCCATAACAACATAGCAAATACTAGCTGTCATCAGAAAAGGATGCAGTCAAATGAGATATTCACCTGTTAAATCGTTGAACTAAAACTATTAATGAGAGCATTATTTCTGTTAGTAATATGAAGTACAGTTCACTGAAAGAATATCTGAAAAGCAAAAGACATTTTGTAATTTTGTTTTGTTGTATTTTTGTTTTGTATTCCCTCAAATAAACCATGCTGGGGTTTTTTTTTATCTCCTCCACAACTGTAAGTGATGTTTAACACAGGCTTGATTTTTCCTTCTTTAACACATGTTTGCATTTTAAAAGGCACCCCATCCTACCTTATGTTTATCTATGATACTGCGAAGTTACTGGTTAACTTGTGATTGCTGATCAGTGGCAATAACATATATTTGTCACATGGATTGAAAACTGTGCACATTGTTTATCTAATTACTAACTTACTAACTGAACAATGATTGAAGGCTACCCAGTTCAGAATTCTAGTTTTTTAGGACAGGTGATACATCCCTAAAATTTCAAAATCTGGGCTATCCTTGACTCTACAAAGCTGACATCAAAGGCAGACAGATGGTCCTATAAACAATTTGGTCTTTTTACATGTAAATAATTGGTGTCATATTTTTGATTGAGGTACTCATCTAGCCCAACTTTGTGCCAGCAACCTTGAGTAAAATAATAGTAAAGTAATCTTGAAGGAATAAAAGAAAGACCAAAACAGTACAGTATGGTCACCATGTTTAACAACACAGACTTTGAGTTTTCAAAGCCTGGAATAAATACAAAGCAAAGCAACTATCCATATAAATAAGACATGTTGATTACTAGTGATTGGAGGAGGCAATGACCCTGTGTTGATGTACCAATGCCTTGCACAGCTTGCCACACTGCTACTTTATTAATTCTTCATATAAGTTGGATCGCACAAATCTGGGCAGAGAATCCTTCTCCATCAGCATGAAGATTCTCTTCTGGGCCAGGTCAAAAGTGCTTATAGATGGTTCCACCAGATTCTTCATGGTTACTGATTTGGTGAAATGGTCAATATTCACCTGAGAAGAGGGAGATAGAGTAGATAGCTGTAGGAATTACATAGGACATATCTCACAAAAATCAAGTGATGTGCCAACAATATACTTTACATGGGGCATTTGCAAAAATGCTTCCCTGATGGAAAAAAACCTGAAGCTAATAGCAATTCCATATGTGAAGCCAACAGCTAATAAATATCCCTTGATAAACTACAGCTGAAATAAATATATATTTAATATTTATAACAAAAAGTCAAATAAGAAACATTTGATTCACATAAATAGATTTTTGTTAGAGATGTTAAAAACATGAAGCCAACTGTCATCAAATCTAACTATAGGATTTATGATACACCCCTACTAGTAGTGCAAAATAATACCCTCCCTCCACTAATTACATAATGTCAGCACCAGTGCTTTGTGATCATCATCTATTAATGCTGTTTTAATCTTAATTAAAGGAAATGCCACTTTAAACATAGCACTCTACCACTTCTTTGCACTTCAGAGGACAGTGAATAACCTCGCTGATGAAGTTCTCACCTTGTCTTGCTTTCTAGCTCATGGACTCTCGTTGCAGTAATATGTTGGTGTGACTTGTATGATGACTGGTTCACTTTTCAATGCATTTGTTTATACTGTAATTTTTAATGACTAATCTTCCCTTGCACAGCTTCCTTAGACTTGTTTCTGTTTTGTAACATTCACAAATACAGTCTTTGTTCAGTGTAGTGTAGAACTGGAACAAATCAGTAATTTCTTCTGTGACAAGGGAAAGGATCTGTGTTTAGCTGTGCACCCCATAGAACCTAATCACAGGGGCACCTTCAAGAGATTAATTCCCTAATTCTTAACAAAAGCCAGGGTTTTATCTCCATTCAGCTAATGGCAATCAACTAACCTCTTTTGGAGCCTCACTTTGGATAAACTCTTCATAGATCTTTTTGGCCTTTTCAACCATTTTGGTACGCAGTTTGGTCTTCTTATAATCTTCACACGCAATCCAGAATTCAATGTTCTCTTCACTGAATTCAGATTGGAGGAAAGTCCGGAAGCTGGAAAGGCCATCTGCACAGAGGAAAAAATTATTTTAAAAAATGTCAACTACAATTGTGAAATAACACTTTTTTCCCCAAATTATACTTTCCTAATTAATCCTCTATTGTGCAACAGTCCTTGATAACTTTTTCTTTGATCAAATACTTATAAGATTGTTTGTAATCCTGGAACAACATCATTCAGCCCTACTGATGTGACTCTGTCCTATCAGTTTTGTCAAAACAAATTTTGGAAGATAACATAGTATGGTTAGCAAACCATGTTAACTGATTATAAAAATAGGGAATGAAAGAATCCAGACACCAATGACTTCAACCACACTATAACGCATATTATAACTTTCTTTCATATCAATTTTCCTTAATTCTTTGCTGTGAGACAAGGAATATGGTGAGGAATCAGCCTTGCCTCAACAGTTACAATCAAGAAGTGAAGGCTGGACCATACACCCACCAATATGCATTTCTAAAGAAGCTGAGCTAACTGGAAGAGGAAAGAACAACTTTTGCTTGCAGAAGCTCCCAAGCAGCCACAATTTTTCACTACTTCTAGTAACCAAATTTTTTACTACTTCTAGTACCCAAGCACTGATGCACCTGGTATTCTTGGAGCACCAAAAGTATGCCTTGTATTAGATATCCAGTGAAACTCAGTAGCATTATCCATTTGTTAACTCCAAATGAAAATCATAAAGATATTGCATGCATGGTTGTATGGTGATTAAAAAGGTAGATAGAGTAAGGAAGAAAAGAAAGGGGGGATATGAGATTGATATCTATAATGCGATATAATTCTAAGCTGGAGATTCAAAGAACTTTCAGGACAATTAACACAAAATTCAATTCAATTCAAAATTCAACTAGCAGTAATATGGAAGAGTTGCTTGAAGATTTTGAAAGTGATGCTTTGGAAGATATTGGATAATCCTTTCTTTCCGTATACTTAATTGCAATCAGACGTGGTTTTTCCAACAAGCGGGCCTGGACTGACTACGGTTTTAATTAGCTTTTTACTGGTTTTTAAATTGTCATATAATTATTGTATTTATTGTTTAATTCTTTTTTAAATTTTTTATTTTATGTTTTTAATTTTTATTGTTGTGCGCCGCCCTGAGTCCTTAGGGAGAAGGGCGGCATATAAATTTAAATAAATAAATAAATAAATAAATTTGTTGTAATTTCTCTTGGTTCCTGCCAGTTATCTTATCTTATGGATTATGTTATCTCATAAAAGGGCTTAGTATCTTCTTTTCTGTGTTAACTTCAAAGCAGCGAGAAAAAAATCGAATAATCGAACAACAGAATTGAATGGGACCTTGGAGGTTTTCTAGTCCAACCCTCTACTCAAGCAAGGAATCAGTGGGGTAATCTCTTTTGCCAGTATTGAATTTATTTATATAAAATAATAAAATGCAAGAAATAGTTGAAATAAAAATAGTTGATACTGTCAACGCAGCACTCTGGACAAAAGTAATTTGATTGTTGTAAATTTAAGTAGCTAGGTTTACTGGCATTTACATATAGCATAGCTAAGTATGATATTGTGCTATACAGTAGCTTGAGTTTTTTCAGAGAGTTTCACCACCAGCAGCACCTTCGGCCATTGCAGAGAGTTTTCTTTTATTTCCTTGAAAAGAGTTTTTTTCCCCTTTTGTCCCTAAGTGGAAAGCCAGTTTTCCTTAGTCTTCCTGCCACTAAGGGATAACTCTTGCAGAAAGTTCTATTTCCTTACTCTCTTACAGCCTTGCCACAAGGAATAAGGGACTATTTTTTAATAGTATTTTGTTAATTTTCTATTATTACAATTCATTAGTGCTTAATGAACAATGTGTTGTCTGGGTTGATTTGTTTTGCTTAGTAATACGAGTTAAGTTCTTACTCTCCATCCCATTTTTCCAGCCATTGATAAAATAAGTTCCATGTTTGAAAATATTCTGTATCTTCTTTTTTTTTGATTCTCAATGTAAGTCTATCCATTTCAGCACAGTCCAATATTTTCTTGATTACCTCTTCATTCAATGGTGTTTTTTCATTTTACCAGTGCTGAGCAACTACAATCCTCACTGCTGTTAATACATGTAATGTTAAATATACACTTTGTTTATCATTTTTTTCTGGAATTATACCTAATAAAAAAAGTTCAGGTTTCACTAACATCTTTTCTAACCAAGTGTGTATTTTTGTCCAAAACTTTTTTTGTTTTAACACACGTCCACCATAGGTACCAGGAGTTTGATTGTATTTCCAACATTTACTAGACATATTTTTAAATATTTTTGCTAATCTGACAGGTGGAAGATGCCATCTATAAAACATTTTATATGTTTTGTTTATACAAAGTTGCCATTGTCAATTTATAGTTTCTTTCCCATTTCTCTAATTCTATATTGTATCCAAAGTTTTTTGCCATATTATCATTGTTTCTTTCATTGTTCATCTTCCATTTTCAAATTCAATAAAAAGTTATACAATTTTTTAATCATTTTTTCATCAGAAGTCAACAACACTTGGTCAAACTTTGTCTGGTCTTTGTAAAAACCATATATTTTAACTTCTTTATCATACCTCGATTGCATTTGCAGTTGAGGCCACCATGATAAGTCAACATCCTGATCTTCTAACTCTTGTTTAGATTTTAATTTCCCATTTGTATTCAGAATATCCTTATATGTTAGAATTTTCTCAAGTTTAACTTAGTTTGGGTGAATGAATGCTTCCATCATATAGACCCATCCTGGGATTTTTGTATAAATGTTTGATTTTATCTTTTCCCATACAAATAATAATGCGCTTCTTAAGAAGTGGTTTTGGAAATATTTGTGGATTTTATTCTTTTCATACCATAAAAATGTGTGCCATCCAATTTGCAAGTCATCTCCTTCTAAATATAACAATCTTTTATTTCTGAGGGTTAACCATTCTTTTAACCATATTAGAGCACATGCTTGGTAGTATAAGACCCAATCCGGTAGTTCAAATTCTCCATTTTCTTTAGGAACTAAGGGACTAAGTTTTAACTATAAGTAATCCTTAACCTGGAACATACTTTTCCTAAGTCAGCTCCATACTAAGCAGCTTACGTATGCAGGTAGTTCTCACTGAAAAAAGTAACATGACCATTTTTTGCACTTACAACTGCTGCAGCATCCCCATGGTCAGGTGATCAAAATTTGAGTACTTGGCAACTGGCATGTATTTATGACAGTTGCAATGTCCTGGAGTCATGTGATCACCATTTTTAAAAACATTTTATTGAATTATAGAGTAAACTACATAATACGAAGCAAATAGTAGGACCAATGGGGAGGGAAAAGGGAAAAGAAAGTGAGGGAGAGAGGGGAAAAAGAAAAAAAAGTTATTGACTTCTGACTTCCTCTGTAGAATAAAGCATTAACTTCAAGCCACCACTTTTTACTTTTTCACAATAGTATAAATGGCCATTTCTGTAACAACAAATCAATCTAATCGGTGAAACACAAAATCAAAGTTTCATTTTTTTCCACCTCAAGCACAAAATCCAGAAGCGGTCTCCATGTAGAAACAAAAGTACTTGTATTCTTTTCTTTAATCAAAACAGTCAATTTAGCCATCTGTGCCAGCTCCATCAATGTTTGTAGCCATCGTCCATAGTGGGAATCGAAATGTCTTTCCATTTTTGTGCATACAGTAATCTTGCTGCCGTCAACATAGCTCTAATTGGGGTCCCAGTTTGTTTTTACTATTGTTTTTCACTATTGTTCAATCTGTATACCTACCTTACTCTGTACACTGCCCTGAGTCCCTCGGGAGAAGGGCGGTTTATAAAAACAAACAAACAAATAAATAAATAAATAAACATATTCAAGATCAAAGTTCCAATTTTTTCCCTAAGTCTTTTTCCATTAGACCCAAAAGAAAAAATTCTGGTTTCATTTTTATTTTTATTTTAAAGATTTTCTGTACCAAAATGTGAATCCTTCTCCAATATTTCTTTGCTTAATCACATGTCCACCATAAATGATAAAAGGTCCCTTCTTTCCCTTTAGATTTCCAGCATTCATTTGAAATACCTTTATACATTCTAGACAGCTTGTCTGGTGATAAATACCAGTGAAACATTATCTTATAGAAATTTTCTTTTAAATTGTAGTTCAATGTAAATTTTAAACTTTTCATTTACATATTCTCCCATTGTTCCAGCATCACATTATAACCAAAGTTCCTTGCCCATTGTATCATACAATGTTTTACATGTTCACTGTGATGTATTGGCCTTATCTGTTTTAATTCACTTGCTTAATGTCCTGACTGCTTGCTTAATGTTTGACCTACTTTCTGTGTGTTATGTAACGGTTGCTGTGCTGAGCTAGACTTGCTGTCTCCAGGCTGTTAATGAGGTTTGGGGTGGGAAACTGCTACTTTAAACCTATTGGTTGCTGCCTAGAGGCCAACCGTATAAATAGCTGCGCAGCAGTTATTAGCTTGCTTCTGTTATGTTCTGAGTTAGAATAAACTTGTTGCTGTTTCAACATTTTGTCTCGTTTAATGCCTCAAGAACCGAATATTTAATATTCACTTTCCAAATTTAATTTCAATAGCATTTCATAAGCCTTAGCATACTCTTAGTATGGCACATTTAGTGAAGTGATTATTAAAATCATAATTAACTTTAACTTTATCATAACATAAATAACTGTGACATCCAAGCCTTTAGTTCATGACCTTCCAAATCAGGTAGCCTCTTATTCTGGAAGTTTCTTTTGACCAAGCCAGGCAACATGCCTCAAAATACAATTTCAAATCTGGTAAACCCAAAGTCCCTCTTTCCTCAGCATCTTGCAATAACTTATATCTAATATCCCTTTGCCATTGTTTGAATGGGACATCAGTTGCAAGTATTGGAAATGTCTGGAACAGAAAAAGCGTCTTTGGTAGAACATTCATCTTGATTACAGAGATCCTCCCCAATAAGGATAAATGCAGTTTATCCCATCTTTGTAAAGTGATTACCATTTATAACCTTCCCAGCTGGCTTCCAACAAGCAAAGTTGGGGGGGGGGAGAAGCCAGACTTGCTTAACAACTGCATTGATCTGTGGTAAAAAAAATGGTCATAAAATGGGGTACAACTCACTTAACAACTGCTTAGAAGTGGAAATTTTGGGCTTAATTGTGATCATAAGTCAAGTACCACCTGTATCTTACTCACTAAGTTACAGTACAGAGAAAGGGTTAGGGTTAGAGTATTATATACATCCCACATGTACTCTGATCCTTCTGCTTCTGATCTGAGATATAGGCTGATATAATTTTATACTGCATATAAGACTCATGCAAATATACTAAATGGTAAAGATGACAATAGGTTTTTATTTCAGTTGGAATCTTAGCACTCCTCTATAGATGACACAGCAATGCTTTATCATAGTTTCTCAATATCCTATTATTCTTAGGATAAATGTTCTCAATAGGTTGAGATCTTTAGAAAAGACTTACAAGGGTTTTGAAGGAGCTTTTCCAAGGAATTGTGCCACTGCCAAGCTTCTTCTGGGGAAGGTCTGGAAATATTAAAATGAAAATATATAAAATATATAAAAGCACATTCTTTAAATCAACAAGTCAGAAAAGGAGTCTTTTATTCAGGGCTTTTTTTCTCATAGAACGCTCAGAACGGAGTTCCGGCACCTTTTTTGGATGGAACCTTGTAGGGTAGGCAAGGCGGGTTGTATGATGTGTGTGAGTTCCGGCACCTTTTTCTTTTACAAAAAAGCACTGCTTTTATTGAACTATTGCTCTGCCTTATTCATGATTTTACAACCTCCTTATAATCTCTTTCACTAGTTCTGTAACTTTTCTTAGCCTTGAAGCTATCTGTGGCACAAATATGGCCCAGCAACCTCCTTCCTACGCTATGCCTTTACAATGTCTTTATCTGATGCAGCAGATATACTCCTTTCCCCCCCAGTGAACTTCAAAACTATTTATCTTTGAGTGGTATGAAAATCCACTTTTTTCAAGCCAGCTTCACCCTCTCTAGACACCAAGTCTCTGAGTCAATGATAGCAGAGAAAGGTCATGGGATGAAGTAGGAGTGCGTGAATAAGACATTTGCTATTTCATACTGCAACCCCCTTTTTATTATATGGAAGAGCATTAAGTCATGACCAAAACGAGACCAATTACCAGCTAGTGTTAGTGAATAATCAGGTTTCCATCAAGTCTATGAAAAACGGTTGCTAAAATAGAGTGAGTTTTGACAGAGTCAAAACCTACTGTCTGTCTGCCATCTGTCAAGGTTTACCTACTCCATAGCCCTGGTCCCAACCCTGTTAAGATTCCTGTTTTCCCACTGGCTGGTTGAGTTTGATGGAGAATTCTAATAGAATTCTAATGCAGTGATCACCTCTTACATGACTGCGATGATCTTTTCCAATAGGCCAGAACAGCAGCTCTCAGCTACCAAAAGTTCCGAAAACTTCTTTCAAAAGGTGAACAGAACTCCCTCAATCCCCATGAAGAGCTGAGAGACCATGGGGTAGGAAGGGACTAAGCCTAGAGACAATGAGCAGCCAATCTCCCACCTCCCACAACCAAGTGATCGGCGTTTCATCTGGACTTCTGCCATTGGATGCACCAGAACCAAATAGAAGGGTGTGGCTGACTGATGAGAACAAATAAGTTTGAAATGGCTATATCAGTCTCCCTTTAATTCTTTGTTAGCAATCTAAAAAAATTACGCATATATAGCATATTTCTCCTTCACAGCAATGTAATCCTGCAGGGAGATATCACTGATCTGAACATCGTCTGTGCTCCATTTTCCAAACAGCTTGATAAATAAAATAAACCTTTATTGTCAAAGTACAACATGTGTACATTGAGATTAGCTGAGCCTCCCCCCATGCTCTCTCCCCCCAACACACAGTGACAACAAACCCTCCATCCCACCACACTATGTGAACCAACTACACCACACACCGGCCTCCCAAGTCAATTCTGCATAAGATTATGTCCCATTTAAAAGCCTAACAGCTTTTATCAGGGGTCTCTGCCATAGCAGGGGCTGTCTCCCAGTCAGTCATTCTCCGATCTCTAATATTAAAGTGCACTGTATACTACTCTATTTGGTGACATGATGACAATGAAAGGATGGCAGTAAAAAATGTTATGGTATCTCAAGTACTGGTGGACAACAGTTTAACTTGATGAGGAAAAGCCTTATTTGAAAGAACTAAAAATATGTGCAGTTTACATGGAACTGATGCCAATGACTCGTTAAATCCATCTAATCATGGATGTAAGTCTCATATATCTTTCAAGCGGTAAAAAGCACTTAGATGGTAGACTTTGTACTAGGTCTAGGGAAAACTAGGAACATATAGATTGCCTCAGGCAGGCAGTTCATGGTCATGTGGCCATTTCAGCAAAATGTACTTTCCTCTGCTTTTCGGTACGATCAGATAAACATGTCTGTGGATTTGTTAATTGAAAATGAATAGAAAAACAGCAGGGAAACTGGTATGGCCAAGAAAATTGGTAAGGCTGGAAATTAGTCTACAAAAGCTGACCATCAACTTGAGGTAGTGGAACTTGAGGAAAAGATACATGGAGATCAAACAGAATAATAGCGTTGGAAGGACCTTGAAGGTATTCTAGTACAACCCCCTGCTCAAGCAGGAGATCTTTAAGGGGCATCTTATGGAGGAAGAGAGAAAGCAGTTTACATGGGGCTGGAGGGATAGCACTATTTTTGGTTATTCTCTGATACGGCAAGATTACATATACGGTACATTTAAAGTACGGTTCCTTATATTCTTCCTTTAACATTTCAGCTTTTGTCATTCCTCTCATCCTTTTTATTTCCAACTCTACATTGTCCTCTATGAAGCAGAATGGGTCTGAATGGAGGATAATTGTACTCCATTCCCTCTGAGTATTCCCCTGAGTATTCATTCTTTCATTTTATTTTTCAAAATCTGAAGTTTGAATTTTTTCCCCTGCTTTGGCTGTAGCTTTGGGATCTCGTTTTGTCTCTCCCACAGATTTATCATCAGTTCCCACGCTAGTCAAGAAAATGATTGCTTTTGTCTCAAGTGAGTATGCTACAGACTCCCATAGCAAAGTGGATGCTAATTATCTGATTTTACTCAGGCTGTAAGGATTTGAAATTAAAGTATTAACGTAAGACAAAATAGCAACTACTATAGAAGTCCATACAGATACCAACAAGCCTAAAAGAGAAAAGAGCTCACTAGTGAAATACTTTGAGATTGACTACTTTGCCTCAAAAGACATAAAGACAAAAGATCTGGGAAATTCTGGAATCAGGAAATAGAAATTTGAATGTGCCATTTCTTGCGCTCTAAATGCCACCACAGTACTTTTATTAAGCACTTTTAATAAATGAAAGGATGCATATAAAAAGTAGAATGGGAATGTTCGTTAATGAATAAAATTATAGGTTCAACTGCTATAGAACTGCAGTCTCGCTGGACTGACAGCATACACAAATGTTTCTGCATGATAATGAGTAGAAAGCTGCCATAAAATGGAAAAAGTAGCAACTATAACATCAGAGGTTAGTCAATGGTTTGGAAAGTTGTTTTTGTATTAATTAACGGGTGGGCTGATCTTCATGTCTCCTACCTACAGCACAAAGATTTTCCCACGAACCATTTTTAGTGGGCATAATGTCATGACATCTCCTTCAGTCAGTGGCTTGGCCTGCTCTAATGTCATGGAGCCAATTAAATTCATATTTAGCTGCTCCAGTTTTAAAGGCTCACATGGCAAGACTGACACAAGTCTTGCCATGTGAGCCATCTGCAATGCTTCAGCGATTATGCTGATGATCATGAAGTCATAAACTACCATCTGCCCAGCTTCTGTCTGCCCCATTAGACTGCAGCTGCCATGCTTTTCTCCTCACATTGCTAAGCATTGCCCTCCATGGCTTAGTTTGCCACAGAGATATCACACCTGGCTCCCATAATTGTATCTGCTCATGTAATTATACCTAACTGGCTTCTTTTTCTATACACCGGTTTAGCAAGCCTTTGAAAGAACTATAAACCTATTTGCATGTATTTGTTTACTTATTTTATTGTTTATCTCAAATAAACGTGTTCCACATTTTTGTTGCTTCTTCTCACGAGGACTTTCAGGTGGTGTTACTTTCTATTGTCTTTATTTCTTACTTTACGGGAACAACACCATTTTTGCCTATTCTAATCTATGCTCTGCATCTAGGTGCTGCTAATGTTGTCACTCCCTTGCAGCATTTATAATTTTCTCTTTCCTGCTTCGCCCTGTGCCTGACTGACAAGTAGGATATGCGGCATAGGAGTGTAGAATAAATGGGGGAAGAACCACCCCCCCAGAAATGCCTATAGATTTCAGCCTATAGCACTTCACTGCAGATGAGAACTGTCAGTCAGACCATGGTTTTTGACCCAGATTTAGTGTTTTTCCAAAACAGTGCTAGACCTGTGTTAGAAAGAGCCCAAGGGGTAGGTCAATAATGCAGGGAACCTCTATTCCAGCAACCTCTATCAGGGGTAGGCAACCTTGGCTCTTTTATGACTCGTGGACTTCAACTCCCAGAATTCCTGAGCCAGCCATGTTGAGGGGAAAGGGAGAGGTTTCCAAGCTGAGCCATGCTGGCTCAGGAATTCTGAGAGTTGAAGTCCATAAGTCATAAAAGAGCCAAGTTTGCCTACCCCTGCTCTAGTTGGACAACTTTAAAAGTGGCTAAGGCCTTCATCCCTGGTACTTGCCTATATAGCCAACCAAATCTCCCTGCCTCATGTTAATGAGTGATTAATGAATGTTTTTCTTGCCAGCAACATATCCTTTTTTTAAAAAAAATAAACTTAACTGTTTGTTTAGCCTCTCCCCTGTTTAATCAAGCAATTTGTACTGGGATGAACCACCCTAAACAATTCTTTTCCATTTTACTGGACTAAGCTGAGGAGTTTTATCTTGTCAATAGACAAAACCATTTTTCCTGGCCTTAATCCAGGACTCATAGGCCTCCCTCGGTTCTGTATAAGTGCAGGAAGTGGTTTGGGGCATGACATTTAAGTTCATGAGAATCAGCTTTCATCAAATAAAAGTTTCTGTCCACGTGGATACAATCTGCTTAATTGTTTGGGGCAAAGGGCTCTTCAGGCCAAAGAAGGGGCAAAAAATAATCAGGGGAAGAAACCTCAAACATTTGCCTCTTTGCACTCTGAGAAAAATCAGACCAGACCGAATTATGAAACATGGTTCTATTTTTAAAAAATAATTAGGCAAAAAAGGCTAATTTGCTCAGGAAATTTTATTTCTCAGATTGATGTACTGCCAGAATCCAGCTGGGGTTGGGATAGAATACCTACAATCTTGTTCTCATCACTAGAGCAGCCCTGGTCTTCCTTTTCCACCCCAATGGGAAACCAAACACTTTCCTTCCCAAAGACCCGTGGAGAACCCGCCTCACCACATCTGTTTCCATTGCCATGACAAGATCTGCTTAATTATGATGTTCAAAACAGCCCATAAACCCACAGCCTAATTTGTTCCAAATGGCTCTGAAAAGAGTGCATGATCTACCTAATTTGTCTGTAGCAGTGGTTAAAATAAGCTATTATCAACAGTGCCAGTCACCATGCAATCTTTAGATCAGCCTTTTTTTTAACAGCCTAATTGGAAACAGATTCAGGGACAATCAGCCAGAAGAGGTTCCCCTTGTGCATTAAGGCCACTTTTTCCCCTAATAGCATCGCTGCTACTGGTGTTCATTTTGTTCCAGTTCCTGGAACTGCTTTGTCTTTCGTAGAGATGGGAGACTGCGTTCTCACAGAAAAAAATGACAGTGATTAATGTTGGCAATTTGCCTTTGGCAGCGGCAGCAGCAACAGCAAGTTTCTTGAAGTCCACAGATAAACACAAATGGAGCCATTTTTTGTAATGGTCTTGTATCAAAGTATCACAACCATTTAACATTGTTTTTATTCATATAAGGTAAAGGTAAAGGTTCCCCCGCACATGTGTGCTAGTCGTTTCCAACTCTAGGGGCCGGTGCTCATCTCCGTTTCAAAGCCGAAGAGCCAGCGCTTGTCCGAGGACGTCTCCGTGGTCATGTGGCCGGCATGACTAGACGCCAAAGGCGCACGGAACGCTGTTACCTTCCCACCGTAGTGGTCCCTATTTTTCTACTTGCATTTTTACGTGCTTTCGAACTGCTAGGTGGGCAGAAGCTGGGACGAGAAACAGGCGCTCACTCTGTTACGCGGCACTCGGGATTCGACCCGCCAAACTGCCGACCTTCCGATCGACAAGCTCAGCGTCCTAACCCACTGAGCCACCGCGTCCCTATTTTATTCATATAGCTCTTCTTAAATTTGCCTGCTGCCAATCTAGTTGAACAATAATGATATAAAACCTTCTAAAGACACTAATGGTGTCAGTTTGTTGTAGCAAAGAAAATAAGCGCCTTGGTGGAGCAGTGGGCTAATGCCTCCTTAAGTAACACCAGCTGCCTGCAATTAGTGCAGGTTCGCGTCCCACCAGGCTCAAGGTTGACTCAGCCTTCCATCCTTCCGAGGTAGGTAAAATGAGGACCCAGATTGTTGGGGGCAATTAAGCTGACTTTGTAATAATGCCGCTTGGGGGGTGTGTGTGAAAGCCCTAATAAGCAGGCATATACATAGAATGAAGGCTACTGCTAAGCTTGTAAGCCGCCCTGAGTCTTCGGAGAAGGGCGGGATATAAATGGAATTAAAATAAAAAAAATAAAAAAAATAAAAAATTAAAAAATAAGAATAAAAAGCAAACAATCTGAGGGTCTTAACAGCACCTTAAATATTAGCACATTTTAACTATTCAAGCTCTTGTAGATGATAATCTACTTCTCCAGAAGCACAGATGTTTTCTTGTGTTCATAGTTGTTCTTCATCAGTGAAGTAGGGATGAAAGATTTTAAAGCTTTCAGCATCTGACAACACCCTCAGGGAAAAAATTCTTAGTATTCTCTATAATTAACATAAAAAGCAATTTTGCCTTTCTGTAGGGAGATATGCCTGTCCCCTTTCTTCCCTCTTTCTTTTCCGCACTTCTTCCAAAGTAACTGTGACCACATTCCAGACTACTAATGAAATGAGTGGATATGGATTTTTTTTTTAAAAAAGGCTTTCAAATTTCAAGTTTCTTCATTAGTAAAACCAGTCTTCTTCTTTTTTATTTTTTATAATATTTTATTAGTTTTCTAATTTCACAATTAAGTATTTAAAAAGCAATGTGGTAACTGGGTTGATCAATGGTTCAATAATAAATAAATCTTTAGTATAAATCTCAAGTTACAACATCATATATTTCCTCTCTTTTTCCCTTAATACCTACTATCTCATATTAGGCCAATACAGTTCTTATTGTTAACAACTAAGTAAAAACATCTTTGTTACATTTATTAATAATTTTTAGCTTATACATATCTTAATTGTGTTTGCATTCAATCCTTGTATACATTCAATGTCCTGTTATTGCTTTCTTCCCAAGATTTAATTCCCTGTCAATATTCAAATTAACATTTGGTATTTATAATTTCCAAGCTTTAGGTAACCTAAATTTCCCTTATTTCAACTTCTTGCTTTTTCCCTTTTCATAACAAAATCTAATATTCTAAATACCCATCTTATCTATTTGAATACAGTCTTATTCTGTTTTCTCAAAGTTATCTATTTTCCACCATATTAAACCATCTAATTAATAATACAGTATACCCTCTAATACATCAAAACCATTATATGTATTGTTTGGATTAACCAATAAATCAGTAATATACATTATTTTTTCATTTAGGTGTAATTTTTGAAAGCTCAAATACTCCGTCTCTTTTTCTGGTAATATCTATTATCTCATATTGGGCAAACAGAATTCTTATTTTCCACTGATTTCCAAATATTTTATATTAGGTGACCAAAATTTCCCTTATCTCAACTTCTCCCTTTTTCTTTTTTCATACCAAAGTCTATTAGACTTGTTACACATCTTACCTATTCAATTATAATGTTACTTTATTTTCTAAAAAATATCTATTTTCCACCATATTCAATCCTCTAGTTAGCAATATGAGATCCCCTCTAATAAATCAAAACCCTTATTTTCTTCAGCCTTACTCTGGCTTTCTTCTTTTGCCAACTAACCTTCCATGTCAATGCTTTTGAGTCATCAAATAGTTCTCCCTTTATTATTATATATATTATTTGGAATAAGAAAGACTAGTTGGTTGCAGTTTTTTTGGAAGAACTAGCCTCCCTATTACTCCAATTTCCCACAATTGTCCTGATAAGTTTATCTTCCATTCTATCTGTTCTTCTTCCTTTTCCTCAAATTTCTTCTGATTTTTGTAAAACATCTTTTCCATTTTCAGTGTTGTCACTCCCTTTTCTGATTTTTCCATTGGCTGGATCTGTTGGTCAATTGGGTCCTCTGTCTTAGTATTTAGTTGTTCCACTTTTCCTGTTATTTTCTGCATTGTTAGTTCTTTGGTTGTAGTCAAGATCTGAGTTTGTATATTTAAGCTGGCATCTTGTTCCTTTATGTTGCATCTTATTTTGTCACAAACTGAAAGAATGGTTTTGTATATTGATTTCAACATGGAAAGAATTTTTTCCTGATCTTCATCCATATTCTCTTGATAGTATGTTAAGTTGAAGATTTTAGAATCAAACATTAAGAATAGTTTTTTTGTTTTTATAGCTAGGTATGGGACATCTATTTCATGTGTTATAGGTGGTGTTTATAGTAGAAATTGTTTGTCAAGTAAGAGTTTATAGTTTATAGTCCAAGGTATTCCATCATCTCGTGTGATAACACATGCGTCTCGTGTAAATAAATAGGAAAGCAATTCCCAATGTATAGCTCTGAAAGTCAGTAAAAGTTTACATTCATAGTTCAAACAGATATGCCACCCAGAGGTTCCTTCTTTGCAGCTGAGTTTTTCACAGATGATAGCTGTCAAGGTCAGAGAAGTTTTTTTTCCTGGGGTCTGGGCTTCAAGCCAAGTCTCTTTTAAACAATCACAAGTTGTAATACCATACTTTGCCACATGATGTCACTGATGCCATTTAAATTTTTTAAAGTCCAAAGTTTTTATGATAGTTTTTCAAGTCTTATTTCTTTTTTTAGATAAAAACAAACATCTTCAGTAAGAATAGGAATACTTTTAGTCCCCAAGTCTCAAAAGCATATACATACAATTAGATTAAAATTGTTCTTATAGTTGCTCTGCTTCCCTTGGGTAGTTAGTCACCACTATTCTTAGAGGGAGGGGTAGAAATTCCCTTCCCTCTCTCCTCACAGGGGGAAAAATACTTTGGGCAGCTTTTACAGGAAAAAATACTTAAAGTCTTAAAGAGAAGATCAGATCTCACCCAGTTTCATCCACTTTGCTTTAAAGGTGCTTGATGGTGATTTTGATTTCGGCTGTCAACAGCTTAGTGACAAGCCATATTGCTATGGCTGGTCATTCCCCCACCAGTTTGGAGGGCTTCCCAGGATCAAACAGAAGGGCTGCCACCTTCCCGCGATCAAGCGGGGTTCCCTCCTTGCTCATCGCCCCTACAGGGCGACTTGCGACCCTTTCCAGGGTCCCCCAGCAGGATGAATTCAGATGCGACAGATGGAGGTCATCTTCCAGCGTCCACAGCACCACAATGGGAAACCAGAAGTCCAGTAAAACCAGTCTTCTTGATATTATCAGTTTCAAACGTATCAGAATTATAAGACAAGCACAGAAATATTTTTCAGGCTGATCTGATTTTGCCTTTTCCAAAATGAAAAATGTATCTTGTCCCATGTATCATGGAATTAAATTTGTTAACAAATGCTTGTTTTAAATCTCTTTTGAGTTCTGTATCATTTACCCACTAGTGGAAGTACAATGTGTGATTTCCTTTTCTAAGGTATGGTGAATGTTATAAGAACCAGTGGAATATAACAATTCCAGATAGTTCTCTTGCTAAATGAGTCAGTTGTTAAGTGAATTTTGCCCCATTTTACAAACTATCTTGTCACAGTTGTTAAGTGAATCACCACAGTTGTGACATTAGTAACACAGTTATTAAGCGAATCTGGCTCTACATTGACTTTGCTTGTCACAAGATCGCAAAAGGTGATCACGACCCCAGGATACTGCAACCATCATAAATATGAGTCAGTTGTCACGTGTCCGAATTTTGATCATATGACCATGGGGGAGCCACCTTTGCCCTACAAAATGTCATTATGTGATGGTAGTAAAATGCTTAGGGACACTTGTTTCTTCCACCAAGGCTATACCTCTGAACATACTGTAGTGAGAGGCAAATGGCTGGTCTTCATAATTCAAAACCAACAATTATGCACTCTTATTGTCTTTCCATAACTCACACCTAAACTTTCTTAATTTATGGCTTTAAAATCAGCAGTACATCTGAATACTAAGAAAAAGATAAATTACATATGTAGTGAATCGATTTTCTGTGATATTGGATGTAATGTAGACATATATTTGTAAAAGATCGTGTGGTGCAAATGTTCAGTTTTTAATGGGTCTTCAGTCTGTGATTTGAAATTGCACTGCAAGGAAGATATCTGGTGATTCTGACATTATTTTTGCATAATGCAAATGACTTTGTCAGTATTTAAAGTAACGTTATGAAAAGTGTACCTTAGTAAAATGCAAAAGCCATGCTGAAAGAACTGGCTGCAGATTAAAGCATATCTTAATCAGGGACGGGGAATCTTCCCTCCGTCCCCTAAACTGCTAAGTATGGACATGCAGCAAATAGACTAATAATTATATACCTACTTTTGAACCTTTGCTGGCTTCTCTGGGTAAGGGATAATCAGGTCAATAGCAGAGTCTGGCTTCTGGAGGAGCGTGCCTAACTTTGTCTTGATTTCTTTGGCTCTGGAGAGAAAAATTATGAAATAATACATGAACATACAGTAGTTTCCGCTAAATGCAAAATTGAAAAAAGATGCTCCATTTGAGTGGCAGGGCATTCTCCTGAAAGTTATGAGATCCAAATATGTTACATTCTTTCTACATACTGAAAATAGTACAGTACGTTCAATTAAGATGATCTGATCAAACCTCAGATAACCTGGTATCTTTAGATAGGTTTGACCCCAGCTCCTGTCATTCCCAGTCAGTAGATTGACTGATCCTATTTCATTTAGTTTCAGCTGAAGTCATTAATAAAATAATATTTTTCCTACTTACGTATCTTTCACTCATTTAGAATAAATGGCAGAAGAGTTATGATAAATTGTGAAATAATTCTCCATCACAGAGGGTCTTATAGTTTTAAAGGGGTGTGTGGAAGTCAGGTATTTTTTATTATAGCTATATGATGGTTTTAATATTTATTTATTAAATAAATTTATATGGCTGCCGAACTCTGTATGGTTACTCTGGGAAGCTTACAACATCCACAGAATAAAAACCCACAATATAAATCCATACCTCCCTCCTCCCCACAGCAGCAGCAAGCAACACAATCAAATCAGTTACTTGATCAGCTCCCCTCAGACCAACGACAAATCACATATCTACCAAAGTCCAGGACTGCCGGAGCAGGGCTGGCACAGCAACAGACAGAACTGAGGACAGTTTAGCCATCCCATCCTTGCTTTCCATTTTCAACTGCCCTATGAAGCTTGGGAGAATGGACAAGACATGAAATATAAAGAAACAGAATTCTTACAGGAGTCCTTTGTGGTGGGCGATCTGCTAAGATTTTGCTTTTCTACTAGGAACAGGAAAAGAGGATTAATTTCAAATATCTCTCTTCCATGTTTGCAAAATATGACTAACCAAAAGAGATTACTTAGGCCATTATTTTTTTATTATTTTAATTCCATTTATATCCCGCCCTTCTCCGAAGACTCAGGGCGGCTTACAAGCTTAGCAGTAGCCTTCATTCTATGCATATGCCTGCTTATTAGGGCTTTCACACACACCCCAACTCTGATTTGATTTTGCTGTTTGCATGTCTTTTTTTTTTACTTAAAAGTAACTCAAAACACTGAACATACAAAATACTCCTTCTTTTTATTTTCCTCACAACAGTCAGCTCTACCTAGTCATCCCACATATCATCTGTACTAATTAGTGATAATGAAGCCTATTGATTATCAGGACAAAGCCTGATTGGTGACACATGAAATTAAATATATTTATCTGCTTGTGTTCATGGAATACACAAAGTTATGATTTGCTTAATCATAGTTTAAGGACTAGGCCATAATTCCTTGGGTTCATACAAAATGCTAAATTGTAAAATCTGGATTGCTATTTGGAATTACTACCCTGGATTAGCATATTAAGCAAAAAAAAATAAGGTCATATATTATAGCCTTAATTCAGTGCTGGCTTTAGCCGAACCCAGCTTAAGAGTACTTCCAGACAGACAATTGCATCTATGGATTCTTTTTGTCCATGATGGATCATCTCCAGAAACAAAGTTATGGAAAACATGATGGGGAAATGGAGAAGGCACAAGTATTGTATGGAGATAAGGAAGGGTACATCATGGTACATGGATGCAAGTAAGATAATTCATGTCATTTGTGTGATGGCAATAGCTTACACCTGATGACTCCTTGGCTTGGGCAGGGGGTTGGACTAGAAGACCTCCAAAGTCTACTAAAGTCTACTAACTCTATGCTTCTATGTCATCGTGACTTGTACCAGATATCTATAATCTGGAACTCATAGTATAAATAAGACAGAGAGATTGCACAATACTAATCTTGCCAGATATCTGTTGTAAAATTATCTTATAAATAGTCCTTATAAACCTTAAGTCTGCTAGGGATCTGTTCTGCTCTTGTATGCCATGCTCTGGGATAAATAGGATGAACCAAACTATAAGCTCTCCATGTCCAATAATAGGGAAAAGCAGCTATTTAAATTAAAAGCAAGCACAAAAATTATTGCCGCAAAGTGCCTTGGCTGAGTTCATTATTTCATCTCAAGTCTTCTCCTCATTCACACCCTCTCATTATTTTGCTGACAAAAAACTTCAGTTGTAATGCTTAAAGGAAACGCAGCCCCTCTGAACACGGAAAGAGACTTCTGCCAAGTTAGTAGCAGCTGAACCCAAAGCTCTGCTGCTCAGAATGCAGTCTTGGGGAAATTTGCTCTCACACCTAAAAAAAAATAGTTTCATGCTTGTTTAGTTGCTAGAACTCGTGCAAAGAAATTTTGAAACATTTGTTAGTTTACCCCTTATATTATTGTAAAATAGACAGTGACTTTAAATGTAAAGAATAGCCCATCCAATCAATCAATCAATTGATTGATTGATTGATCAATCACACAGGCAATTTTTGTTTTTGTTTTTCTTCCTCAGGCGTTTCAAAAGTAAATCATCAAATGATGTAATGTGTTATGCAGCCTTTGAAAGTTTCTTGATGTCATTAATTATCAGCCTTTTCAGTTGCTTTAATTTCTATTTCCATGGGCAGGAAACCTCTGAGTTTTCCAGATATTATCTTTTTAACTGTTCTTCAGATCTTGAAACGAAAGCTTTACTCATCCATCTCTTTGGAGGATGTCAGCATATACTAAGGCCACTTTCCTAATCAGCTGTTCCAAGAAATCTATTCATTTAACCCAGGAAGAGCCTTCTTCATAGGCCCAAGGGTGGCTAAGTGCCCATGCTTCTTCTTGAAACTGCAGAGTGTATTCAAGCCCCTGCCCTAATAACAGAAAAAATACTTTATGTAAAGTACAAAATAAAAAAAAAACCAAACATATATCTTGTGCTTGCATGCATACATGCACGTACACATACCTGATAAAATTTAATTTTGGATGTTTTAGATCTTTACAGATTAAAAAAAACAGCAATTTGTTGCCCATTTTGGTTGGATATTTTGGTAATATGGGTCACATTCCAGTTGGAGGTTCCAAAGATAACACAACCAAAAATAAATAAATAAATCTAGTTTTATATATTAAAGGTAAAGGTAAAGGTTCCCCCGCACACGCATGCTAGTCGTTTCCGACTCTAGGGGCTGGTGCTCATCTCCGTTTCAAAGCCAAAGAGCCAGCGCTTGTCCGAGGACGTCTCCGTGGTCATGTGGCTGGCATGACTAGACGCCAAAGGCGCATGGAACGCTGTTACCTTCCCACTGTAGTGGTCCCTATTTTTCTACTTGCATTTTTACGTGCTTTCGAACTGCTAGGTTGGCAGAAGCTGGGACGAGTAACAGGCGTTCACTCTGTTACGCGGCACTTGGGATTCGACCCGCCAAACTGCCGACCTTCTGATTGACAAGCTCAGCATCCTAACCCACTGAGCCACCGCATCCCTTCTAGTTTTATATATTGTTGTTGTTGTTGTTACGACAAGGCAGTAATCCATGAAGGGGTTTTAGATGCTAATTTCCCATTTATTCCTTATGGATAAAAGAATATAAACTCATATCAATATACCTCAGGACTGTCATTAGACACACTAAGATAATAACCTGAAAAGGCAAATATTGAGAAGATGAAGATGAACGGAATAGAGTGGAAGAGGCTAGGGGGCCATTCTATTACCAATAACTAGCCTTTTTCAGCTGGTCAAGATCCTTTTGAATCCTGATTCTGTCTTCTGTAGAATTTTGTTATCCCTCTTAGCTTTATGCCCTCTGCAAAGAGATTGAAAAGTGGTCTCTCTCTCTCCCTCTCTCTCTCTCTCTCCCTCCCTCCCTCCCTCCTTCCCTCTCCCTCTCCCCCCCCTCTCTTCATCCTAAGTGTTTCCACTTGGGGGGGGTGTCTCTCCAGGTTGATACAGACTCTTTAATGTATAAATGTTGAGTAGGGTGCTTAAACAGTGGCTGAAGCATCTAGCAAGTGTAGGGTTATTTTGTAAGGGTAAATATACTGGAGGACGTCATCAAATGCATTGTTGAAATCATTATACACGTCACTATAAACTCTGGCAGTGTGACAACTAGTTTCCAGTTAGATCTATTTCTCATTTTGAATTTATAAGCAATAGCAAATAAAGTTTAACATTTTAAAATAGTTGTCCCATGTCAAAAGCATATTAATGGGAGAATTAGATTTCCTATTCCAATGGTACCAGTGTTCATTTTTAAAAAAACAAATTCATGTAGATGCTAATAGTGAAGCATTAATCCTATTCTTATTACTATCCTGAAACTATTTTTATGAAATCTACCCATGGGTAGAGTCATCAAAGTCAAGAGTCAAATCTTAATGCAGATCCAAGCTAAGAAATAAAGGACAATACCACATATGCATAATGGATATGAACATAGCATATTCCATTTCTTTCTCTGGAGCAGTACATAGGGCAATTTTTTCATTGCAAAGCAGCATTGTTCTGATGATACCAAAGATGTGACAAAACATGTCTTCAGACATTAAGCAAACACAAAGTTAAATAAAATAAACCAACTGGCAAAAAATATAAGAGAACAATTAAATGACTTGGCTTTTCCACTATCAATCAATGGAATCTCACTTGTATCATAATTCATAACTCAGAGAAGAATGTCTGCAAAAATTAATTGGCCATCACACAGTCACACTCGGTAATAAAAACTACTCTTAATCTAGTGAGGTTTGACATGTATATTTGCACCCTCTTGTTTCCCATATGTATTTTCAGGAACCCTAGATGGAATAATAGAAAATTAATTAGGATGGCTATAAAACAAATTGTGTCTTCCTCCACGTAGCCTTCTATGAAAAAAAAATCTTCCTGAATCAAAATAGCTCATAGACAGTAGATAAAATCATAGAAAGAGAAATATACAGAAAGAAGATCCAGAATCTATAGATTCTAATCACCTTGAAGCAAAGTCATTCAAGTGGTTTTGTTACTCCTGCATTATGGTGGGCCATTGTGATAAGAAATTCACTACTCTCAAGTTTTTGTACCAGTTTTTGGTTCGTTTCAGGCTAATTAAAAGTGCTGGTGAAAAGTTTTTGAAATTCATGACTCTTCATCATATATACATTTCATTTTTTGAGATCCTGCTCTTTTTTTATTTTACTCCATAATTTTATCATAGTGTTTATTTATCAGGGCCTGCAATTATCTAAGTCACTTCCTTCCTTATCTAGTACTGGAAATACATAGAGATTGCACTTAAACTCGCTTTTCTTTTCTTTTAGTTGAAGAATAGCATAATTCTGCATTGATGCAAACCAAGTTGTGAAAGTGATAATGGGTAAACTCATTATCAATGGATAAGGTGTTGTATCATTTAAAATCATAAGCTGATGGTGATTTGCTGGAATGTTTTCCCCCCAAATAGGTTACTTCCAATACTATGATAGAATTCTGCTATTTTATGATAGTTAACAAATAAACTATCAACACTTGAAGACAATGTCCTCACCTATATTTTAAACTTAATTTTAATTTTCTTCTTCTTTATAATAGCTACAAGTGTGAGTCAGGGTTTACAGACAGGTTATATGAATGAGTAAATGAGTGGATAGATGGGCGAGTGAATGAAAGCTCGAAAAATCATCTTTTTTTCCTTGTACTCAATGATGGATGGAAATTTAAAAGAGATCAGTGTCTTATGATCTCTGAAAATCTTTTGAGCGATGGTGTAGTGATGATGATTTAATTCTCATAAGATATTTATCTCAGTAGCTGTCTGCTTATATCTTGAGTTTTAGCATGAAGCTGGGAGGAAAGTAATTAAAAGCATGAGAAAAAGCCAAACAAAATATGACAAGAACAGTTCATGTAAGACGATCTGTCATCATATTCTTGTAAAATAGCATCTCTGTGTGAGATAGAGTTTTAAAGTGCATCATACCTTTAAAAATCAATCAAACTTTCCCTTTGTCACAATTTTTTCTGAAGGAAAAAAAGTTTTTAATTATGCTAGTTTGGATGAGAAATTCATATTAATAACCCATGCTCTGCAATACATCATCCCTCCCACCTACTAGTAGATTTAACAAGATTTTGAATGATTTGGCTCCTCATTCTTTAACCATTTGTTAACACCTTTTTTTTTAGTAATTTAGTAATTTACCTTTTTTTGTAATTAACCTTTCTCATCTCAAGCCCAATGAGAAATAAAGGCCATTACTTTGGTCAGTTCACTTGCTTAATTCCTCCAAAACTAAATGAGAACCGAACTTCCCAACACTTCTTTAAGCAGGCATCTCTTCTGCACAGAGATGGGCTAAGCTTTTATTCTGCCAGATGGCTGCCGCGTCTCCGCTATCTCCATCACCCTCATCACTTTCCTCACTGATAGGCATAAATTTGTTCTCTCACCTCTCCAGGCATGTGTGGGGCAAGGCTGCTAATCCTTTGCACATCTTGCCGTGTGGTTATTGTATCCTTGAAGACAACCAGATGGTGTGTGAGAAGGCAGAAGCGCTCGCTGTCTGTAACACAGCCTATCTTTTTCAGAAAGATATAAAGCGGCTGTCTTGAATCCCAGCCAGCCCCTTTGGCCAATCACGTTGAGTCTAGTGTTTTGGAGCAGAGGAGCAGAGAGGAGAGAGAGTCACAGATCATTCACCAGGCCGAGAGATGGGATTTTTTCCTTTTCCTCTTTTTGTGTTTCACAAATTAATGACTGCTCACTCAGAATCACTTAAAGTGGGCTCGCCCCATCTTTCATCCTGTCCAAATTATGGGCAAATAAAGTGTTTTCTTCTATTTGTGGACCAAAATAAATGGAGTAAATGGAATTAGCCCCCAAGGGACTAATTGTGATCATAGTCATGGACATTCTAAATGCACATTTCCAACTGTGAAATTGTGGTGGTAATAGAACTAACTGGGGGCAATGTGGTATTTGCTTGGGTGCACCTAGAGAAGAAAACTCAAGTCATTTTCAGGTATAGGTATCTATATCAGATATCTATTAAAATAACTATCAGGTTTTAGGACTAGAAAAATTAGGGATGATTCCAGGACGAAAGATGAAACTCCGTGTTTTATTTTTCCGAGGAATACAAAAGAAAGCTCAAACTACATTTTAGCTTCCTATTGTTTCTGTCCTTCTCTAGCAAATGAAAAGTACTGCAAAAGGGCAGTGTTGTTGCAGATATGTAACGACTAGCTGCAGAGGTGTCCGCAGGATATAGTTAAAAAAAGATGAGACAGTCATCTTTTACGTTATAAAAAAATGGAGCTTTGATTGCAGTCATTCTCGCTATCTTGACTTTTTAAACCAAACCTTGTGGGCATCTTATTTATTTCATTGATGTTATCATGTCGAAAGTGTTAGCACTACTTCTGTGTAGAAATATAGCCATTTTGGTATGACTGACAGCTCAACCCTCCCCCAGTGGATGTAATGATTTAAAAGTTCATCATTATTTATCTCCATGTAGCAAACGGAAGATCAAAGCCTTTTAAAGACCGTGATATTTAATAGCTAAAGTGGGATTTGAACTGGGCACTTCCACATTTTGTAACTGATTTTATTAGCCATGGATTTTATCAGGGCAAATGGACTTAGGCAAGACACAAACGGCCCACTTCAAATCCTTTTTTCAATTGTAAATGTATACTTTGGATTAAGAGATGCTGAGAAGGATGAAACTTTATTTCTAAGTAAACATACACAGGAGTGGGCAGCAACGCCACAGGACACATTTCCACTGGCATCAACAGCGATTTGTTTGGAAATGAGCTTGTTTACCTCAGTTCTGAAAAACGTATGTTATGAGCAATCTGATCTTTTGCTCCTGAAATGGAAAGAATACTTCCATTTCACTTATTGAAGAGAGGTTTGATGAACAGTCTGTGCTGGGAATTCTATTAAGCATCTTGCTTACAGGAATGAATCGGCCATTAAGTTCATTTATTGGATGTGTTCGCACTCTTTCTTTAGAATTGACAACAAATTGCCTTCCCTGTTATTTCTTCTAAGTCCCTTTAGTACAGAACACATTCAAATTATTCTGTATGGCAATAATTCCTTCCCCCCTTCTCACTTTCACTGAAGGAAATGACCAACAGATTCAAGATGAATGTTCTTCTGCTGCGATCTTCACTGTGCCAGAGCTTTGTAAAATCAAACAGCTTTTTTGATTTATTTCTATTATTTATTTGCTAGTGGAAATTTTTCTTTGCACTGGAGACTCAGGCACCCTCTCGACAGATCTGCAGAACAAAAAACAGGCTTCCTATGGTACAACCCTAACTAGTTCTGGGTTTTGTGAAGCTATCATTTGTGGCTAAGGAACTTTTCACCATTCCGTTTGGCAAGTCTTTACTTCATTTAGATATATTGCAAAATACTGCTGAATCACAAATAAAAAAAAATCTCTATTCTGTATTTCTGCTGTGAAACATTACATAGGGTGAAGGAAGTTCACTTTTAAAGTTATGAATCCTGTTGAAGGATAACTAAGCAAACAACTTGGTTATTTTTGACTTTCAGAGAGGCAAAACATACTTTAAAAGATAAGTATATATTTTAAGGTCTTTTCACAGATTAAATATTGCTGTTTTTGTACAGAAAAAAAAACAAATTATTTTTATAATGAAAATTGTCTTGCAACAGTTTATTTTAATGAATCAGGACTTCTCCCAATATGTAATAAACCCAAATTATACAAAACAATTACCAACAAAACAAAGCTTTGTGCAGTATATTTACAATGTACAGGTATATGTTTGTAAAAACAACCTAAAGCAGTAGCTTAGATGGCCTACATATATGGCAACTGTAGGAACTCTATCTTTGTCGTGCAAATATTGACAAGAGCATCATCTTATATATTAAGGACAGAATAAAAACAAAAATGTGGTTTTTGCTGCAACATCCATTTTCCAGTGGAACAGAAAGATTTCCAGAATTAATGATATTCAGTTTGTTGAAAGTTATCAGCAAAGTAGTCGTTTTACCCTTTAATACTCTTCAGTTTGAGTCATATTTCCATGGGAAACATGTTCACGCTTCTGCCTGGAAGCGCTCATAAAATAACGCAAATGTTGAGATTCTAAAGTCAAAATGCCAGCCCCAAAGTCAGCACTTGAAACAGGCTTAGCACATTAGGAGGCCTTCCTTTGCAGCCAACATCTGCCGATGGATTTTGTCTTGCTGAAGCTCCTCGTGGTTTGGATGCCAGAGTTTGAGGATGATCCTTTCAATGTTGAGGGCATAAACAGTATGGGCAGGGACCACTTCCCGGTGGATCTGCAAGTACACAAGTGAAAATCTTACCAGCCACAAATTATTATCTTAAATGTCCACATTCACAAATTGAAACTAGTGATCATATGTTCATAGATGTACAGCATATACCCTTGCAATAAACAGATTGGGGGGGGGAAACAGATGAGCATTTTGGATATCTAATATTACTATTAACACAGAAGCATTTCAAGCAAATCAATGAATCTTTCTCACTTGCTTCCTCAGGCTCATCTGATCTCAGTGAGACATTGGTTAACTGCCCAGAGGAAAAAGAAGGGAAATTATTTAGAGCATACAAAACAAGCATCAGGAGCTGTAGTGGAGTAACTGTATAATTGATAGGCAATGTTACAGGGGGAGATCGGTGCTATAATTTTCCATATTAGCCTCAAAATAATCACATTTACTTTATTGGGCCAAACAATATAGAGTATTACACCAGTCTTTCAAGAACATTTTATACTTGCATCTGTGGATACAAATGGAGTTCGCTGGTATAGATACATATTTTACATCATTTTGAGGAGCAGAGTATGGTAGATGCTTTGCATAACATGACTTAATTTTTCAAGAAATGTATCCGCATTTCTTTACAGTTCATAATTTGGATTTAATTGTAATACATTTGTAATATATACAAATATCATGGAGACATTATACAATATGAATATCAGTATAACTAAGTTTGAAAATTTCTCTCTTCCAGTAAAACCTGAAATTTATATTTTAAAAAAACTAGCTAAGTGAAGAATATCAGAGGTATCCGGAATATTGTTTATCAATTAGTTATCTGTTTTCAAAATGTGATTAACAAATTTGAATTGAATTATATTCTTATTCAGATTAAAGTTATGTTACTTCTAGACAATTCACTGTGTTATGTTCTTGTAAGACACCATGAATCTAAAAATGTGGCAGCATACACATTTAAGAACAAATAGAAAGCAAGCTATTTATTTTCTCTCTGGATATTCTTTCCTATCCCCCCATTATTTGGTAGTAACTTCTTTGTCGAACAACATCTCCATCAGGAGAGCACCAACTGAAATTGAAATACGTAATCTGTGAAAGTTACCTGCAGTGCCTCAAAGAGATCATACATGTTCACTGGGGACAGAGTTGCTGGTGAGGTGTCCCCAGAACAGGCCAAAAGGAGGGCTGCTTGTTGTTCTGCATCATCAGGTGGCAGATGGGAAGCAAGATTTTGACCAGGTGGGGGAGCCAAGCAGGTAGGAGGGCTAGGAAAAGGAACAAGTGGGAGAAAAATGGATTTGGGAAAAAGAAGAGTCCACTTTTGTTCTTCTTCCCACTACTGGCTCAGATTCTCTTCTGAATATCAGAAGCGTGAATTGGCACATAGCCCCCAGCAAGTTACTTGAAGGTCATGCGCAACTTCTGGTCTGAATAATGTTGTACAAGATTAAGCTACATGTGGATAAAAATGAAACTTTGGAGTGGCATTTAGTGATAGTATTTTTTTCAACAAAACCTAAAGCACATATTATGCACACTATGAAAATATTTACAATTATCAAAATGGTATGAAGGTTAGGGATAATCTAGGTTGTGGTTCTTTATCTATGCACAAAACCAAATGATCTAAAATAAATAATAGAAAAATTAAAAGATAGGAAATTCAGGAGAGGCATAACTTTTCTTCATGATTATACAATTCAAAGGCAATAGCACTTAGACTTTTATACTGCTCCATAGTGTTTTACAGCCCTCTCTAAGCAGTTTACACAGTCAGCATATTGCCCCCAACAATCTGGGTCCTCATTTTACCGACCTTAGAAGGATGGAAGCCTGAGTCAACCTCAGGCCCATCAGGATCAAACTCCAGACTGTGGGCAGAGTTGTCCTGAAAAAGAGCCTGTACCACCAGGCTCTTTATGATATGTAACGTGTGATAATACTTGGTCCAAGAGCACAAATGTATAACAAAAGTTTTACAAACCCAAAAACAAAGAGCAACTGTAACATTAATATACAAAATATTGCAGCAGAACTAGATTTAAATCTATGGTTCACCTTTTATATTACCTGCATGACTATTTGTTTCCCAATAAATACGGTCCCAGAAAATTTGTTTCTTAGTAAGTAATGCCTAGACTGGTCAATTTCTCATTTTTTTTCAAAACCTCTGAATATTAGGATATGTAGTTATTTCTGTTAAAAGGTAAGTTTCATATTCTCAACTTCTCTCTTATTAGTATTAGTATTAAGCAAATCCTTACCACTCAGTTAAGTTATTGTAAGCAATGACACTATTCTTCAGATACGGCTGTGGATTGACATTGCTTCCAAAGGCATATTTGAAGTGACCGTCCTTCACACGGTAAGCCTTTCGTCTTGATATTACAGAGCTAAGGATATCCTTAAGATGCTTCTACAGAGAAAGAAATATCTATTTATTGCTTGCAAAAAAACAACCTCCTGAAGTATACAGTGTTGCCAAGCATATTATCTAATGCTTATACTATGAAGATTGCAACATAAAGGCCACTGCGTGGATTCCCCCTTGCTTCTGGTCATCAATCTGGAATCCTTGCCTATCCCCAGGTATAGCTCCACTGTGAAAGCCCTTTATTTAGATGATGGCTTGCTCTCATTTAACCTCTGGACACACATCTTGTTCCCTTAGATCAGGGGTAGGCAACCTCGGCTCTTTTATGACTCATGGGCTTCAGCATAGCTGACTCAAGAATTCTGGGAGTTGAAGCCCATGAGTCATAAAAGAGCCAAGGTTGCCTACCCCTGCCTTAGATCTATAAGACCCATCTATAGTCAATGAGGTACTCAAGTTGACTCAAAAAGTTGATTCTGTCAAATGTCCAGCTAGCAACAACTTCTGCCTGCGAGGAGCTAATTAAAGATATTGCAAAGAACTAAATATAGAAATAATATTTGTGGATTAAATTTGTCTGAATCCTGCAATCAAAAAAACACAGACAAAATCTGTGTTTTGCAGATTGTATTCATTTGTGGGAAGCCTACATTGGTAAGGCCAATAATTTAGTAAGATTATGTTGTCAGAAATTCTAAGAGTCAAAATTACTAACTCCTGCACCCGGAAACAAGTGAGAATTAAGAAGGGCCACAGCTCTTTATTCCTATTTGTTTCTTTCAAGAATAAAAGAAGAGAGGTGACATCAAGGTTCTGGTCTGAACATCAAGAGGTGCTACACCAGCAACACAGTCTGTCATCTCCTTCTTAGCCTCCAGGGTCATTTCCAAAAGTCCTTGAAGCAATTTTCCAGAATTATTCATTTTGATGAAAAAGTTAGATTGGCCCCTTCAAACTGTACATTTCACATATGAATAGAAAAGACAGGTGAGCAACACAAATGAAGACATCATTGCACATTTTTTTTGGATTCTGCATTCTCCAGAGTGTTGTTATAAGAGAACCAATCTGACATAGTGGTTAAGGTGTTGGCCTAACAACCAGGAGATTGAGTTTTAATCCTGACTTAGGTATGAAAACCAGCTGAGTGACTCTAAGCCAGCCATCTAATAAATAAACTAAAAAAAGTCCTTATAAAAGCTTACATAAGGCACTGTCCTTCTCGAAGATTCTGAATTGTAAATAAGAGGAAATAAATCACAAAATAAAGAAGCCATAGGGGAAAAGAGCTTGTCTATTCAAGCTCAACTGAACTTCAGATAAAGCACAAAGTGACAAAAACAAAAGCTTTCTTTAAAAGCAAAAATAAAATTTCCTAAGAAAACAGACAGGCAAATCAAACTTAGGTTAGCCCATACTTTTGTTCCTTAAATAGCACAATCTTACTTTGTCTACACATACTTACAAGAAGAAAGTATTCAATCTTGGCCATATGTGGAAAAATAATCCCCCAAATTAATATTAATAAGCTGATAAAATAGTTTTCGGTTTTCTTGTAATATGGATATTCTTTTTACGCCTATTTTTAGAAAGGCAGATAATCAGTGCTGAACTTCACATCATACACAAGGTATCTTGAGTATTCATGACTAAAATTGTCATTGTGTGTAATCTCACCTCTACGGCATAGACAACAACCGTAACTGCTTCTTCAGTGACATTATCCAAGTCATGCTCATAAGCAGTGACAATCATCCTTCCCTCGAGCTGGCTCCAAGTGGGAAGCATCATTGTGTGTGAACAAAGCTTCAGGTCATCATCTTCCTGGTGATCTTTCGCCACAAACTGCTGAGCTCCAGACAAGGGATTCTGGGGCTGGAACCGGTGCTGTAAAAAAAAAAGGTTCCATTATCTAAACAACAACATTTAGAGTCAAAATGTTGTGACTTCCGGTAAAGATGGCCAACTGACAATACGCCCAGGGAGGGCTCCCTGGGACTCCCTTTGGACTGTCCCTTTTTCAATTTACTAACAGAAGGAATTGCCTTTCCTTCAGTTTATATGACTCTCCTGGGTTAGGAAGAGTTCCAGAATCACCCCACAAGATCCTCCATACAGCAACGGTCTGCAAGGTAGCTTCAGCAGCTGTGCTTCGGAGTGAGTTGGCGAACAGCTGAGGGGGCAGAGCTCCTATCATTTTGTTGTTGAAAAAGCAGCCATTTTGGACTTTACTTTTCAAACAGACAAGTTGTGCCTTTCATTTCTTAATCACTTTTAGGGATTATCATCTTTCTTAAACTAAAAGACGGTCTCTTCAGTCACAGCCTGTTATTCCTTTTTCAAGATGAGCCATTTGGCGGCCTTCTTTATTGTTAAATGACAAAAAAGAGGGCTACTGAAGGCAAGCTAAAATAAGGAAGCATCGGGTATCTTTTTTTTTTAACTTTGATGGAGAAAGTTGTGAATTTTATTTTAATGTTTTTAAGTAATTTGTAGGTTGGTCTGCTTTGATATGGGGGAGGGGGGCTAAAACTTTCTGATTTTTATGAATTCTGATTGGTCAGCAATTCTTAAATAACTTACAAAAAATCTACTCTTTGACCACAAGACGGAGCTAGGAAGATGGTGCATGGACTTAAGCAAATCATCAAAGGTGTGTTTGAAAAATTCTTTATAGATCAACTGTGTTCTAAGAATGCTATAAAAACTACCCAAATTGCTTCAGAGATGCAATTATGTGTAGAAAATTACCAAACCACTGAGTAATTTCACAAGCAGCTCACAATGCAAAGCACTCAACTGCAATTTTGGAATACAAACCTGACATCAAACTTTATTGTGATAATTTAAGTATAAACCTCACAACACAATTGAAAGAAGAGTACCAAGAAAATCTGCAACTTTTAAGAGGGAAAGTTTGGGATTTTTTCTTTATGCATACTAATAATAAGTTTGAGAAATCCTTGAGAAAAAGAGAAGTTTATAATTACTCTATAGACATTTTATTTTATGAAGATAAGCTGGAAAGAATGACTTAAACTTAATGAGTAAATTGGAATTAGGATGGATTTTTATCAGTCTGATATATATGTTTTATAAGTTTTATATTTATATGTATTTATAAGTTTTAATGTAAAGTGGGCTTTAATGAAAGTGCATTTTTCTTTATATACTGTATAATGTTTAAGTAATTCCTAAAGCTTTAAAAATATTGTTGAAAGTATATTTGAAAGTATGTATATTAAGAGGAAGTTTTAAAAAGCTGTATTAGAATTTACTGATGTTATATTCTTAAAGAAAAGTTTAGCGTTGGGAGTGACTTAAACTTAATAAGTTAATTGGAATTAGTTGGATTTTTCTTGGTTTGATCTATCTCAGGGGTGTCAAACTGCCAGCCCGCGGGCCGGACGCATCATCCGGAAGCTGCGCCCACCCCATTGCTGGCAATGGCAAAACTGTCCCAATACGTTGCACAACGTCACGTGACATCCTGAGTTTGACATGTCTGATCTATGTAGTTTTGTGTTTTGTTTGTGCTTATAAAGAAGGTTTGAATTTGTTTTTTTCTTTTATATATAATTAAGTAATTTGTAAAGCTTGTAAAATATTACTGAAAGTGAATTTTAAAGTATGTATGTTAATAGGAAGTTGAAAAAAGATGTACTAGAACTTATTGAATATAAAAATGTTTTTAAAGAAAAAATTAGTGTTTTAAAACGAATGTTAAGTGTTTTTCCCCTTTAAGATTAAAGAATCTGAACGAATAAAGAATATAGTGAATTTTGTTAATATAAATGATGATAGTGTATAAAGATTAATAAGTGCAAACATTATATGTGTGTTTGCATGTGTGTGCCTGTATATGTATCTGTGTGTGTATGTGTGTGTGTGTATATATATACATACATACATACACACACACACATCCACAGCAAGGAAGAAAAAGCAGAGATGATTAAATTGATTGCTTTATCTGAAGAATATATCTAAATTGTTTCTGGATTTTGTGCTTGTGATAGAAAAAAGGGAAACTCTGATTTTGGTTTTGCCAGTTTAGTTGCTATAGAAATGGCTAGTATACACTAATATGTAAAAGTAAGAAGTTGAGCATGTAATATTGCTATATTTTATTGTGCTAGAGAGTCGGAAGTCAACGCCTTTTCTTTTCTTTTTCTCCTCTACCTCACATTTTCTCTTTCCTTTCCTTTTTCCCCCCTTCCCCTATTTTCCCATTATTTTTATTTTCCTTTGTATTTTATATTTTGATAAACTAACAAATTTGTAAATAGGAAAATGTTATATCATTCGTATGTACCGATTATCACTCAGCTACGGCCTAAAGTTAAAAAAAATAATCATTTTTATATTAGATTTCATTACAGTACCCCCATGATGCTAATCTGGACTAGGGAGATTTTTTTATTATCTTCACTAAAAAAAATCTGAAACAATAATTAAAATTCAGTTTCTACCCTTTATGATAATGGTTTAAATGCCTTGAAACTGAGATAGCAGAAATAATTAAATCAGAATCATCTCTGATGAAATAGGTGGCAAATAAATTATAAATAAATAAATAAAATTTATTTTTTTATTTATTTTTGGGACTTATATGCCGCCCTATCTCCTGAAGGACTCAGGGCGGCTAACAACAATAAAAATACAATAATACAAAAGTTAAAAAAAGAATTAAACTAGCAGCCCCAATAATAAGTTAAAAACATTTTAAAAATCCCTGTCAGTCCAGGTCAGCCTGATGAAAAATCATTATGAATGCTACTTTAGTGCCCAATTCCTTTTCCATAGCCATTCCCTACCAAACTAGTAAAACTTAAATATTTTATACAATTATAGAAACACAAAGAAATGATATATTTACCATATTTGGGGCTTTGGGCTATAAAATACTCATAATAGTCATCAGGTGCTGCCAGAAGATAGACTGATTGTAAATAACAGCATGACAAACTAGCAACAATGATGCACTGGAGTATCTGCAAGAAATACCATTTGCCTGCAAACAAGAACTAGTGAGAGCACAAAACAGACAAAGTTATAGAAAATGAAGAAGTGCTCTGGGACTTTAAAAAATTCAGATTGACAACAAAACACCCCAGACTTAATAACTATTAATCCAAAAGACTAAAAGTCTGGATAGTGGATGTTGCAGTAACTGGAGACAAGCAGAATAGAAGAGAAAGGATGGATAAAATCACAAACTACAAAGACCTGCAAATAGGAGTAGATCCAACTGTGGTCAAAGAAAGCAAAGATAGTGTTAACAGTAGTAGGCACCTTGGGTGCAATCCCAAAATTCCCTGGAGCACCATTGGAACCGACAAAATCACCAACAGTCCATCGTAAAAGGCAGCTCTACTTGGAACAGCTTACATCCTGTGATGGTACCTTTAACAACCTTGAAGTCTTATCGATTTGATTCCTTCCTGTGCCTTGAAAGAATTCACCAGGGAAGTTGGGGGCACTTGTGTATGTTTATATGCCTTTCTTTCCTCCTCTACTGCCAGCTGCTGTGCTGGGGGAGAGATTCAAAAGGAAGGCCTCTGTCTCCCTCCTCTCTATTTTATCTCAATGGGAGACAAGTTGTCTGTAGTCAACTAATCACCTAATCCTTCTAAGGTCCCCCTTTAGAGATAAGCCGGTTTAGTCTATGGGTTAATTGTGAGTTACTTCTGCTCTCTCTAAAGCTTGCACTGTTCTCACCAAAGGGAAGGGCCCTGCTTCACAAGGGTGTTGTCTAAGCAGTTTTGAAATGGATCAAAGTGATTAGACAACCTTCCTAGCTCCACCAGCCTTGGTGGAGCAGTGGGCTAATGCCTCCTTAAGTAACAGCAGCTGCCTGCAATTAGTGCAGGTTCGCATCCCACCAGGCTCAAGGTTGACTCAGCCTTCCATCCTTCCGAGGTAGGTAAAATGAGGACCCAGATTGTTGGGGGCAATAAGCTGACTTTGTAATAATGCCGCTTGGGGCCCCCCGAAAGCCCTAATAAGCAGGCATATACATAGAATGAAGGCTACTGCTAAGCTTGTAAGCCGCCCTGAGTCTTCGGAGAAGGGCGGGATATAAATGGAATTAAAATAAAATAAATAAATAAATAAAATACAACAAACAAGCCAAAAAAGTGGGCAGGAAAGGAATACGTTTGCTGTCCTGTCCACTATCCTCTGTGGTACAGAATTCAACCAACCTAGACTGCTCCAAGAAGGCGTGGGCAACCAGCATCCATATGATTGCCACTGCCCAATGGACAAGTCTATGCAGCCCACTAAGAGTCAAGTTTGATTCAAGAGATCCGTTTTTCTTTTTTCTTACCTGCCCACTCAGAAGGTCTCCCCTACTTCAGCAGCCCCAATTTTAAAGTGTACTGCCCATTACAATGTCTTAATTGCAATCTATGGATCCTAGTCTAGATCTGAAAAAAATGAAGGGAATTCATTCCATTCTACCCTAAATTCTGGAAGACATCATTCGTAGATTAATCAAGAGAAACCACGATGGAAAAAACCTGGAACTTTGAAGTAATAATGTTCTGCAACTCCCCGCCCAAAATTATCATCTAGCTCTCATCACATTTTAAAAGCATTTGCAAGTTTTGGTTAAAATCACTTTACTTTTTGCAAATGTTAGTGCTTGTTAGATTATTCTATCTGTTCCCACTAAAGCTACACATTTTGCTAATTTTATTGCCATTCATTTAGGTTTATATGCCGTCATGAACATTTGCATGGGATAAAACAAGTCTCAGTTTTAATGCCATCTTCCTTCCTTATCTTTTTTTTAATCACCGTTCAGACCACTGTAAAAATCTTTCACATTTTTCTGAAAGTCTTTCAGTGACTTACATTAAATCAGAGAACTAAAGGTATGCAAATATTTCCTGCTTGTGCTACAACCTATAGGGCATCATTGCACATGGGCTATGTGGCTTTTGCCCAAATTAGAACCAATGTACTGAATTACCCATGCTTTCCCATACTCTACTCTGTGCTGGCAAAGGGGGAAGATTGGAAAGTGTAACAAATGCTTGTGGGTGTACCAGGTATTCTTTTTTTTTTAATCCCATTTATATCCCGCCCTCCTCCAAAGACTCAGGGCAGCTTACAATCTAAGAAGCACAAATCAATGTGCTTAGCAATAGCCTTCATTCTATGTATATGCCTGCTTATTAGGGCTTTCGCCCCCCCCCCCCAAGCGGCATTTTTACAAAGTCAGCTTATTGCCCCCAACAATCTGGGTCCTCATTTTACCTACCTCGGAAGGATGGAAGGCTGAGTCAACCTTGAGCCTGGTGGGACTCGAACCTGCACTAATTGCAGGCAGCTGGTGTTACTTCAGGAGGCATTAGCCCACTGCTCTACCAAGGCATTCTGGTGTGATAACAAGGACCCTGAAATGGAGCTGCACTGTGAGTTTCCAATTCTCATAAGAATAACTTACGTCGAACTTCTGCCGAACCGAAGAAAACTTTTTTTTCCCTTTAGGCTTGCCAGGTTTTGGTGCAGAACCTCCTGTCCAAGGCAGAGAGCCAGCACCTTCTGAAATTAAGAAACAAGAGAAAAACATAAAAGTTTTATAATTAGTACATTGCCAAATCGTGCCCTCCCCAATTGAAGTATATCTTAGCTGTTTCCATTTCGCAAGCCATCTCTCTTAATCATCACCTACCCATTTTCTTATCTTATCTTACTGTTAAGTTAGATATTCTCATTTTCATTCCAGATGACTCAACAGTGACATTTTAAACTGTATTTAACATGTTTTCTATCCGACAGAGCTAATGACCAAGTAAAATTTAAAAAATCAGCAGCACGAGTAGCTCTCTAAAGTAATGTATTTTAGGCTGCATTCTTCAGTAAACCTTTAAAATATATCCTATTATTTATATTAGGGGGCCTAGTAAGTGACCATAATACCTACAAACAAAATAGCAATTATAAAACAGCTTTTCTTGATTTGATCCACTGGGGAGAGCCAGGTTCTAGTTCATCCTCAAGTCATCGAACCTCACTGGGTGACTTTGGGCCAGTCACTGTCTCAGCCCAGCCTACTTACAGGGGTGTTGTTGGCTGCCTTGAGCTATATATGCCACTTTGATCCTGAACTAAAAAGCAAGATATAGAAAATATAGCTAACTAAGAATTAATTAAATGCAGTAAGGAAATTTATCGATAAGTAAAATTACAAATAAAATCAGATTCAGATTATCTAACGGAAAACTTGGGAAATGATCGCTGTAATTAACAACCATCCTCCTTCCTCTTTCAATGCAATTCTGCTAAGTACAATAAGCAATTACTCTGCACTGGTGGCTAAGGGACCAGGCAGTTAGAAACCAGGAGACTGTGAGTGCTAGTCCCAGTTTGGTCTAGTCTAGCCGTGAAAGCCACCTGGGTGATGTCAGGCCAGTCACTTTCACTGCACCCGACTCACCACACAGGATTGTTGTTGTGGGGAAAATCAGAGTAGGAAGTAGATATGTTCATCACCCTGAGTTATTTATAAAAATATTAAGAAGTAAAAGAAAAAAGAAAAAAATACACATTTGGATGAAAGTCCAAAATCCAGCTGTAACAGAACAGGCTTATTATAGTCTGCCTTCTTTGGGGCTGCGGTACTTCCCAGATAAGAAAATAAGACATTACGGATTGGTGCTTTCCTATTCATAAACACAATTAAGGCAAAGCAATGAGAGTGCCAAGTTTGAGCCACTTTCAGGTAGCTAAAGTGAAAGCAAAGAATTCCAAAAGAATCAATAAAATTGCAAACATCTTTATATAAATCTATGGGGTGACAGCACTGAAATACTGTGTATAATTCAGGTGATTAATCTTCTAAAAATATACTGCAGTTAAAAATCCTTGTTCAATTCAAATAATAAAGGAAATTCCCTCTGTGGAAATGCTGAGGAAGAAATTTAGCTTACAGCAGAAGTTCTTAAAACTTTATTTTAATATAGGACAATATTTTAATAATGTTTATTATCCTTAATCTAATATATAGGCAGGATTATATTATATTATATTATATTATATTATATTATATTATATTATATTATATTATATTATATTATATTTATTATATTATATTATTATATTATATTATATTATATTATATTATTATTATTATATTATATATTATATTATATTATATATTATATATACACACACACATATATATAGACATACACACACACACACACACACACACACAAATATATATATATATATATATATATATATATATATATATATATATATATATATATATATATATATATATATATATATATATATATATATATATATATATAACATATAAATTATCTCAACAGCTCAAAGAAGCCATATATATGTCTTGGTGAATCTGCCATGATAGTAGCCCACGCAACCAAACTCTTTGTTCTACTAAGGGTAAAGCCCATCAGAAGATCCCATAGGAGAAAGTGGGGGTGCCAAGCTGTCAAAGGGAAACCAGTGTTTTGGAAAACAAATCTCTGGGAAGAAAAAGAAGTACTTTCTAGAGGAACAGCCAGCAACCTGTGATCTAGACAGTGCTAGCCTTTGAAGACACTGCTGTTATAGTACTGAACAATGTTGGCTGGTGTACTTTGGATGGGTTGGATTCAGGTTCAAGGATAGGCCAGGATTGTTCTTGAGGTGATAATTAGTAGGAGGAGCTGCAGATCTCCTGAGAAATCAGAGACCCAGCATGAGAGAGAATCTATTGGGGGGAGTGGGAGGAGCCAGAAGAGAGGAAAACTGTTCTCCCAGCCAAAAATAATAATAAATACGACCAATAGCCTCAAAAAGAAAGGAAACCAGCCAGTAAGTTTAGATCTATCTTATTTCTCAATAGAAAATAGAGGATTTTGAAGCAGAACAGGTTGCATATTTGTTAAGCCAACATTACATGCATGTATACAGAGAAAATGCAGAGATATTCTAGCGCGTTTTTCATGAAATCCTTAGAACACACAAAATGTACATTCAGGAATTCAAAGTAGTATTTATAAATCTCCTTCCCCTTATTTTTCCCAATTACACACACCCCTATAAGGTCTAAAAGCAAAATCTTCCAGCAACCTCCTATTCTCATCTGATTTGGATTTTCAGATATCATTATGCCTTACTATGTGTTACTATTTATCATATTTATATGGTAGCTAGCTTTTGTCTGACAGCTCAAGATCCCATATATTGGTGTATCTCCCCTTTTTATCCCCAGGAAAATGCTAAGAATTCAGTTGATCAGACAGGTGGCCCAGGGTCACCCAATAAGCTCTGTAGGCAAGTAAAAGCTGGAAAGTCAAGTCCCCTAATATATAGCTTCGTATACAATTCAGTCATAGAGAGACTTTTATAGTTTTGATTCTTTTCCCAGTAAAGGTTTGTGTTGTGCAACGAATGTATTAGCATTTCTTAGGTACTGCTAACTCCAATATTCTATATCTGTTAGTCTTGGGAAAAATGAGCGTGCTCCCATCAGCATCTTAATCTCTAGAAATATCATAAATAAGGTTAATTTAGAATCAGAAGGCTAAGGAAGTAAAGGATAGACATATGAGATTTCTCTTTCCCAACTGAGCAATTAGGAAATCAGCAACAATTCTTTTACGTAACAATATACTCCCTATTTGCTAATTCAGTTAGTCCACAGATATTGAAATAGCCTTTATCATTTGTCCTTGGCAAAGACAACAATCCATATAGAGAGGCAGTATCAGAACCAATATTTAAAAACTATCAAAGACAGCAAAATATCTTGCAGGCTCCAGAAATATTCATCTATTGTACGCTTAAATAAATTTTATGGTGCATGATTGCAGTAATACACTTGAAAAGGTAGCAGCAACATCATTGAAAGTCTCAATAAGATGTTGTGGATTGCAAAAGCCTCGTACTAAACAGCCTTCAAATATTTACACTGTAGATTGCCATTTTTATTGTTATGGAGCAGAGGTTTATTCAAACCTTCTGCCTATGATGGAGGCAGAAAGTTTCAAGATGACAGGGATTGGGGGGGCGGGGGGGGTAGCAAAGGGGAACCTCCACATGTAAAGCAGATATTTAACAACAACACTGTTTTCTCTTCCAGTACTTAATGAAGAATATTACAATTTGGCTGCATAAAAACATCATTTATTCCAGATGAATACAACTGGCAAAATAGTGCTACTCATACCCCCCCAAAATATAAACTCTCTCAGATCCAATAGCTTAATTTTCATTTTTGAAAAAAAATGCATCGTTTTCTTTGTGGGTCACCCCCCCTTAAGGATGAAATAAACCATCTGTTCGTATTTAGTGTATCCTTTATAGTTTGTATCAAGTTTTCGTACTGGATTTCTAGTGAGCTGTCTGTCCATTGTGAACTATAGTAGTACAAAAAATGCACACTGCCAAGGGATAACATTCATGATCAGATAACTAGTGTGAGTAGAGAATTTTATACTTCTCATGCATCTTTAATCCTTATTCTAGTGAGACTCAAAAACAGTCATACAAATTAATATAGCATTCCCAGACATCAACTGTTTCCTAATTTCAGAAGATACATTTCTATATAATTTATTCATTAAGGACACAATGTTTGATGTTTAGCATTACCTGAAAGGAACCACACATTTAGATGTGAGGCAGAGGTAGAAAATTTGTATTACATGCCTTTTCACCAAAGGTGAACAGTAAAAATTAACAATAAAGAATGAGTGATACATGAGTAGCATTTTTATTACGGAATTACTGGAGCACTACCTCTCGTCTTCTGAAGCTAGATACCTAATTCTCCATGACTTCTATGAGAAATAATGCAAGTTTTAGAAATAAATTATTAGTTTTAAGATATTAGAGTAATACAAATCAGAGTTGGCTCTTCAAAAACAAACTTAGTACATGAATAATTTTGGTCTTTTCTTTTAGTACCTTTTTGATGAAATTAAATAAATATATTATTCAGTTGTTTTGCTTTATTTTTATTTATTTATTTTTGGGACTTATATGCCGCCCTATCTCCCGAAGGACTCAGGGCGGCTAACAACAATAAAAATACAATAATACAAAAGTTAAAAAAAAGAATTAAACTAGCAGCCCCAATAATAAGTTAAAAACATTTTTAAAATCCCTGTCAGTCCAGGTCAGCCTGATGGAAAAGGAATGTTTTAAGGCGAAAGGACCGGAGATCCAGGGCCATCCGGAGCTCAAGGGGAAATTGGTTCCACAGGGCTGGTGCTCCCACAGAGAAGGCCCTCCCCCTGGGGGTCGCCAGCCTGGGCCTAGGCCATGTAGGGCTTTAAAGGTAAGTACCAACACCTTAAATCTTAAAATATTTTCATTCATTCATAAAAGGCTTCTCATGATTTATATCCTGCCTTTCCCTCTTGATCTCAAGGCTGTAGGCAAAGCATTCCTTCTTTCAGTTTTTCTCTCACCAACCTGTGAAGTAGATTGGGCTGAAAGAGAATGACTGGGCCATAGTTAGCTCCCTTTGCCTGAGGATGGATTTGAATCCTGTCCCAATTTTTTTTAATCAATATAACAAATTAGCTCTGAATAATTATACAGTTCTGAATACACTCTTAGAATAGAAGCAAGCCACTTTTAGCATGACCTGGGAATTGTCTGATATTTGTGAGGAGGGACTGCAGCAGGTAGGATGATACAAATCCATATGCCAGTCACTATGACTACTATAGCTAACTCACCCAATTTCTTTAGAATTACTACTTTTCAAGTTTTCCAGAAAATTCTTCTTATCAGATCATACATAGTATTATATTCTTTAGGATTATTATGATTTTTCCTCATGGCCTTTCTTTGTAAGACAACATTAAAATGAAGCATTTGAATTTCTTACCTTCTTCAGACACATAAGGTAAGATATTATTCGCAACGTTCTATTTTTTTAGTAATCTAGCTGCACACTGGACTTTGGGTTCCTCAAAACCACATTTTCTTATGTTGGTTCTGAATTGTAACCTGGATCTATCTTTTTTATTTTGGTATGTTTCAAAAATGGTTCCAGTTACAGAGGTTACTAGAGTTCATCTTTAGAAGGGTTTTGCTCTAAGAGGGCATAAATGTTCTAAATAAAAAAAAAGATTCCTAGGACAACTGGAAAATGAAGTTTTGCTCTATGGAGGTTGTACTGCAAATTCTCTCAGGTTTTTGCCAAATATGTCTTCAGAATAGCTTCCCCTGCTCCTAAATGGAGCGTCTCTTGCAAAGCACTTATTCACCTTATACAGACACTAAGATGAATATATTGTGTGTAATTATATAAACATTATCTGTATTAAATCATTAGCACCACACTGAAAATCTTTGTATGGAAATCATATCATTTCAAAGTTCTACCTGGAAATTTCTGACTCTGGGTTACACATGCCTGTGATACAACAGTTGCAATAGCCTAATCTAGCAGCCTCTTTGTGTACTAAAGGTGTAGCGTGAGTTGGGCAATATCACTTTGGTATGGCATGCCCACTGTTACCTTCCACCTAGAGCTAAAATGGGTGTGTCAGTTACACTAGAAGCTGACAAAGCAATTTCAAGGGACTGATAGTGCTCTTATGTGGAAACTATGCAAGTATGGCTTCCTTTTTTCTACACATTCTCATATTACAGTCTTGTGATATATATTTTTTTAAAAAATAGTGTTGGTTTCATGCCAGAGGCCTGAAGACCACCTACACTTAAGTGAGAGCTTATATTGTATATAGTCATGTGAACAAGTAAGTTCACCCCGTGTAAAGTTTGTTTCTTTTTAACATATGTGAACATATGCTATTTTATCTTTATTCAAGCAGTATATGACTAATTGACAGAAAGTATGAAAATTGACTTGCAATAGTAGCAAATATATATAGCTCGGGTGTAGGATGAGGGTAAAGGTTCGTCCTCCGGGCTTGTGGGTTAGTTTCCAAACATTTCACTACCAGGCTAGGTAACATCTTCAGTGGCATTTAGGAGAAAACTGACTTTCAATAATTTATTCAACAAAAATAAACGGATATTCTATTTTCTTCTGTAGAAAAAAGAAGTACACCCTTGGCTCTAATAATTGGTTCTGTCCCCTTTGGCAAGAATAACACCTCGACTTCATGCTGAATTTTGTTTTCAACTATGTGATGTCTCAGGAGTTTTTTGCATGCACAGCACATTTCAAAGGACCCCTAGCAACTTAATGAGATTTAGATCCAGGCTTTAATTTAGCCATTCTAGAAACACCCCCCCCCAGCCATTCCTTGATGGATTTAACAGAATGTTGAGGTCATTGTCATGTTGCAAGGTCCCCTTTCCAATAAGCTTCAACCTTCTAGCAGAAAGTCTCACATTATCTTCCAACACCCTGTAGTACAATGAAGAATTTGTAGTAGATTCTTTGATAGTGAACTGCCAAGATCATCATGCAGCAAAGCAGCCTCAAACCATAATATTTCCACCACGTTTTATAGCTGTTAGCAGGTTCTTCTGGTCTTTGGTTTTTGCCAAACATGTCTTTAAAAATTACTGGCAAATAACTGTAATTTTGCCTCATCATTCCTGATCTTTGCTAGATCTACAGCAAACCTTATACAGGTAGCTCTCGACTTACAACAGTTCCTTTACTGACTGTTCAAAGTTACAACGGCACTGGGAAAAAGTAACTTATGACCATTTTTCACACTTACAACCATTGCAACCATGTCTATGGTCATGTGATCAAAATTCAGGTGCTTGGCAATTGATTCATACTTATGATGGTTGCAATGATGGGATCACCTTTTCTGACCTTCTGACAAGCAAAGTCAATGGGGAAGCCAGATTCACACAACAACCATGTTACTAATTTAACATCTGCAGTGACTCACTTAACAATTGTGCCCAGCAAAGTTGTAAAAAGAAGAAAACCCACTTAACAAATGTCTCACTTAGCAACATAAATTTTGGGCTCAATTGGGGTCTGTCAAGGACTACCTATACTTGTCCTGATGCTGTTTCTGGACAACAAAGGTTTCTTCCTGGTACACCTCCCATGTAGATATAATTTACACTTCTTTCTAATGGTAGACTCATGCACTTTGACATCAATAGTAAAGAGAGCTATCTGTAGATCTTGTGATGAAATTCTAGAGTTCTTAAGAGACTTTTAAGTCAAGTTGGCAGTTGTTTGAAATCTTTTATACTTGTAGTTGATTTTCTGGACAGTGGAATGATTGGTGACCAATTGTTTGGCAATCTTTTTAAATCCCTTCCCAGATACTGAAGGCTTCAGAGAGCTCTTTTCAATTTGGCCATGGTAATACCACACCCTTCAGAAACAAAGAGTAAATCAAACTAAATGTTGGAGGTTTCAGTAAAACAGGTTCCTCCTGGATATTCTTTAACTATGTTCTACTCATTAGCCCTGACCTGATTCTAATTTCAGGCATCTGAGGTAATGATAAAGATGGGGTATACTTTTTTTCTACATGCAAAATTTGAATTTATGTTTATTTTAATTACACAAAGGAGTACAAAAAAAGTAGTCAATTGATATGTTCAAAGACCTGGAAATATGTTGAAAAAGTCAAACATTTCAATGGAGTGTCCTTTTTAACATGTCTGTAACTTTAGATATAATGTTATGTTTCTACATGTTTATTCAGCTTTCCGCTTTTTTTCTGAGAGATCCAAGGAAACAAGACCAATATATTCATCTTGTCGAACTTACTAATCAGCCTGTTCACCGTATTAAGCAGGACACATGAATATCTTCTATAGCTTCAATCCCTGTTCCAGTTGGTTTTTTGCTTTAACAGAAGTTCAAGTCAGTAATTTGAAGACAGCCATTGCAACAGATGTGTCATGTGTAGCGCTAAGTAACTGTATTCAGAAGGTCTATACTCTTATAAAAGAAATAAAAAAACTGGGAAGAGTCGGGGGCTGCAATTCAGTATTTTCATAGGCCAGGGGGCCACAAAAGGCTCTTATGTTACCAGAAGGGGCAACCAGATTTTTCTGGCCCATCTTTATATTTTGGGGAACTGAGACTGGAAATCAGAATGGGAGATATCTAGAATAGAAACTGCTTCTATTCTCACCCTGAGCTGAGTCCAACCTGAAAAAATAGTCTGAAATTTCTGTTTTAAGATAATGTGGGATACGTGGGTAAAATTTAATAATGAGAGCATTGTTTGTTCCCATTTCCATCTTAAAATCCAAAATACATGTGAAAAAAATGACACTGACAACTGAGCAATTTCTGGAAAGTGAAAAAGCACTATAAAGCTTGAATATCTTAAAATGATACAGATGAACTTTTTAAAATGTGAACCAATACTCATACAGCATGAAATGAACATTAGAATTACCATAAGTGAAACACACTACTGGTCTCTCAATCCAGATGCAAAATAATTAGTGGCTTACCTGGTGCAGAAACCAAGATCTGACATCGCGTAAGAATAGCTAGCAAGAAGTCATTGTGAAAATGGACTGCCAAAATAAAAGACATGATCTGCATTACAATTATGACAATAATTTTTATTAGGAAACATAAATTTGCATTAACTTCATAAATTTGCACAGAAGATATAATAGCATTTTTCAAGTCCAATACCAGGCTCCTAATTCAGCAACTTAAGATTTTCAGCTTTTATCATCTAAACATTCTTCAAGGGTAACTTTTACTATAGTAAATTCTTGTACAGTATTAAGTATTATGATGCATGATAAACTCTTCAAGGCTAAAAAAATTGTCTCATAGTTCCTATAGTCCACTTTTTAGTAACTAAATATAATTGAGATACTGTATATTTCAAAGCATTATAATTAATCCCTAGACATTTGAAACTGAAGAATTCAGAGTTTATTTTCATACCACTGTCTTGAGTGAGAAGTCTCCGAGCTTCCAAATCAAATTCTTCTTTGCTGATTTTTTGCTTAAACCATAGTTTCAAATTAGCCCAGTACCTATGCAAGATATCAATAATGAATTATCAATAATGTATTTATCCTTTTAAAAATTATCTTTTTCCTCTCTAGTTGCTTTATGAGAGGATATCATAGTTTCACAGAATTCTTATAATTGCAAGAAAATATTTAATGAGCAGAATCTCAATCGCAACCAATAGATTTGAGGTTACAGTTCATCTGGTCCTAAGACAGGGATAGGTAATCTTTTGATGGCCAAGAGTGTATGGAAGGCTAAGGACCAACATATGAGTGGGGCCACATTAAATATTGTAAAGTTGGGTTTAGATATTGGGATTTTTTTATAGTGATACATCTATGTTAGGGCCCACACTATACTTTTTATCTGTTTTCCACCTTCAGTTAGCCAGAAAGGACTATAAAATCTTAGCAAAAAAGACAGTATAAAGGTAATCTGGAGAGTGCAGTTTGCCCCACCTATCTTAAGGTAACAAAGTACTATCACCCAACATATTCCAGTTACAGTACCTTAAAAAATTATTGGAGCTTATTTCACAAAAAGTAAAATGTGGATTATGTTCTACTTTTATCCTTGGTAGTAAATCTTTTGTTACCCAGTTCAAACAGGGGAAAGGGTCAGGTATTTATTAAATGAGCATGCACAACTTGGAACTTTTCAGAACCTTAGCTATATATTTCTAGATTTGATAGAGAAATATATTCTGTGCATGAATAATATTCAGAATGTGGAGGATCATATTTGTTATGTTTTCCTGTCATTGGCCCTAAAAACAACAGACTGCTTTTAACTGTAACTGAACATTAGTTCAGGATAAGAATGAGTTTATTGGACAATACTAACAGATGAAGGAAATCATAAAGGACAGTAGACCTGGTAAGAGACATGATGTTTTATGATTATAACCCTCTGCACTCTGTCAAGCAGGATTTAAAAAACAGAGATGAAAGTGAAAGTTAAAAGGGAGACCAGACCATCCAATGTGAAGACACTGATGAGCTGGAAGTTTTGAGGATGAGAATTCCTCATTCTGTATTAGGGAACTTCTTTTGCCTCTATCTTAAAACAATTTAAAACACTTTGAAAACACTTTAAAAGTATGTCCTCCAGTGACAGTCTACCTTTTCACTGATTTTTTTAAGTAAAAGTTGAAGCCAAGGATGAATAGTTCACCAATATACTGTTTTGCTATTTGGAATCTGGACATTTGGGTAAAAATCTTAGGTGACTACTGGTATAAAAGTACTGTACAGCTAAATAATCAACAGGGGGAGCTCAAATTCTGCCTTTAAAAATATCCTATATCTTGGGGGGGGGGGAATTAAGAAGTTTGAGAACTCCACTGCAAAAGAAATTACATATATGACAAAAGAATTCACAGGAGAACATCTACATTTGTATTTCATGTACAAACAACTGAATAGCAATATTGATAAAATGTTTTATTCAAAGATCTTGAATGCTACCGCCCAGATCCCCCTAAAATGAAGCATAACATGTCATTTCATCAACTTATGTTCACATCAGTGAAAATGTTCCAAGTTCTGTGAATTTTGAATTGCATCTGAATTCTACTTCTGGTTAATCATAATGCCTGCTGTTTGCTGAAAAGATCCTTTTTTGGAAATCAGTTGCAGTGCCAATTTAAAAATAAATGTTTCCTTGATTGTGAAAATATCAATTCAGGTGAGCCTATTTGTTAATTAAAAAATGATAGATTTTTTTCATTGGAACCCTAGGATTGACCAAGATTCTCTGTTGGGATACACAAAGCCCCTCAAAAAGAGGGCATGGAAGAGGGTAGTGGTTATGATAATTAAGCCAGTTAAGGTTTGTAATGCAGACCAGCCTTTCAAAAAATGGTTAAAAGACCCGACTACCTAGTTGCCCAGCAAATATTTCCATGCCTGCTGGCCATAACTATCTAATACTGTTTTCTCCTCCTCCTACATAGTTTTCTTCACTCCCTTTATTTATAAGATAGGGAATGATCAGGAATCTGATAGCAATTTTTCCAACTCTTTTTTTTAAATCACCATAGACTAACACAGCTTTTACTCTTTTGAAATTTTAAAATAATGTATTTAAAATAATAGTTAATTGTATCACGATATATCACTGAAATACTGAAGAAGCATAAAAACTGCAAAATAATACAGTGAAACTGGCAATTAAGTTACCAAGACAAAATACTCTCTACAAAGCAGAGATGGAAAATGACAAATTAGTATCCCAAAAAGAAAAAATTCATAGTGTCTCTGGGCAGTGTACAGCAAATGATTGTAACATAAGTAGAACTATATTTTGGCAATTATATTTGTATGATGCAGTCCAAAATTCAATTTACTTTTTTGCAACTACATTACAATTTTAATCAGTTTTCAATCAAATTTTATTGCAATTTTTTTTCAAAAGTATTATTAAGACAGGGATTGTACATTCTATACTACACAGGATGCTGCTTATGAAATAGTTTCACTGTTTTTGTTAAAATGTTACTATTTTACCCATTTCTCTAACTTGTCAAGATTGTTCAAAATTATTCCTTCTTCAAGGATATTCAAATATTTAATTCCATTTTATGTTAATTGCAAATCTAATAAGCATTCTGCCCATCTACTCCCCACTGTCCACCACCAAATCATTAAAATACGTTGAGGTATATGGAATTTAGGATTGAATGTACGGCATGTTACTTGATACCTCAGTTCAATTTGATGAGAATGCATGACGTATGATTTCTGAGCAGTTATACAGCCATCACATTGCCCTGTTATGCAGCCTATATTAAGCTAGCATGCTCATTTTTTTTATTAGATGCTGTGTTAAAATTGAGACACAGTTAATTTCAGGGTATACCAGCAACTGGGACCAGAATTTCTGTTGCTGAGCAAGGCGGTTGGAAAACATGTCATGTGACTGCATCACTTAACAACAACGCCAATCTTAGAGTCCCAGCTTCTGTTGCAATCTGAGTATCATTCGGTTCATTCGGGAGTCACAGGCAAGCAGACCAGCAGCTGCGTGGGTGTGCCATGGACAGGGGTTCTGCAGCATCAGCAGATGCACAGGTGCCATAGACGGTTCCATGGGTCCAGTGCCATGGGTCCACAGCATAGATAGGTGAAAAAGAAGCATGAGTCGGAGCAACTTTTGACTTCCTGCCAGACTCCCCATTGACTCTGCTTGTAGGAAACAATAACTGCAGATCGCTATAATGTAATAATCACAAGACAGTCACTAAACATCTGATTGCAATCATGTGACTGTAGGGATGCTGCAACAAGCACAACTTTGAGGACTGCTCTTAAATCCCCCACCTTCAGTGTTGTTGTTACTTTGAATAGTCACTGAAAAAGTAGTCATACTGAATTAAACTATGAAATAACCTTTTAAAATGTGTTTTTGATAAATCTACACCGATACAGTTTTGAAGGGTTTAGACCTCAATTGCTATATAATCTACCTTAGAATCTTCCCAGGTATCTATGACTGCTATGTAGCTTTTGGATCCTTTTCTCCTTTTCTGAAGCTCAGAATTCTATCATTTTTCAAGATTGACATATAAAAGGCCAAACTTTCTATCCACTTACCCCACACTGGTTCTCCCAAGTGCCCATTTCTCTAGTACTGGTTGTGGGCAAATGAGGAGGATGGCTGAGAGTGGCATTCTCATTGTGGCTTTTGTTAAAATATATTAATATAAATAAAATAAAAATTTTAAATATATTATTTTGTTTCATTTTGTCTGTTGTACCTCTCGTACAATTTAATACAATTATAGTGGTGAAAAAGGATATTATATTATGTGGGACATCATAAATAAAGAGAAATTCATTCATCAAGTGAATTAATATTGCTAAACAGTGATAGACGAAATTAAGCCAACATTTTAATTCCTGTACACTATTTCTAGAGTTAATTTGGTGTAGTGGTGAAGACACCAGGCTAGCAATTGGGAAGCTGTGAGTTCTAATTCTACCTCAGTCATACAGTCAACTGGATGACTTTAGGCTAGTCATTCTCTCTCAGCCCTAGGAAGGAGGCAAAATATTCCTGAAATCTTTCCCAGAAAACTGCTGGGACTAACTAATCTAGGTAGTACCCAGGAGTTAACACTAACTCACAGGCACACATACAAAACATAATTTTTTGTTTCTATAGAGTTTTTCAGGCATTTCTGATATTTAATTTAAATTACACACTAAAAAAACCCAATGTTTTAAAATATGGAGGATTAATATTGGCCTATTACAAATAGCTGGCTTGTTTATTTTTGTACATGCATTAAACCCTAGTGGCTTATTTGGGCCTGACCTCTAAAAATCAAGTTGCATTAATTTATTGCAGGAAACTAGAAACTTGTGATATTTTAAAGACAAGCCTTCATATGTCTACCCAGAAATAAGCGGCTGAATTACTTCCAGGGTATATAGTATTTTTGCTGCTTTGCAGAATTAGGTAGATATTTCTGTAAATGTGGGTGCAGTAATTTTTAGGCAGCGATTCTACATATATTTAAAACCTTTAAATTAATGCGCACGTGACTGTATATCACGCTCCAAGGTGCACAAAATCACCTTTGAGAATTTGTGAAGCCCTTGAGAGTCGCTACATACGTCCCAGTTAAAATTATGATTCTGATGTCTTGAATAACTGAAAGCCTAAAGAATCGGATGCGGTACCTTAATGACTAGTTTCTACCACCTATGAGCAGCAGGATCTTCCATCCTTCCTTATCAACATTTCGTGGAAGGGCGGGAAGGAATATTTGTATTGCCGAGCAGGTTGAAATAAGGCCTGCCTATTCGTTTCTGAGGAAAAATGAAATGAAAAGTAGAAAAATATTGTTCGAAAAGGGCAATAGGTTTATATACGGAGAGTAGAGGGCTGATTGGGCATCCACTTATGCTCGAGCTTAAAAAAACACCCGGTGCAGAGAAAATCGAGACCGATGCTTCGCAGGGCCAACTAGGCCTCTGCTGCAAAAATACGGCTTAACGAAGAAACGACGCGGGGAAAAAAAAAGAAAGGCGCCTGATGCTCACTTACTGCTTTACATTTTCGCCCAAAGCTTCGCTCAGGTTTTTCTTGGCCACCTCCAGCTCGCTCACGTAAGTCGCCATGACAGGCTCTTTGCAGGTTGCACCCGCCCGCTCTCATTTTACTGCCCGCGAGGCCGCGTCAACCTCAGTATCAATTCTCACCGCTTAATTTGATTCTTTGTTTCGCAACTCCTGGCCGTAGGGCGGCGTAACTGGAAAGAGACTGAAGTCTCTCCGAGGCCAGAATGACTCCAACCGAGTTAAAATTAGATCACGTGAATAACTGTGATCACCAGATCCTATTAGATGCTAACTTTAAAAAAAACACACTTCATTCTGGAAGCCGTTCGGTATCTTTACCAATCGGATTGCAGCCGTAAACTTTGCTCACGCGATTTTTTTTTAAGAGCAGACAGAATAGCGCATGCCAGTAGGACTGAATCCAGGAACGGTGTTGGCGAATGAGACTTTCTAACAAGTGGCTTCGCATTGCTTCGTCCATCGTGATCTCAACGCTTGCAATTCATTCAAGATTTCCTTTAAGAAAGGGGGAAAGCCGTGCCATGCCATCTCCCCCTTCTCTAGCGTGACGCGATGGCGCTGGTCGCTTTCACGGTTCATTTATTTGTGGGCCGAAAGAGTGTTATTTTTATTTTAATTCCATTTATATCCCGCCCTTCTCCGAAGACTCAGGGCGGCTTACAAGCTTAGCAGTAGCCTTCATTCTATGTATATGCCTGCTTATTAGGGCTTTCACACACCCCAAGCGGCATTATTACAAAGTCAGCTTAATTGCCCCCAACAATCTGGGTTTAGTTTAGTTCAAAACAATTAAAAATAATAGCAATTTTACTTGCAATCCTAAATACTTGATTCAAGTTCTTTGGTTAGACCTCGGACTGAACATGCAGTCGATTAGGCTGTTTTATAAACTCCATTTTTACTTTTACGCTCTGCGCCTTCGCCAGTCTTAACATTTTTCTCAGGCTGCCTCCAATTGGGAGTGTTTTCCTGGAGTTGAGGCGGCGTCGATTGTTTCTGCAAACACCCCCTCCCCTCCCCATTACTTGCTCTTCCTGATTGCCTGACCTTTTAAGCCTTTCTCCCCAATTCTGCTTGCAATTATATGAATATTGCCAAAGAAGCGCCGTTGTGCAACATAAGATGACTCGCTTCGGAGAATCGGAAAACGTATTCAACCGTAGCCGTAAACTTCCCTTCCTCCGCACCTACTATTAAGAGCGCCGTTCTGCTAGAGCGGGAGTAGGCAACCTTGGCTCTTTTAATGACTCGTGGACTTCAACTCCCAGAATTCCTGAGCCAGCCATGCTCATATAGTGAGGGAATGCACTAATACAGGGGTAGGCAACCTTGGCTCTTTTATGACTCGTGGACTTCAACTCCCAGAATTCCTGAGCCAGCCATGCTCATATAGTGAGGGAATGCACTAATACAGGGGTAGGCAACCTTGGCTCTTTCATGACTCGTGGACTTCAACTCCCAGAATTCCTGAGCCAACATGGCTCAGCTTGGAAACCTCTCCCTTTCCCCTCAGCATAGCTGGCTTAGGAATTCTGGGAGTTGAAGTCCACGAGTCATGAAAGAGCCAAGGTTGCCTACCCCTGCACTAATAGAAGATACCCAGGAGATTTTAAGGACTTCTTCTGCGGAACAACGGCAGCTACTGACTGGATCTCCAAACTCGACATTAAACTCTGAAATGTCATTTCTGTTCTCCTCTTAGGTTTTATAATTGCTTCTTTTTTAAAAAAATTGTTTTAACTGTTCTAACTTGTAAATATGAAGTGCTTTTAATTCTGTGCGTGACCAGCCATACGCTAAATAAATAAATCAGGGGAAAGGTTTCCATGCTGAGGTTTCCGTGCTTGAGCCATGCTGACTCAGGAATTCTGGGAGTTGAAGTCCACGAGTCATGAGAGACCCAAGGTTGCCTACCCCAGTAAATAACCCTAACCGCGGAAGATTCCAGCAGCTCCGCCCCTTAAGCCCCGCCCCCCCCCCTCGCTAGGCTCTATGCGTCGGGCTATTACTTCACTCCTTCCACCCTGCCTTTCGGGTGTTCGGAGGCCGCTGAGTAGCTTTCCCCGTCCTTGCAGAAACAGTTTAGGACCATGCCGGGCCTGCTGCTAGGAGACGAGGCGCCTAATTTCCAGGCTGACACTACGCACGGTCCCATCCGCTTCCACGAATTTCTGGGAGACTCGTGAGTAGGAGAGGCGACCGCGGTCGGGGGTGGTGGTGGTGAAGGCGGCGCTTAGTGGGGCTTACTCCAGGGGTCTTCAAACTTGGCCCTTTTATGACTTCTGGACTTCAGCTCCCAGAATTCCTCAGCCAGCGTGGCTGGCTGAGGAATTCTGGGAGTTGAAGTCCAGAAGTCATAAAAGGGCCAAGTTTGAAGACCCTTGGCTTACTCTATTCCAGCGGCTCCCAACCTTTTCTGTACCCCGCACCCCTAGAAGGCTTCCGATTATCTCCTCGCACCCCTTTACAAAAAGTTCGAAACAGCAGCAGTGAATTACGCGCACACGTTCTAATTTTGAAAACCCAGGTTTACACACTCACACGCACGCGCGCACACCCCCCCCCCCGGAATATCGTCTCGCACCCCCGGTTGGGAAGCCCTGCTCCGTTCGGTGGTCCTCGCTTGAGGGGACCGCTTTGCCACACAGAGCTCTTTGCTCCTTTCCTCGGTGGGAGAGTTGGCGGAGAGCCGCAACCGCAGGCGGAAAACCGGCGCTGGAGCGATGGAAAGGGCTGCGGCATTCCTCGTGGAAGCCGCGGCTTAATTTGTCTTGGGGTTGGAAGGGCGGGGAATATCTCTCCTTAGCTAATTACCTCCAACGACGGGAAAAGGCGAAAGTAATAAAAACTTTTGACTCTGATCCCTCTTCTTCTTTGGCCAAACATTTGCTTTAAAAATAAGCAATCTGGTTTATACATAGAATGAAGGCTACTGCTAAGCTTGTAAGCCGCCCTGAGTCTTCGGAGAAGGGCGGGATATAAATGGAATTAAAATAAAAAAAGAAAATAAAATAATTCTCCAGCAGTTGCCAAACTACAAGCCCGGGAAGTTCGGCTAATAAGCGCTATCCTTGGGAGTGTTACTTGAGGCTCCGTAGCGCCCAGAGTTGCCCAATTCTGCATGGGAAGGAACAAGAGAGGGTAACGGCCAATAAAGGTGGAGGGTGCCGGTTGATTATCTTTCATGCCATCCTTAATAGTTGCAAGATGTCCTCCAGGGGGGGAAAAAAACATGTTTTAAACGTAATGGATTGTTGTGCCTTTAATGATCCGTCTTCTTTGAACTTAGCTTATAACCTACCTACCAGGAAAGGTGGAATGTAAGTTCCAACAATGAAGGGATAAATTGGGTTATTGAAATATCTACAAAGTGAAAGAAGTGGACACTATTTAATTCTTACTTCCTTAAGGCTGTAATACGGAGTCCCATTGAAATTGGTGGGCAGAAAAAGAAAAGAAAAAAATCATCCATGCATTGCATAGGTTGTAGTTATTGTCACAAAATGTGGCTTTCAACAGAGTTAATATGTCAGGTAAAGGTTCCCCCGCACATGCGTGCTAGTTGTTTCCGACTCTAGGGGCCGGTGCTCATCTCCGTTTCAAAGCTGAAGAGCCAGCGCTTGTCCGAGGACATCTCCGTGGTCATGTGGCCGGCATGACTAGACGCCAGAGGCGCACAGAACGCTGTTACCTTCCCACCGTAGTGGTCCCTATTTTTCTACTTGCATTTTTTACGTGCTTTCGAACTGCTAGGTTGGCAGAAGCTGGGACGAGTAACACGCTCACTCTGTTACGCGGCACTCGGGATTCGACCCGCCAAACTGCCAACCATCTGATCGACAAGCTCAGCGTCCTAACCCACTGAGCCACCGCGTCAACTAGTTCTAAATTCTCAGAAACCTTTGAGCAAGTTACTGAGAATAAATGCTGAGAAATGATATTGTTCACATCCTTTTGAATTTTCTAAAGGGCTTTGTCCACAAAAATGAACTGAATGGTGGATTAGATAATCCTTGGCAAAGTTTTCCTATGCTGCGCTTTTGGTAAGCGGGTACAGTGTGCTTAGGTTGGAGATCTTCAGAGTTTCTTAATTTAACCTTTATTCTTCTATCTTTCTAATAGCCGCCACTGTACATGCTGTGTGCTATTCACATTTAGGATGTACTGTATAATATCACAATAACTGTTGATCCAAAGTAGTCAATCTCTTTGAATTATTGGAGACACATTTGGAATTTTGAGAAAGTTGAAGATCCTCTTTACATAAAGGTTGCTGTAGGGAGGGAATGCCTCTTCATTTAGTAGTTACCATGGTAAATGAGGCCAGTTGCAGAACATCCATTTATTAGAAGGCAGACTACTAAGATTATTCACAGCCACTTCCTGGTCTACCAAGTGTTGTCTGCTGCCCTATCTTAATTTTTTTTCTTTTTTCTTGAGTGAATTGATAGATTTTTCAGGAAAGCACTGAGCAAACACCTGCCTTATTTTTTATTCTCTATCAAAACTCTCAGAGCCCTATTTTTGTAAATAAAGATGATGTTAGGAGAGGCTTTGTCGGCTTCCCTCTTTTTAACTAAAAGATTTTTTTAAAAAAAATCCCATGAGACCAGGAAGGATTGTGGTATTGTCTATTTCTGTTGTGGTTAGAGACAAGCAGTTTTTCTTTGAAATCTGTGTAGAAAACTAAGAATACTTTAATTACATTGGGGAATCATTACTAAGTATGTTGATTTTGTCGGTCCCAATTAGGTCTAAATTACAGTTTCTTTTACTGTATGAGAATGAATGTATTAAGTTTTAATTGATTGCAATCTACTTCGTTAGATGCTTACATTATCCACTTGAGAGTAGTGTTACATGTACATTAGGCTTCTGCAGTCCTTCAGATTCAATTTCAAAAAGGAGAGGAGAACATAATTACTATAACAATTTTAAAGTAGACTATGTTTTCTTTGGATTTATCCATGCATCCCAGGAAAAGATGTAAATGCTTTAAAGAAAATGAAGGTCCTTTAATTTCATGCCCATTTGTGAAAACACCTGTGCTGTTGTCCTTCAGATTAACCCAAAAGGTTAATTCTGCTTCTCACTTCCTAGCTGAGGTATTGAACGTTTTAAGTTTACTATGTAATCTGATGACCATTTGGGATTTGGTTATAACTTTGGTTATATGGCACACACAGTCCTATCAAATAAACATTGTAATCACTATTTCTTGTTTTTCCTGGCCCATAAAACTGGTTATAATTTTGATGTATGGATTTTTTCAAAGCTGCTAACCATGGTTTGAGAAAAACAGGAAACTGCAGTTGATGACTTCTAATTTGTTTGCTTAGAGGATGGTTTAAAAGAAATGCTGGTACATATGGTAATAAGCAAAATTCAAATTGATCAGTTTCCCTATATTAAAGGCATACCATAATGAATTTGTTGAAATGACTCTATTTGGGCCAATAGCAAGCCTGTAAGGATAAGGGACTGGAATTGTTTTTTTCATTTGTGCAGTAGTGTTACAATAGTGTTAGAACATTCTAACTTAGATCCATACATTCGTATGGGTATATTCTTTTGATTATTGAAAACTTGGAAGTCTTTCTTAAGATTGTATTAATCATTAGGCTAAGAAATATATAAAGATAGATTTTGGAATAGTTTTATAATTAGATTTTTAAAAACTATATGCTTCTCTAATAAGGCGATTACTCTGGAAATAAGGTGATTACTCTGGAAATACATAAAATACAAACGTGTGTTCATCATAGTTAGAAAGTAAAACTGTTTTCTTTAAATCAGTAATATAATCCCTTGGGTTAACTATTAAATTGGTACTCTGAGACAAGTTATTTCATTCTCAGAGGTACTGACAAAAGAGCATAGGGTAGATTCCTGTTGCTCAATAAGGTTTTTTTCCCCTGTAGCAGCTGCTTGACTAGAGTCCAATTTGGCATCTTCCCGAGTACTAGGCATTCAGCACCCATAGTTCTTAGCCAACCTAAGGATATGGTGGATGAGTGTTTCAGAAGTTGAAGTTTGATATATATGGTAGATGCCAAATTGGAAAAAAACTAGAATACAAAATGAATCTTTGCAATAGGCCAGGGGTACAGGATAGAACATGATATGATTGCAAGATAAATAAAAGGCTTCCTATGTTGGCTGACATAAATTCTGTATGTGAATGTAATTTACATCTTCATCTGATTATCATAAGTTTGATGATAGTATTAAAACAAGTGTGTCAGCAGTTGTTTTACAGTGTCCTAGTGGACAGTCACTTAAATATGAGCCAGCAGTGTGCTGCAGCTGCCAAAAAAGCCAACACAGTGCTAGGCTGCATTAACAGAGGGATAGAATCAAGATCACGTGAAGTGTTAATACCACTTTACAATGCCTTGGTAAGGCCACACTTGGAATACTGCATCCAGTTTTGGTCACCACGATGTAAAAAAGATGTTGAGACTCTAGAAAGAGCAACAAAGATGATTAGGGGACTGGAGGCTAAAACATATAAGGAACGGTTGCTGGAATTAGGTATGTCTAGTTTAACGAAGAGAAGGGCAAGGGGTGACATGATAGCAGTGTTCCAATATCTCAGAGGCTGCCACAAAGAAGAGGGAGTCAAGCTATTCTCCAAAGCACCTGAGGGCAGGACAAGAAGCAATGGATGGAAACTAATAAAGGAGAGAAGCAACCTAGAACTAAGGAGAAACTTCCTGACAGTTAGAACAATTAACCAGTGGAACAACCTGCCTCCAGAAGCGGTGAATGCTCCAACACTGCAAGTTTTTAAGAAGAGACTGGACAGCTATTTGTCCAAAATGGTATAGGGTTTCCTGCCTGAGCAGGGGGTTGGACCTCCAAGGTCCCTTCCAACTTTATATTATTATTATTATTATTATTATTATTATTATTATTATTATTATTATTATTATCATTATCATTATCATTATCATTATCATTATTATTTCAACAGTGATCTATTAAGGGTTTCCAAATTTGTCCTAGCATTGCTACGTACTTTTCTGCTTGAGCCTGCAAATTACAGTAGTACTATCTGCAACATTTGTAGTATTACAGCAGATTTTGTCACCCACACAGCCATAAATATTTGTAACAAGACAAAGTAATCTCAAAATGATGAAAAATATACAGAATGGAAATATTACCACTGCCTTTTTAACAGTTACTCTTGGTAGTTTAACAAATGACTTGGGAGGCCGGTGTGTGGTGTAGTTGGTTCACATGGTGTGGTAGGATGGAGGGTTTGTTGTCACTGTGTGTTGGGGGGAAGAGAGCACGGGGGGGGGGAGGCTCAGCTAATCTCAATGTACACATGTACTTTGACAATAAAGGTTTATTATTATTATTATTATTAAATCCTTGATAATATGAGTGACCTTTGTGTAACTTTAAAGTGAGTTCATGCATCTGAATAAGCCATAATCAGGTCTTCTTCATTTGGACTATTTGCTAAACCATTTACTAACCCATATAATTTTATAAATCTATTTTTCTCTTGAGGTAGGTTCACACATCAGAGTAAGCCAAAAATTACCAAGGCAGAAATTGTAGACATAAATTAAGACTTCTTAAACTTGAAATATATTTTTCTAATTTGGATTATATAACAATGTGTACAATTTTCCACATTTTGTTTCAAATAACCCCATAGCTACTAGAAGAAAAGATTATTTCATGAACATCTTTGATTCCATTATGCTTAATTTCTAAAAAGTAACAAAAAGGGAACAGTTAGTTTGTAACTGTAGCATATGTGTAATTCTGCAAATTTCCACTTTTATGGAAACTGGCTGCACTTAAACATTGTTCTTGCATTGCCAAACAAAAACTGGATCTTGCACAAAGGATTTTGGGAATATTGTACTATTGTGAAAAATGTCTGGGAATATTGTACACGTGTGTTTCCACCAAAAGACCTTGGAATGCAGGCAGACCAGTTTGAAGAGGTGGGAGGCAGCATTACCTTTCAATGGAGCAACAGTATGAAGGCATGCCAAGTTAATAATCTCTTTGGCACTGGGCAATGCTTCAGTTGAGAAGGTATTCATGACTGAGGGATGAAAACTAAATGAAATTCTGGATGTTACATAATGGGGCCAGTACAACGTTAGTGGAAAGAACAAAGATAATTCTGCTGGTACATGAGGAAAAAAGATATGCTAAAATTATTAAGATTACATAACAAACTTTCTAGCTCTCCAGAATTCTTCTGTGGGCTGGCCTAGCCTCTTCCAACTATGTGTCCTCTAGATAAATTTGATTTTAGATTCCATAATCCCTAGCAAACAAAGGATTGGGCTTTGTTCAAGATATGGAATTTAAATTCAACGTGATCTGGTGAATTATGTTGGAAATGGCTGAGTGTAAAGCTGAAAAATCAGAAAAAAGGGGGAAAGGAGTAAAATTAAGGAGAATCATTTAAATCAGGGGTCTTCAAACATGGCCCTTTTATGACTTGTGGACTTCAACTCCCAGAATTCCTCAGCCAGGCACGCTGGCTGAAGAATTCTGGGAATTGTAGTCCACTTGTCATATTCCAAGCTATAAACTTTCTAGATGCTATTTAGTGTCAAGTCCTCTCAGCTAGACAGACCACAGTTGAAAACAAACTTTGAAATATTTTAAATCTGCTCTGACTTACTAGGCTTCAATGCTATCTGCCATGTAATTCTTTTTCTTTCAGATGGGGCATCCTTTTTTCTCATCCAAGGGACTTTACTCCAGTATGTACCACAGAACTTGGTCGAGCAGCAAAACTAGCACCAGAATTTGCCAAGCGTAATGTTAAGTTAATAGCCCTCTCTATTGATGACGTCAGTGACCATCTCGCTTGGTGCAAGGTATTGTGGGGGGAAAACAACGATAAGAAATGTGGGATAAGAATTGGAAAGCATTTTGATAGTCTGCATTTAATGTTTTGAGGGATTGCTGAAATGGATGGGATTAATCATGTATGTAGGCTGTGCAGTGATTTTCAGATTTTCTTTTTAAAAGAAAAGGTAAGGCTATTTTAGAATATTGTTTCCCGTCTCAATGTAGTAAGAATATACACTAGTAAATTTGACAACCTCGTGCCAAGTTGTGACAGTGCATTTAGAGAAGGCTTTTAAATGTACAGAAAAAGAGCTTGAGGACCACAGATTGATAATCCTTACATTTGGCCTTGAGCCTCCATCCTGATGCTCTTCTGTAGTTCTATTTTGAAGAGATTGAAAACTACAACATTAGTTTTACATTCATCATAATCTTTACAAATAAAATTTTAACTCTGGTTAAATTTTGGGTAATTGAAGCAAGCTAATTTCAGAAACCATGGTTTCAAGATTATTATTTAATATATATACCACAATAAGAATGAATGCTAGAAAATTATCTGTAGTGAAATATTCATAGGCATCCCTATAGATTTCACTGTTCTGTCCCATGTACAGAACTGTTGCTGAGGTTGCAGGCTCCAAAATTCAGGATTATATTTCCTTTAAATATAATGTTCTACAATTTCTATCATCCTTGTAATTTTTATCATAGTTCAGACGTGAACACATTATGGCTGGCTTCACTGGTTTAAGCATACTTATCAATAAAGCAGTTTTTTCAGTTGTAAGAGAAAGACAAAAACAGTAAAGACAGTAATTTGCGGATATCAGTAAATATTTTGGTTTTTTAATAAAAAGCATTAAGACTGTTTTGGTAGTTATTCTCTTTACAGAATAGTGGGTTTAATTTCATGCTGATATATTCACATCTAACATGTCAATTTTCACAACAGGTACAACAATAAATCCTGGCTTTGAAGTCAGTGTTCAGGAACTAGATTACAGGAGGAGTTTGCAGTCACACATGCTTGAGGAGTTGATTTCCTACAGACAAGATACAAGCCATTTAAAAAAAATTGCCTATTGCAGAATATAAAAACATTGAGCACTACAGAAAAGTTTATATTAGGGTTTAAATTCCAAGGTTTTCTCTTCTCACCTCAAAGATTGGGAGAAACCTACTGGTAGCTAGTCTTTATATAAAAGGGTTGAGTCCAACCTGAAAATGCTGGTTCTTGCCTCACCATTTGCTGCACTCACTCATACTGACTTATATTTTGCAGGCGGTAAGAAAAGTGGCAAAATAAACTTTATGAGGAATTTATAATTACCCTTTCTGGTGCTCTAATACATGACAGATAAAAAAAGTTAGCTTAGATATGACTATACCAGCAAATGAAAAAAAAATGCATAGCAAAACTATCACATGTGCTATTTAAATGTGCTAAATCATTTGTAGTATCACCATGACAGGATAGCTTGTGTTGAAAACATATGCAAAGGACAGGGTCTTTAGAATGTAAACACATAGCTTACTTGTCATGAAGTTGTATTTTTGCCAGTACTAATATCTGCTAAACATTTCATGCAGAGGTTCATTTTTTAATACTTTCTGAACTCTAAGCTTGAAGTGTACGTAGAACAAATTCAGCCTAAGAATGTGTTTCATTATGCATATTTTATTACACCATTATTCCCTGAGTATTTGTAACACAAGTTATATAATCACCTACTTACTGTCATCTTTCTTTAAAAATGGAAATAAGTGCTTCTACAAAAATAACTAATTTTGTATATACAACATAATAACAAATAACCAAAGAGCAGCAGTGTAAAAAGTTTATTAGATCTTTTGAAAATATTATTTAGTAACATTAGGTGACGCTACTGTTATGCTGCTGCTGTTTACAAATTTTTTAAAATTATTGTTCAGCTGCTTTTCCAGATAGTTGAAAAACAATTCCTTTTCTAGAGAGCACTAGCAAACATTGCCTATGCACTGCTTGAAAACAGTGTATAAAACCTACTAAAATAAAAAGTCGACCCTGATTTCTAAAAATAGAAAATAAATTATGCTTGTCTTTTTTTAATACAAACATATTGGGTAAATGGGTAGGTTGACTCTTCAAAGAAATTTCAAGATATTACCTGCATTGACTGGAGAAACTTAATTATTAATTATAATTAATTATAATTATAATTAACTTAATTATATAGGCTTTTTTAAAATGCTAAAATTTATAAAAAAAAATCATTGTTTCATATGCACAAAATGCTAGCATGAAAATTTGAGTTTATAAAGCTGTACTTGCAGATCAATAAATTATACATGTAAATTAACTGGACTTTCAGTTTAAAATCTTATATATAAAAAGCAGTATTCAAACAGCTGGTGTTATTTAAATAAATGAAATCAGGAAAGATTTTATCTTAACATCTATTCATAAAGTTAGACAAATTATTAAATGAGAAAAAGCAAAAATGTTCAGTAGCATTGTCCATAATAACTGGTTTTGGTTGTTTCCCTTCCAAAAAGCACATAAAGGTATGCTTATATTGTCATATGTGCTACTCCCTACTCTACCTTTTTTATATGAATTACTTTGTGCACACATCTTAGTACACTTGCATTTAGAAGTCAATTAAAATAACATTTCATTCTTCATATTGTGGCCAGCCTCTGGAATAAACCTGGCCCTGTAGATAATGGGACATTTGAGAAGCACTGATGGAAGCATATGCAAAGTAACTTCTTGGACTGAGCTTGGTTCCTACCGATTATAGGCACCCCATGTACTGGTATTCCTTGAAACCAGTCACTTAGCCACTTTTCATAGTTACAATGGACCTCCTCAAAGATACTTACAACCAGTGCTTTTTTTGTAAAAGAAAAAGGTGCCGGAACTCACACATGTCATACAACCTTCCTTGCCTACCCTACAAGGTTCCATCCAAAAAAGGTGCCGGAACTCCGTTCTGAGCATTCTATGAGAAAAAAAGCCCTGCTTACAACCCAGTTCTGATGGCCAGCCCCTCCCCATATGATCACATAACCACATTTTGGACACTTGGCATCCAGCCCAAAGTCTCGGCCATTTCTAGCACCCTGTGGTCATCTGACCACAATTTACAACTTTTTGCTGAAATTGAAAAATGCTTAACGACTGCAGATGCACTTAACCATTGTGATTTACTTAATGACCACTGTAAAAAATGGTCCTAAAATTAGGTCAGGTGATGAGCCACTTTATGGCCATTACAACTTCTGATTGCAATAGGCAAACTGTTAAAATTGTAAGTTGAGGACTACCAATAATAGTACAGAAATTGTCATTACCTTCTTCCGGGAAGTATTTTTTATTTCCCAGTCTAGTCCAGGGATTTCCCAATTGTCTTTTATTCATTTATTTATTTTTTAATTTGGCCAGCTGTTGGACGTGCTCTATAACCTATATATAGATCAAAATTTCACTTACCAAAAATCATTCACATTTTTTTGCTGACAACAGAGTCTTGTCCACCTGTATTAACCATAAAATATATCTAGATTAATTATAAAATATGCCAGCATTGTCTCCAGACTGATGGAAAATACCTCTTAACTTATTTTTTTCTCTGGTTTTTAATCTTCCTTCTGCTGGCAGTATGTCATCACTACCTAGTTGACTAACTAGAATTGTGGCTCTAGGGCCTTAAATTTTCCACTTCTCTGCTTTACATTTTGTGCAAGGAACTACCATGTTTCCCTGAAAGTAAGACCCGGTTCTATATTATTTTTGCCTCCCAAGAGAGGCATTAGGTCTTACTTTCGGGCAGTATCTTATATTTTCTGTGACACCTACTTCGCCTTACAGTGGCGGCACCAACTGCCCCATCCAGCAGGAGCCTGCATGGCTGCTGGCCCACTTCTGCGGCCGCTCATGGCAGGAGGCCATGCGGCACATTGTGCTGCTGCCGCCACAAGGGAGGTGGGGGAGGGGATGGAGCTGCCCCATGTGCCCCATACCTACTTCAGGCCTCCCCCAGCCAGGCCATTTGTGGGGAGGAGGTAGTGGCTGCCACCAGGTAGGTGATCTGTGGGTTGGAGTGTGAAGAAAGCCCCTCCAGTGGCGCACAGCAGCAGCAGCATCTTTTGCCGTCACCCCCCCCGGCTTCGAAATGGCAGAGGGGGACCAGGTCTACCCTGCCCATCTTCCGTACGGTAGCATGGCAGTCCAGCTGAGGAGGGGAGTGAAAGGGAGCAAGGAATGGCCTGGCTGGGGGAGGCCTGAAGAAAGCAGGTGTGGGGCAGCTCCACCCCCTCCTCCACCTGCCTCATCTCATTGTGGCAGCTGTGGCGCAATGTGCCATGAGACCTTCTGCCCCATTGCGGCAGCCAGCTGGGAGGAATGGGTGCTGTCCTAACTAGGGCTTATTTTTAGAGTATGGCTTATATTAGGCCCATCCTCACAAATTTTTCGGGGTGGGGTTTATTTCTGGGGAAACATGGTGTGTATGCCATTTCAGTATGGAAGCTAATGGTTGGCTTCTTGTATCAGCAAGTCACTACTGTGGAGAGCCAGTAATTCACAGAAGAAATTGCTAGTCTAGAATGGATGTGCAGATGCAAATCTTAGCTTCCTTGTTTTGAGTGTGAGTTTTCACATTTTTTTCCATCAGTACCAAAATCTGTATAAGCAGAATGCAATGTCTCAAAAGGTAGGCTGCTTCCTTGCAGCATTTTGCTTTTTTAAAAAATTAAGCTATGTTTTTGTTTATTTAGGTTACTCTGGCTTAAACAGTTTTGAGTGTTTTGATCATTTTTATTAATCATAATGGAAGGCTTCTGAAAACAAAGTTTTTTGTAACTAAATGAAATAGCACTACGTTTTTGTACAGAATTGACTTTGCGCTAATTGTAATTGAACAAATTTGTAATAAAATATTAAATTTTTCCTCTTGCAGGACATTAGTGCTTACAACAGCGACAAGCCTATTGACAAACTCCCTTTTCCAATAATTGCTGATGCAAAAAGGGAGCTTTCAGTCCAACTTGGCATGCTGGATCCAGATGAGATAGACAAAGATGGAATGCCTTTGACTGCTCGTGTGGTAAATATCCATTGTCTCTTTAACATTGCTTTTTTGCAGGCTACAGTTTTCTCAGTTGCTTATGTACCATTTATTGCCTTATTTCTATTTAATCTGTTGTTATTTAGATGAGAAACCTGTGGTCCATCAGGTCTCCCCATGTAGCCAATAAGTGTGTCTGCAAGAAATAAAATTGCTGACATATCTAATCAGAATGGAATGGGTTATTAAATAATAAAATTAGACTAACTTGTAATATTATTTAGAAACCCAATTCTATAAAATAGATTCCAGGAACCAAGAAGAGTAATAAGTCATTGTTACCAACCTCCATTTGTGACTAATGCAAAATGAAATATGTTGACAGGTGGATTGTCTTAATCTTTCAGTTATGAGATTTACCAATCTTCTCTTTTGTGCTTTGTTTTATTGTATTTTATTGTGTGTGTTTCTGTGTGTATAGATTAGATAGATAGATAGATAGATAGATAGATAGATAGATAGATAGCCCTGTGTTTTAAGTTCTGCGCTCAAAACCTGAGTAGGCTACTATGAAATTAATGAGTTACCTAAGTTTACACATCAACCATTTCAAAAGAATGGTTGCATAGGAATGTTCCTGTCTATTTCTCAAATTTCTTTTGTACATAACAGCTGTAATATAAATATTTCTCATTTTAATGATAAAAGAAAACCTATTATATCACAATTGTGCCAGGTTTAGGATTACAAATGCTGAATAAATGATTTTGGATAAGAACTTAGCTTCAAATGCTATGTGGGAAAATTCCTATCCAAGAATTACATTTTATTAAGTACATTGCCCCCCTCCCCCCAATACATTTGCTATCTGTCTTAGGAAAAATGTAACACTAAATAGTTGGAAAATTTGCAAGAAATGGATGATTTATAGAACAGTAGTGTATATGCGATAATTTGTTTTATTTACAATTTGGTAACTTTGCTCTATAGGTATTTATTTTTGGCCCGGATAAGAAGCTGAAACTCTCTATACTCTACCCAGCAACCACTGGCAGAAACTTTGATGAGATTCTAAGAGTTGTTGATTCCTTAAAATTAACAGCTGCTAAGAAAGTTGCTACACCTGTTGACTGGAAGGTAGCTGTTTACTTTTATAAATCCATTTAACCTAAAGTTTTATTCAAATACTGTGAAAATTGTTGAAGAAACAGATTTTCCTATATATTGTGGGAGTTGCTAAAAAAATATTGAAATAGATTGGATAATGACCTCCATGAAGTTATCATGAAATATCTCCTGAGAGCACGATTTAGTGTTGTGAGATTACAATTACCACTGTCCTAAGTAGAAAGGTTCCTGATCCTGATGATATATATATATATATATTAAAATTAGATATATTTATGATAGCCCTATAATCCATTGGGTGAGCTCTCCAGCAGTAATCTCTTATAAACTGTCTTCAGTTTCTTACCAGCGTACTCTGGTTTAGGCTCGTAAGACTTTGTTTTTTATCAGCACTTCCATTAATTTTTTTTGCGCATAAAAATGTTTGGGTATAGTTTTATATATTTATTAGAGTAACCTGAGTTTGCCACATTGATATAATTTAGTTTTTTGAAACCTATTTAAAAGCTGAAATACAGATTTCCTAATGTAGGTTCTGTAATGCTTATAAGGTCATCACCTGAAAATGCCTTTTTTTTTTAAAAAAAGCAGGAGGAGGATTAAAATGATAAACCTTGGTGAAATCTTGGTAAATTTTATTTCTGTTTGGAAAATTCCATGAGAAGTGTTTCGAATATCTGTGGAAGAATATTCCAATTGGGCAATTATGTTTTTTGTGTGTGCGTGTGTGAAATGTTCTGTATGTTGTCTGTTTGTGCGTATATACAGAGCAGCGAGTTATTTTACATATCCTAAGGTAATATGAGACAAAATAAGTAGCCTTTATTTAGCTATAGATTGTTTTTATAGGAGTTCGTGGCAAGAGCTCTTTGGCAGGCACTTTTTATCTTGGAGGTCTTCTAGTCCAGCCCCCTGTTGAAGCAGGAGAACCTATACCATCTCAGACAAGTGACTGTCCAGTCTCTTCTTAATAACCTCCAGTAATGGAGTGCCCATGATTTCTGGAGGCAAGCTGTTCCACTGGTTAATTGTCCTCACTGTCAAGGAAGTTTCTCCTTAATTCCAAGGTTGCTTCTCTTTTTGATCAGTTTCCAACCATTGTTTCTTGTCTTGCCCTCTGGTGCTTTGGAGAATAGTTTGACCCCTTCTTCTTTGTTGCAGCCCCTCAAATACTGGGATACTGCTATCATGTCCTTCTTTTCTCTAGACTAGCCACACCCAAATCCTTGAAGTGTTTCTTTTGTTTTAGATCAGGGGTCTTCAAACTTGGCCCTTTTATGACTTGAGGACTTCAACTCCCAGAATTCCTAGGCCAGGCATACTAGCTGAGGAATTCTGGGAGTTGAAGTCCACAAGTCATAAAAGGGCCAAGTTTGAAGACCCCTGTTTTAGATTGAGGTAATGTAAGGAGGTACAAAATTGAAATCCTAGTCTTAGATTTACGCATTATAACTATTTTGTCAACTACATGAAGCATATTAAGCATTTCAGTTGTAGAAATGTTTATCATCATTTGAAATGTAGAATATACGCAGTAATATATACAATCCAGCTTCAACAATATACGTCTAGGAAGATGGTAGTGTATGTATGCAGTCTGATTCACTGACTGAAGGTTCTAGGCCACGGGTCTGCAACCCGCGGCTCCGAAGCCGCATGCGGCTCTTTCAGCCGTCTCCTGCGGCTCCCAGTCCTCTGCCATGCGCAGTCCAAAAAAAAAAAAGTGGGACTAAAAAATTTCAATCAATTCAAATATGCAGGGTAGGTGCATATCTCGCCTTGGCTCCACTCTTCAGTCAAACCCTGTTCTGCGCATGCGCACACATTTTTTGCGGCTCCCAGTTTTTCCTTTTGTGAGGGAACCGGTTCTGAGTGGCTCTTTCACTGTTTCAGGTTGCTGACCCCTGTTCTAGGCTGTCCAAATAAGAATAATTAGTAAAATTGTTACTAATTTTTTTTTCCCTTTTCCTTTCCTTGTGAGCCTGGAGACCAGGTCATGGTTATTCCAAGCTTATCAGATGAAGAAGCCAAAAAGCTGTTTCCAGGAGGGATTTGCACTAAGCAACTTCCATCGGGCAAGAATTATCTCCGTTATACCTCTCCATAGCAATTGTGAAATGAAATCATATGAGCAGAATGCTGATCGCTGGGACTTTGCAGGACTGGTTGCTTTAAATGTGTGGAAATATACTTGGAGAGGCTGTAGCAAAAAGGAAACAAAGCATCTATTCATGTCTTTTTAACCCAGTGACTGGGGTAGCTTACAGCTTCAGCTAATCAGTTTAGGCTTCTTTCCTTCAAATTTAATCAGTTTTCCTCACCTCCTTCTTGGAATTGAATATGCCACTTTTAAAGCAGTACAGATTTTTCTTTAATCGATTTTCTGTTTTCTAGTGATATAAAAACTTGATTCATGAACAGCGCATTAATATTTTTTTCATTAATAGGAATCAGTTACTGTTATGCGTAAAAAAAAGGCACATCTTGCATTTATGTTTGCGAGATTATCAGAAATGAAGGTTCTTAAGATTCAGTTTACAAAATAAATTGAATAAACCATTACTCGAATCTGGTATTTTCATTTTAATCCATTATGTTAATTAAAAACCTAATTCAGAAAAATGTGTGTTAATTTTGTGAATTATTAAGGTAGAGGTATGGGATAGGTTTAACAAAGATGTCATCTTTTATTTAGTTGGTTCAGAAAATGAATTAAAATATGTGTCATTCACTCATTCTTAAATATGTCAATACAATGGAATTTCTGCAGGACATCATTCAAGTTCTTTCTAAAAATAGATTTTGCCTTCCACATCTAGTAGAAGCATAGAGCATTCTACCTCTATGCTAATGATTTGGTTATTTTGATCCTTCTGGAAAAATGTTTAATTCAGTTGGGCCCTGGTGATGCTTTTGTAGAAAAGCAGAGTTTCAGAATTAAATTATTGTGGGCCCTCACTCCTCTTTGATGTTAATGGGATTTGACAGCATTACCTTAGAATTAAACAGTGAGTCCTTGTTTTTGATTTATAGAGATATAACAGTAAAGTTTCTCACATGATAATTAAACATTTGTAGTAGACCCTTCAGATTAAGTGAACTCTTAGCCATGAAAACCAGCAGGGTGATTTTGGGCCAATCACTCTCTCTCAGCCCAATTCCCCTCACAGAGTAGGAGTTGTGGAGACAGGAGCAAGAGGAAGGTCTGTTGGGTATGTTTGCCGCCTTGAGTCATTTAAAAATAATAAAAGATGGGATACAAATAAATAACCACCCTATTTTAATAACATCCACTCCATCTCATACTGAAAACTAGTCTTAATGTTCTGCCATCAGGTTCATACTCCATCCCAAAACTGCCCGTATTTCTGTTGAGTTGGGATGAATGAGACAGCATTGTACTTAATTGCTATGGTGCCCTCAGGCTCGTTGAACTAATAATGCTCTTGTTAAGCAATAGATTAGAAGTAATAAAATGCTGGTGAAATTCTTACTGTTTATATTCACAAACATCTAGGAGAGTTGCCAAATTTTATGGGATTGTAATGGTAAGAAGATTGTCAAGTTTAATTTTGGGGATGTCCAAAATATTCCTTGATTTGTTTTATTAATTATAAGGATCTTACTATATTTGACTGTGATTGTGACTGATCTTTCACTATAAAGCTCCAATATTGCCAGCCCTCATGGAGTGAATGTGGGTTGGAAGAGAGCATAGCTGTGTGACCACCTCAAAATAATGCACTGATGAACTCTTGGTGGATATGGCAAGTGACTGGGTTAATGTTTCAGGAGCATCAGTAGTGAAGATTTGTGCTTGCCAGCTTGGAGGGGACTGTGGGCAGGCAGTAAAAGCCAGGTACGGCTTGGAAGCAAGCAGTGGAATGTTGATCTGAAACCAATGGCTGTAGTGGGGGTGATTATTGCATTGCCACATTTATTACCAACTGGAGAAAAGAAGAGAGTATTTTATAATTTTAAGAGTTCCACATAAATAAAACACATTCTGGCATATGAGAGAAATTGCACACATTTACCCAATCAACTGTGCAATATACACATGTATATTGCATCTCTTTACTACAATCCTGATTTTTTGTGGAATTTGAGAATGGTGGAAAATATAGAGTTGGAAACTGCTTGTAAATCCATGTAATTATCCTGAAACATAGAGGGACAGAAATTATTTTGCCTTATTGCAAAGTACAGAATTTTTTTTGTGAGTAGAAATCTAATGCATTACATTTCAGTTATTCAGTGAGTAAAAGATTTTTTGTGTGGAATAAGTGAAATTCTTTGATTCACAGAAACCAATTTGATAGATCTCCCCTATTTAGATTTAGAATTTCCCCCTTAAAAAATAAAATAAAGTTATCCATATTCAAACCTTCAAGTGCTAAAGAGCTATGGTGGTGCAGTGGTTAGAATGCAGAATTGCAGGCTGACTGTGCCCACAGCCAGGAGTTCGATCCTGACAGGGTTCAAGGTTGACTTAGTTTTCCATCGTTCCGAGGTTGGTAAAATGAGGACCCACATTATTGGGGGCAATATGCTGATCCTGTAAACTTCTTAGAGAGTGCTGTAAAGCTCTATGAAGCGGTATATAAGTAACTACTATTGCTATTGAAACTTCAACATTTAGTTTGATTTACTTTTTATTTTTGAAGGGTGTGGTATCACCATGCCTAAACTGAAAAGAGCTCTCTGAGAAGGGAAAAGATTGGCAAACAATTGGTCATCAATCATTCTACTGTCCAGAAAATCAACTACAGTGAGGGGGGAAAGTATTTGATTCCCTGCTGATTTTGTACATTTGCCCACTGACAAAGAAATGATCAGTCTATAATTTTAATGGTAGGTTTATTTTAACAGTGAGAGACAGAATAACAACAACAAAATCCAGAAAAACACATTTCAAAAAAGTTAAAAATTGATTTGCATTTTAATGAGTGAAATAAGTATTTGATCCCCTATCAATCAGCAAAATTGAGCTGAGTAACAAGCTGAGATTAGGAGCACTCTCTTAAAGGGAAGGGTCCTAATCTCAGCTTGTTACCTGTATAAAAGACACCTGTCCACAGAAGCAATCAGATTCCAACCTCCACCATGGCCAAGACCAAAGAGCTGTCCAAGGATGTCAGGGACAAGATTGTAGACCTACACAAGGCTGGAATGGGCTACAAGACTGCCCGTACCAAGCAGCTTGGTAAGAAGATGACAAAGGTGCAATCTCCCTCGGTCTGGAGCTCCATGCAAGATCTTACCTCGTGGAGTTTCAAGGATCATGAGAATGGTGAGGAATCAACCCAGAACTACACAGGAGGTTCTTGTCAATGATCTCAAGGCAGCTGGGACCATAGTCACCAAGAAAACAATTGGTAACATACTACACCGTGAAGGGACTGAAATCCTGCAGCGCCCGCAAGGTCCCCCTGCTCAAGAAAGCACATGTACAGGCCCATCTGAAGTTTGCCAATGAACATCTGAATGAGTCAGAAGAGAACGGGTGAAAGTGTAGTGGTCAGATGAAACCAAAATCGACTTCTTTGGCATCAACTCAACTTGACATGTTTGGAGGAGGACGAATGCTCCCTATGACCCCAAGAACCCCATTCCCACTGTCAAACATGGAGGTAGAAACATGTTTTGGGGGTGTTTTTCTGCTAAGGGGACAGGACAACTTCATTGCATCAAAGGGATGATGGATGGGACCATGTACCATCAAATCTTGGGCAAATCTTCCCTCAGCTAGGGCATTGAAAATGGGTCGTGGATGGGTCTTCCAGCATGGCATAAAGAATGGATAGAATTGCATTTTTGTGGACATGTTTTTATATATAGAAGGAATTTTTTTAATGTATTTTCAATTTTGTGTTATGGGACTACTCATCTGCAGAGGGTGTGGGGGATTTCCCAAAATGTGGGTATGGTTTATGCCAATATGCTTCTGTTTCGGCCAATCAGAGCTTGTGCATGGAGAGTGCAAAATGGGCGGGGTGGGTGGGGCTTAGGTGGCTCAGAATAGTCATTTCTCTACTTACTCTTGGGCAAGAACCTCCTTCCCTCAGTCAGGGCACTGAAAATGGGTTGTGGATGGGTATTCCAGCATGGCAATGACCCAAAACACACGGTCAAGGCAACAAAGGAGTGGCTCAAGAAGAAGCACATTAAGGTCCTGGAGTGGCCTAGCCAGTCTTCAGACTTTAATCCCATAGAAAATACATGGAGGGAGCTGAAGGTTTGAGCTGCCTCGAAACTTTAATGACTTGGAGAGGATCTACAAAGAGGAGTGGGGGAAAATCCCTCCTGAGATGTGTGGAAATCTGGTGGCCAAGTACAAGAAACGTCTGACCTCTGTGATTGTCAACAAGGGTTTTGCCACCAATTCCTAAGTCATGTTTTGCGAAGGGGTCAAATACTTATTTCACTCATTAAAATGCAACTCAATTTATAACTTTTTTGAAATGCATTTTTCTGAATTTTGTTGCTATTCTGTCTCTCACTGTTAAAATAAACCTATCATTAAAATTATAGACTGAACATTTCTTTGTCAGTGGGCAAATGTACAAAATCATCAGGGGATCAAATACTTTTCCCCCCTCACTGTACAAGTGTAAAAGATTTCAAACAACCACCAACTTGGCCAGGCTAAAAGAAGTCTCTAAGAACTCCAGAATTTCATCACAAGATCTACAGGTAGCTTTCTTTATGTCAAAGTGCATGAGTCTATCATTAGAAAGAAGTGGTATAAATTAGATCTACATGAGAGGTGTACCAGGAAGAAACCTTTGCTGTCCAGAAAGAATATCGGGGCAAGTATAAAGTTTGCTGTAGATCTAGACAAAGACCAGGACTTCTGGAACAATAATATTTGCCAGTAATTTCTGAAGACACGTTTGGCAAAAACCAAAGACCAGAAGAAGTTGTTAAGAGGCCTGTTTAGCAATTGTTTGAAGTATTTTGGCACTGGCAAAATAACTTTATGACCATTCCTTGCACTTATGGCAATTGTACCATCACTGCTGTCATGTGATTGAAATTTGGATGCTTTCCAACAAGCAAATTTGGATGTTTTCCAACAAGCAAATGGAAAGTGAAATAACAAGTCATTGTCATATTATGTCTCACTTAACGACATGCAGTGATCAGTTTAACCATAGTGGGAGAGACATAAATCCAACAATCCAACCTGGTCATATAATGTTTTGCTTAGTGACAGAATGACTGGACCCAATTGTGGTTGGTAAGCAAGGACTACTATATATTTGTCATTTGATGGGGCTCTGGAAATCCTAGAACAAACTTGTCAAACTCATGACGTCACATGACGTCGCACAACATATCAGGAATGTTTTGCCATTGTCGGCAATGGGGTGGGTGCGGCTTCCGCATGACGCATCCGAGCTGGCAGTTTGACACCCCTGTCCTAGAAGAATTGGGAGGAGTGAGGTTTTCAGTAAGCTTAATTTAGAAGGTAGAAGTAAATCTCTATGAGAAATTTATTCTGGATTATATAAAGATTCATCACCTAGCCTGGGCCAGCAGAAAACATTTCCTGTAAATAAAATAGTAATTAAAAATGTGAGAAATCTTTTATCCAAAGGTGAGCTTAAAAATACTCACGTGGTGCAGACAATTTTGTGAAGATAGGCAGCATGATGTCCTCCAACTGCTGCTTCTGGTCAATAAATTCTTGTGTAGTAGGCTCTTTTGTATTTCCAAGCCAGTCCAACTTGGCCTGACAGGCCTTGATTGAGGTTGTCTATACAAAGAATAAATAAAGAGTATCAGCAAAAAAAACAGCATTTTAGCAAACAGCAATCAAGCCAAAATGTAAGGCATGCAAGGTATAGTAACTTTTGAATGATTTCAGAGAATGGAAATTGTTTAACATCTTCAAATATTTATTTGTCTTCATTAGAGCTCTTGAAAAATTTCAAAATACACAAACACAGAACATTTAACATTCTAGTAACTCCAGAAACCTCTTTTTACGATAGCCTTCATGTGCATCTCCACAACACAGAACCTGCCAAAGGAAAGGATAGGAATGCAGGCAAGCTCCCAATTTCACCATCAGCACTCTGTTGAGCTAGGCTTTATACAACATTTTCAAGATATGGAGACACCACAGCAAAGTTGCGCAGTGATCAGAAAAAGTCTTAACAGAAAAATGTTGTCTAAGCTTAAAACCTTGCATGAAGACAAAAGGAAGAATGCTAAAGGTATCTGGGGTTTGAGGAATTTGCTCTATTTTAATAAAAGATGAGAAAGTAACAGCTATGGGATAATACATATAGATTTTGTATCTCCCAAAAAGGTAAGTATGGCAATTCCTTTTGTAGCATTTACATGGACAGCTGCTACCCAACAATACAATGTCTCAAGCTATATCCTGCTAACGTTTGCTTATTTTAGCAAGCAGCAAAAGGAAATTTCATTCCTTTCATTTTTGTGTAAGAAAAGACCTATGTTTTAAAAGCCAAGCCAAATGTTGGGTAGGAAGGCATGAGAAGTAGCTAAGGTAGTATAGTATTGCCCCTGTAGATAAACAATCCTGTGCCTCTGATTTCATGTTGCAATCCATAAAGATCAGGAAAAACCCAGGACAAGTAAGTAGGAATTGTTTGCTGCAAGTGATCCTTTATATTTATTTTTTTTATAAATATTGCATTAATTTTCTAGTTTTACAATTATAAGTACTTAATAAACAACGTGTTGTTCTGGGTCCATTAGTAATACAGTGGTACATAATAACTTCTTCAATCTAGGCCCAATATTACATCATCCAATGCTTCCTCTCTTCTTCCAGTAGTACATGTTTTCCCACATTAGGCAAATAAATTCTTATTGTTGTTAATACATATACAATTGAATATCAACAACTTTGTTACATTTTCCTAATATCAATAATGTTGGTTTAAAATATCTTTTCTAACCAAAATATACCTTAATTGCATTCGCACTTAATATCCATTTGTTTTTTAATTTTAATTTCTCATCAGTGTTCAAAATGTCTCTATCACTTATAATTTCTCATAATAGATTATATTTGGGTAAACAAATGCTTCCCTTATTCAAAGCCTCTTAGCATTTTCATATTTCTCTTCTCATACCAAAATATGATATTCTAGTTATAAATCCTATCTTTCTAGGATTATATAATACTTCTATTTCTAACAATTATCTATTCTCAGCCATGTTCAAACATAGTATAATATCCCATCTAATGGGTCAAAACCTCTATTTTTTTCAGTCTTACTCTAGCTTTCTTCCTTTGCCAACTAACTTTTCAAGTCAATGCATTTGAATCATCAAGTAATTCTTGCTCTATTTTTGTGTATATTGTTTGGAATAAGAAAGGCAATTTGATTAAAGTATTTTTGGAAGGATGCTCAGCCCATTGATATTCATTAAACAGCCTTCCTCCTCCAATTTCCCACAATTCTAACAGCTATATCTTCCATTCAATCAGCTTTTCTTTCTTATCCTCAAGTGTGTTCTGAGATCTTGTCAGGTAAGATATCTTTTCCATTTCCGATATTATCAGTACGTCTTCTAATTCTTCATTTGGCTGATTCTGTCTGTTAGTTCCTTTCTTTAGGTCCTCCATCTTTGGATCTGCTTCCTCTGATTTTCCTTCGATTTTCTGGGTTGCTAGTTCCTTCTTTGTAGTCATTTTTTTAGTTTGTAGATTTAGATTAAAGAATTTTTCTTTTATCTCCTTTGTTATTTTTAGTCTCATCATGAGCTAAGGCAATTGTCTCTTGTATTGATTTTAATATAGAAAGAATTTCGTTCTGAAATTCATCAACATTTTCTTGTTGGTATGTCAAGCTGGGGGTTTTGGGGACAGGTGTTAGGAATGTTTTTTTTACCATTTGAAGCTAAGTATGGAGCATCCATTTTGTTTTTATATGTAGTCTTTTAGTCCAATCTATTTAGGGATTTAAAAAGTTTCAGTCAATTGTCATTTGAACTCTTAATTATCTAGCCAGCCTATCAGTCCATTCTTAAGTCTCCCCTCAGCAAATATAAGTAAAGTTCAAATTTTTCAATTTTTTCTGTCCAATGAAAAACAAATCCTTTCTGTCCAGAGAGAGAAGAGCAATTAAAAATTGTTCATCAATCAAAGGTTTATAGTACAAAGTAGTCCATCATCTCAATCAATAACGCATGTTTCTTCTATAGGGAAATAGCTCCATGACACAGCTCTAAAAGTCAGTATTTATATTCATAGTCCAGGCAGGCCAGTTTCAAAATAGTTTATTGTCTCTGCCACACAGATAAGCATCCCAAAAGGGTTTTTTCCCCCTTTTCCCAGCTGAGTCTTCAAAAGTGAAAGTTTCTGAAAACAACAAGAGTCTAATCTGAATCTGGGCTTCCAGCCAAGTTTCCTTTAGGCATAATAAATTGTAGTGCTGTAGTTCGCCACTAGATGTTGTTAATGCCATCTTCCAGCTTTTTACATCCAAATTTATATTACAAGCTTTTTAAGTCTCTTTAAAAAAAAATCTCAAAAGCACTTTTAGTCTCCAAATTTCAAAGTTATATATGTGCATTGCTTCCAAATTAATCTTGTAATTTTCTCTATTTTCCCCCAAGCAATTTATTCACCGCTTTTCTTTTCCTCAGGGAATGGGGTGGAAATTCCCCTTCCCTCTCTCATTGTGGAGGATTCTTTCCTTTGGGTGGTTTTTCCCCAGGAAAAAGTCTTAAAGTCATAAAGAGAGAATAGGGTCTCACCCAGTTCTATCCATGTTGCTTGAAAGTTGCTGGTTTTCTTATTTTCTTCGGTTGTCAGCAGCTTCTTACTGGCCAGTTTGGAGGGCTTCCTCGAGAGGCCGCCGTCCTCTCGCAATCAACGAGGGTCCCCTCCTTCTCTGTCACCTCTTCAGGGCGACTTTCTACCCTTTTTAGGGTCCCCAGCAGGGTGAAATCTAAAGTGGAAGATGGAGCCCTGTCTTCCGGAGCCCGTTATGCCACGACGTCAAACTGGAAGTCAAGTGATCCTTTATTTCTAAGACATATGTAAACATTTAGTCAGGAATTAAACTTTAGATTTACTTTGGTGTGTGTAGCTATTTGACATTTATCTATGCTAGGTCAATAATTGAATGACATAGGTAATAGACAATACCAGCTTAGGGTGTTAACTTAGGTTGCATGTATTTTTGAGAGATTGGAGATCCTTTTTAAATCACTGTTTTAAGCAGTACTGTATATTTAATCTGCTTTGCCACTGTACATTTTACATATAATTTTTTTACACAAAAGTAATCATATTCTCTCATCCATTTTAAAAATAATTTTATCATTTGTGTGATTGAGTAACCAATGGGTGAACCTAATTTCCTAGTCACAAGACTCATAGTACAAACCTAAGAAAACAGAAAAGAATGTCACAGCACTCTTGATGTACCTACATCCAGAACTAGCAAAAGAGGGCAGCAGAACTACACAACACACCCTACCTAGCCAAATACACAAAGATCGAAATACCCAGAATCATGGATATTTTCAAGGTCAGTCTCACTACTTGTTTTCAGTTTTATGGACAAATATACAATAAATCGGAGGAACACCCATGGGATCACCGCCCTCAGGAGTCATAGCAAAGACATAACACAGTGTCTAGAAAATATAGCATTCCACACATACAAAGTATGGATCAGCATGTGTACACAACACCATCATAGTACAAGGAACTAGAGAAGATGCATGAAACAACAAGATCTTCAAAGGAATATAACTCACAAGAGTAGTAAAAAATAACAACATACTACTTATTCTTCCTGAATAGCCTCACAAGCACAGAAAATAATAGCAAATTAGAAATGCAAATCTATCAAAAACTACCTACCCTGGATGTCTGGAGGAAGAAATGGCAGACTGAAGTAGTTTCTCAAAGAGTGAAGGCAACAACTACAGCAAAGAATGAGTAGGCAGGCTCTTTGAGCCTCTCTGACCAAAGAGACAATGGGAGATCACCCACCAGTGTTGAAATTCTTCAAATATAATGAAATTCTAAGTGGAATTCTTCAGATATACAGTATATGAAAAATGAACAGTAAAATGAAAGTGTGACATTGTTAGCATATTTGCTCTGCCATTTTGTCAAATAGATAACAAAGACCAGGATATATGATGTATTTGAAAGAAACATCTGGGAAATAGTGAATAGTTACAAAATTGTATTAAATATGTTTCTACATTTCCATGCATGAATTCAGATATGAAACTTTGGTAGTCAAATACTGAACTTCCTAGAGATATTTCAATATAAAGAAGCATTTGTTCATATATTCACTTTAAATATTTGTGAGATTGATATTTGAAACTATAATCAACTAGTTCCATGCTATTTGTTTTTGTGTGAAACAATATAGATAATATTTTTACTACAATTTCTTTTTTTTATTGTATCTTAAAAGCCTTGTGTGGTTTACAAAAATGCTGTATATAAGAATTAGTTATTTAGAATATATGTTATCTATAGTCAACAATAAATCTTGATTTAAAAAGATTTGGAATTGGCAATGTTAGCTAGATGTCCCCTACATGATGTGACATTTTTTCCTACTTAGTCCTTGCAAAAGACTGAAGAAGTAGTTTGACGTTTGAAATTAAACTTCTGATAACCCTATAATACTTTCATAGGGTCATCAATAGGGTCATCAGAAGTTATCAGTAACCATGAATCAGTAACTATCAAATATGTTTTGGCATTAAACATGACTTTTTAACAATACCAAACATACCATATATTTAGACTAGCTTTAGATTAAACTAGCCAAATTGAAACTCACCATAATATAAAGAAAATCTATAATTAATTACTATTAAATAATATACCTTATCTTCTTTATTCAGCTTTCCCTGAACTTTCTCAGGATCAGTGATTGTTGCCTGGATTTGGAAAATAAAATTGCATAAATTCTGCTTGGCCTCTGAAAAGAAAGGGAGAATAAAGAGACATAAGAATATCCAAGAAATACTGCCTTACTATATGATAGCAAGTCTACCACAGCTGACGTTAACTAGATTCTGTGCAATATTTTTTAGATTTTTTTTTTAGATAATCTTTGTCATTATAAAAATAAAATTTAGTTGCTTGCTCTCAAAGTGTACACATACATAACACACATTTAAAAATGCTATATGCAACATATGTATAAACCTACACCTTTACATACAAATAACATATAAATATTAATCACTGTCCATCTTGAACACATAACAGAAAGAGGAAGCTTTGGAGTTCACAAGGTTAATACTGTATGGAACGAAACTATAACTGAATCTGGATGTTCTGCTTCAGATACCACGGAGCCTCCTCCCAGAAGGTAACAGGAAAAACAGGTTGTGAAGAGGCTGTGTAGTGTCCCAGACAATCTTGCGGACCCTGCTCAAGCAACGCTTATGTGCTATGTCATGGATGGAAGGGAGGGAACTGCCAATAATCTTTTCTGCCATCCTCACCACTCTCTGCACCAGTGATGCTTCCACACCAGACTGTAATGTTGTATGATAGGATGCTCTTGATCATCCCTCTGTAGAAAGTGGCAAGGATAGGGGAATGAAGATGTGCTTTTCTCATGTGACGCAGAAAATGCAAGCGCTGCTGTGCCTGCTTCACCGGGGTCTTGCTATTGAGTGACCAAGCCAGCCTACTCATTAACTGCACATCCAGGAATCTGATGCTGGAAACCATCTCCACAGGTGAATCATTAATACATAGAGGAGTGTAGCTGTGCTGCCTTTTCTGAAATCGACAATGATCTCTTTGTTTTTCCCCAATGTTTAAAACTAGGCTGTTTTTCTTACACCAGTTCACCAAACCCTCAACCTCCTAGTGGTAAGCACCCTCGTTGTCACCTTGAATAAGGCCCACTATTGTTATATCGTCCATATATGGTTGGTGGCAATACGATTGGTGGCAAACCTAGCACAACAGTCATGGGTCAACAGGGTGAACAGCAGCGGACTTAGGACACAGTCCTGAGGATAACCCGTGCTCAAGAAAATGGTGTTAGAAATACTTGTTCTAGCTCGCACATACTGGGGCCTCTTAGTAAGAAAACCAAGATTTCTTTTTTAAAAAGAATTATCTAGATTTCCCATTTTTCCCCCATTTTTCCAAGAGAGCAATCCATTTTAGAGATTAAATTATCTGAGACATTTCTAAGAAAAAAAGTAATTGTTGGAGAGCATGTTTTTATTGGGAACACAACCAGAAACCAAAAGAAGAGACCAAAACCTGCTGCAACCACCCAGCAGATGGGAGGGGAATAAAAACCAAACAGATCCCCCTGCCAATCCTCAACAGAAATCCTCACGACAACGAGAGCCTCAGACAGGGGGAAGAGCACAGGCAGGCGTCTTGCTCAGCTGATGGCTTGGGGGGGAAGGGGGCAGCTACACCCCCTCCCAAACGCTGACCTCTCACGAAAGCAGGATGAAAACTCCAAAAAGCGACAAGGAAAAAAAGTTAAAACAGAAGAGTGTCTCGCAATGGTTTTCTTCCCCACTTCCTTCTACTGTAGCTGCAGTTTAAATATGTAAAGGCCACAAAAGAAAAAAGTTGGCTTTTTCTCGTTTTAATTCAGAAGACAGGAACGGGAGGATGGGGGGGGGGTTTGTTTGTTTCAAAGGAAGGAAAAGAGAGGGGCTCGGGGAGTGCGGCAGGTAAACAATGATGGCACAAGGCTTCTGGCTATGCAGGGGGGGGCATTGGGGGGGCGTTCTCTTTAAAAGAGCAAAATGAGGCAAAAAGTAAAAATCCCTCACTCACTCCACCTCCCAAAAACACAATAACAGAGCTTTCAATGATACAAACAACTTTTATTGAAAGGTAAAAGTTTGCATTTGGCATGCTTTTGAAGAATTAATGTGATTTTTGCTGTTGTATGCATGCTAATAATTTGTTTAACCTTGGTTCATACTTTGTAAGTTTGAGAGCAACACATGCAGCATCAGATCATCTGTTAGTTTGTTTCTGGTGTCAGATTTAATATAATTCAAAACTGAAAACAGCTGCTCACAAGCATAAAATGATCCAAACAATAATGGCGGTCAGTCTCTCTCAGCAGTTCACAGGAACCTCTCTTGTTCTATCTCTTCTCCCTCTGGCCTTGCCCCATTGGAACCCCTCTTTCTCTATTCCCTTTTCTCCTTCAGATTTGCCCCTCTCTCTTTCCCCTTCCGTACTCTGTCTGGCTTTCCCCACAGAAACCTCTCTCTTTCCCCTTCCCTCTGCTCTAGGCTTGCCCCACAGAAACCTCCACTTTCCCCTTCCCTACTCCATCTGGCTTTTCCCACAGAAGCAGAAGAACAATCAACCAACCTCCTTTCTCGCTCTCCCTCTGTTTTTTCCCCTCTTTCTCCTTTGTGCCACCACCACCAAACTCTTCCCCTTTCTTTTCCAATCACTTCCTCTCTTCTCCCCACCTTTTCCCTCTTTCTTCTGGCCAGCCACCCTTCAAGCTCCAACAGAGCTCCAGCCTTGGTGGCCACCACAGTCCAACCACCCGCCACCTAGCTGGTCCTCCTCGGCAGTGTCGACCAGCCACAGTGGAGGCCGCTGGAGCTCCCAACCTCCATGCTGGATCAGCAGAGCTCTAGCAGAGCATCCCAGCCAGTGCCGATACCACCTCAGCTCTCTGCTACAGTTACTTTTTGGATTCAGAGGAAGCCCTGGACTAGTTTTTTTAAACCCACTGGGCACACCCAACTTCCAGGATTAGTTTATTAGTTCCATGTCGTAAAAAAATGTACAAAAGTGGCTTAGCTTACTAAACTTTCAGTGAGCATGTCATGCCAACAAAGCATGCCATCATGCTCTGTTATGGACCACAAAATACTTCAGCTGTCATGCTACAGTTCTCTAGCGACACATCCAATATCACAGTGGCAGCCAAAGCAACGAAAATGGACACGTTAAAACATCCACCCACCTCCTGCCTTCCCTTCTACGGCTGTTGATAACTGCTCCACGCACACATCAGCCAGCCTACCGCTTCCATGTCCACGATGACAAAACTCTCCCACCTCCCACATGGGCAGCGCCTCTCCTGAGGTGAGCCTCCATGCACCTTCACACGTTGTCTGGCGATGTGGAAGTCCGAGCATTCAGAGAGAAACTCGAGAAGAGCACATGCATACTCCCTCACCTGGCCGGGGCTTTTCCAGCCCCATCCTCTGCTCTCAAGGCCCCAAACACCCTGCTTCCACTGAGCCTGTGGCAGGGGGGCAGGACCCAGTAACGGAGACATGGAAGTGGTAGGCTGGCCGATGTGTGCATGGAATGGTTATCAACAGCAGCAGCAACAACAGCAGCACCATGCAGTGAGAGGGGTGTGTGCAATTTGGGCAGTGTCAATGGGGGCGGGGGAGCGGCTGATTCCTGGAAGATGGGGACCAGAGTCAGCTGCAGCAGGCAGGGGATAGCCCAGTGATGGCAACGGTGCACATGCCCACAGAGAGGGCTCTGTGTGCCACCTCTGGCATGCGTGCCATGGGTTTGCCATCACGGACATAGGCGATCTATCAGAATCTGTAAATAATCTACTTCCCTTAAGCCCTGAGGATGAAGAGTTACACATATTATGTCATGACCCCATTTATGGATTTTTCTTTTTTGCTTCCATACATCCTTCCCATCTTCTATAAGTCCAAATGTCCATGAGTTCAACTCCCTATAAGAAGGTTTGAATCCCATCAAATATCTGGTTATTTATACCTGATGAATACCAAATAGAAGGAAACTGGTCATGTAATGCCCACTTCCTGGTGGTCAGTGTAATGAGCAAGAAGTATAGGATAGTAAAAGACACTATAGAATTTAATTTTTGTTTTTCATCTCCTCTCTTTCCTTTATAAATAAGCCAAGGTATGTATAAATCATGGAGGTATGTCTTCTCCCTTCACTGTCTAACGCAGACATGTCAAACACAAGGCCTGGGGGCCGGATCCGGCCCGCGAAGTGGTTTCATGTGGCCCATGAAGCCATCCTGGAAACAGTGAGGGAACGGCCCCCAATGCCTTGGCCCTGGCCCAGAGACCCTCCTTCTGCCAGAGACCCTCAGATCTATCCCACTCCTGCCCAGGCCCCCACAGGCACCCTTGATGCGAACAATGTAGAGCTGGCCACGCCCACCCAGTAGGCCATTTGCACTCTAGCCATGCCCACCCAGTAGGCCATGCCCACCCTGGCCATATCCACCCGGCCCCCTGAGGGCAACTGCAATGCTGATGCGGCCCTCAATGAAATTGAGTTTGACACCCCTGGTCTAACGTAATGCAAGGATATCTACTGAGAAGCAAATTAACAAAGCCTCAAGTCATGTTTATACTGCTTTGGGGAGGATAATAAGAATAATAACAAAGAATTTCCATAACATCTTTCTGTATTAAAATTCAATAGAATTTAATTTTTTCTAGTATGATTAAAGCAGCTTCCATTAAAAAATAACCATTCATTAGAAAAATAAAATGTCTTGTCAATGATTTTTTTAGTAAATATTCATCTTAGATTATGATTTTCCAAAATGCCTTATTCAGAATTAGGGAAAACATTATGTATGCTTATACATTTTGACATATGAGAATTATTAGACTACAATGGTAAGATTTTCAAATATCTCTATATAACTATTAATTTGCTCATTATTTCAGATGCAGGCTGAGATTTTTTTCATGGCATCTATACTTCATTTTCATTAACTAACACACCTTACCTTCTTCCCCTAGGAATGGCATTAATTAAGCAACATTTTCAATTCGACTCTACTAAAGATTTTTTAATCTGATATCAACTGTAAACATGGCATTTTTAAAGGAACAAGTATGACAGGCCCATTCCCAACATGGGTGCATTTTGTGTTAATAACATTATGGCACAGGAACGAGGGACAAGACATGTCTACAGTTAATCATTTGATAAATGTACATTTTGTTTTAAGAGTAGGAGGATATTTCCAATTTTAGACATTTTGCATTTTCGCCCTACATTTCTTTACTGTGAAACACTTTCCTTCAGTTTTTACTGACTTCATAGACGCTCTTCTATAATATGTGGAGCTCCTTTATGACATCACAGAATCTTCTCACAGCTGATGGGCTAATATTACCACATTCAAATCTCTCTAGTGCCCAGGCAGGAAGCTTGGTTATCATGGAAGGATTTATTTGATTAAGATTCTTTTGTAACAGTGCATAATGAACCTCAAAAGCCAGTTGCTGCAACTCCTACACAAGGAACATCCATTACATAAGAGACATTTTTGTCTGAAAATAGCATAAAATGTTTCTGCGTCATTCTTGCCAGATTTTCCTTTTGTGGACTATCTTCTTGATGCAAGATGTTCTTGGTTTTTGTGAACGACCAACCTGGACAAGACTTGTTTGGGAAGTGACTCCACAGGATCTGGAATTGGTGACTAAAGAGCAATCTATCCTCTTTCAAAACTCAGTATGTCGCATATACCAGTGTTTTACTGGCATAGGACTATCTAAAGGGTGCCTAAAAGTATTATATGGTAGTTACAAAGTGGCACTTGCCATAGCTATAGGTTTAGCAGCTGCACGCTTCCTTTTACCCAAACTGAAAGTGAGAAAAAGCACAAAGGTAAGATTCGGATACCAGCTGTGCAATGAAGAGGATGCTTCATCCTTTCCCAATTATACCATTGCCTGACCTCTAGCTTTCGTTCCCTATCCCTAACTCAGAATCCTATCCAATAAAAATAATGCTGTCTGCTGATAATGCAATTATTTCATCCCGTTCACATCCCCAATATCTGTCCTCCAATTATCTGAAGCAGATTTAGTGGGAATGCTATTGGATGGGTCTTCACATATCTGGTACTCCACAATATATGTACAGTATGTATGTGTGTGTGTGTGTGTAAATATATAATATATATAAAATATATAATTGCCAATTCATTGCAGCTCCCAGAATTCTCTGCTTCAGCATGGAATTCTAGGTGTTAAGATCCCAATTCATCTGGAGGGAATCTCTTAGCCTTCAAAGAGTTGTAATTTCATTAGTTGTTTGAATGGCTAAATCTGATATAATCTAGTCCATATGTGATTTGTATTGTTTTGCATTTAAAAATTATCAATGTCAAATTATCAATCTGCAAGAGACTTAAGGCAAGGTTCTGCCAGTTGGCCAAGGGATCAAATGGGGAAGTTCCACACTGGAGGTGTCTCCTAGATTGATGGCAGACTCCACTCCCCCACCTTTTGCTCTGTGCTCTCCACCCATCCATCTTTTGGGTTATATTGATATATTCTCGTTGCTTTCCTTTATCATTGTTTACTTTATTGTTTTATTATTTTACTTCTATTTAAGCACTTTTTCATTTTTCTTCCTTTTTATTATTTTAAGCCACCTAGAATAACTCCATGGCTAGATAGGTGGCAAATAAAATTTAAAAATAATAGTAATTATAATAGTGCAATGAACCACGATAATACCTTAAATCCATCCTGTATTCTAAATTCAATCAAATTTTGTCAAATTTAGATTTTGAATGGTATACATACGTAGTTCCCAGTATGAAGTAAGAAGCTCCAAGACATATGGTGTACATTTTCAATAAAAGTTGTAATATCTAATTCATAAAAAAGTTGAGCTCTCAGAAAGAGTATCACCATAAAAAAAGTTCAGCTCTCAGATGTTATATTTATAAAAACTAACAAGAATGGGACTAAAGACAAGCAACAGATATTTTTATGTCAGAAAATCAGAACAATTCAAGACAATGAGAAGAATATTGGAGAGGGGGAACCCTGGTGATTAGGCAAAAATCCAAAGCAAAGATAATATCTAAGGAAGGAGTAACAAGCAGAATATAGTAATGAAAGTCTGCTACTATAAAGTAATATTATAGAGAAAGCTTTATGCTAAATAATTTTAAATAAAATTATTCATGCAGAGAAGAAATGTAATAATAAATTATATAAATTACTCCTTTTGGCTGAAGCAAGGCTAAAAGTATTTAACTCTTATATATAAATATAACTATATAAATAAATAAAACTCTGTCTGAATGTAGGATTTTTGGATATATTCAGTGTCTGTTTACCTAGACTCCAAGGTAAACAGTGATTTCCAAAGATTAAAATATGGCTCTCTCTACATATAAAGTTAACAGTCTTATTACTTTGATCATATACATTTAACAACAACCTTTCTTGACACTTTTATTTGTATGATGAGAAAAGCATCCATTACTTATTATCTGTATATCAAGCTCCTGTTGAAAGCCATCTGCTATTTCATTTAAGATTCTTTTCTTATTTTTATTTTAAAAAATCCTGTATTTTCCGAACAGAGATCTATAAATGGACAGGTAATTACTGAACTTATAAAATTAATGCTCGGTATAAGAACAAAAAATATCAATTCAGTGAATTACTTTCATGATATAAAAAACAAGCTTTATTTTTTTTTACCTTAATGCTAATATCACCACTATATTATCATGCATAAGTTTAAAACAACATTAACCTGCTTGCAATTTTTTTCACTTGACAGTCAGAGAACCCAACAACGGCAGTATCAGTTGTCACAGAAATGAATGATGACTATAGCCACGACATGAACAAAATGCTCTACAAGTTAGTGACGAACACTTCCAAGATGATGAAATACATGAAGCGTGTCAACCATCATCACAAAAAAGAAATCAAGTACCAAAAATTAAACAAAAAGAGAAAAAATTATGAATATGATGAAGACGAACAGCTTTTCCCAGTTTGTCTGCACAATCATAGCTCCAGTGAAGACACCACATAATGTATAAGCCCAATTTTTTTTCCTTCCTATATTCAGCTCTTATTGAATATTTGGAGTGCTGCTTCTAATCCAATAAGATGGCAAAGGAGAAGTAACAAAAGCTCCAATATAGGTTGCTTGGTATGCTGAGTTAGTTTCTGTACAGGATATGGATTGTACCGAAGAAGACACAAGGGGGCTATTAAATGTTTTAAAGTCAAAGCAAAGTGATTTGCATCTACAATATCAATAATTAAAGACTGTATTTGGTAGATAATGCAGTGAGTCTTCAATACGATCTTGCCTCTGTTATGTAAAACTGAGACTGAACTTTAATAAAAGGCTCCCTATTCACAGGAAGGAAAGCGCCGTTTCAGCAGTTCAGCATTCTTCATGCTTGCTGCATTTCAGATATACCGTATATACTTGAGTATAAGCCGAATTTTTCAGCCCACTTTTTGGGCTGAAAAATTCCACTTCGGCTTATACTCCAGTCAACAAAAAAACTTACCGAGGACTTGTGCGCGGCCGAGGCTTTGGTGCTTCCGGGATCGCGCGCACCTCTCCCAAGCCACCGCCGTCCGGAGACCTGCCGAAGTTTGGGGAGGTTTGGGGAGGTGCGCGCGCACCTCCCCAAACCTCCCCAAACGTCGGCAGGTCTCCGGACCTCCACGCCCTGCCTGCCTGCTTCTTTCCGCAGCGGAAAGAAGCAGGCAGGCAGGGCGCGGAGGTCCGGAGACCTGCCGACGTTTGGGGAGGTTTGGGGAGGTGCGCGCGCACCTCCCCAAACCTCCCCAAACTTCGGCAGGTCTCCGGACGGCGGCGGCTTGGGAGAGGTGCGCGCGATCCTGGAAGCACCGAAGCCTCGGCCGCGCGCAAGTCCTCGGTAAGCTCCGGGCGGTCACTTGCTTCGCGTCTCCTGAGGGAAGGGGGGGCGACTGGAGTGGGCGTGTTTCCTCGCCTGCTGGGCGCCGCGATTTGCCCGGGGAACGCGCGGGCCCCGAATGGCAGCGTGGAGCGAGGAAGCGGACAGCCAGGGCTTCCCCGAGAGCCGCGGCCACACAGGGTATTCCTGTGTATTCAGGCTTGCAAAATGGCGGATCGAGCCTCTGCTGGCGGCAGAGGCTTGCAGAGCGCGGATCCAGCCTCCGCCAGCGGCGGAGGCTTGCAGAACGGCGGATCGGCTTATACTCGAGTCAATAACTTTTTCCAGTTTTTGGGGGTGAAATTGGGGGTCTCGGCTTATACTCGAGTCGGCTTATACTCAAGTATATACGGGTAGTTAATTCTGTGTGACAGGAAGAAAAAAAAAAGATGGAAAAATCCTTTCTTCCCAGCTTTCTCTTGATATGATTTCTGCTCAGGGAAAACAGGGAAGCAAAGAACAGGCAAAAGGCAAGTGATCCTAAAAGAATGAGAAGATGGCTGAGCGGTTCAGTAGCTAAAAGTCAAGCTTATGTAAGTTGCCTAGAGATCAAAAGCAAGGAAAAGATCCCTTTGTTTTACTCTTTAGCCTCTGAACCTGTTTGTCACCTGCTTTGTTTTAGTACTCTTGTACGGTGATCAGTTGACTTTGGAATAATGCCGCTTGGGGGGGGGCGAAAGCCCTAATAAGCAGGCATATACATAGAATGAAGGCTATTGCTAAGCACATTGGTTTGTGCTTAAATTGTAAGCCGCCCTGAGTCTTCGGAGATGTTGTGATTCAGGGTCAGCCTGTGGGTTCGGCAGTTGGGTCGGACGACTCAGAGGAGGAGGAGGGGGGTGTTGAAGACCTTGCTGAGGGGGTTGAAGATCTTGCTGATGAGAGCCCTCAGCCAGGCCCCTCCCACTTGGTCACCACGGAGACCCAGCTGTGTGAGCCTGACAGCGTGGATGAAGATGACCCACAGCTGGCCCTGTTCAAGGACGCCCGACGCAGGAGGCAGTCAATTAGGAGTAAACAGAGGAAGGCAATGGGGCTTCTTGGAAGGAGGCAGAGAGAAGCCACGCCCTGAACTCTATATAAGGGGAATGTGTGGGAGGGCTGGTTTGCTGAAGGCAACCGCTTGGATAGTTCCTGTTTCTTAAAGCTCCTGTTTCTTGGTTTGTCTTGTTCCGTTTGTTTTTGTAGCAATAAATTTGGCAGGCGTAATTCCAGCCTCTTGCCTTCTTGTAAAAGGGGTTGTCCATGCCTTTTCTGCAGGGCCGGTAGCAGGCTAGTACAGAACAGGAGAAGGGCGGGATATAAATGGGATTAAAATAAATAAAATAAATAAATAAGTTACATTTCTGGCTCTGATAAGAAATGATCCTTTCTTTGAGAACTGATCAAGTACAAACACTTCTCACAAAATGACAAAATCATCAAGAATTAGAAAAGGCCCAATACAGGAAGCCCTTGACTTACAACCAGTCACTTAGTGATTAGACAACCCCCCCCAAAAGACCCACAAATATGACCCACACGGTCACATGATCGTCTTTTGGGTGCTCAGCAACCTGCCCACATTTATATCCATTTGTAGTATCCCACAATCCTGTGACTGTAATTTACTATTTTTTTTGCCAGAAATCAGCATTTATTTCTGGTTTCTGACAAAAAAACCTCACCATTGTAGACAATGGGTTTTGCTTAACGACACTGGATTTGGTTACAACTGTTGCAAAAAAAATGTTGTAAAATTGGATCAGTCGTGATAACCCACTTACCATCAGTGTGATTTCCAGCCTCAATTACAATCCTAAGTCTAGAATTATCTGCATTTTTACCCAAACTAATAAGTATAATGGTATCAATAACACTCACAATACTGTAACAAGAATTGCAAAGCCAGAATTGTGGTTCTTCTGTGGTGTGACCAACAGATTCAAAATCAAAGTTAGTGGGAGAGAAACATACCAGAGAGCATTCTTTGTTGTATTAATTTTACTGTCCAGGTTTTGTTTTATGCAACATGCTAAATCAAAACTAAACAAACTGCATTACAGTTTGATGCATAAAGATAGCATCTCCAACTTTAGAGAAAAACCAGGAGGAATTTTTATAACTTTCCAAACTAGCAAATTTTATTAATAAAATGTTTTGGTTTGAAAAGGTGCTACCAGACTCCACCATCTTTACAGAATAAGTTAATTGACCTATTTTTTGATTACATACAGCAATTATAAACATGAGGGTGCAACCAGGCTGCAAAACAGCCCAAAAGCCTTAGGATTATTAAAAATCCAACGATCTCTTACCTGATTACAAATTAAGAAAGTCATTCAATAATTAAAGTGGGATTATAAATTTAGGTAAACAGTTTGTACGCTAAATGATTACTTTTACTTCCTACATAGTAAGAGGTGCTGGAACTCAGAGGTGCTGTCACTGGGAGCGATGCCGGTGTTTTGCTATGGCGTCGCTGCCCATCCTTTGCACCCCCGTCCCTGCGGCTCGGAGCCACATGCCGCGGGGATTCCCCTCCCCACAGCTGCCGTGGGCTACCTGTAGTGAAAGATAGTATACGGTTTCCTTGTGCTAAGAGATTTTGCTTTCCTTCTTTGACTTTATTTTGCATGTGTAAAGGATGTTTCAGTTCCTGCTTTTTCCTTTCTTTCTCTCTCCTGTGAAATTTGAATAGATAATGTAATTTAATTTAATTTAATACTTTGATTTCTATACCGCCCTACTCCCGAAGGACTCAGGGCGGTGAACAGGGCAATACACAATAAAAATATTATACAAAAATTAAAAAGCCATTAAACATTATGCCCTTAAAATTAATACATATTACAATTAAAACTATTTATAAAAACCCAACCCCATCCCGTCAGACCAGGCCAGCTTGTTCGAAAAAGAAAGTTTTGAGATCGCGCCGGAAGGAGCGAAGGTCGGGGGCCGTCCGGAGCTCAACCGGTAATCTGTTCCAAAGGTCTGGCGCGCCCACAGAGAACGCTCTCCCCCTGGGGGTCACCAATCGGCATTCTTTGATCGGCGGCACCCTGAGGAGGCCCTCTCTGTGGGAGCGCACTGGACGGAGGGAAGTTGACGCCGGCCGCAGGTGTTGCCGTAGGTAATCCGGACCCATGCCATGAAGGGCTTTGTAAGTCATCACTAACGCTATACTAGGCTCTATATGGTCTAGCAAACTATATGGGTCTTCCTTTGTAGAATAAAGCTAGGTCAGGTATTTAGCCTTTCTACCTATATACAATGTCCTTGTCAGAATCCATTTATATCACATTCATAAATGTATGTTTAAAACATTATCCCCCCCCATGGATTCAGCCATCTCCCGAGGAAGGAGGAGTGCATGTGGATTCAGCCTGCCTTAGGTTATTTCAAAGACCAAGTGAAACCTTTTGAACTGGGGGAACAAAAGGGAGGGTTAGGGAAGAAGGCATCTGGCCTGTGTCTCCATTTGAATCTGTAGAGGAAGAAGGCAATAACCATAAAGATTCGAAGTTCCCTTTTTCCCACAAAAGGGATGACACAAAGTAAAATGATGGGGGGCTGACCAAATGGGGTTGAGGGAAGGGGGGTTGAACCGGGAACTCTTTATAAAGTTTCAATTTGTAAAACAATACCAAGTCCTGTCTTGTATTTCCACAACCAAGCATGTCCTAGTAAAAATTCCTTTTGGACTAGAACTGACTCCAAGAGTTTTTGTTTTCCTAAGACGTGAATTGGGGTGGGTCCTGATAGTAGACAGGACTTGGACTGAAAGTCAACCTGGAAGGGAGAAACCTTACTGGGGGACTTTGCAATAAATACTATGTCTGGCGACGAAGCAAGAGAGGAGGGAAGCCCCACGGAGAGGGAATGTTCCCCCCGAATGGAATCCCAGAGATGATGGGAAGCTGAAGTGGCATATTTCCCCAGGGAAGAAGCGGTGGAGCAGCATGACCGAAAACCCCGGTGGTCGATGGGCGTTGGAAGGAAAAGTGAGTGGGAAAAGGCATCGGGAGAAGTGACCCTGAGACGGAGTGACCACCAACCGGAATGGAGGCAAGAGATAGAGAGCTCCCTGCATGCCAGTGAGGAGGAGCGGATCCTGGAAAAAGCTATTGACCGGATGAAAGCAACCCTGAGCTCACTAAGGGAGGAGAGAGCTGAAAACCACAACCGAGGCAGCACCTGGGGCCGCAACTGGAGAGATAACAGAGGGGATCCAGCTCCTGAAACCCCAGGGCCGTCCAACGAAACAGGAGTCGCTGCCTCAGCAGTACCCCCCCCAGAACCACAGACAGGGAGCAGGATGAGGAACGATACCATCCGCGGCGCAGACAACGCTCCAGTCAAAGACTCCCGCCCCTGGAAACAAAATTCAAGGGGGAGCCATCACGATTGGGGGTTTTCTTAACCCAAGTCCTTAGCTATATGGAAGAATATGGACAGGACATCCCCAGTGACAAAACCCGCATCCGAATTGTGCAATCTGCCCTGGACGGACTGGCTGCAGACTGGGTGAACCTACATGACTCCAACGCCCCAGAACTCAACAATTTCAACCGGTTCATGGCATCCTTGAGGCGGCATTTCGAAGATCCCTTGGCTGATTGCAAAGCCCAGGAGAGAATCAAAACAGTCAGGCAGGGCAGACGGCCGGTGGCTGAATACACCCAAGAATTCCGAGCCATTGCCAGCAAGCTGAACTGGCCAGAAGACATCCTCCTTAGCCATTTGAAACTATGACCTGTATGATGCTTGCCTGCCTTGAGGAGACCCACACCATCTCGACGACTGGTATGACCTGGCAGAGGAGGGGGAGATAGACCTACTGAAGAGACACCGTCGGGGGAAACCATGGGGCCGCCCGCCAACGGAGCAAACATGTGAGAGGGAAACCCCACCGCCCACAGCTAAAAAATCAACAGGCTGTTTCAAATGCGGGAGAGAGGGTCACCGCGCCGCAGAATGCCGCTCAAAAACCCCCAAGCGTAAAACAGAGTCATCATGCTCCAAGAAACTACTAGGGAAACCCCAAGGCAACCCAAAAGAACCTTCCATGAAGGGGACAGGGGCTGTAGAGTCAACAATTCCTGCCAGGAACTGAGACTGGACTCTGGCCTACACCACAGGGGCGGTGGACACCTCAGAAGACAGCTCAGAGGGAGAACCATTGGTAAGTGGACCCCTTCCACCTATACTTAAGACAGTGACTATATTAGCTTCCTCTATGCCTAAAGCCTTCAAAATAAAAGCTCTGATAGACTCTGGTTGCATTCGCTGCCTCATCAGCCCAACGCTGGTGGAGAGATTGAGTATCCCAGTGAGGAGACTAAAACAACCAATCTCCTTTAGTCAATTAGATGGATCAATGGCAAGGGGGGGACCAGCTACCCTAGCCACTTTACCAATTCACCTGTCCCTGGGGTCTCATGAGGAAGACATAACATTTATAGTGGCCCCAGGCATGGAATGCCCAATGATTTTAGGACTGGAATGTCTGAAGAAATGGAACCCCGGGATAAACTGGAGGACAGCAGAACTCAACTTCCCAAAAGGGGAGCAGGAAAACGTAACCCCCCAAAGCACCCCCCCAACCCGAAGGGAGGAGACAGCAGCAGTGGGGAAAGAGAAGGGGTTACCAGAGATACCGGAGGAATACAGGGACCTTGCTGAGGTTTTCAGTGAGGAGCGGGCAGATGAACTTCCCCCCCACCGCCCCACAGACTGCGCCATAGAATTCAAACCCGGGGCAAAACTCCCAAAACCCAGGATGTTTGCCATGAGCCCAAGGGAAATGGCAGAAATGGTAAGATTCATAAAGAAAAACTTAGAAAAAGGGTTCATCGAGCCTGCGAAACCCAAAGTGGCAGCCCCAGTCCTGTTCAGGGAGAAGAAAGCTGGTTCTTTCCGTTTGTGTGTGGATTACAGATATCTGAACACAATTAGAGAATGTAATCTGTACCCTCTACCCTTAATGAAGGATATGGTATCCCACCTATCGAAAGGAAGGATTTTTACTAAACTAGATCTGAGGGAAGCATATTACTGTATTAGGATTAAGGAGATGAATGGAAGACTGCATTCAACTGCCCAATGGGGTGCTACCAATTCAAAGTATTGCCTTTTGGACTGTAAGGGCCCCCCGCAGTCTTTATGCAATTAATTAATGACGTGCTAAGGGAGCACCTATATAAGGGGGTCCTGGTTTACCTGGACAACATTCTTATCTTCATGGAGACCAAAGAGGAACATATCAAACTAGTCAGAGCAGTCCTGAAACAGTTGCGAGCTGCCCACTTATATGCTAAATTATCGAAGTGCGAATTCCATCAGGAAAAAATCGACTACCTGGGATATCGCATATCTCCAGAAGGCATCGAAATGGACCCTGAGAAGGTCAGGGCAGTATTAGAGTGGGCACCCCCCCGCACACGGAAGCAATTGCAAAGTTTCCTGGGGTTTGCAAATTTCTACCGCCAATTCATCCCGCATTTGGTCAAATAGCCATATCTCTCACAAACTTGTTGAAAACGAAGCCCCCCCCCCCCGTGAAATCCAGCCATCCTCTAAAATGGACAATGGAATGTCAAGCAGCATTTGAGAGGCTAAAAAGACTCTTTTCTGCTGAACCTGTACTAAAACACCCAGATCCCAACAAACCTTTTGTAATACAGGCAGATGCGAGCGATGTAGCAGTCGGAGCCGTATTATTACAGAAAAATGAGGAGGGGACGTTGCAACTTTGCGCATATACACCCAGAAAACTCACGGAAACAGAACAACGGTGGCCAATATGGGAGAAGGAAGCATTCTCATTAAGGTGGTCATTATTAACATGGCGCCAATTTTTGGAAGGGAATAAAATACCTTTCCAGGTCTGGACAGACCACAAAAATTTAGGAGCACTAAAGACGCCCAGGAAACTCACTCCTAAGCAAGCCCGCTGGTCCCAACACTTTCACCGATTCAATTTCACTCTCAAACACTTGCCGGGGGGGGAAGAACTTCCTGGCAGACGCATTATCTCGCATGCCCCAATATAACAGCACACGAGTAACTGACTTTAAACCACTTGTACCAGAACAACAACTGGCAGCACCAGTCACCACCAGGGCACAAGTAAAAATGAAGCCGGAAGTGGATAGCCAAACTGGAATAGAATTCTGAAAGTCCTTGGAAAGCGACGAATGGTTGCAGAAAAATAGGCATGTGTGCACAATTAAAGATGGACTACTTTGGGTGGGTGAGAAGTTATACATACCTACCACCCAGAGGATCAATTTCATGCAACTGTGCCATGATACAAAATCAGCAGGACATTTTGAGTTTGTAAAAACGTTACACTTAACTAAAAGGCAAATTTGGTGGCCATCTATGAAAAAAGACATAGAAAGCTATGTGAGCAGTTGTCAAATTTGCGCGATGGCTAAGAGGTTGCAAGGGAAATCAGAAGGACTGTTACAACCGGTGGCAAATCCCTCAGCCCCATGGAAAGAAATAGCCATGGACTTTATTGTAGAACTACCAGAAAGCAACGGAAACACCGTTGTCTGGACTGTCACAGATCTGTTCTCTAAGCAAGTACATTTCATACCTTGCCAAAAAATTCCAACTGCAAAAGCATTAGCAAAACTTTTTGTACAGCATATTTACAGATTGCACAGGGCACCACAATGCATCATATCTGACAGAGGGGTGCAACTTACCTCGGCATTTTGGAAGGAATTTTTATCCCTGCTAGGAACTACCCAAGGATTGACATCTAGTCATCATCCTCAAGCTAATGGGCGATGTGAAAGATCTAACGCAGTACTTGAGCAATATTTAAGATGTTATGTAAATTTTCAGCAGGAAAACTGGAAGGACCTACTGCCTTTCGCAGAAGTGGCATATAATAATGCAGTCCACTCCAGCACAGGTTACACTCCTTTTCAAGTAGCTACAGGCCAAAGCTTCAACCCCATACCTGAACTAACCCCAAAAGAACCAGTAATTCCAGAACTAAAGGAATGGATTGCTCAATTACAATACACCTGGCCTATTGTCAGAAGAGCGTTAACAGATGCTAGATTAGCATACAAAACACAGGCAGACAGGAAAAGAGCCAATCCCACACCATTCAAAGTGGGAGAGATGGTATATCTGTCCACAAAATACCTTAAATCACTCCAACCCTGTAAAAAACTAGGACCAAAATATATTGGACCTTTTCCAATTAAAAGAATCATAAACCCAGTAACAGTTGAATTAGGACTACCTAAAAATCTTAGACAAATACACCCAATCTTTCACTGCAGCCTAATAAGGGCGGGATATAAATGGAATTAAAATAAAATAATAAATAAATAAATAAAGAGAGAACAACAATCTCCCCTACGAACAAAAATCCCACCACCACCACCTCTCATGGTGGAAGGGGAACAACATTGTGAGGTGAAAGAAATTTTGGATTCCAGAAAACATCATGGAACGACCCAATATTTAGTGGCTTGGAAACACCTCTCCTCCTCAGAAAATGAATGGGTCAACAAACGCCATGTTAAAGCACCAAAGCTGCTTAAGAGATTTCATACAGAATATCCGAACAAACCGGGTTAACATTTATGTTTTTTTTCCTTTTCTTTCCCTACAGATGGACATATCTTTCTTTTAAGGAGAGTGGACTGTCAGAATCCATTTATATCACATTCATAAATGTATGTTTAAAACATTATCCCCCCCATGGATTCTGCCATCTCCCGAGGAAGGAGGAGTGCATGTGGATTCAGCCTGCCTTAGGTTATTTCAAAGACCAAGGGAAACCTTTTGAACTGGGGGAACAAAAGGGAGGGTTAGGGAAGAAGGCATCTGGCCCGTGTCTCCATTTGAATCTGTAGAGGAAGAAGGCAATAACCATAAAGATTCGAAGTTCCCTTTTTCCCACGAAAGGGATGACACGAAGTAAAATGATGGGGGGCTGACCAAATGGGGTTGAGGGAAGGGGGGTTGAATTGAGAACTCTTTATAAAGTTTCAATTTGTAAAACAATACCAAGTCCTGTCTTGTATTTCCACAACCAAGCATGTCCTAGTAAAAATTCCTTTTGGACTAGAACTGACTCCAAGAGTTTTTGTTTTCCTAAGATGTGGATTGGGGTGGGTCCTGACAGTCCTAATACATTCCTGTTTTTTAAAAAAGCCTCATGTGAATTGACCTATCGTTAATGTCTCACAGCATGAATTAACTTTTTGGAGACATTGTCTTTTTAAAAACGATATACTAGATAAAAAACAGCTTCTTCATAAAGTGCTCCATGAAAATGACTTTTTGTTATTATATAGTTGATATACTACAAATATTTGATAATATTTGCACTTGTTCAAAATTCAGCTGATTTGAGTACCGTAAGGCTAAATCCATATCTCAAGGAAGCTTAGCACAGTTACTAATATTACCTGCCCAATCCAAGAATTCAACACACTCTGTTTGATTATATCGATTTGCAATTTCTCTAGCGTTTTCATCCCGAAATGTAGTTGCATAAATATCAGCTTCCAGCTCTATCAGAGTTTTCAATGTGTTTAGCTGACCCCAGGCTGCAGCACAATGAAGAAGTGTATAACCTAAGAGAACAAACCAAATCAATGTATGTAACTGTGCACAGAATATCTGTATGCAATCCTTTTAATACACTGTATTCCTTTATATACAAGAAAACTCAGCTGCCAATTAGCCCTGCTGTAATAAACCTTAATAAACCTTAATAAAAGAAACAGTAGATTCACAGCCAAAGAAAGTTAGCATTTCCCAAACTAGGAATTAAAGGAGACTACATGAAATTGTGTGGGAAAGTTTGAGAATCTATGTGTGGCGGGGGAGGGGAGTGAAAATTGTGGTTAGGCTCGAATTAGATAAAAATAGAGAATGAAAGAGACCCAATCTGGTATAATGGTTAAAGCATAAGGTTAGAAACGGGGAAACTGCAAGTTCTAGTCCCACCTTAGGCACAAAGCCAGTTGGGTGAATAGTTAGTTCTTGATTTACAACCATAATTGGGACTAGAATGTACATACACAATCATAAATACGTGCTGGTTGCCAAGGATCTGAATTTTGAATGCATAACCTTGGAGACATGGGGAGAGTCATAAGTCACTTTTTTCAGCACCATCCTAATTTTGAAGGGCTGTCAAGAACTACCTATAGTTCAGGTTCTCTCAGTCCTGGGAAGAAGGAAATGACAAAAAAAACATTTCTAAAAAAAATGTTGCCAACAAAACTGCAGGGACTGGTCCAGGCAGTCTCCAAGAATTGGACATGACTGAATGAAAGAAAAAAAAGAGGAGGAAAGTAAAAATGAGTTAATAAAGCCTTAGATCAGAAAGCTCTAACAGATAGCTATGAGCATTGATCCATTATAGCACTCTTGTATCTGTTTTCAAATTCAAAATATAAACTGACATAATTCTTAAAGGGATCTTTTCCGAGACTCTTAGTGATGCTTAATTCTAAATATCTAGACCATTATTTACCTCTAACTGTCTTATCCTTCAGGTCAACTCCATATTTTGCCAGGGACTGGATAATGTCATTCTGACCAACCATACAAGTTGTAAATAGTAGGTTTCTCCCTAGGATATCCTTTTCCATTAAAAACCTATTGGCTTTTTCATGATCAGGATCCTCCGAGTTCTCAAAAATCTGTTGTACTTCTTCCGTATCACCCCTTAAAGCAGCCCTCAGGAGAGGATTAAAATGTGCTGGTTCCTCTTGAGATCCCAAATCCTCATGCTCATTTTTTGTTGTTGAAGCTGTTTTTTCTTCCAAGGGTTCCATTTTCACGAGATTAGCTTAATTTAAAAATAAAAAATAAAAATAAAGAACGCAACGGGATGTGGTTTGTACAGATTCAAAGCATCATCATCATTTCTATCTGCAAAAGCTCATTCATCTTTTCATCCACAACACGTTAAATCTCCATCCTCTTCGCCGAGATTATTCCTGTTATTACTAGTCCACCATATCACTTTCAACCATTATTTATGAAGTTTTAGAGTGCAGAATCATTCTATATGCAGTACACCAGGGCTCTTCAAACTTGGCCCTTTTATGACTTGTGGACTTCAACTCCCAGAATTCCTTGGCCAGCATGCCTGGCTGAGGAATTCTGGGAGTTGAAGTCCACAAGTCATAAAAGGGCCAAGTTTGAAGATCCCTTCAGTACACTAATCAGTAAAACGAATACTTGGATCAAAACGATGGAATGAACGGGCATGACCTTTACCAACAGAATCTCAAGCCGTCTCATCCTGACCCAGCTCAAAACCAACCTCGCTGCGGTTCCCGACTTCCCGATGCTTCCTGTCTGTTGAACACGGCAGGAAAAAAAACAAAAACCAAAAAGGCAGTAATCCCGTCGCCATAGAAACCTCGCAGCGTGGCTGAGGCCGGAACGTTTGAGGGGACAACTTGACGTTCTTGCACGGAAAACTAAGGCTGTAGGATTACTTCCGGCGGGTGTAACCTGGCGGGGTGGAGTGCTGCCTACAGGCAGTTTCCGGCACCAGTGGGAACTGTGGGAATGATTGCGGCTGTAGCCGTCGGGAAGGTCCTTCGTTCCTCCCACCCCCGACCACATACTATACAGAGCCCCTGCCGATACATGGCATTTCCTTGCAACGGCTTCTGGCCTCGCCGCCGCTGAAATTCAGAATAAGCTCCCTCTTCCACCGGGGAGGTCAGTTTCCAGGGTTGGCAATGCCTGTGGTTAGAGGAGGCTGTGAAAGAATCAGTGGGGAGAAGAGATGGGGCGAGACCTTGGGCTGAAGGGCATGCGGAAGAGTAACACTAGAAACACCCAGCAAAATTAAATCAGGTCCACCTATTCTACATTTCCTTCCCTTCCCCCCCCCCCCCAATACGTACCGGGCAGCTGCCTGTCTTCAAGGTAGCTCAAGCGGGGTCAGGAGATCTCTAAAATGTTTTAAGTTTCTTAAATAAAGCGTGGAGTTGGTCACCTTAAGGAAAACAGTATTGCTTGTACCCCTGGATAGGAAATCTCTGCTTAGCGTCTCTAATTAGCTATCATCAAATAAGAGTTTCATGCTTGTGCCTTCACCAAGCATGTGAAGATAATGGCCACACCCCATATCTTGTTGAAGGTCTTGTTGCGGGGATGGAAGAAGTGAATGGACTTCCAGTGAAGTTGAAGGGGGTTCATACAATGAGGGAATACTGGACAGGTGTCTACCTTACTGGTGAAGGATTGTCGGGGAGGGAATGAGAAAGTTATTGCATGAACAATATCTGGCAGAGAGGTTTCCAACTGTCATAACGGGTCTCTTGGATCAAAAGCAGGCTTTGAAAAGGTTTCATTTGGAGTTGGTAAATATCATTTGCCGCCTTTATCAACTGTCCAGTCTGTTACGTTCACTAATTTACATAGCCCTTGTATGTGCTTTGCTGTCTGAAACTTAAGAAAACCTTTAGCATCTTTTGGAAGTGTTCTGTGGTATCAACGATGGGTTTTTTAGAGGAACCATTTCACATTCTTTGCAATTTATTTTTAGGCATCTGGATGATAAAGTCACCAGCCTTGCTGTTCTCAGTGGATAAAATGAGTTGAAGGCAAGGATTACTGATTAATAGGATTGTGTTGTACCTCTATTTTATCACAGGGTGAGTAACTTGCTTTTTTCATTTCAAATTTATTCATATAATAACAAATGTTTGTTTTGTATGTAGGAATAAGTATACATTTTTATTTTAGAATACAGTGCTAAAGTTTGGACGGTTGTTTATGCAGTCCAATGTATGTTAATCAGATTAAATTATGCTTGTATAAGATAAAGCTAGAACTAAACTATAGATTTAGTATGGTTGTATAAAACTGGCAGAATTTTGAAAAGGAAATGAATAGGTGAAAATTGTTAACAATCTTTTACTTATCTTAGAATTTATTTTGTGATGCATAATCTGATCACTTCTTAAATACATAACAAACTATTTTACTTGCCTTTTTGTTACATAGTTTTGTTTTTATTCTTTGTCCAGGGCCAGCAATAATTTAAAGTCTTCTCTTTGCAGTGCATGGACACAAAACCAATGCGCAGGTAATTAAAATAATTAAGTAGATTGAATTGTGGCATACTATATTATGATTTACAATCAGTGTCTAGAATCTAGATAATGTCTGAGCTATTAGACCAGGTATGTGAAACTTGTGACGTCATGTGACGTCACACGACGTATCGTGACTTTTTCCTCATTGCCGGCAATAGGGTGGGTGCGGTTTTGGTGTGACACATCCAGCCTGTGAGCCGGCAGTTTGACATGCCTGTATTAGACAATAGTAGTTTAAAGCTTTCCATTTGTCCTTTTTTCCTCTGAGAACAGTGGTCCACTACAGTGTTGTTGTTTTTAAAATCCCATTTATATCCCGCCCTTCTCCGAAGACTCAGGGCGGCTTACAGTCTAAGCACAAATCAAATGTGCTTAGCAATAGCCTTCATTCTATGTATATGCCTGCTTATTAGGGCTTTCGCCCCCCCCAAGCAGCATTATTACAAAGTCAGCTTATTGCCTCCAACAATCTGGGTCCTCATTTTACCTACCTCGGAAGGATGGAAGGCTGAGTCAACCTTGAGCCTGGTGGGATGCAAACCTGCAATAATTGCAGGCAGCTGGTGTTACTTAAGGAGGCATTAGCCCACTGCTCCACCAAGGCTCTTGGTGTCACTGCCTTTTGGAAAGATAGACTCTGATGCATTAGTGAGTGATCTACAACCTCTCATGGCTTCTGAATAACAGCTGTGAGCTTCTGTCACAGTTGGTCATGCCTTACGAGACTTCTGAAGTATCATGAAGTTGCATATCCCCATTTAAATGCTTCAGTGCATCCTCTATAAATTTAAATGTTGCATCTGTATCATTTCAGTAGTTGGCAGCATTTGGTCAGTCTTGTTTGGTCTTGGAACCTAACAAGTTAGGCCTGGTTAATACTCAGATGGGAGATCATCTGGGAATTCCTGGACTGTAAACTAGACTGGGAACTAAAGTGCTGTAAAAATACAATGGTAAATCATTCTTGTACTGGGAAATATCCATGAAGTCTTACATTTGCTTTATTGGTTTGTCTTTACTAATTCCTACCTAGGTTCTGCATAATAATTTATTTGACTTACAACTATTTACTTGCCTTTCACGTACAGTAATAATCACCATCATTTAATTAGTAATCTGATCTAAGTAGTTACTGAGGTTAAAACGTGAATATGCAACAGCTATCTAAAATAGCATAATGGATAAGATATAGAAAACATATTTAAATAAAGCTTGCCTGATTTACCTTCTGGTTTGCTGGATGGCTGATTCCACAAGATTTTTCTTAAAACAACTTTGTCTTCTGATATCAGAGATACCAGGTGTCAGGGTCACACACTGAACAAAGCTGCAAAATATTTGGCTTTGGGACGCATGTAAACATTGCCACTATGTATTGTTCAGCAAACCATGGATACATCTTGACTTGTTTTTTGCACCCATGTCTTTTTATATTGTGATTTATATAGGGAGTTCAGGAAAAATTTACTTCTCCTTTTGCAGAAAATTTAGGGAGCCCACTAAAATTGTGGCATCTTTCTGCTTGAGGAAGGATACTCATTTTACTAGTTTCTTTTTTTGGACCATTTTACAAATTCAAACATCCCATGGATCCACTTTGGTTTTATATTGTTTCCTACTGTTTTTCTAAGTTTAGGTGTCATAAACAGTCTTTTTAAAATCAAATTCTACTTTTTTCAAATTATAAACATACAAGTCAGAAAACAAATATTATAACTGAAATCTAAGCAGCATCCCCCAAAGAGCAGTTTATCATCTGCTCAATTTGATGATGATAACTCAAGCACTTTTTGACATATTAGATATATTGTAGAACAGGGGTCTCCAATCCCCAGTCCGTGGACTGGCACCGAGCCACGGCATGCCAGAAACCAGACCGCACAAACAAGCAAAGCCCCATCCGCAGTATATGAAACCATGCCCCCCCCCCAGGTCCGCAGAAAAACCTCTCTCAATGGAACCAGTCCCTGGTGCTCAAAAGGTTGGGGACCTCTGCTGTAGAACATAATGGTTGAACAAATTGTCTGTGTGTCCTGTTGAAATCAGTGTATCTTATTTTCAAGTAATTCTACAAATATACAAATATTGGAAATAATGTGAAATAACCATAAAACAATCTCCAGATTCTTTCCTGTTGCATTGGATTCTATGTTAAAAACCAAGGAAATTGAATAATTAAAATATACTTCTCTTCCTAATTATAAATATTTTTTTTGGAATTTGAATGTCTTGAAAAAAAACTTGAAATGTAGCATTAGAAGGGTTTTTTTTTAAAAAAAGAAGAGAATTCTAACTCAAAGAGTTTGTAATTTCTGTTTGGCCTTTCAATGTTTTCACATAGCTTTGGTTATTTGAATTCTGCAAGAAAATCTGGCATTACATCCATTTTATTCTGAATATTTTCTTAGAAGTTTGTTCAGTCCAAAGCTTATATTTCCTTATTAAAATATTTTCAGCTATAACAGGTTCACTTTCCCTTTTAATAGAGGTATATAAATAGCTACACTACTGTTTTTTCACTGTTGAATTATTTCTATCAAAAACCTATCAAGATGAAGTTTCTTATGACACTTTTCTTTCTTTCTCTCTTTCTGGTGTAATAAATGCTTGTCCACTTTATATTTTTGGTGTACTGTTTTCTGTCCAGTGGTCTCACTGCTTTGTTCCTTTATTAGGTGTACCAGTAATCGAGCAGGTGAAACCGGAATGGATGTAACAAGCCGTTGCACTCTTGGAGATCCCAACAAACTACCAGAAGGAGTGCCACAACCTGCTCGCATGCCTTACATCTCGGACAAGCACCCTCGCCAAACATTGGAAGTTATCAATTTATTGCGTAAGCACCGGGAGCTGTGTGATGTGGTGCTGGTTGTGGGGGCCAAAAAGATCTATGCCCATCGAGTCATCCTATCGGCCTGCAGCCCCTACTTCCGAGCTATGTTCACAGGAGAACTTGCAGAGAGCCGGCAGACTGAGGTGGTGATCAGAGACATTGATGAAAGGGCCATGGAACTGCTTATTGACTTTGCATATACTTCCCAAATTACGGTAGAAGAAGGCAATGTTCAGACCTTACTGCCAGCTGCTTGCCTTCTCCAACTAGCTGAGATCCAAGAAGCCTGCTGTGAGTTTCTGAAAAGACAGTTGGATCCTTCCAATTGCCTTGGCATCCGAGCGTTTGCCGATACTCATTCTTGCCGTGAACTTCTTAGAATTGCTGATAAATTCACTCAGCATAATTTTCAAGAGGTGAGTAGCTCTGTAATTAAAATCTGGTCAATATATGCATTGGAAGTAAGTGGCAAGATGAACTCTACCACAGTAAGTGAAGGTTCATTGTTTTTGAACATTCCTCAGCATTAAAAGAAAAGAAAACAAAATCAACTTCCCTCCAATTAAAAGTTTTGTCTAGCAAAAATAGATGTGAGCTAGAATCCTTAATCTATAATACAATTGTATTACTTTATTATGGATGAATACTGACATTTGCTTTCTTCATATATTTCAAAATATTTAGCTATATATTTGTTGAAATTGATTAATGTTGGAACTTTTTTACTTTAATTGAAAGGAGATGTGGTAAGTGCTCCAAATGAGTATTACATATAGGGCTTGATGTCTTTGTATCATAATTTTTTTATCTAAATTGTACTGTATTATTCTGCACAGACCAAACCTTAAAACTACACACATCTTGCAACTCTAAAATGTTTTGAGCAGAACAAATGTATTTTGACTGAGAACAGTTATAGATTTTTAGTTTGAGGGAGTTCCTTAATTTTTATTAACTTGAGAACGAGAGTTATGTAGGATTACAGTTAATAGGGTGCTATACTGACAGTACAGAAGAAAATACTTGCTAAAATATTGTATTTTGATGGAATTTAATAGTACTGTATTACTAAGTGAAAATAATATTCTTTGAACGATAATTTTAAAATCATAAGGAAACAACCCAGAACATTGCTCTGGGCCCATTTGTAGCTGAATTTCAGCATTGGTAGTTGTTATCTTATGACTTTTTATACTATTTCATAACTCTAACAAAGTCATTTCTGTTAATTGATTATTAATTAATCATCAGAGAAGAGCAACAAAGATGATTAGGGGACTGGAGGCTAAAACATATAAGGAACAGCTGCTGGAATTGGGTGTGTCTAGTTTAATGAAGAGAAGGACGAGCGGGGACATGATAGCAGTGTTCCAATATCTCAGGGGCTGCCACAAAGAAGAGGGAGTCAAGCTATTCTCCAAAGCGCCCGAAGGCAGGACAAGAAGCAATGGGTGGAAACTAATCAAGGAGAGAAGAAACCTAGAACTAAGGAGAAACTTCCTAACAGTTAGATCAATTAACCAGTGGAACAACCTGCCTCCAGAAGCTGTGAATGCTTCAACAGTGGAAGTTTTTAAGAAGAGACTGGACAGCCGTTTGTCCAAAATGATATAGGGTTTCCTGCCTGAGCAGGGGGTTGGACTAAATTACCTCAAAGGTCCCTTCCAACTTGTTATTATTATTGTTATTTCATAACTTGAGCATGGATTACTTTTCAGTTTGTTTCTTATACATAGTTAAATGCAGCTTAATATGTGGCGATCTATGAAGTGAATAATGGAAATATTCATAATCTTCATAAACAAATTCATCTTCCTGTTTAGATTAATTCATTTGGAAAAGATTATATACATGTATAAAATACAGATATAATGAAATTGTGACCCTGCAAGTCTGAATTGTTTTCAAACTGTCATGGGCTACATTTTGATTCATGAGTGGCAGGTTCACCACTTTTACAAGTCATAGTGTTCAAATTAAACATTCTTTTTGTTTCAACTCTTTGATGTCTTATATGAGAAAAAGAGATACTTGAATAAAATTTTAACAGATTTTTTAGAATAAACTGATTTGAAATCTATAACTTGCTCAGTAAAGAATAGAACTTTATAAAAAGAATTGAATCATGGAATGTAAAGGAAGGGATCTTGGAGATAATCTTGTCCAGTGCAGGAATTTGCTATCTTGGCACTCCCGACAAATGATCATCCAGCCTCTGTTGAAACAACTCCAATGGATGATATTTTGCTGCCACAGCTGCAGAAAAAGCTATCAATTACTGTAGGTTTTATATTATTTATTTAAGATGTTTACATATTACCCTTCACCAAAAGATCCTATAACGTTCACAATTACTAATTAGAATACATTGTATTATTTGATAAACTATTAATCCCATGGAATTTCTGTGTTACAAGATCAGCTGGGTCATTTAAAATAAAATAAGGATTTCCCCATTTGCTTAATGCATTCAGTTTTTGGAAGAGGAGCAAGGTGATCTCAATCTTCTCAGTAAAATTCCAGATATGGTTTTATTATTAAAACTATTATATTTCTTATGTTAAGTGATTTCATCCTACCTGCCTGGGAACCTGGGTATTACATTATGTAAAGTTCTGTATAGTTGTTATATTTTGTGCTGCTGCTTCCCAAAAGCAGTCCAAAAAAAGAGATTTCAGAAAGCTCCTTCAATTGACCCAATTCCAGTGGGACAAGATATTTTGTTTCTTGGTTCTGTATGTTATAGTTTTATGGATTCTCTTCTATCTTTGGGAATAACTGTTTTCCACTGAGGGCCTGGAGGGAATGCATATGTACATATTTGCAGCTTGTCAGGAGCTTGTATTTCGCACCACTTTAGTGCTTGGCAGCTTTTGCAGTCTGAGTCCCTCTGAGGTGCACAGGCCCTGTGTGTATATTTAGAGAAAGCAAATGAAAAGGAAGTAGGATAAAGTGAGTCCATCTTATAACCCTGAGGCACTCTGACAGAAACCAAGATCAAAAGGTTTTTTTTTTACATTTGCTTACAATACATAGGGTAATTTTGCTTTAGACTCTCTGTACTTTGTCCATATTACAAATGTAACTGCTTTATTGAAATGATTTATTCTCTGAATAGCATTTTCGATTGTCATTATTTCCTGATTACAAATGGAGAAACTGAGAAGTATGAGGACAACTCTATAAAGGCCACTCTTAACCCATAGGTGGCAAATATATTTACATTAATGCTTCTGGAATCAAAGCAAAAGATTCTGCATAATGACCCATTTGATTTTGAACTTAGATAATTTATATTAATGGTTTAATATAAATATTTCTTATATAAAATTTATCATGTGTAAAAATGGTGCCTTAGATATATTATTTATTTATTTATTTATTTATTTATTTATTTATTTATTTATTTATTTATTTATTTTATTAAACTTATATACCGCCCTTCTCCCGTAGGACTCAGGGCGGTTCACAAGGTTTTTTAAAACAGTGCAACAAATTACATAGATTAAAAACAATTAAAATAATTGAACTAACCTTGAAACTAAAAACCCCAATAACAATTAAGATACAATTAGAACCCCAGTTAATATTCTCAGTCCAGGCCAGAAATTATGAAATGCCTAAGCTGAAATATGCAAAAGCAAAAGATGCTAAAATGCTTTTTTCAACAGAACTTCTCCATTTCCAAATGGCTCTGCTTACTTTAAAATTTTATTTCACTATAGGTGATGGAAAGTGAAGAATTCATGTTGCTTCCTGCTAATCAGCTTATTGACATCATTTCCAGTGATGAACTGAATGTCCGGAGCGAAGAACAAGTATTCAATGCAGTAATGGCTTGGGTCAAATACAGCATTCAAGAAAGGCGCCCGCAGCTTCCTCAGGTACGGCCCAAAAACATTTTTTGTTCTGAACCAGCCCTCTTCTCGCAACCCCTATTCAAAAGAAGAGACTGGAAAGCGTCCAAGGCTAAAAGGCTTCTGCCAAGATTTAATTACGCAGTTAACAAAAACACTAGAGCTTGTCTTCTCAAGCGGAAAAGTTGCTTTCAGCAACCAGCCCCTCCCCAAACACTCCTTTTATAGAGAGCTCAGGGCGTGGTCTCCCTGTGCCTCCTCCCGAGGAGTCCTGCAGCCTTTCTTTGTTTGTTCCTGCTTGACTGCCTCCTGCGTCGGGCGTCCTTGAACAGGGCCAGCTGTGGGTCATCTTCCTCCGCACTCTCGGGCTCACGCAGCTGAGAAGAGGTCCCCGGCTGAGGACTCTGCAAAGCCTCCAAACCATCATCAGCCGGTTCGTTTCCCTCCTCCAAACCATCATCAGCCGGTTCGTTTCCCTCCTCCCCCTCAGAGTCATCCGATACATCAGAGCCGGCTGTCGGACCCACAGGCTGGCCCTGAGTCACAACATTTTTTTACATGATTGCACATATGCAAATATGCTATTTTGCAGGATATACCTTTCTTTATTACTTATTTACAGTGTATTATTTGTTAATATGAAAAAAAAGAATTGGTTGTTTGAAAATGTATCAGAATGTGAAATGGTAGCTCATTCAGCCCTATTCTGTATGAAGTGATACCCAAAGCTCTGAGTCCACACTTAATCATTGGAACTTGCTAGGTCCCTTGGAGTAGTATAGCATCGTATTTTTAATCCATTGTTCTTGATTGACAGGTTTTGCAACATGTCCGCTTGCCACTGCTTAGTCCAAAGTTCTTGGTGGGCACAGTTGGCTCTGATCCCCTCATTAAAAGTGATGAAGAATGTAGGTAAGACTTAACTAATGAGAAATATCCTACAGTTCTTCTTAATATAAAATTGTGAAGTTGCTGTATTAATAGTTATTATGTCAGTCTATAGCACTCTTTATGGTAGAGGACAGGAAGGCCTGGAGGAACATTGTCCATGGGGTCGCGATTGGTCAGACACGACTTTGCAGCTAACAACAACATAGCACTCTTTAATATATCTTCTTTCTTAAGACTTGCTTATTAGAAAACCATGTTTAACTTCGACATCTTCTATCAACAAATACATATGTAGACCAAAATAGGCATTTTTTGTACCCTGAGAAGATCAGTTAAAATTGGCATGGTCTTGGTTTTTCTTCAAGAAAATTAACATTTTCAGACAGTAAATGTTAAAAAGGAAACTTTTCGAAATGTAAAGCTAGAAAAATACTCAGCTGGCAAAGTGCAGCGCTTCAACTTTCAATATAAAGCAATACCATCTATATTAACAATTATATTTCAGATTATCTGTACTTATTTTTCCTTGGGCTGTATTTTAATTTACTTGTAGGGATTTAGTAGATGAAGCTAAGAACTACCTGCTGTTGCCCCAAGAACGACCATTGATGCAGGGTCCTAGAACTCGACCACGCAAACCCATCCGTTGTGGAGAGGTACTCTTTGCGGGTATGCATAAATGTCCATAGTTCTTACCATTTTTGTCAGTTGTAAAGAGTCTTTGCTTTTTTAGATCCCAGGAAATCTTTGTGTTTTTCTTACTTGGGGAAAAATATAAAACTATGTGTCCTACAAAATGCAGGTTCCTCAGCCAGAAATTTGAAAGTAGGATAAATAAGAGGAAAAGAATAGCCAAAGAAGTTGTAGTAACAAAAGTAAAAGTGACCTGGCTGTGTCTATAGAGATTCTCAGTCATCCAGGTATGGTTGTCCCAAAGGTGCTTTTTCACAAGGCAACTGAACTTCCTTGTTTTTCTTTGAAGATTTATTTATTTTTTGTTTTATTTTAATTCCATTTATATCCCGCCCTTCTCCGAAGACTCAGGGCGGCTTACAAGCTTAGCAGTAGCCTTCATTCTATGTATATGCCTGCTTATTAGGGCTTTCATACACCCCCCCAAGCGGCATTATTACAAAGTCAGCTTAATTGCCCCCAACAATCTGGGTCCTCATTTTACCTACCTCGGAAGGATGGAAGGCTGAGTCAACCTTGAGCCTGGTGGGATGCGAACCTGCACTAATTGCAGGCAGCTGGTGTTACTTAAGGAGGCATTAGCCCACTGCTCCACCAAGGCTCTTACTTTCACTTCTCATCCAAGAAGCTTCTGTGCGGTGAGGAATGGAAGGATTTATACTCTTTGCAGACAGCTGGTCATCTGCATTCTTTTAGCAAGTTGTTTAGCAAGCCCCCTGGAGGCTTACCTGTGGCGTCAGGGTCACCTAAGTAGTGCAAATGGGTGTGGAGCCTTCTTGGCAGTGTTGAAAGTACCGTGTTGTAGACTGGTGATAGATGATGTCGTATCCCTCCCCCTCTGTTGAGAGAGGGCCGTTCAATTTTCACATAGATGGCCTCTTTGACCCCTCTTTCAAACCAGCAGCCCTCTGTCCAAAATGTGGACTTTACTGTCTTCACAGAAATTCCATCCACTCACTGGTATAGGTTTGTGGATGATACTTGGATCAAGATCAAAATACAGGAATTGGAAGCATTCACCAAACATCAACTTGGTGGACAGATACGTCAAATTTACATGTGAAAATGCTAAGGAAAATAGTCTAGCCTTCCTGGACTATGCACTACACATTAAGGAAGATAGAAGCTTTAACACAGAGATCAATATTTACATTTTGATTCTCACCACCCACTGGAGCACAAAATGGGAGTTATCCGAACCCTTCATCACCGAGCTAAAGGTCTGCCTACCAGCAAAGCTGGAAAAGAAAAGAACTAAAACACATCAACGAAGCCCTCAGAACTTGTGGCTATCCCAAGTGGGCCCTCATCAAATCTCAAAAAAGATCCAGCAGGAGCTCCTCCATAACAGACAAAGAAGAAAACAATAAACGAAGCAACGTAGTCGTTCCATACGTTGCAGGAATATGAGAAAAGCTCAGGAGGATCTTCAGCCAACACAACATATTTGCACACTTCAAACGCAAGAATACTCTAAGGCAGAAGTTTGTCCACCCCAAGGATAAAGCACCCAGACACAAACTGAGCAACATGGTATATACAGTACAATGCAATGAGCCATGTGCAGACCTGTACATTGGGGAAACAAAACAACAACTTCACAAACGTACGGCACAGCATAGGAGAACAAACCCATCAGGACAAGATTCAGCAGTCCATCTGCATTTAAAAAGCAAAGGCCATTCTTTCGAAGACAGCAAAGTCCACATTTTGGACAGAGAGGATTGCTGGTTTGAAAGAGGGTCAAAGGCCATCTACCATGTTACCCCAAAAGTTAAACCCAATCTTATATTATTTTTGCCTACAAAAGAGGCATTAGGTCTTATTTTCGGGGGTGTCATATTTTTTGTGACGCCTGCCTTCCCTCGCGAGGGGGGTGAGTAAGGGCAAAAGGCTCACACGAACAGAAAAAGATCTCACAAGAAGTTGGAAGGTCTGACTGAACTTTTTTTAGTCCCACAAACTCCGTTTCCCTGCAGCAGGAGAGAAACGTGCCAGAGCTGGAAAGCAGGTTAGTGAAGATTATTTTTTGCTTTCAGGAAGAGGGAGGAGCTGGGCGGTGGTGCACCAAACTCTACAGCAGCACCGGGAGAAGCGGCAGGAAGCGGGGTCGCCATTTCTAGAAGGGAGAAGGGAGACGTGGGGCGATGCAGGGCAGCAAGCAAGTGCTTTTCTCTGCTCTGCATCACTGCGCAGAGTCGCTCCGCTCCCTGTTCTCTCCAGTGGCGGCAACAGAGGGCTGGTGGAGAGAGGCGGTGGGGGACGCTTGAGCTGCTGGTCATAGCGCAAGCCACGGGAGAGTTGGCGGCAGAGGAGAAGGCGGCTGCCAGGCAGTTGATCTGTGAAGAAAGCCTCTCCAGCGGCACACAGCAGTAGCGGAGCCTTTTGTCCTCATTCCCCCCCGGCTCCAAAACGGCGGAGGGGGATCGGGCTTACCCTGTCCATCCTCCATAGCATGGCAGTCCGGCTTGGGAGGGGAGTGAAAGGGAAGGTTGCCGAGCAAGGAATGGCCTGGCTGAGGGGCCCCTGAAGGAACGGGGTGCGCAGCGCATGGGGCAGTTCCACCCCTTCTCCCACCTGCCTCCCCTTGTGTCAGTGGCGCAATGTGGTGCGGAGCCTCCTGCCCCATTGTGGCAGTGAGGTGGGCTGGGTCCTAACTAGGGCTTATTTTTGGAGGTAGGGTTTACATTAGGCCCACCCCCAAAAATCAGGGTAGGTCTTTTTGGGGGGTGGGGCTTATTTTCAGGGGAACACAGTACGTCAAAATTGAACAGCCGTCTCTCAACAGAGGGGGAGGGATACGACATCATCTATTTCCAGTCTACAACACAGTCCTTTCAACAGTTCCAAGAAGGCTCCACACCCATTTGGTGACCCTGTCGACACAGATAAGCCTCCAGGGGCATCAATGACTCGTTAAAAGAATGCAGATGACCAGCCGTCTGCAAAGAGTATAAATCCTTCCATTCTCCACCATCCAGTCAGAGCTGAGGAAGCTTCCTGGATGAGAAGCAAAACGTCTTGAAAATTCAGTTGCCTCCTGAAAAAGCACCTTTGGAATGACCTAATGTGCTACTTTGAAATCCTGCAATAAAAGAAAGCATAAGACAGAATAGTAGATAGAACTGATCCATTTTGGAGTACACATTATTTGCTGCACGTGGATTCCTGCACTGTAGTTAATGTACCTTTTTTATTTTCTTACATATACTCATGCACATAACTTCTTACAGCCCTATAGAGAAATGAGGATCTTCTTGTGTTTCGTAATGCAGAGGTCACAGAGGAATCTCCCCTGGTTCCACAGGTGAGGTTGGCTGGGAGGAAGAGCCACCTAGTCCTGGTAAACAGGCAGGAATTTATCAGTGGACAGAAACACACCACAGTCATATACAGTTAACATACACAGTGTATAACAATTGCCACCCTTTTGACCTCCTGGTTACTTTTGCACTAATATCTAAGGATGTTGGCTCACAAGTCCTCACTGCCCATTACTTGTTCCTGTATAGTCAGATGGAGGGAATCCACAGTCACCGTTCAGAATCATAACTTACTCAAATTCCCACCAGCAGAGTCCTGGACTTTTTTTTTAATCCCATTTATATCCCGCCCTCCTCCAAAGACTCAGGGCGGCTTACAATTTAAGAAGCACAAATCAATGTGCTTAGCAATAGCCTTCATTCTATGTATATGCCTGCTTATTAGGGCTTTTGCCCCCTCCCAACCGGCATTATTACAAAGTCAGCTAATTGCCCCCAACAATCTGGGTCCTCATTTTACCTACCTCAGAAGGATGGAAGGCTGAGTCAACCTTGAGCCTGGTGGGACTCGAACCTGCACTAATTGCAGGCAGCTGGTGTTACTTAAGGAGGCATTAGCCCACTGCTCCACCAAGGCTCCTGCTGAGTCCTCAAGACAGGTTTTCTCTGCTACTGAAACTCCAAAGAAATATCTCCAAACAGCTTTAGAATTGGTGAGGATAAAGGGCAAAGGCAAAGACCGTAAGTCTACAAAAATGGCGGAGGCATGCCAAATGCAGACTTCTCCACCCTCCTGACCTTCCAGCCCTGTCAAGTACGCCAGGCTGTTGTGGGGAAAGTGCCCACTTAAGTAAGGAATCAAAAGTATTTGGCAGGTGGATGCAGCAAAATATCTCTTTATCTGTATCCACCTTTATTTTGTGCAAATAACAAGGTGGTGAACGTATCTGACACACCTTTCTCCTCCTTTTCCTACAACTCTGCGAGATGGGTTGGGCTGAGAGAACGGCTGGCCCAAAGTCACCTAGGTGGCTTTCAGGGCTAAGACAGGACTTTGAACTCATGGTCTCCTACTTTCTCTCCATTTTGTTTTTTCTAAGGAGCCTTCACGCCTGCCTTGTCATCCGATACTTTACTAGCATTCTCTGAATTGTACCAGCTATTGCACATCACGCCAAAGATAACGGTCTTTGTTTCTGTTACCTGTCTTTTTCTCCTCCAGAGTCATCAGACAGCTGCAGTTGGCCGGCTGGGTGTTAATATGCACTTTAGAAGCGTGTGTGTGCGCGCGCATTTGTGTTTGTTTATGTGTATGTATGCATAGGTATAAAATATTATCTGACTCCATACTCCATACTCCATACTCCATTGTCTTAATACTTCTGCCATTCGTAAAGGTAAAGGTAAAGGTTCCCCCGCACATGCGTGCTAGTCGTTTCCGACTCTAGGGGCCGGTGCTCATCTCCGTTTCAAAGCCGAAGAGCCAGCGCTTGTCCAAGGACGTCTCCGTGGTCATGTGGCCGGCATGACTGGACGTCAAAGGCCCACGGAACGCTGTTACCTTCCCACCGTAGTGGTCCCTATTTTTCTACTTGCATTTTTTACGTGCTTTCGAACTGCTAGGTTGGCAGAAGCTGGGACGAGTAATGGGCGCTCACTCTGCCATTCTACTGTCCCCCCAATTTTATTTTCTCAGTGGGTGGCTGGTGCAGTGGAGATGCAATTTCCAGTGTTGAGCGCTATGATCCTCAAACCAATGAGTGGCGGATGGTGGCTTCCATGAGCAAAAGACGATGTGGTGTTGGAGTTAGTGTCTTGGATGATCTTCTTTATGCAGTAGGAGGACATGATGGCTCTTCCTACCTAAACAGTGTAGAAAGGTAAGTTCTTATCACACAAAATATGAGCCCTTCAGTATGTTCTTGCTAACATTATGGCAATGATTGATTTTGTGTAAGAGAGAAATAAATAAATCATTTATTTAACAAACACGCAAGATATGTATCCTAAATCATAGTATCCAAGACTTGGGAACAGTGACACTGTGTTGTGGTTTTATTCCTTTACCCAGAGTCAGTTAGTGTTGGAGGGGAGATAAAGCCCAAGCTCTTGTTTTGTAAGGGGGTCCTCAGGACTCAACTCTCAAAATTTCTACTTACTGTCTACATGAGACCATTGGGTGAGTTTATCTAGTTGCATGGGTTTGGCTCTCACCATCATGTGGATAATGAGAAGGAAGGACTTACTGGAGAAGAGCCTAATGTTGGGAAAGATGGAGGGCAAGAGAAGAAGGGGACGACAGAGAATGAGGTGGCTGGATGGAGTCACTGAAGGAGCTTAAATGGACTCCAGAAGATGGTAGAGGACAGGAAGGCCTGGAGGAACGTTGTCCATGGGGTCGCGATGGGTCGGACATGACTTTGCAGCTAACAACAATTATGTGGATAATACCAGTTGTGTATCACACCCCCAGGCCAAAGAAGTGGAGTCCAGGTCTTGGCATCTGGAGACTTAAAGTCTGGATAAAAGGTTCAGTCTCAGCCATAGGAAGACTTTTTAAGATCGTCATGCTAATTATTAATTATATTCCAATATATTAATGCAGTGTAAAAATTATCTTCACGTGGCTTTTGTATTATTATTAAAATGACAAGATTTTTCTTTCCTTTCAAAAAAATTATACAGTTAGTCTACATACGACCACAAATGAGCCCAAAATGTGTGTTGCTAAGGCAGTTGTTAAGTGAATTTTGCCCCATTTTAGGACTTTTCTGGCCACAATTGTTAAGTGAATCATTGTGGTTAAGTTAGTAACATGGGTGTTAATTGAATCTGGCTTCCCCGTTGAGTTTGCTGATCAGAAGGTCGCAAATGATGATCACATGACCCGGAACATTGCAACCGTCATAAATATTTATTTATTTATTTATTTTATTAAATTTATATACCGCCCTATTCCCGTAGGACTCAGGGCGGTTTACAGGGAGGGTTAAAAACAAACATACAAAAATTAAAATCAGATTAAAAATTAATTAAATCAAGTCCCCAAAATTTAAAAATAAGAAACAATGGCTAAGCAAGTGTTGCAGAATCAGGAGACTCAGACCTGGGAATCAAAAGAAGTTTGTTTTATTTTGCGCGCAAAAGGTTCAGAACAAAAAGCAATGTCAACGTCTGAACACCACCTCATGGAAAAGCAAGTACATATATAGTCTCCTCAAGTAGCAAAACACGGAAATGTAACTTATGAGCTCTGATTGGTTACGTGAGTTCTAGGCCCCCTTCTAGCTCATCCCTAGCCCCCCTTTGCGATGCTAAATTATAGCTAAATACCATGCAACCTTGTCTCTAGCAAAGGTCACAAGTGTCTTGCTAAGCGCCTAAGTTTCCGGCCTTCCATTTGTGGTTTAGCTACAAGCGAGACATATGTGGTTAGCTGTAACTGAACTTTGTGCTGGCCTACAAGGTGTGACCTACAGTTGAACTTGTGGTTTGGCATTCTCCATTTCCTTGTTCTTCTTCTAACTAATACACGCATTTTCTTCATGCCTCACTTTTATGTCCTACCTCACTTTTATGACGTGCAGCATTTTTAGGTATTCTTTGTATCTTTCTTTATGGCCTGCCTCACAAGCATCTGATTTTTGATCAACTTTGATGTTTTCAGTGCCGTGGTAACTTCATGCAGTCACTAAATGAAATGTTATAAGTCAAGGGCTATCTGTATAGGGATTTTAGATCTCTTTGAAAGTAATAATAGGCAGTCTAGGCCCGCTAGAATACCTTCAGACAGGCTGTGCAGTTTCATCTCATGTTGACAAAGGGAACTATGCAAAATCTTGAATGTAATCCCAAAATTTTGCTTTGTAAAACAGTAGAGAACAAGCCAAAGAAACAAATCCAGATCTTGCCACACTAACCTGAAAAAGTAAAATCAGAAAATTGTAACTTGGATCACGTGGGTGATGAGACCCTGCCAATTTGGCAACATCTTTCCTACACACACACACACATACCACATACACATAATGCTTGCTCCCTATAAATACAGCTCTTGCTTAACAAATTTCTCCACCTCTGTAGCTTGGATGAATACAATGCTCAGTTTAAAAATATAAGCAATCCTAAGGATCAATTACAAATTATCATTAAAAGCAGCAGCTTAAATTCAACACATAAGCCAGACCATCTTAAAAATCATGAGCAATCCAGCGAGAATTAAGTAAGTATCAAGTAATGAAAGTTTTCAAAAGAGAAGAAAACAATTTCACCTCCTTTCCTCTCCTCTCCCTCTTCTGGACTGAATCAAAAGTTATTTATTCTGAACAAAAATACTACTCTGAACATAGTTTTGCTTCTAGTCCAGTATTTAATCTCAATACAGGTGAACTCTTTAACAATACAGATGAAAAAGAGAAGTTTCAAGAGGACAATATAGAACTCATAAGAAAAAGAGAACTTTTTACGGTGATTACCTAAAATATATCTTTCTTTTCCAGATATGATCCCAAAACCAATCAGTGGAGCAGCGACGTGGCACCTACCAGCACCTGCAGAACCAGTGTTGGAGTGGCAGTCCTTGGCGGATATCTGTATGCTGTAGGTGGTCAGGATGGTGTTTCCTGTCTCAACATCGTTGAAAGGTATTTTATAAATCAGTTTGGAAAGAAAGAGTTCCTTCTGGGAGATAGCAGAATTACTTTACTGGCAGCGAGATGCTTCTTGTTTCTTTTTGTTTCAGATACGATCCAAAAGAAAACAAATGGACTCGTGTAGCTTCCATGAGCACTAGGCGACTTGGGGTGGCTGTGGCTGTGTTAGGGGGCTTCCTGTATGCTGTTGGAGGCTCTGATGGGACATCACCTCTGAACACAGGTATTTCCCGTAGAAGCTCAATTTACTTTCATCCCTTTGTTGCTCAGGGACACTGAACAATGAAATAATCACTGTTACTGAGAAACAAAATGAGCCTTTTAACACAGCAGGAAAGATTAATTTTTTTTTACCAAGTTGGTATACCATTAATTCTTCATTAAGTAGATCGGTTGTCTCATGTCTGATAGACAGATTTCCAAGATAAATCAGCTGAGAATTTTGATTGAGAGAGATTAACAGTTCCTCAGGATTAAAAAATTCATGTAGGATATGATAAATAGAACCAGTTTTTTAAGTTAGTGTTATCTCCAGATTTGAGAGAGAATATGCACAAGCTGCTTTTTTTTTAACACTCTTCGGTATTGCTTGAAAACATCTGATGGGCTACCAGTATAAACTGAATATTGAATTAGATTAGCCTTTAGTTTGATAATTTCCAATAGCTGCTCTGTTCTGATTATTCTTTGTTAAAGCTGTTGATTGGGGGGCGGGGGAGAGAAGGAAGGGGTGTTAGACTGTGTATTGCTATTGTTAGTTGTCTTTATTGTTTGACCAGTATCATAAAAACTATCCACAGTGGAACGCTACAATCCCCAGGAGAATCGCTGGCATACAATTGCGCCTATGGGCACTCGACGCAAGCACCTCGGGTGTGCCGTGTATCAAGATATGATCTATGCTGTGGGAGGCAGAGATGATACTACCGAACTTAGCAGTGCTGAGCGATATAATCCCAGAACTAACCAGTGGTCTCCTGTAGTAGCTATGACATCACGGCGTAGTGGGGTAAGATCTTTGGTTGGTTGACTGCTATTTCTCCATATCTTCCACGATTAAACTGCCGAGTATTAAGAGACCAATTTAATAGGAGTGCAAAAGTTACAATTCAAAACTTAGAATTTGGAAAAGGAAAAGATAGCACAGTATTGGTAGTCTTCTTTGGAGAAATGTGGGTTTTTTTGTGCATAGACGTTATAGCCGAATGAAGTTAGAACCCCAGCTCCATGTTGATACATACTGTAATAATTATTTATAAAGGATCAGATTACACAGTATAAGAAAGATCATTTTTAATGAAAGATCTTTAGATACTGTATGTTGCAGTATTTGAATGAAACTTAGGCACATAAGCTGATCTGTTCAATGTTACTGTTCCAGATGTTTTACGTGTGCATAAAAATAATTACAGGTAGTCCTCGACCTATGACCATTGGTTGAGCAACCATTCAGAGTTATGGTAGCGCTGAATGAATGGTGGTTATAACCACTTCATGGAGTTCTGGCTGTCCCAGTACCCATGCAGTCATGTGAATGCAGCCTAGGCACTTGACAACTTTTGTATTTTTGAATGGTTGCCAGGTACCCTGCAATCATGCATCACCATTTGCAATCTTCCCTGCCATCTTCTCCAGAAAGTCAATGAGAAAGCCAGCAGGGAAGGTTGCAAGTCACTGGGGTAAGTCTCCCCCACCTGTCTCTCTGCATTTGTGCCATGCCAACTATTTGGGCACCCTTGCAAATCCTCCCCAACCCTTGCTGCACCTCCCTCACACCATTGCATATCCAAGCTGCACCTCCTGTTTTCTGACTATTCCTTGCACACCTCCCCAATCCATGCTTTCGCATATAAAAGGTAAGGTAAAGGTTCCCCCGCACATGCGTGCTAGTCGTTTCCGACTCTATGGGCCGGTGCTCATCTCTGTTTCAAAGCCGAAGAGCCAGCGCTTGTCCGAGGATGTCTCCGTGGTCATGTGGCCGGCATGACTAGACGCCAAAGGCGCACGGAACGCTGTTACCTTCCCACCGTAGCGGTCCCTATTTTTCTACTTGCATTTTGACGTGCTTTCGAACTGCTAGGTTGGCAGAAGCTAGGACGAGTAACAGGCGCTCACTCTGCTACGCGGCACTCGGGATTCGACCCGCCAAACTGCCGACCTTCTGATCGACAAGCTCAGCGTCCTAACCCACTGAGCCACCGCTTTCTCATATACTCTTCTCCAACTATGCCTCTTGCACATCCCTTCGCACCCTCCCCAATCAGTGCTTATTGTGCCCCTTTTTGACTTGCACGCCTCTTGCATATCCCCTTATGCAGCCTGCTTGAGCTGCACCACACCCCTCATGCATCCTTGCACCCTCTCATTTCCTCTCCCACACAGCAGCAACCACTTACCTACTAGCCTGCCAACCTGGAACTTGCAGGTTACTTCCTGCTTTTCCGTTGACTTTGGCTGTGGGAAGCTAGCAAGAAGTTGCCTTGTCTAATGACCATAGGATTCAGTTAACAATTGGCAATAGCACTGCAGGAATTGCCATCACTACAGTTGCAGCGTTTTCCTTTCGGAACACTGAACATCCAAAATTTGTATTGCAGCATTCTTGCTTGTGTAATTAACAGAAATATTTTTATTTTATTATCTACATCCTGCCTTTATTATTTTGATAAACAGCTCAATGCAGCAAATATTACTAATATTTCTTCTTCCTCTTATTTCCCCCACAACAACTCCGCGAAGTGAGTTGGACTGAGAGAGAGAGAGAATGGCTGACCTAACCGTTAGATCAGACTTAACTACTAGACCAGACTTAATTATCTCTTAGGTTGGACTTGCTGTAGTGAACGGACAACTAATGGCTGTGGGAGGCTTTGATGGCACAACATACTTGAAGACTATTGAGGTATTTGATCCCGATGCCAACACATGGAGGTAAACTAACTTTTTGAACAGTGATAAGGAGAGCATAAGTCACACTATTTATTTCAACTTGTTATCTCTCTGATTATATAATCAGCTCTTGAAAATAATGGGTTAGTTCACAAACAAAGTATAATCTATGGCAGGAATCTCCAAACCATTCTGGCTTTGTGAACCAGAGGCAGGAAGTTCCACGCAAGCAGCAGGCACACCTAGCTCCGTTTACAAAAAACCAGCAGGGACATGCGCCTGCTGCTCACACAGATGGAGTTGTGCATGTGACTGCTCATGAAAATGGAGCTTCCCGAGCAAGCGCAAGTCTGCCACTCGCACTAATGGAGCTTCCTGCACAAGCGTGCTTGCCAACCACTTCTGAAGGGGCCATAGCCCAAGGGTTGAGGACCCCGGATCTATGGAGTGCAAGATATATTGATTGATTTCACACACTATACTAAACTATAGATGTCCAGTTCTAAACATGACGGTGCCAAAATACAAAACATGTTGTGACATCGCAACATGAGCTCTGCCGTTTCATACTTGCATACAAGTAATCAAGAAGCAGAATTTGTATCATGATCCCATTTCCAATAATTTATTCCCCCCCCCCTCCAAATTCCTTGTGCATTTAACCAAAGCCAAATAAAACACATTTCTGGTGTGGCGTAATGTCTGTACACTGTGGGTTTAGGGCAAGAGGAATACATATACACATTCAGAATTCATGATCTACGATTTCTGAAATGGAAGCGAGTTTGATTAAAGCAGTGTAAATGTGCAGTTAATACCAGACAAATTCTACAAAGGTAACACATATCTATTATCTTCCAAAGTTATTTATTCTTACATAGAATAGATTATAAGAGAATTATATCGGTAGTGAAATTCAGCTTTTCTTAATCCCCAGCCTGAGCTATTCTGGAATTCTGTTTAGTCTGAAGGCAAAATTGGGTTTTGAATAGAATCCCTTTTAAAAAAAATCCAAATAGAACACGCAGGACATTTAAGAAATGATATGTGATTGAATTTTGCATGTTTGGTAATAGTTTGCTTTTCAAAGAATCTACTGTAGAAAAAAATCTTTTCCAATATGTAATTAGGTTTATAGGATCTACATTAATATGGAATTGCCATGTTTCAAAATTCATAGTACCAGGTGTTAGAATAGCTGGTCACAAAGAATCAAGTTAACGAATAGATGAATAGGGTATAATAATTTCCCAGGGCAAGAATGAACATTCTTTTATCACTTATATCTGTTAACTGTGTTCTTAGAAAATCAGTACAAACTAGATGGCAGCATAACAAAATTAGCTGATGTAAAAGTTAAAACTGAAGAGTAGACCGGAAAGTTTTAAAAAAATAAAATAAAAAAATAAAAATAAAAAGACAATGTTGTCATTTGCCTTATTGCAGATAGGGCATTTGTAGATACTGAAGGTTTTACCTTAAATAAAATGTGCAGAAGGGCCTCAGAGACATACTTTTAACTTGGTATATGCAAGGTACTTTCACTCTAATTTTTAAAATATTCTGCTGATCAAATCACAAAGAAAATCTGAGAACACGCAAGAGATGTTATTAGCTTATTAACTGCCTCTTAGCACATAAAAACATGAGTGTTGCTTTTTTCCCTCTTAGCTTATTCCCAGCTTGTTTTTAGCTTTGCCCAAACTTTTAACTAATTCACAGAGCTGCAAGAAAATAACTTCCTAAAAAAGGAGGAAAGCAAACCTTCAATTCATCAAACATATTGACAACTTACTTTAGTTTTGTTCAACAAACCTTGATTAGTCATGGCTTAACATGTGTTGTAGTCACAATGATATATAGGAAAAATCATTTATGTTTTGATGAATGCATAAGGTGTGGTCAATAATGGATCTTCTAAAACAATAATTTAAAGTTTGCCTGGAGAAACCAAAGCTTATACTAATGTTTTTTTTTCTAATTCAATATGGCATTTCATATGATTTTAACATTTTTACTACTGCAGTTTGTTTCATCCAAATTTTAATTAGTTCATTCATCACAGTAAATGAATAAAATATTAGAATTAAAAAACATAAGTTGTGAAGATGTGATGAAAAACCTCATGAACCACCTTTACAAGCTTGTTCAACTTATAAGCATCATGTAAATTTGCATACATTTAATATAAATTGACTTTGTCTCATTTTCTAATTTAATTATATTTAGGATCCTCAGTTTTAGGCTTTTCAGCAGTCTTATCTCTGATTCTGATACCTTTCGTTATAGAAGAATAAGCATACCATTTCTCCTGCAGGCTGTATGGAGGGATGAACTACCGTCGACTTGGAGGAGGTGTGGGGGTTATCAAAATGACACACTGCGAGTCCCATATATGGTAAAGAGCCAAAAGGAAACATTTCCTTGTTTCCTCATTCCAACTGAAACATTTGTGTTAGGTAACTTAAGAGCCTTTCAAGACTCTAGTAAAATGAGATCACTTATGTTTTCCGCTCTGCCTCTTCCTTTGGAACTGTAGTGGATATTCAAAACATTTGCTTTCTGCTACAATTAAGGAAGAACATGCTACCCTACTGCAGAAAACTCCCTGGGACAGTAATTTCCTTGTCTTTTATCTTCCTATCCTAATATAATCTTTCTGCTGGAACTGGAATCCACTGTTACTCCGAGTATTATCTATGATCCCAGATATATGTGAGTTCTTTCAAAGAGGTGAACCGGTGAGAAGTGACAAGCTGTAAGAGCAATGTTTCTATAAACATCATTTGCCTTGTTCAGACAGTATATAATAATAAAGCCAGATGGCCCTCGGCATCTGCCTTGTTGTAAAGAAAATGGCATACTACCTACTCATTTCAGCAGGATGAGTGATAGATTTTGTTTAAAATGCATTGTACTGAGATTATTGGACACTTTTCTTAAAACTGAGACTCCATTTAATTCATCTCTCTCTCTCTCTCTCTCTCTCTCTCACACACACACACACACACACACACACAGACGCACGCACAGAGCTATTAAATAAGGATATCAGTGTTACTCAGAAAATTGAAACAAGAACAAAGTATTGCAAATTCACGATCTAGTTATTGGAACAAGAAATAGAAATATGGAACTTTTAGCACAATTTATTAGATGGTTTCCAAACAACTAAACAGAACCCAGGTCTACTTTTTTATTTAGTGCCATTAATTTTACTGAAATGAGTGAAAACCTTAGATGCATTTCACTGTTGGCATAGTAGGAACATTTCTCTAATACACAATCACAAATCTGGATTGTAATCTTGCAGTGTGGGTTAAAGGGGAAGAGGAATCCTCAATAATTAATAGGAAATAAAGTAAATTCCCACTTTAGCCTCAGGTACTCTGCTTTAAATGTCTGAATTTCTGGATTCCAAAGTATAAGAAGGCCAGCCTTACTATGCTTCTGAAAGGAGTGATTAGAACATTAGGACTTTCCGTTTAGCTTTTCTTTCCTTAAGATGTCGTTTTATTCTGTTGAGGGGGCCCCAGACCGGTTTATGAAAATTGGATTGTAAAAATATATTTTATTACAACAATGCCACAGCATTGTAGCTGAATCAAATGCAGGATATCTATGTACAGCTTACATCTGAATTGGGTGATAACAATTCTTAATTTGATACAGCCCAGGACACCAACCGGTTCTTGTAATTCCAAAAGCTGCAAAAGAATGAATAAACTGCTTTGATCTTGGTGGATTATATGGATTATGCAACCATTGGGGGGGGGGGGGGAAACAAGTGACACTAAAGTGTCCTTTCAACTTTATGAGAAACAATTTTGTTTATAAACTCAAGCATCTTCATTCAATGTCTATTACATCTATTCATAGATTGGGGTGGGGTGGAGAATCACAAATCAAATTTGGGGAGACATTACTTGAGATGATAAAACTTTTTACCCTAAAGGTTGGCATTCTTGTGTTTACATATTGAACGTTTGCACCTTTATGAAGAAAAAGTATTCTGTAAACCAATTGTTTACATATCATGTATGCTTTTTCTAGCATGTTAACTTGTATAGTGTTATTAAATAAAATCTGTGTGAGTATTCTGTCCTCTCGTGACTCCTGTATTTGCCAAACTGATACTATAATACTCAAAATGTTTGTTTATTGTAGGTACGGATGATCTTTTACGTAGATCAATTGATATATGTAGTCTCAGCAAGAACAAGTGATACAAAAGGTGTAAATGAAAAGCTATGTGAAAAAGCTGCTATGAATGACTTTCTAAAAGCTGCAGGAAGGCAACCAGTTTGATCTGAGCAGAGAGCCCATTCCATAGCACTAGTGCAACACCTTTTACCTCCACCAGGAATGTGGAACAAGACAGGTGCACTTTTCTACATGATTTAACAGGTTGGGCCAAATCTGGTTGGAGGGAAGCAATCCTCTAGGTGCCCAAGTGTCAAGCCACAAAAGGCTTTACAGTACTTTAAATTGTATTTAGACCAGAACTGGTAATAAACTGGTAATATGCTCCCAAAGTAAGAAGCCAGTTAAGACGTGGGCCACAAAGGGACTCCCATGTAAAGCACACTGCATTGGGGTATACAGGTCATAATGAGCAGGGTTTTTCAACCAGTGGTACGTGTACCACCTGTGGTACATTGGCACCTGGCAGGTGGTACACAACCATCCTAGAAAATTAGTAGCCGGGGAGGGGAATGAGTTGAACTGGCGGCAGCACCGCACAAGCCTGAGCGAGAGATGGCTGGAGCTGCAGGGCTGTCAGGGCTGAGCGGAAGCACCAAGATCAATGCCAGGCTCCAGCTGACAACTAATTCATATTTATGACAGTCACAGTGTCCCAGGGTCATGTGAAATGACCAAAACCTGCTGCAAACCACCCAGCAGACGGGGGAATAAAAACCAAACACCCCCCACTCCACCCCCGCTGCCAATCCTCAACACAAATGCTCACAATGAAAACCTCGGACAGGAGGAAGAGCGCCGCCGGGTGGACAGGGGTCTTGCTCGGCTATGGCTTGGGGGGCACTTTTTTCAGTGCCATTGTAACTTCTAACAGTCACTAAGCGAACTGTTGTAAGTCAAGGACTACCTGTACTTCATCACTTTTCCTTTTTTTTTTGATCAAGTTTTTGACACCTTGCTAGGTGACTGGTGGTACTCGAATGTTGCCATATCCTAAAAGTAGTACAAGGGGTGAAAAGGTTGAAAAGCCCTGGTAATGAAAGCATGTATGTTTGTCATTAAGTCAACCTCCATTATATAACAATGCAGTTGGTGCACCAGCCAAAGTTAAGCAAAAGCCCGCTAGCCGCAACGTTCACCTGTTGTTCAAGCAGGAGACATGAGTCCCAAAGGATTCCCAAACCACAAATCTGCTCCAGAGATGGGTAACATCTGTTTATCCAGGATAAACAGCAACGCCACCTCACATGGGTTCCCACAGGGTCAGTTCTCTCCCATCTAGCCCTGCACAGGCTTCAAGGAAAGAACATAAATAGCATTCCTCCTGAAGTTGCAATTTACATTTGATGTCATCAGCTTACAGATGATAAAGTAAAGGTAAAGGTTCCCCCGCACATGCGTGCTAGTCGTTTCCGACTCTACGGGCCGGTGCTCATCTCTGTTTCAAAGCCGAAGAGCCAGTGCTTGTCTGAGGATGTCTCCGTAGTCATGTGGCCTCCATGACTAGACGCCAAAGGCGCAAGGAACGCTGTTACCTTCCCACCGTAGTGGTCCCTATTTTTCTACTTGCATTTTTACGTGCTTTCGAACTGCTAGGTTGGCAGAAGCTGGGACGAGTAACAGGCGCTCACTCTGCTACGCGGTACTCGGGACTTGATCCGCCAAACTGCCGATCTTCTGATCGACACGCTCAGCGTCCCAACCCACTGAGCCACCGCGTTACAGATGATACAATACCCTAATTGTCAGATGACCTCACCGAGAGATTTCATCTAGCTCAGGCATGTCAAACTGCCGGCCCGCGGGCTGGATGCATCACGGTGAAACTGCGCCCTCCCCATTGCCAGCAATGGGGAAAAAGTTGCCATACGTCGCGCAATGTCACGTGACGTCGGGAGTTTGACATGCCTGATCTAGCTATTAAAAAGCAGGGAGCTAAGGACCAAACTGGACCCAGAAGTGAAGAGCCACCCGGACCATCTCTCCTACATTGCAACAGATTGAAACTGTCAACAGAAGAACAGAGCTATTAAAAAACAATACAGGTAGTCCTCGACGTACGACCACAACTAAGCCCAAAATTTCTGTTGCTAAGTGAGACAATTGTTAAGTGAGTTGTGCCCCATTTTATGACCTTTCTTGCCCGGGTTAAGTGAATCACTGCAGTTGATAAGTTAGTAACTCAATTGTTAAGTGAATCTGGTTTCCCCACTGACTTTGCTTGTCAGGTTACAAAAAGTGATCCCATGATCTTGGGGCACAGCAACGGTCATAAATATGAACCAGTTGCCAAGCATCTGAATTTTGATCACATGATTAAGGGGATGCTACAAAGGTCATAACCGAAAAACGGTCACGAGTCGCTATTTTCAGTCCCACTTTAACTTTGAACAGTCACTAAACGAACTGTTGTTAAGTCAAGGAATACCTGTACTCTTAATCCCCAACTTCCAGAGGTTGTCCAATAATATAACCTGGTTAACAGTATGAAAAGCTCTGAGACCTAAAAGGACCAGAAAAAAATGCACCAACTGATGCAATCTCAATCCCACATCCAGATGCCTGCCCTTTGGAAGATTATTTCTCCAGAATTTAGACTGGCTCTGACCTTGGTGGCCTTAAGAAAGGCCCTGAAGCCAGGACTCCATTACTGTGCTTGGGGTCTGGCAAAAATGAGGAGCTTTTACAATGGCTTTCTTCAGCTTGATGCAAGGATTTTTATTTTATTTTATTTTAATTCCATTTATATCCCGCCCTTCTCCGAAGACTCAGGGCGGCTTACAAGCTTAGCAGTAGCCTTCATTCTATGTATATGCCTGCTTATTAGGGCTTTCACACACACCCCAAGCGGCATTATTACAAAGTCAGCTTATTGCCCCCAACAATCTGGGTCCTCATTTTACCTACCTCGGAAGGATGGAAGGCTGAGTCAACCTTGAGCCTGGTGGGATGCGAACCTGCACTAATTGCAGGCAGCTGGTGTTACTTAAGGAGGCATTAGCCCACTGCTCCACCAAGGCTCTATTGTTTTTTGTATGCTTGTATATTGGCTTTCAATGTGTTTTTATTGGATTGTTGTTTTAACTATCGTGACAGCCCAGAGTCACTTGGGCGAGATGGGCAATTATATAAATTGAATCAATCAATCAATTCTGGTAGCCCCTCCTCTCTTCCTTCCCACAAACAGGAATTGCTACTTAGATTTTTTAAAATTCTTTTTGGTACTTTGGATATTATTTCTGCATAGATAATTTTAAATATGGTTCATTGCAGTCAGCCACGTGTTTAGATTGGATTTGGCATTTTATCCACCTATCGAGCCCTTCCCAATGACCTGCAGTTACATAATAAACTGCTCCTTTTGCTCCATAGTCATGAATGGAGTGGAGTGGAACGGAACAGAACAGAATAGGAATAGAATAATTAGGAAGGGACCTTGGAGGTCTTCTAGTTCAACCCCCTGCTCAGGCAGGAAACCTTATACCATTTCAGACAAATAATTGTCCAATCTCCTCCTAAAAACCTCCAGTGTTAGAGCATTCACAACTTCTGGAGCCAAGCTGTTCCACTGGTTAATTGTTGTAATTGTCAGGAAATTTCTTCTTAGTTCTAGGTTGCTTCTCTCCTTAGTTTCCATCCATTGCTTCTTGTCCTGCCCTCAGATGCTTTGGAGAATAATAGCTTGACTCCCTCCTTCTTTGTGGCAATCCCTGAGATATTGGAAGACTGCTGTCGTGTCACCCCTAGTCCTTCTTTTCATTAGACATACCCAATTCCAGCAACTGTTCTTTATGTTTTAACTTCCAGTCCCCTAATCATCTTTGTTGCTCTTCTCTGCACTCTTTCTAGAGTCTCAACATCTTTTTCACATTGTGGTGACCAAAACTGGGTGCAGTATTCCAAGTGTGGCCTTTCCAAGGCATTATAAAGTGGTATTAATACTTCATGTGATCTTGATTCTATACCTCTGTTAATGTAGCCCAGAACTGTTGGCCTTTTTGGCAACTGCAGCACACTGCAACTTTCAAATGACAATAGTGTTCAAGTAGTACTCCAATTTTTCTGGATTTGCACCCAAGGCCCCTATCAGTAATGGTATATCTTTTCTTTCTTTTGCCACAATTAATCTATTTCTATTTTCAGGTCTTTGTATTTTGTGTGATTTTTCTCCATTTCTTTCTCTTCTATCCTGCTGCCTCCAAGTACTACTATGTTCACTATCCAGACTTTTTTTTATCTTTCTTATTGACAGTTGTTAAGTCTGGTGTGTTATGTGGCAGGTGCCTGTCTGTTTGAATACAAATGTCTCGGAGCGCTTTAGCTTCATTTCCTATTACTTTGTCTGTTTTGTGGTCCCACCAGTTCTTGCTTAGAGGCAAATGCCATTTGTTGCAGATCTTCCAATATACTATTGTTGTTTATGCGTTCTTCTTGCAGCAACTAATAAGGTGGTCCACTGTTTCTTCAGTTTCTTTGCAGAGGTGGCATTTGCTATCTGTCATTGTCTTCTCAATTCTGGCTTTGTACAGATTTGTTCTTAAGGCTTGGTCTTATGCAGCCAGAATTAGCCCCTCTCTCCTTCTTCAACTTTCCTGACCCTTAACCACTGCCAGTCTTTTACGGCATTATTATTTGAAAGACTTTTCTTTGAAAAAACATATTCTTAGCTAGCTTTGCTATATGATATATTTTATATAAGTGAACCATTCCTGCTTGAAATTGTATATATTTCTGCTGTCAATACATATTAGTCATTCCATTTTTCCCATTATTGCCCATTCTTCAGTTTAGTCTCCCAACTGTGTATTAATTGCAAAGTTTGCCTTTTCGGATGTTGTGCCAAATTGAGTCTTTCAGCTATCACTGTAATACAATGCTTTTCTTTTATATTCTCTGGGGGGGTCATCTATATACTACTAAAACTCTCGTATATGTTTGTAAATTTCAATTTATGTAAAATGATGTATCATGAGAAAACAATTATCGAATCAACACACCTCAAAAGGGCTAACTTAAGGAATACATTCAAAATTCAAGAACCATGACTCCCATGGGACTGAAATTAGCAAAGCTGAGATTGCTTCAGAGAAAAGCTATTAATGAAGTCTGAGCCAACCAATCAGCTAGCCATCCAATGCAGTAAAGGTATCTCAGAATCAAGTGTGTTTTTGTTATAATTTCTGAATCCCTTCCACATAATATAAATTTAATAAATAATAATAATATAAATTTAATAAATAATAATAATAATATTGTTCCAAATTAATCCATGAATTGCTGTCCCCAGCTGCTTCTCTGACCGATTAGGATACCTACAGCGATACATTTGTTTACCTGAATGTCTATTTCAGTTTCTAGGCAGCTTTTGCTTAAAAGAAGCATACCAGGCATTTTCCACTTCGTAAAATTTCGTTAATTACCTAATGATTCACTTAAAATGTATAGAAAATTATCCTCTTACATTCTTCCAATGTCTTTCCTCCTAAAGAAAAAACTTAGTTCAACTGCATGGCAAATGACTGCCCAGATTCTGTTTAAAATTTTCCACCCCAAGTAGGATCCCATTTGAGGCAATCTACAGTATTGCATTGGGAAGCAATTGTCACTGCCAGGAAGTTTTTCTATGTCGCAAATAGGGTGCCCTTCTTTGAAACAATTCTAACCTCTTGCCTGGATAGTAAAATGAAGATGGTACTCATCGTAGATCATTCCTCTTGCACCCATCCCATCCTACCTGACCCAGCTCAGATGATTCATGGAGCCATGTCTGAAGTAAGTAATCTATTATGGATACAGGTTTTGTATAAAACATGCCATCATAACCCCAATTTAATCCTATCTCCATGGCTTTTTTTCCTGAAAAACTCACCTGAAATTAAAATCTAAAAATTATGAAGAGTTTTCTCACCTAGTTGGTTAGATGTTCTGAGCAAAAGTTCAGTATATAGACAGTTGTAAACATTATACTGTACTTTTGAGTTATATATTTCTTTTAATAATCCATATTAGAACTATGAAGACGGAACCATATAGCTCTTTATACTATATACAAAACATTTAACCTACCTTCTACTTAAAGTACAACTAGAGAAGAGTGGACAAAAACAATGCTACAATTTTCATCCTAAATAATTTTCTGTAAACTTCATGAGATATAATCTAGTAAGTATTTGGTCACAGTATCTTTGAAAGTGCCAGTTCTGTGAGCTGTGACAGAATTCCCATCAGATATTGAGCACAGTGAATCTGTTAAAAAAAGAAGAGAGAGATACCGTTAGATCCATGGAAACAATAAGCAACCAAAAAATCGTCAACATTCTCATTTTGGCCTCACTTTTAATCTAGTCTCAAACATTAAAGCAAGCTTAAGTTTATTTACCAAACCAATATGCTACCCATCTCACCAAAGGCAACTCTAGGTGGCTTAAAGGTAAAGGTAAAGGTTCCCCCGCACATGCGTGCTAGTCGTTTCCAACTCTAGGGGCCGGTGCTCATCTCCGTTTCAAAGCCGAGGAGCCAGCACTTGTCCGAGGACGTCTCCGTGGTCATGTGGCCAGCATGACTGGACGCCAAAAGTGCACGGAACGCTGTTACCTTCCCACCGTAGTGGTCCCTAGTTTTCTACTTGCATTTTAACGTGCTTTCGAACTGCTAGGTTGGCAGAAGCTGGGACGAGTAACAGGCGCTCACTCTGCTACGCGGCACTCGGGATTCGACCCGCCAAACTGCCGACCTGATTGACAAGCTCAGCGTCCTAACCCGCCGAGCCACTGCGTCCCTCTAAGGTGGCTTACAGACATTGAATAAAATGCAGTGTCAAACATTAAAACAATAAAGATGTTAATTTTAAAAATTCAATTAAAATAAAACTAAGCAGGATGAAGAGGGAGGGAGCAAAGTGCACGTAAGGAGGTGGGGTGTTCGCTACTCCATTAGCCACCTCCAACATGCTTACACCTCCATTGGGGCCCTGGGCGAATTGGCACAGCCAAAGCCTTTCAAAAGGCCAAAAGTGTGGGAGCAGATCTGACTTCAGGGAGCAAGATGTCCTAGAGGGCAGGAGCCATGGCAGAAAAGGCTTTCTGGACCCAGCAGCCAGAATTATTTGACTGATGGGGTCTGCTGCTTGCCTCTTCTGCCAGCACTTTAAAAGCTTAAAAACAAAACATTGTGTACTTAATACCATGCTTTACTTTACATACTTAATACCACGTTTCCCTTTTACAGGTAGTCCTTAACTTACAACCATAATTGTGCCCAAAGTTTATGGTGCTAAGGGAAACTTTTGTTAAGTGAGTTTTGCCCCCTTTTGTCACTTTTCTTGCAACAGTTGTTAAGTGAATTGTCGTAGTTGTTAAGTTAGTAACGTTGTTAAATGAATCCGGCTTCCCCATAAGACTTTGCTTGTCAGAAAGTTCCAAAAGGGGATTACATGACCCCAGGACACTGCAACCATCATAAATATGAGTCAGTTGCCAAGCATCCAAATTTTCATCACATGACTAAGGGGATGCTGCAACAGTTGTGTGAAGATTGGTCACAAGTCACTTTTTTTCAGTGCTGTTGTAACTTTGAACAGTCACTAAATGAACAGTTGCAAATCAAGGACTATCGGCACAAGACAGCTATAGCAGAAAGAACAGTGCTCCATATTCTACAGTAAGGTTAAAAAATATGAAAATTTGAAAGTCTCAACTTTCTCTTTCAGATACTGAGTGGATATTTTATTCTGAAAGTCTCTGTACTAATGCAACCAACTCGGTTTGTAAGTGGGATAAGACACCCCCCCCTCAATCGTTCAGCCCTATCAAGGCTGCCGCAGTCCATTCTGCAGGAACAAAGCGGCAGCACAGGGCTTGCAGCAGCAGCAATCTTGCCTTGATTCTGAAGACAGAGTAAAAATAGATAGCACTTTTTAGGTCATTCAGACATATATACCCATGTCTACTACTCTTCCTTAAACTATTTGAAGATGACACTGCTGGGGAAACAAAACTGCATATGAACAGAGGTGCCTAATGCCATTAGAGCACGGGTGTCAAACTCAATTTCATTGAGGGCCGCATCAGCATTGCGGTTGCCCTCAGGGGGCCAAGTGGGTATGGCCAGGGTGGGCGTGGCCTACTGGGTGGGCGTGGCTAGAGTGTGTATGGCCTACTGGGTGTGCATGGCCAGCTCTACATTGTTCGCATCAAGGGTGCCTATGGGGACCTGGGCAGGAGTGGGACAGATCTGAGGGTCTCTGGCAGAAGGAGGGTCTCTGGGCCAGGGCCAAGGCAGTGGGGGCCGTTCCCTCACTGTTTCCAGGATGGCTTCGCGGGCCACATGAAACCACTTTGCGGGCCGGATCCGGCCCCCAGGCCTTGTGTTTGACACATCTGGCCTACTGGGTGGGCGTGGCTAGAGTGTGTATGGCCTACTGGGTGGGCATGGCCAGCTCTACATTGTTCGCATCAAGGGTGCCTATGGGGACCTGGGCAGGAGTGGGACAGATCTCAGGCTCTCTGGCAGAAGGAGGGTCTCTGGGCCAGGGCCAAGGCAGTGGGGGCCGTTCCCTCACTGTTTCCAGGATGGCTTCGCGGGCCGCATGCAACCACTTTGCGGGCCGGATTCGGCCCCCGGGCCTTGTTTTTGACATGTCTGCATTAGAGTATACTTTCCAAACATTTCTTTTTAGAGCAAATTCATATAATTATTGTTGATCGGAAAAGTAAGCATGCGTACCTTTATTTTTCCCAATGAATGGATAGAGGCTACAGATGTAGAAACTTTCACTAGCTGTGTAGATGATAAATATATCTTGAAGTGCCTATGAAAGTGCTTGTAAAGGGAGTTCATGAATAATTCCACTTCTTCCTGTTTAACTTCTTCATGGTTACTGTGTATTGAATCCCAGAGAGCTTTTGCATCTTCAGAATGGATAGCATAGGAAATATCCAAAGGGTAAGGTAGATGTGGCACAGAAAAAGTCAGTTCTGTTGCACCTGTGTAGCGGTCCATACTGCATCCAGACAATATTGCAGCCATCCATGCAAGATGGATAGGACTGATATGCAATGGACTGAAATAACAATCAAAAGTTTCCTGAAGCCAAGTTTTAACAATATTTGAGAAACTCTGTGCACCATTTACAAGGAATAAAGGTAAACAAGTAAAATCCTCTGGGAGAGTCTCAACAAAATCACTTGTACAAGTGCAACATAAACAACCCATCCATACCACTTTCTTTTCTTCTTCATCCTCATCCTCATCCTCATCTACCATTTGAGGTCTCTGCATAATCTAAAAAAAATTATGAATACATATATTCATGAATACATTATTACAATTCTATGAAATTGAGATAATTTCTGAATTTATGATAAACACATTAGTAAATAAGTTCTTTGATAAAAGTTATACCTACTGAATTTCATACCGTACTGTATCACATACTACAGATTCACAATGATCAGATTAATTTCTTAATACCTGGATATTCTGCAAGGATTCTATTGGATTTATGTGAATGTACACCCTCCAAAGCTACTCAGTATTACAGTCCTAAAGAACGATTCTCGAAACAAATAATTGGAAGATTCCACACACACATACACACACACTTTTCAATAGTGTCCAATTCTGGTAGACTGTCTGGACAAGTTCCTGCAGTTTTCTTGGCAAGATTTTTCAGAAGTGGTTTGCCATTGCCTCCTTCCTAGGGCTGAGAAAAAGTCACTAGCCCAAGATCATCCAGCTGGCTTCTGCCTAAGGCAGAATTAGAATTCAGTTTCTCGGGTCATAGCAACAAACTGGCACTCATTGGCAGATAACCTTTGGTAACTATAGGAACCTACAAATACCATAGCAGGCCCAAGTTGTTTTCCTTATGACTGTTCAGAGCCGCATAACTATGTAGTTATTAAAAAGCAAGAAGATAATGGAGCAGAGTTTTTGGTCTGATTCTGCTGGATTTGTTTTATGCTACTTTACCAACAAAAACCTGAATTTTGTAACCTTCCAACCCATAAAGCTTGAACAAAGGAGTCCTATCCATTTTGCATGTGTGTGTGTGTGTGTGTGCGCGTGCGCGCAAATATATATTCTTTCATCTTCCTTAATGGATGCAATAACCTTTCAAGAAAAAAATATTTTAGTTTACCTAGGTTTGAATCATCTGGTAAAAAAAAAACCTAGAAGTTAATTTAAGTAAGTTAATTTAAGTAACACCAGCTGCCTGCAATTAGTGCAGGTTCGCATCCCACCAGGCTCAAGGTTGACTCAGCCTTCCATCCTTCCGAGGTAGGTAAAATGAGGACCCAGATTGTTTGGGGCAATTAAGCTGACTTTGTAATAATGCCGCTGGGGTGTGTGTGAAAGCCCTAATAAGCAGGCATATACATAGAATGAAGGCTACTGCTAAGCTTGTAAGCCGCCCTGAGTCTTCGGAGAAGGGCGGGATATAAATGGAATTAAAATTAAAGAGCCTTGGTGGAGCAGTGGGCTAATGCCTCCTTAAGTAACACCAGCTGCCTGCAATTAGTGCAGGTTCGCATCCCACCAGGCTCAAGGTTGACTCAGCCTTCCATCCTTCCGAGGTAGGTAAAATGAGGACCTAGATTGTTGGGGGCAATAAGCTGACTTTGTAATAATGCCGCTTGGGGGGGTTGTGAAAGCCCTAATAAGCAGGCATATACATAGAATGAAGGCTACTGCTAAGCTTGTAAGCCGCCCTGAGTCTTCGGAGAAGGGCGGGATATAAATGGAATTATAAAAAAAAAATTAAAAAAAAATAAAAAATAAATAAATTATAAAACTTATATATATATATATATATATATATATATATATATATAGCCACTGTAGATGGATAAATAAAATTATCTAGAACAAAGTTCTTTTATAGCCTGTCCACTAATATCTTTCAAAAGTATCAAGACAAACCCAGTTAGTAAAAGATTGGATTGGTTACCTACTAGATAAGACTACATACCTCAATAAGAATTGCTGCTTGTTTTTCTGTTTTCAAAACAGAAAATGAAGAAAACTTTGCTTGAAACATCAGATCAGTTTCACCTTCCAGTATGAATCTCTTTTCCTTTTGTGCAGTAATAAGATAACTTAGTTGTTTAGAATATTCTTGCAAATGTTGATAAGAGAATTTATGCAGAGGAGTGACGCTGTATAAGGTCCACTGTTTAGCTACAATGAACGGTATAGCTTCCTCCTGTCCAAAAAAAAATTATAAATGCAAAAAAATGTAACTCAGGTCTATATTTTCCTGTCATAGTTTACAAAGCAGAGAAAACATTATTACAAAGAATTTACATAATACTATGTGTTATTTTTGTACCTTTCTATCTTATGTTATCTACAATAAATATTTGTTTTATGGCTCAGAAGATAGCAAAAACTGAGAAAAATACAAAAGGAAAAAGATACACCACTTCTCCTTTATTAACAGAATAAAAGAATCTGTATTATATAACTGATTTAAAATAATATCAAAAGCAAGTAGTATATTTAGTAAATATTTTTACATATATAGGCTGGATTTACATAGTATTCCTAAATCATAATTTTTTAAAAGTTGAGCACTGTAAATTATGATTTACCATTCCTTTTTAAAACAGCAATGTTAAAGAAAGCACAAAAGGAGCAAGAATTACTTAAACCAAAGAAGCCAAAGACCTGAGATGAAGAAAAAAAAGGAGCAGTTAAAAGTAGCTTACATCAATACTATATTTTTGCCTGCCTTTTTAGTCTTGCAAATCCATCCATCACCTCATCCATTGCCTGTTGTATTTCAATATTCCGATATGTTTTCTTGAGGATTCATTAACTTCATCTAAGCACAATTTCCTCAAGCATTCTCTTCCTCTCAGCCTACTTCCACTTTCTTCAGTTGTTACGTTATTCAGTTGTCATTCATTTTCTCTATATAATCTAAGTAATATCACATCTACATTCAACCCACATTCAATTGACTGACTGCTTGCCTTCAGGTCAGTTATGGATTGCTGGTGACCACCTAGTCAAGTCCCTGTAATTTTCCTGACAAGGCTTCTCAGGCGTGGTTTGCCATTGATTGTTACCTAGTTGTACCTAAAATAGGATTAGAATTCACAGTGTCCCACTTTCTAGCCTGGTGCCTTAATCACTACACCAAACTGGCTTGCAGCTGGCACCTTTTTATTATTAACCCTGTGTCTTCTTGTTTAAATACACAAGTAGTTTTTAAGTACCTCAGTCTCACTGCATTTCTGTTTTTTCAACATACCCAATTCTCACTTCCAGATAACAAAATGGGCAGAAGCACAATTATAAAATCAGTTTACCTGCTTTTGATTGACATTTTAACTAACAGCATTTGTACATCTTAAAATTTCTCTGTCCATTTCCCCACCTTTTAGTAAAAAAAGAATTTTACTTGCTTTAATTTTTCACCATTTTTCACCATTCCGAGGTAGGTAAAATGAGGACCCAGATTGTTGGGGGCAATTAAGCTGACTTTGTAATAATGCCGCTTGGGGTGTGTGTGTGAAAGCCCTAATAAGCAGGCATATACATAGAATGAAGGCTACTGCTAAGCTTGTAAGCCGCCCTGAGTCTTCGGAGAAGGGCGGGATATAAATGGAATAAAAATAAAAATTTACCGTGTTTCCCCAAAAATAAGCCTTACTTGTTTGCTAAGACACTAGGTGAGGTGTGTGTGTGTGGGGGGGAGCTGCCCCACATGCCCCACACCCTCTTACTGTGCCACAGGGCTCCTGCTGCTGCTGCCGCAAGTTGTTGTGTTGCTGTTGTGAGGTGTGTCGTTATTGCCGCTGCTGTGAGGCGCATTCTGCTGCTGCCGCCGTGGAGCCTGTCGCGCCACCATTATGAGGTCTGTTGCATTACAGCAGCAAGGTGCATTGTGTTGTTGCAAGGTGTGTCCTGCTGCTGCGAGGCATGTCACATGGCTGCCACCACCGCTATGAGGTGCGCCCCGCTGTTGCCGCTATGAGATATATTGCAGGATGTGCCTCACAGCTGCGGCAACATCAACAATGGCGGCCGGACACACCTCGTGGTGGTGGTGACAATAGGACATGCCTTACAGCAACAGCTCCAGTGTGGCAGGCCTCGTGATGGCGTGATGCAGCAACAAGTGCCTCATGGTGGTGGCAACCGCAACATGACAGACCTCGCCGCCGTGGCAGGAGCCCTGTGGCATGATAAGTAGGTGTGGGCGCGTGGGTCAGCTCCTGGAAAAAAATAAGACATTCTCTGAAAATAAGACCTAATGCCTCGTTTGGAGGCAAAAAAAAAAAAAAAATAAGACCGGGTCTTATTTTTCAGGGAAACACAGTATGTATACAGGTGCTTAAAAATAAAAAAAGCCAACTGCATATTATCTGCATATATATTCACATCACCAGAATTATTTCCTATACATTTATATTTATATAAATCAACCAACCAACCAACCAGACATTATATATTTTTGTCATATTCTCAGCCCAGTGCCCAACTATTTACAAAACATTTTTATTTATTCATTTTTTATTTCCATACTTAACTTTTAGCATATCACATTTAGCAGCCAACCCTTCAACTCCAGAAAATACTTGTCATGATGAGTAAAGTTGTGGATGCCTGCCCTTAGAGAGTAATTTAAATTGTTTGGAGTTTTTAAAAGCTGCTTCCTCTTCAAACATGTTGCCAGTTACATTATATTCAGTTACACTCTTCGTTGTTCCTTACCTGTAGATCAGGATTTTGTGAAATCATTATCTTAGCTGGAGTCTGACCAAATAACCTTCTTTTCTTGAGGGATAGCACACTTCTTGAAAGATAGGCAGTATTTGTAAGGTTTGCTCCATAGTCTGTCACTGCTCTTCCAACAGTTTTCATTCTCCTGTAATTAGAAGTGCTAGCATCCTGTAAACAGATTATCTGTCATTAGACAAACATATTACACGAAATAAGAAAATCTCATCTCATAGATTGATATGTCGTACTGACATAATACATGAATCAGAAAATAGCAAACTATCTAACTGCTAAGCTTGTAAGCCACCCTGAGTCTTCGGAGAAGGGCGGGATATAAATGTAATAAAAATAAAATAAATAAATAAATAAATCTTTCAGCATATCATAGAGTATCGTACAAATCTGGCCAGTCGTTTCTATAAATTCATAACCACCATACATAACTTTGGTATATTACGATGATCATAAGGCTGTAAGCAACAGAGGAAAGATGAGCCTTTTTAAAATATCATTTAAAAAAGAGGCAGTGCAACATCATGTGAAGGATAAATTCATCTGAATCTGCTCATTAAGGGAATGTTGTTGAATCATTCATTAAAAAAGGCTGACAATAATCTTATCTGGCTCTGGAGAACCACCTTTGTTGGACTGGAGCAGGGGTAGGCAACCTCGGCTCTTTTATGACTCATGGACTTCAATTCCCAGAATTCCTGAGCCAGCTTGGCTGGCTGAGGAATTCTGGGAGTTGAAGTCCATGAGTCATAAAAGAGCCGAGGTTGCCTACCCCTGGACTGGAGAAATGAGTTATCAGACGGACAGCAACTTTATTATGGCCACAGACCAGCATAAATATAAAAAACACAAGGCACACCCCTCTTTCACCGTGTCTTGGGAACCCAGATAACTTGTATGGAGTAACCATTCTTACGGTCAGAGGGCCCACGTTTGGAGAAAGACTTCCCGCAGTTACCCCTCAAACGATTCCTATCGGGGCGGCTAGAAAAACGTTAACACCCGCAGGCTTCGTCTTACCTTTCGGCGATCACGCGCCGTCGACAACCGCCGGGAAGACATCTCTCCCCAACCTTCCAGAGAGGGGGAAAAAAAGCCAGCAATAGCGAGGCGGGCGATTTTTATTTATTTATTTATTTTTTAAAATTGTCTCCCGACAGCCAGTTCGGCAACGGGGATTGTTGTGCGCATGCCTTGGAATAGAGGGAGCGGTTTAGGGCGCCTGATCGTTTCGGTTCTACGAGTTGCTGCCGCTGCCGCCATATTTGATGCGGGCGGGAGGGAACCGAGGAAGCGCCTGACGCCGAAAGTAATGTTTGCCGCTGAAGCGGCGGCGGCGGGAGCGGCGAAGGCTCAGCTCGCGTGACGGAGGAAGCGCCTCTGAGGTGGGGCTTGGAGCCTGAAGTTTAGCTTTCGTTCTTGTCTTACATTGGCCGGTGCCTCGATTGACTGGCCAAGACCATGCGTCGGCTACGTGTCCTTTATCGTCCCCTGGAGCTATTATTTCCCGGAGGAAGAGCGAAGTCGTGGAGCAGGTTGCCTTCTTGCAGATTGGCGTCGTTCAGAAGGGATGCGACCCTCCCAGGTCTGTAACATCTTGGGGCACAGGTAGGCAACCTCGGCTCTTTTATGACTCGTGGACTTCAACTCCCAGAATTCCTGAGTCAGCTATGCTGACTCAGGAATTCTGGGAGTTGAAGTCCACGAGTCATAAAAGAGCCGAGGAACAGTAAGGTGGAAGGTTTGGGTAACGTTTTCCTTGCCAATGGCAAGTTGCTTGTTAATTTCAGACTGGCCTTAACGAAAGTAAGGGACTCGCTCGCTCTCTTAATAGAAAATAAAATAACTACTCTGCTAGAATTACGTTGCTGATTTGGGTGCGTTTTCAATCACAACTCGATTTTAATGTACAGGTGGCAACAGACTTTGCCCGAGATTGGAAAACTTATTTTTTTATTATTTTATTTATATTTATTTTAAATATTTACAGACACGTAAACACTAAGTATATACATTTCGAATTAAGAAAGAAAAGGAAAAGGACAAACAAACACTTAACAAACATGCATATAAACTAACTGGGGATTGAAATCCCCTGTGCAGTTATACATAATTACATCCCATAAATCTTATTAGTTAAATGAGATTGGAAAACTTATGTAGGGGCAGCCCTGTGAATAATTTTCAGACTTTGAGGCTATAGATTGAGAATTAACACATAAATCTCAGGAGAGGGCTGTAGCCGACCACTTCTGTGTTACGGCTGTGAAAACTATGTCGATATTTTAATGAAGTTGTTCATACTTTCCGATTTTTTGTTGAGATGATCCACATTCCAACATAATTTTTGGTAACTGTTCTTTGAAATTTTATAAGCTGGTGCTTGTGCCATCAACAATGATATCTAGCCCCTGGTTCTTTTTTCTCTTGCTTGTATGTTATGTGTTTGCAATAGTTAAGCTTTAGTTTCATTACAGGATGGGAACTTCCCGTGAGCAGCCTGGTTCTATTGGTTATTTTTGTCTTCTTGCAAACATAATACCCATAACCATTTTCTCCAGCACAGTAATTCAGAAGCAAGTTATTTTTATTTCATTCAGCCTTTTTGATAATCTGGCTTTCACAATTACATTATAACTGGGAAAAGCATGGTGTTGACATTTTCCTTCATATCACTGTGCTGCTTTAATATTTTGATTAGATTTGTTATAGCCTTTCTTCCAGAAAGACTATTTCGTAACTACAATCATCATCCCTATGAATTTCTGAGCACTTCAACTCTTTCACCACTTATTTATTTATTTTATTAAATTTATATACCGCCCTATTCCCGGAAGACTGGCTTAACCTTGCTTGTTGACATAATAGTAGTTGGTTGTTTCAGTATTGACCAGTAGACTGGCTTTTGCACTGTCTTCTTTCATTTCAGTAAGGGATAACTTAAATCTTCATTTCCAGCCAACAAGGCAGCATCATCAGTACATGCAAGGATGTTGATGTTACTCCCAGCACTTTTAATTCCAACTTCTATTTCTTCTCATTTCTCATGATTTTTTCTCCACATTAGTTAAACAAGCCTTATTCATGTTCTTCTCAATTCTGAAACATACAGTTGCTCCATATTCTGTTCTAATTGTTGCTTCTTGAAGGAAGCTTTAATATCATGTTTATTCATAACTGATAACCATATTACTTATCCTAATATTTTTTGTTGGACTGAAGAAAAAATTTGTTTGTACTTTTACATATTTTATGAATCAACAAAATTTTATCCCAAGATCTCAATAGCTTTGTTGCCCGGTCCAAAACCTGTGGGGAGTTGCGATCAGCTCATATAGGTCAAGAGGTCACTCTGTGTGGATGGATTCAATATAAGAGGTAAACTGAAAATAAAATGACTTGGAATGGTTAAATTACTGATGCTAAAGAAAAGGTTAAACTAATGGTGTGCATGAGTAATGTTGCTTTACTACATCAGGCTCTGGGATATACAAATATAGTCTGGTATCTTGTTTCTGTTCCCACAGAAAATATAGAGCTAGTGCTTAACCTACAACCATGTTAACCTATGTCAACAACTGTTCTAAGTTATGACAGTGCTGAACAAATGATGGTTACATTTGTTCCTCAGTGTTCCAAACATCCCCACACTCCTGCAGTCACATGGGTGCAGTCTAGCTGCTTGACATCCTTTTTGCACTTACAACTGATTGCCAAGTGCCCCGTGATCGCCATTTACAACCTTCTCTGCTGGTTCCCCAGAATGTCGGTGGGGAAACCAGCAGAGAGGGTCATAAGTCTCCAGGATAAGTTCCCCCCACTTACACACACTCCCGCAACACTTCTACCTTTGTATGACATCAACTGCTTGCACACCTCCATGCACTCTTCTCAACTAGCCCCATGCCCTCTCTGACCTGCGCTCACACACCTTTCCCAACTGACACCACACCTCTTACACACCTCTGTGCTCCCTTCTCAACTTGCAACACACTTTTTGTATACCTGCTGACACCCTCCTCAATCTGCTACATCTTTTGCACACACCCTTGGACACCTTCATTGGCCTGCATCTCTCATGCACTCTCCCTGACCTGTGCCACATCTCTCACATCCTGTACATCCTCCCTGATCTGCAAAGTGCCTTTTGTGCATTGCCCTTAAAGCATGGTGGTGGAAATGTTATGGTTGGAGCTGTTATGGGTTGCACACCATCATACAAATTATTACAAATTCTTCATTGTATCAAAGAGTAGTGAAGCATAATGTGAAAAGGTTGAAGCTCATTGGACAATGGACTTTGCAACATAACAGTGACCCCAATATTCTGGTAAATCCACCAAAGACGGGCTGGGGAAAAAAAGAAATGGATGGTTCTGAAATGGCCAAGTCAAAGGATCTAAATCCCATCAAGATTTTGTGGGTTGATTCCAGTCAATATCAGGGACTGGTAGATAGCTATAAGAAAGGCCTACATGAGGTTGTTTCTGTGAAAGAGGACAAAACCAATTATCAGAGCTAAGGGTGTACTTATTTCTTACATAGAAAGAAATGGCAAATCTGTTTATTTTTGTTGAATAAATGATTGAAAGTCAACTGTTATATTTTTATTCAATTACATCATCGTTATATAACTGAATGAAGATAAAATATTGATGTTTGCATATGTTTCAAAAAAAACCTTGAGGTATACTGTTCTTCCATGTGACTCGTATGTCTGATTGTACAAGAATATATTGCTCCATTTTTGTCTGTGAGGGAGCTGCCATGTCAATGGGCAATGATCTACCCTTAAGAAATAGAATTTTCTTCTCTATACTTATTCTTATGCCTGTACAAAAATCTGGTTAAGAAATTTGAAATACATATACATATGCATATATGCATACATAGAGAGAGAGAGAGAGAGAACTTAAGTTAATTAAGGAGCAGAGTCAAATTCTTAAGTTAAAACTAATGTTCAGACAATATATCTTTGAATGTTCCCTATAGTCTTGTTGCATGTGAAATGCTTATATATCGCATAAAAGTGTCTAGTCCAGCTGTCCCCTTCTCGCAGCTGTCCTGTGACTAGGCATTGTTCACATGTCATTGGAGAGCTCCGCATTGCATACCCTTGAGCTCCAGGCAGGGGTTGAATCTGAAGTGTTCCTAACATGTCTACACATCTGTGTCTCCCATCATTAGACAGGAACAGTTCGTGGTTTTGAGAGATTTCCAAGGACTTACCCAGATACTTATACCTCAGGATGAGGTAAGTGCTATTGAAAACTGCTTTTGTAGTTTCTCGCTAGGAAGCCAACAAGAATGTAATCAAAACAAATATATAAGTAGTCCTTGGCTTACAACCATTTAATCAGCAACCATTCAAAGTTACAACAACACTGAACAAATGATAGTTACAACTAGTCCTCAGTCAGAATTCCAGCAATCTGGGTACTTGGCAACCGGCTCACACTTACCATATATTGCAGTGTCCTGAATTCACATGAATCAGAAATTTAGGGAAAGTCACATGTTGCTGGGGTTAGTTTCCTCAACCTGTGCATCCTCCCCAAGCCTCAAACAGGCCTCCTTCACACATCCTCCCTAGGCTTCATTGCACCTCTAAGTACACCCTTTCTGAGCCTTCTCTCACAATCTCCCCAACTCTTGTTGTGCCTCCTTCATGTACACTTCCAACTCTCCCTGTGCCTCCTGCACAACCTTACCGCGCCACCCCTACACCCTCCTGGACCCTTCCCAACTCTTCCCCCTACCCTTGTCTCTCATGTAACTCCTGACTTGGTTGTGGAAAGTCAACAGAAAGTTGCCTTACCTGATGACTGTGGGATTCAGTTAACACAACAACTGGGATTGCAGGGATTGCTGTTGCTAAGTGTTGCAATTGTGGTTTACAACTGCATCACTAAGCAATGGGAATTCTGGTTTCATTTTTTGTTGTAAGTTCAGGATTACCTATAGTGTTCTAGCCACACTGATTTGGAATACTAATGAGCATGTGTTACTGGAATTTTTATTTTGCTCTTTTTAAAGTTACAGTTCATATATAATTCATTTAGGTAAGCATACTTTTAAAGTTTACATTGAAATTAAATTAATACAGGCTCTTGAAAGAAATTTTATTATTTATAAAAGAGTTATGATTTTTCAATGCACACTCTCTCTTGTAACATAATATTGTAAATATCCATAGCTACATGCACAGCTTGTAGTTCTTCATATAATTTTTTTAAAAGTTCAGTCTTATAATCTACAAGGAAATAAAGAATATTGCAAAGCATATCTGAAGTATCTTTCTCCATCTAAACATGCATCTAGAATTAATTTAATTAATTAATTAAATTTAAATTAATTTCCACATGAGCATTTCGATTTAATTCTTACCAACCCTTACTTGATGTAATCTTTTTGTAAAGAATTTTGGATGAGATAGAATTTGTTCTGATCCTAAAAAGTTCCATTGGAATTAATGTTTCAAACAAAAAGATTTTATCTCACCTTTTATTTAGAACTTGTGACATCAGACATAACACTTTTTTCCTTACCAATAACCTGGTGAAATAGGTTGGACTGAGAGAGAATTGGCTTCTACGGCTAAGGGTAGACTTGAACTTGGTTCTCTCTGCTCCTAGTCTGACACCTCAACTTCTGCCCCTCTTTGGTTGTCTTAATAAGCACTTTAACAAATAACATTTATTACTTCTTTATCACATTTTGGAACCACCCATCTCCCCCTCAGAGAGATTCTGGGTGGTTCACAATAAAATATTAAAATATAGAAACAGTATATAAAAATTCAAATTCAAAAAGAGGCAATGATGTTTTTTTAAAAAATGATAACATTAATTAAAAGACAAAGGGAGGGCTTTCGGGTGCCATTTTAATTGCCAGACTGAAGTTGGCTGATAACCACCAGATATAATGCATTTTAAATCTGTATTGCTGGCATTCTTGAATTATGCATATTCTGATTTGTTTGTTTCTTGCGCTGCAGGCTGCTTCCCATTTGAGGAAGCTCTTTTCTGATGCTCCAATTGAGTCTGTTGTGCAAGTGACTGGGATTGTTATTCCCCGGCCTCCGGGACAGGCAAATCCTGTGAGTATTTAAAAGAGGAGCCCTCTGCTTTTAAGTGCATACAGTTTATTGCTTTGGGCTACCAAAATGATTTCCTAATTTTCATTTGCCATGTAAGTGACTTGGAGGTAGCCAGGGAGCACAATTTGGTGAACAACTATCTGCTTCTGTAACTTATAGCTGTAACTATGATGGTAGCTGCAGAGTAATTCTTGTTTTCTTGGCAGCTATTTGGTTTAGAAGTATCTTTCTTCAGCTCAGCATTGTAAAAGTCTTCTGCTCTCTCAAAAGATTCCACAGTTTCTGCCTTAATGTCTTCTGTGCTTGGAATTTCCAGGCAATATAGCAGCACAGTATCACTTTTTATGCTTTCTTCACATCTCTCCTCAAATGCACCCTCATTTCCCAGATTGGTTGATTTCTATGCTTTGTAGCAGGCAGATCTTCTGTGTCTATATGGATTCTTTCTAATCTGCAGTAAAGCAACTTGTTTAACAGTAGTAAGCCCTTGAAGTTTCTTTCTTGTCTGTTTCTTGAATGTAGGATTTATTTATTTTTTCTAAAGACAGATTTATGGCTGTGCCTGGCTGGTAATCTGACAAATTTATCCTCAGGGCAGAGGTCTTTTTTCATTGTTCTCTGCAAATTACTGACAGTACTGCAAAATAATTATGATAATTTTTTTGGTAATTTTTTTATAATTCAGACAAGCCAGGAAGACCATGCTTTCTTTCCTTTCCCCAAGCCTGCTCTTGTCCGGCCCATTAAGTTGTGAGTTAAAATGG